>NC_134859.1:78915833-79596666 GCF_049852395.1 Peromyscus maniculatus bairdii | reverse complement strand
GAGCTGCAAAGGAAAAGGACCAAGTAACATATAAAGGCAAACCCATCAGAATAACACCAGACTACTCAATAGAGACTATGAAAGATAGAAGATCATGGACAAACCTCATGCAGACACTAAGAGACCATGGATGCCAACCCAGACTATTATACCCAGCAAAACTCTTAATCACCATAGGCGGAGTAAACAAAATATTCCAGGATAAAACCAGATTTAATCAATACCTGTCCACAAACCCAGCCCTACAGAAAGCACTAGAAGGGAAAATTCAACCCAAAGAAGCTAAACACATCCATGAAAAATCAAGCAATAGATAATCCTACACCAACATACACCACAGAAGGACAACACAACACAACCAAAAAAATAACAGGAATTAACAATCACTGGTCATTAATATCCATCAATATCAATGGTCTCAACTCACCTATAAAAAGACACAGGCTAACAGAATGGATTAGAAAACAGGACCCATCCATATGCTGCATACAAGAAACACACCTTAACTCCAAAGACAGACACTACCTCCGAGTAAAGGGCTGGGAAAAGGTTTTCCAAGCAAATGGACCTAAGAAACAAGCTGGTGTAGCTATCCTAATATCTAATAAAATAGACTTCAAACTAAAATCAATCAAAAGAGACCAGGATGGACATTACATATTCATCACAGGAAAAATCCACCAAGATGAAGTCTCGATTCTAAACATTTATGCTCCAAATACAAAAGCACCCACATTCATAAAAGAAACACTACTAAAGTTTAAAACGCACATCAAACCCCACACATTAGTAGTGGGAGATTTTAACACACCACTCTCACCAAAAGATAGATCTACCAGACTGAAACTTAACAAAGAAATAAAGGACCTAACAGATGTTATGACTCAAATGGACCTAATAGATATCTACAGAATATTCCATCCTAACACAAAAGAATATACCTTCTTCTCAGCACCCCATGGAACCTTCTCAAAAATTGACCACATGCTTGGACACAAAACAAATCTCAACAGATACAAAAAAATTGGAATAACCTCCTGTATTTTATCAGACCACCATGCCTTAAAGTTAGAACTCAATAACAACAAAAATTATAGAAAACCCACAAACTCATGGAAACTGAATAATAACCACCTGAAACATCAATGGGTCAAGGAAGAAATAAAGATAGAAATTAAAGAGTTCCTAGAATTCAATGAAAATGAAAGTACAACATACCCAAACTTATGGGACACTATGAAAGCAGTGCTAAGAGGAAAATTCATAGCTCTAAATGCACACATAAAGAAGATGGAGCAATCCCATACCAATGAATTAACAGCACAACTGAAAGCTCTAGAACAAAAAGAAACAAACTCACCCAGGAGAAATAGACGCCAGGAAATAATCAAATTGAGGGCTGAAATCAACAAAATAGAAAACAAGAGAACAATACAAAAAATCAATGAAACAAAGAGTTGGTTCTTTGAAAAAATCAACAAGATAGACAAACCACTAGCCAAATTAACCAAAAGGCAAAGAGAGAACACCCAAATTCACAAAATCAGAAATGAAAAGGGAGACATAACAACAGACAATGAGGAAATCCAGAGAATCATCAGATCATACTTCAAAAACCTGTACTCCACAAAAATGGAAAACCAGGAAGAAATGGACAATTTTCTGGATAAATACCAAATACCAAAATTAAATCAAGACCAGATAAACCATTTAAATAGACCAATAACCCCTAAAGAAATAGAAACAGTCATCAAAAGTCTCCCAACAAAAAAAAGCCCAGGACCAGATGGTTTCAGTGCAGAATTCTACCTGACTTTCAAAGAAGAACTAATACCAATCCTCTTCAAAGTGTTCCACACAATAGAAACAGAAGGAACACTACCAAACTCTTTTTATGAGGCTACAATTACCCTGATACCCAAACCACACAAAGATGCAACAAAGAAAGAGAACTACAGACCAATATCCCTCATGAACATTGATGCAAAAATACTCAACAAAATATTGGCAAACCGAATCCAAGAATACATCAAAACAATCATCCATCACGACCAAATAGGATTCATCCCAGGGATGCAAGGATGGTTCAACATACGGAAATCAGTCAATGTAATACACCATATAAACAAACTGAAAGAAAAAAACCACATGATCATCTCCCTAGATGCTGAAAAAGCCTTTGACAAAATCCAACACCCCTTCATGATAAAGGTCTTAGAAAGAATAGGAATACAAGGAACATTTCTAAACATAATAAAAGCAATTTATAGCAAGCCAACAGCAAACATCAAATTAAATGGAGAGAAACTCAAAGCGATACCACTAAATTCAGGAACAAGACAAGGCTGTCCACTCTCCCCATATTTATTCAACATAGTACTAGAAGTTCTAGCTAGAGCAATAAGACAACAAAAGGAGATCAAAGGGATACAAATTGGCAAGGAAGAAGTCAAACTTTCACTATTTGCAGATGATATGATAGTATACATAAGTGACCCCAAAAACTCTACCAGGGAACTTCTACAGCTGATAAACTCCTTCAGTAAAGTGGCAGGATACAAGATCAACTCAAAAAAGTCAGTAGCCCTCCTATACACAAATGATAAAAGGGCTGAGAAAGAAGTCAGAGAAACATCACCCTTTACAATAGCCACAAATAATATAAAATACCTTGGGATAACACTAACTAAACAAGTGAAAGACCTTTTTGATAAGAACTTTAAATCTCTAAAGAAAGAAATTGAAGAAGATATCAGAAAATGGAAGGATCTCCCATGCTCATGGATAGGTAGGATTAACATAGTAAAAATGGCAATCTTACCAAAAGCAATCTACAGATTCAATGCAATCCCCATCAAAATCCCAACACAATTCTTCACAGACTTGGAAAGAAAAATACTCAACTTTATATGGAAAAACAAAAGACCCAGGATAGCTAAAAGAATCCTATACGATAAAGCAACCCTTGGAGGCATCACCATCCCGGACCTCAAACTCTACTATAGAGCTATAGTAATAAAAACAGCTTGGTACTGGTATAAAAACCGACATACGGACCAATGGAATCGAATTGAAGACCCTGACATTAATCCATGCACATATGAACACCTGGTTTTTGACAAAGGAGCCAAAACTATACAATGGAACAAAGAAAGTATCTTCAACAAATGGTGCTGGCATAACTGGATGTCAATATGTAAAAGATTACAAATAGATCCATATCTGTCACCATGCACAAAACTCAAGTCCAAGTGGATCAAAGACCTAAACATAAATCCAGTTACACTAAACTTAATAGAAAAGAAGATAGGAAGCACTCTTGAACGCATTGGCACTGGAGACCATTTCCTAAATAAAACACCGACAGCACAGACCCTGAGCACAACCATTAATAAATGGGACCTCTCAAAACTGAGAAGCTTTTGCAGGGCAAAAGACACAGTCAATAAGACAAAAAGACAGCCAACAGATTGCGAAAAGATCTTCACCAACTCCACATCTGACAGAGGATTGATCTCCACAATATATAAAGAACTCAAGAAACTAGACATCAAAGCACTGAACAGTCCAATTAAAAAATGGGCTAAAGAGCTAAACAGAGAATTCACAAAACAAGAACTACAAATGGCTGAAAGACATTTAAAGAAATGTTCAACATCCTTAATCATCAGAGAAATGCAAATCAAAACGACTCTGAGATACCACCTTACACCTGTTAGAATGGCTAAGATCAAAAACACCAATGACAACCAATGTTGGAGAGGATGTGGAGCAAAGGGAACACTCCTCCACTGTTGGTGGGAATGTAAACTTGTACAACCACTGTGGAAATCAGTATGGCGGTTTCTCAGAAAATTAGGAATCAAACTACCTCAAGACCCAGCCATCCCACTCTTGGGCATATACCCAAAGAATGCTGATACATACCATAAAGATACATGCTCAGCTATGTTCATAGCAGCACTATTTGTAATAGCCAGAACCTGGAAACAACCTAGATGCCCATCAACGGAAGAATGGATGAAAAAAATGTGGTACATATACACAATGGAGTACTACTCAGCAGAGAAAAACAATGAAAGCATGAAATTTGCAGGCAAATGGATGGAACTAGAAAAAATCATCCTGAGTGAGGTAACCCAAACCCAGAAAGACAGTTATGGTATGTACTCACTCATTGGTGGATTCTAGATATAAAATGAACAATCAAACCACAACCCATAGAACCATAGAGGCTATATATATATAGCATGGAGGTCCCTAGGACGACTGTGGCATATAATAAATTTCAGTTTTACTCAATTATTGAAAAAAAAAATAGCCAAATGAATGGAAACACATGAACTATGAACCAAAGACTGAGGGGCTCCCAGCTGGATCAGGCCCTCTGAATAGGTGAGACAGTTGATTGGCTTGATCAGTTTGGGAGGCATCTAGGCAGTGGGACCAAGTCCTATGCTCATTCCATGAGTTGGCTGTTTGAAACCAGGAACTTATGCAGGGACACTTGGCTCAGTCTGGGAGGAAGGGACTGGACCTCCCTGGACTGAGTCTACCAAGTCGATCACAGTCCTCGGGGGAGGACTTGTCCTGGAGGAGGTGGGAATGGAGGGTGGGCAGGGGGTAAGGGGAGGGCGTGGGAGGGGGGAGAATAGGGAAACCCATGGCTGATATGTAGAACTGAATGGTATTGTAAAATAAAAAATATATATCACAAAAAAAAAAGAAAAAAAAAAAAAGAAAGACATTTTCTTTTCAACCAAATTTTGTTAGGCATTTTCGATGTTTTATGTTATTTAATATTATGTGTTAATTGAGAACTCAATACTTATAAAACCTTATAATAGAATAGCATTGTGATTGTGTGTGCAATGTTTATGTGGATATGTGTTCCTATACTTTAAAGATGTTTTAAAAGCCAATCAAGATATTCACAAATAAAGGCTGCTAGGAGAAGGAGAGTAAGTTTTCTTTAGAGGTGTTTCCCCCAAGAGATAACCATGAGTTACTAGATGATTCTACACCAGTCCACTCATGGGAGGCACTATGTAGACTCATTGACAAATAAAAATATCAGCATGACCTCTAATAAAGCAGGGATCTTCTTCTGGGTAATTATTTGGAGTTAAAGGGAAAACCATAAAATTTTAATACATATATATTAAAAGACCGTAAACATTTTTGATGAAAAAGTTTATTAATTAGGAAGAGCAGAATAATTCTGGAGATCACTAATTGAGAAATTCAAAGATTTGGACTTTTTTATGCTTCTCTCATACAACACATCCTGTCCACATCTTCCCCTCCCTCCCCTTGTCCTCCGCCCACAGCTCCCCTCTGAAATGTGGACATAGATCTTAGTTTACTATTTATCTGCTCCTTGCACATTCCTTGGCCATTTAGGGTGGCTGGCCTCCTTTCTGGAAAAGGTAAGAGCTTTCTTTGGAAGTCATCCTTAACTACTATCTGTCCTGTTACAATGAGATGCTGCATTAGATGAAAGAATATGTTCAAAGATTTAACTACCCATAAAGTTAAAAAGTTTACTAGAGGAAAATACATCAATGCCTTGTACATGTACTTTATGGGGGGTCATATCTCTTCTACAAGAGACAGTAGAAGTGAAAGAAGTCTCTACCCTTCCACTTATGATTCACAGTAGTCTACTGTCTCTTAAATGCAAAAGAGCAAATGAGGATCAGTAGGCATCTGCATTATAAGGATAATGGCCAAGGAAAACAAACTGCAGACAAGGCTTCTTTTTTGAGTTGAAAAGAAAATAAAAATTAAGGAAGATAAAATGCCTATCACACATTCAGTATCCACAGATAGTAGTTATGTATCCAGAACAGACAAAGACAAAGCTTTAAAGGGCTGAAGGGAAATTATAAAGTATGTTGCTGTATTTATTCTTACTGTAATGAAATATCCAGGGCAGGGTATTTTTTAAAGGGGGAGGGATGTCTACTTAACTCACATTTCTCAAGGTCCAAGAGTGCATAGCACTGGACCAGCCCTGGTAAAGGTTTGGAGTAAATAGCCTAAGAATGTTGGAAGCCTGAGCAGGAGGCAAACAACAAATGTGTACTGGAAAGAAAGCCAAAAAACAGCTAGGAGGTCTGGCTCGTTGTTTTATAATTCTCTCTTGAAAGAAACTGTTCACACTGTGTAATACCCTACTCCATCCATTCTAAGAACAGCATCTCGCCAGGTGGTGGTGGTGCATGCCTTTAATCCCAGCACTCAGAAGGCAGAGCCAGGCGGATCTCTGTGTGTTCAAGGCCAGCCTGGTCTACCAAGTGAGTTCCAGGAAAGGCGCAAAGCTACACAGAGAAACCCTGTCTCGACGCCCCCCCCCCCCAAAAAAAAAGATTGAATTTTCCCTGCCTCCATACTGCCCCAGCAAGGTTCAAGCTTCCAGTACCTGAACCTTGGAAACATTTTCTAACCATGGTGGAGTTATGGCAAATAAACAGATTTATTGAAATAAGATAAGGAACTAGAAACAGGGAAAGGAAACACTTGAGGAATTGAGGAATTCTTTTCGAATTATAAAAATATGTCATTTGGAATTGAATACAAAGACACAAGAAACAGAAAACATTTGGGGACAACTGCTACTTAACAATAATGTTTCAACAAAAATAATCATAGGAGCAAACAAGAAAGAAACTCTCAATAATGAGTGTAAGCAAGAGATTAACAATGAAAATAATCTCAAAGTCTACTGAAGTACATAAAAATTATTTACATTTGAATGTATCGCTAGGCAATCGCAGAACACCAAAGGTTAAAACTAATGAGAATTGAGGAAAAATCGAGGAAAGAGGGCGGCAGACACTTGGAATAAAGCTGAAAAACTAATGTCTTCTGTCTTATTGAATCTTAGTGATATTAGAAAGTTTAGGTAAATGTAAGTAAGAAGATAAAAGTTTTAGGTAAACATAAAGCCTTTGAGCTTCTTATTTTTGATTTGAAAATCTAAGCATATTTAATTCATAGTCAATAGCATGGACATTTCAAAGAGAGTCATTTTGCAACATTTTTCAACTACTATGTTCACTTGAGAATGTATTCTAGTAAAAGGAGAGCAGAGACCAGAGAGGAAGGCACTACTGCCAGCTGTGGAAGAAATAATCTGGATGACCCTTGACCATGATTGCTATGATTCTCAAACAATAATTGGATCATCTGGAACACAGAGCAGACAACTTTGAAATTTAGATCCTGGAGAGGAAAAGAGGGAAGAGAGGGGAAAAAAAAGAGGACTTGGTTTTTTACAGCACTACCAAGAGCGAAGGAACTGAATAATTTGTTTAAGACAGTGCTAAATTAAAAATAACGGAGAAAGAAAGATAGCTAGAAACTTCTAGCTGAAAATTAAGTCCATGCAACATAATTTCACTGTGGGATACTCTTTGCCTCTGCAGAAAATATAATTGGGAAGAAGTCATAATACTGCTAAACCTCTTTATTGCTTTTAATATTGGAATTAATTTAGAGACAAAAAGGAGAAAATGCAATTTAGAGCAAATACAAAAACATGGATGACAAATTTTTGGAGAAAATAAATAGAGAAATAAAGATTGAGAACTTAGACATGTTGATGTGCTTCTTGTATACAAAGGAAGGCAAGATACAGAGTGATTTTAGATCAAGCAGAAGCTTGATGCAGACAATGCCTTGACATGACTTACACTGGTGGGTCAGGCCTTCCGGAGCCTCTGCCTTTTTCAGTACCTCATGTCCCTAAGAGTGACGTGTGATAGGACTTTATTCCTCTAGATAAGATTCACACACACTTTGCATTCTTCAACATCTCTATAGACTACTATCAGATAATCTAATGTTTAAATACTGTCTCCTTCATTAGTGAACTTTAAAGATACTGTGAATCAACAAATATAAGAATGATCTTGGGAATGGATTTCTGAAGAAGAGATTAACACATGCCTTGATTAACATTTAAGCTAAGGTTGAAATTGAAATTAGCATGTATTTACTAAAATATGCAAAACTATTACATGAAACTACAGGCCACTTCTTCTTGGGGATAAGACAAGTCTTAGGGGAACAGGCATCTAGGTATGGCTTTCAGATGTGAGGACAGATAATGATTATTGGTGAAATTATTAAGGCTACTCCACGTAGTTAAAAGGGAGGTTTATTTAGTGGCGTAACTTACAAATGAAGGGATAGGTAGGTTGCAGGGTCTGGGGAAGACAGTGCAGTCCAGCGGTGTTCTCTGGAGAACTCTGCTCTGTCTACCTCCAGCGTCCAGGGTTCAGGAACCAAGAGAGGTGGTGTATTCAGATCTCGGGTCTTCAGGGTCCTCTCTTGGCCCTGCCTTGTAGGCATGACAGTTTCTGAAGCCTCAATGGGGGTTGGAACTTCCAGATCAAAGCTGGAATGGCTATCTACTACAAATGATGAAGGGACTTACCCTCTCAGTGGAACACTATGGATCTCATCCCCTAAATCCATTCTATCTCTTTCTGTGGTCATTTTAATATTTGATGCTATCACTGCAAAGTCTGTTGAAACAAGATAATTTAATTTTGTTCCATTCCCCTTGATTGTGCTTGTTTGGGGGACCCAAATATATGTTAGTTGAAATGAATTTCCTACTGATAGTTATTGAAAGAAGGGTAGATATGTCACATAGTTGATCCATTTGAAAAAGAATGATAAAATTAGCAAAGCCTTGATAAATTGCTGCTGGTGATATATTCATAATCATCTAGGAAGGGCAGGACAGTGACACCACAGGTAAATGGAGACATGATCAAAACCTGCTGGAGTCTACTTATCTCCATTGTCATAGGACCATAAAGTAATCTTGGCTAATCAGAGGTGACTTTCAGCTCTTCCTGTCTATGTCTGAAAGTATCCTGTCAAAAGTTCTACTACAACTGTAAACCCTTGTGAGGAGCAACAGGAGTCATCAGGAGAGTGGATATCATATTTATCCACACTCCTTAGACACAAAGATTTTGATAAAACCAACCAAACCAAACCAAACAGTTCTTCCCTCTCTGACTTCTTAAATGCACAATGATAAGAGTACTAAAGATCACATATCAGAGATTCACTGTTGTGGAATGCCTGTGGGAATTTCACAGAGAATGAATTCTACAAATAAACAAGGAGATAGTTGGGGACAAATACATTCAATATAACACTGCCCAGTACAGTGGCAGAGTAGTGTAGAAATTGTCACCTAATTTGGCATATCTTGTTGGAGCTTACAACTTATAGCAGTGTGGTTTGTCAAAAGTAAAGATGAATATCGAATTATTTTCCTTAAACATTTTTGTGGTATTAGAGATTCAACCCAGGACCATCCTTGTATATTCTAGGCAAACAATTCACCACTGAGCCACATCCCAGTTCCCCTATTGTATTTTGTGACTCTTTGGTTGGTTGGTTTAGGGTTGGTTAGGTTTGGTTCTGTACCTGGGCATAAGAGTAATCACTGTGGACCAAAAAGTGTTAATGAGGAAGAGTTGAACCCATTAGTTCTATGATGAAGCCTTCAACTTTTTCTCTCTAATATTTAGAAATTGTGGTACTTACAATATACACAACTTATACACAACACCTGCTGAGAACCATAGGATCTTAGGAAGGGCTGAGAGTTCTCAAAACATTACTCCAATATGAAAATCTGAAAGAGAGAAGTGGTTAGTACTTCTAGTTGGTGGAAGGATGGATGGATGCCTAAGTCACTCTGAGTACAACGCCTTTGGGGCTGACTTACAATCTAGAAAAGGACTGAAGACTTGCTTGTAATCCTGAGAGTGCTGCAGCTGCTGTGTGTTGGACTGTGAAGCACTCTTGATAAACTTTGATGGGAAGGTTGTTGTTTTGGAGGTAGTTTAAAAGCACAAGTGTTACCTTAGGGGAAAGCTTTACTTGTGTCGATGTCAGCCCTATTACCTGTTTTCATCCTTGTAGATGGAGACTGGCGGCCAAGGAATGTCGTATCTGAAGCAGGATTTCAGCTGCCAGTGATCTCTCATGCTTTCTACAATCCTTGAAGTCACTGAACCAGTGTGTTCCATGCAATGGCTTTACTACGCCTTATTATTCCCTCTTATTCCTTACTCTGTCTCTTAGAATATGATGTCCAAACCAGCAGTATCTCCACTTAAGGACTTTTCTAAGTTCTTATAAAAATGTGGTCCCTGTACACAATGGACTATTATTTAGTGTTTAGAAGTCTATGTTTAATAAGCTCTTTTATACTAATGTTTGAGAAAGTATCAGAGTTTTGCTTTTAATTTTCAGCTGTATTTATGGTTTGGTCCCCAAACTGTAGCATGCATTGTCAGATCTTCTGCTGGCATACATTTTTCAGAGACTCTTAGTTCTTCAAAATCAACCAGATTCAAATGCAATGGTACTTCTGGCTGAATGAATGAAAACACAAACATGCTTTGTTTCAAAGACTACTCAAAGTATACCAAGAACTTTTCACTAAATATCGACACCCATCAATGTATATTGTTTTCCCTAAAAACACAATTTGTGCTCTCTGTTCCCCCAGTCTCCTCCCCAGCACTGCAACAGAAAATCAACTGCAGCCTTCCCTCCATCCTGCCCACATCTCCTGTGGATCCCATAGATCCCCCTCCTAACCTCTCTCTCCCACGTGGTGTTTTTTTCTCAGACCCAAACTCCAGCAGGCACCCCCTGCTAACCTAAGAGCCACTTCTCCCAGGGCAACAAGTAGGCTAAAGGCTGACCCACACCTCTCTCCTCCTGATCCTGTGATCCAATTTCCTCAGCCTCATCTGCAGCTCTGTAGCAGGAAATCTGGTGTGGTCTCTCTTTCCTCAATGGCCTCACCCTTGATGGATCACAAAGACCTTCTCTAGCCTTCCTTCCCCTAACTCATCCCAGATCCCAGCCTCCAACAATAGTAGGCATTTCCTGGGAACACACCAGCTGAATAGGCCAGGAAAACAGCCATTTTCATATGGATGGATGGATAGATAGGTAGATGACAGATAGCTAGGCAGACAGGTGATAGATAGTTTCCAAGATTGTGTATCTGTGTACAGGTGTATATTTTATAGAAAATCCATGTGGGTAAAATTCTAGATTCTACTATTTACTAAATGAAGACTTTAATTTTCTCAAAAAGCTGTATTAATATTTAATTCACTTATTACATGAAAATTCAGTGATCAACAAATGTCAATAATTTGAACATGAATCCACGTGCATAAATATGTATACATATGAATATATTTATGTGAAATATAGATTGATCTATGACTGCATATGAAAATATATGAATGCATAGATATGTTTCCTTAAAAACTTTATGTGTATGAGTGTGACTGTTGTCATATGCATGCTTTCATGTGTGACTGTCTACCTTGTGTGAAATATGGTCTTCCCTTATTGACTACTGTGAATTCCAGACTAGTTGGCCTGCAAGCCTCTGGGGATTCTTCTGCCTCCTCATCTCTTCTATCATAGTAGCATCAGAATTACAGAAATGTACTACTGCATCTGGCTTTACATGGATTCTGTGAATCCATAGCCAGGTTCTCTGAGGTAAGTGTTCACTCAATGAATTGTCTACTCATCCCTTTATATTCTACTTGTTGATGAAGATTTCAGAAATATATGAATCTTCATTTGTGCAAATCACATTCTATAATATAGTAATGACTGCTAAAAGCTGCTGATTTTTCATGCTTAGAATAGTTGATTGACAAAACTCCCCAATTTCCATATGTAATAGACTCTGTTTTTCAGCAATATCACCATAACTCTAAACATTACATTTATGTCTAACAAATTTCTCTTTATTGATTCAGTATTAGCTGAAGATGCTACCCACAAAAACCTTTAGAAAGCTGTGTCTATAAGGAACTTCCACCTCTTTCCATGAGCTTTTTCTCTACCCAATCACTCCCCTTAAGCATCTGTTGTCCTAAGTTTTAGTGTAGCAGATTACTTCTGGAGGGTTCCTTTGAAAAAGTCATTTTTTTTAACATACATAAAAAATGGATGTTTTGGAAAATGTGAGTCTGATATTCTGTTGTTTTCCTGGCTGGTTTTCATTTCAAACTTGACAGAAGCTAGAGTCATTTGAATGAAGGGAAATTAATTGAGGAAATAACTCCATAAGATCAGAGGGTAGGCAAGCTTGTAAGACATTTCATTAATTAGTGAGTACTGTGGAATGGTGCAGCCCATTGAGGGTGGTGCCACTTTGGGCTGGTGGTGTTGGGTGCTGTAACAAAGCATAAAGGACAAGCCATGAGGAGCAAGCCAGTAATCAGCGCTCCTCCTTGGTCTCTGCATCAGCTCCTGCTTTCAGGTTCCTGCCCGCTTGAGTTCCTACCCTCACTGCTTTTGAAGATGAACTGTTATATGAAAGTGTAAGTGAAATAAATCCTTTCCTTCCCAGTTGCTTTTGGTTATGGTGTTTCATCATAGCAATAGAAACACTAGGATAGTGGTGTTTTCTACTTTGTTATGTTTTTCACCAGCTGAAACCAAGGAGGTGTTTTCCCAGCATCCTTAGTTTATGGTGCAAACCTATTTCCACTCTTGGAATGTTCCCACCCACAGTTGCCAGTCCCTGGTTCACCAAGTTGTTAGGGAGGAAACAAAATACTTTTCACATTCCCTGTACTTTTTGAGCTCAGCAAAACTATTTATTATTAGATGCTACACTAAATGGAATGGATTTAGGGGAGCGTGGGAAGAGAGAAAATTATCTCTTGTGACACATTTTACTGCCTTCAACTTTCATAGACCAAGATGGACTGTTATAAGTCATGTGACACAAGAACTAAGCATTTCAAGTACCCTTAGTAGGGTATGAACAGAAGTCAGCACACAAATATCATATTAAACTATAATATATCTGCCAAATGCTCACCTTCTGCAAATGAACACTACAGCCAGGTCAAGCTGCCTCCCCAGATGGTTGTAACTATACTTAAAGAATAAAACCAGAAACTAGGATTTATTTCCCTTTAAAAATACGCTCTGAAAGAACAACATTGAAATTCCCCATTTTTCCCCCTTAGCTAACATAGTTGTGTTTGACTGATTGTACAAGAATGCTGTCTAATGCAAGAATTATCATCCCTTATAACATTTTAAGATATACTGATTATTTTACAATAATGTGTTCTAAATTACATTACAATTCCAGTCATAATGTGTAGTTTATATATTGTCAGTTCTGTGAGATGCTTGAGGGCAGAGTTCTTATCACATTCACCTTCATATTTTTAGAATTTAGCATAGAATTCATAATAGGGCAGTACAAATTTGTTTCTCTGAATACAACTTCAGAATATCAGAAGTTCATGATTACATTATGTCTTCAAATATTCCTACATGAAAGTTGCCTTTCCTAATAGAGTAACTGAGTGGTCATTTTCAGAGATTGACTTGAACATTATAGTTGTCTTTATTTTTTTATAGTATATGTTTCACCAAGGTAAAAACAAGAAAGCATCATCTACAATAGGAAAGATATGGATCTTGTTTTTTTTTGATGTTATATTAACATAAATTGGTGGTATTAGAACATAGTATCTTTCCAGTGAGTAAGCCAGCTAGAAAGCACAGAAACTCACATTTTAAGTTTAAGTAATATAACTTACAGCAGTAAAACTGTGACTGCATGAAATTTATTTAAATTTCTAATAAACATACTTACAAGGAAATGCTAAAATATGCATATAGCTTCAACTCAATAATTCATATCCCAGTCCCTGGATAATGTAACATTTGAACTGTGTGTGTCGTCAGTTGACTTGAGTGATCCTTCTGCTTATATAATTAACTGGCATCCCAGGTGTACCTAGATACTGCATTTCTAGAAACTATGCTGTTCTGAGTGGGCGATTTGGATCATTGAGCCAAGTGAACTATTCATGTGTTAAATTTATTTAGAAAGTGGTGAGAGGGAAAAAAAGTTGCTTTCAGCTTTTTTTGATTTATTTTCTTTCCATTAAACCAATGGAGAGGGATCATTATATAATATTTAAATATCCTAGAGAAAACATGAAACTAAATATCTTGATAGAATTATACATTAAATTCTTGAAGTGAATAAAGATTATATAAAATTTATATATACACTAAACTGATCCTAATTTCCAAGAATTCTAAGCTATTCCTCTCACCACACAGAATTCTGCCATGAACTTTCATCTGTGACTTCAGAAAGCATTTTTTCTTTGTTTATTTCATGTCATTCTTATAAACCCAGGTACTTCCAAGACAGAGAGTTAATAATAGTACTTAAAGACGATCCATAATCCAAAACAGACTATTTCTTCTAGGGACCAAAGGTAAAAGAAAAGGGAATGTCAATATTAAAATGCTTATTGTAAACCAGATGTGATGTCCTTCTGTCCATATGCTTCATTCTGTGTCAGCACACTCTCCTGAAGTACCATATGTCCAGTTTGATAAAGGAGCTAACCAAATAACTGATTTATTTAAGCTGGTCCATTGTGTAGGCATAGAGGCAAGAGTTAGCCTGAAGGATTTCTTCTTCTTTTTTTTTTTCTCTGCGGCTCCACAGCCTATAGTTAAATGAGAGAGGTGATATAAATATAAGATACAAAATATTAACTGCCAAGTAGAGAAGTGCTGATAAAGTAATATGAGAATATTAGAGGTTTATATTTCACACTTTAAACTATGAAGGGCAAGAAAGGAATTTGGAAGCTAACATTTGAGTCAAGCCTTAGGCAGTGACATTGAAGGGCTATACTGTTTTAAAGCAGAAAACCTTAGGAGCAACCAGATAAGCACAATATATTTTGGGCTATTACATGGTTATCATAATATTAGACGTTTCTTTCATCCTTTGAAAATTCATTCAAAAGATAGCATTATACTTCCTTTACTCTGAAGAAGGCCTCTAAAAGTAATCCCCCAGTCATTATAGTCCATGAAGTATTTACAGTAGGTGGCCTCCAATGATGGTGACAACCATAATTACAATGGCGGGTCACAACCTCCCAAATATCCCTACAGCTTTAGGGGCTATAAATCCATAATGAAGCTCCACATTCCCATTTTTATGGCTCAAACTAATCTTTTTACTATGAAGCTGTAGGTAACCAATGCTTTTCTTCACATCACTCAGCAACTGGGCTTTATAAGAACCTGAGGACTGAATTCACAACTGCTGCTCTAAGCCTTTTTCCATGTTTCATTTTCTACTTCTTTCTTTAAATTTTCTGTGAAACCTTGTCTGACTCAGAGAAAGGCTTTATGTTGGTGCTGGATGCTCAAGGGCCCAATCTCTAAGATGATGGGTGAATAAAAACAAGAGAGGGGGGTCATGGCTCTAGTCCTCAGGCCACCCACAAGGTCATGGCTTGTCTATGAAAAATGAGCAAGATAGCTGAAGAGAAAGGACATTTGCCTCTGGCTCCGTTAGGGCAAGTTAATGCACTATCCTTTCAGTCCCAGTTACTGGTCAGTTAGTGTTACAATAGCATGGGAGCCCAGTAAGGGAAAGCTACTTCCTATTGGTCAAGAGAAAGGACTCTACTGACCTCAATGGAGAGGAAACATTCCAAGCTACCCCAAAACATAAGAGTTAATCCAGTTAGGCCATTCAGGCACATGGCTAAGAAAACAACCCATAGAAAGACAAATTCATCTAATACCATACCACAGCCCATAGAAAGGTAAATTCATCTAATATCATACCATGCTAAAGTGATGGGAGGAATGGTTATCTCCTTAATGGGATGATGTATTCTTCTTTCCCAGAATCCTTACTCTTCATGCAGCCCTACACTTTCTCTTCTTTGGTCTCTCTCTGTCTCTGTCTCTCTCTCTCTTTTGGATGCTGGCCAGGGCCTAAGTAAGTTTTCTCTGGTACTTATAGTTGATGATGATGATGATAATGATGATGATGATGATGATGATAATGATTGTGCTTTTTCTCTGAAGCTACTTGCCTCTTTGCCAAATAGCTGCTTGCCAAACCTCTATGCTAGACTCAAATGACGTCAATTTCTTTGTTCTTCTCCATTCTGCTCTTCTAGGTAGCCAAGATTTAAACTTTGCTTTCCCTACATGGATATGTTTTTCTTTTTTAGATTCTAGTATTTGTCCTCAAACTTCCTGAGTCTGTTCTTAAATTCTTTATTAGTGAGACTAAGAACTCTAAGAAGGGAACTTGACTTTTCAAATAATATTATGAGATCCCTAGGAGACTAAATTTCATAATGTGAGCAAAAAAGAGTAGCATCAGCTGTTGAGATATGCGTTTGATCAAATTTGTGGAGAAAGTGGTAACAACGTAGTAAGATGTCAGCAATACGCTAATTCAGATTGCTCAAGAATGTGAGTGAACACCCACTGGGAATTACCAGATATATTTGAAAGGGATCATTTTTCATAGGGTTATAAATTCCTGTATGGGCAAAAAAACATATGGTTTTAATGCTCTAGGTACATTTTCATAAATATGAATACATAATACAAAGACTAATTGAATTTCTAACATGTATACAGTGTTCAAATATAGATTGTATGGATTCATGCATGAATCTTGTATGGCTTGTGATTTTGCACTGGTATCTGGCCCACAATAGGTATTTCTGAACTATTTGCTGATGTGATGACTGTACATCCTGGTATTTGAGACATCCTCTATCAGATGCCTCAGAAATAGGCATGAGTAATAACGATATTAGCTGTAAGTTAGCATTCAGGGGCCATGGGCCAGATGCTCTTTTAGGTTTATAAATGTTACAAATTCAATCCTTATACCAGCCCGAGAAAGAGCTATTTGGTACTGAATCCTGTATTAGACACTTACCTACTGGTGACCTTGGGAGAATTGCATAATTAATCTCTACTTCAGTATCAGAAGATGTTAAACAAAAAAAAGTAGGACAGTTCTAAGTAGTTGGGTGACTATACTGAGTGCAGACTGTGGATGATGACCTTCAAAGAGCAGACAGCCGTGGCAATGCTCATGTCTGCCTTCATGTTCTTTCTCTTGTGGTTCCCTAGTCTTAGATGATAATGAGTCTGCAAGGAGTGCCAGACTGATGCTTATTTAGAAATGACCTATGTAGTCCCCTTATGCTTTCTTTTTATTTTGTTATTTTTATAACAAAAAGGCTTCTTGGGTATTGGTGAGTATGGCTCTTTACATTCTTGCTACAGATTGCTTTATGTGCAATTCCTCATTTCTCGTCTCCTCACAGCCCGCATGTTGGAGGCATCAAAGGTCGCTGGGGAGAGTCATCCATCATTTTGACACCTTTTATGAGTTTACTGCTCCTGATGGTGATTATAGGAAAGGCTGCTTAAAAGTGATAACTGCCAGAGGCACTTGATGCACATGGTATTGATGATAGAAATATGCCTTAAGTTTAGGGCAATGGAAAAATAAACAAAGGACAAGCTGAAGATGTTGTAAATGTAAATAGAACTTAAAATGTAGGTCCTGATAGAGAAATATTGATTTTGGAAAGAAATGAATCTATTACTATCCTGTCCAGAAGGTCTGTGTGCATGGAGTAAACCTCTTCCATGGAGGTAGATTATCTATATTAAAATTAACCACTGAACCACTGTCCTAATATTTTGTTCACACAATTGAGATTCAGAAAGTTGAAAATGCTAACTGTCATTACAAAATGATACCAACTCTTTGTTGAATGTGTATTATTATTGTGTCATGAGTATATTCTACTAAAAATTTATGTAGTAAAAATAACCCATTCTATTAAAAATAATAACTTACATTAATTGAATATGAAGGACATGTTCCACATTGTAAGATGCACTCTATATTTTCTTATGTAATTGATTGAGTCATTAGAGTTTGGTGGAGAGGGTGGATTAATTAACAATATCTTTTTCTCTGTCCAGATTTAGAAGTAAATGAAGTCTAGCAGAAGGAAGAAAACAGGTTAAAGCAACACACCATTTTATTGTGTCCAATGTTGAAAAATACAGCTTTTGATTTGCAGCCACAGGGTACAGCTAATGCTTTGTCCAAAGTGAACAAACCTCTCTCATCCGCTGAATAAAATGAACATAGTTAAATCATCGCTAACAGTGCAAACATCTCCCCCAAAATGTTCATAGAAGAGCAGGCAACACAATGGAATGTCAGCCTTTGGAAAACCAGGGAGCTCTGAAGAGCAAAAGCTTCAAGATAGGCAACTACATTCATTTTCCCACACGGGCTAACCAGATTAGGCTATGCTTTCTCAGCAATATATCATAGGAAAATGGAGACTGTGAAGTGATTTCTCCAAAGATCTCTTTTCCCAGAAAAGATCAAACTTCCTTCCCTCAATGGAAATAGATGTGAGGCAGAAAGGACCTTATCCAATACATACCACAGTGCTATATAACTAACAGCAAAAAGCTTAACATGCTAATTCTTTTCTTAGTTTGACAGAACCGGTGGTGGCAGAAATAGGTTCTTGATAGACCATGTAAGCCGGAAAGCTTTTACTGAATCAGCCTGTGTGCGCTAAATCATTTACAGAACATGGGGGAACTTTTATCTTATGTAACTTGTAAAATACAAACAATGTTAGGTAAATATAATTAGTACAAATGTGCAATTAATACAGAATTATTCTAAAATATGGAGCAGAATAGACACAAGCAAGGTTTAACTCTTCTAGCTAGAATAAGTTATACAGGTCAAGTGGGAAATGGTTTTCCAAGCATAGAGAAATGCCTGCCTGGTAGATTTCATAAACACAAATAATGTGTGTATCTTTTAAGAATGAAAGATAATTTCATGGGAAATGGATGTGTGCATATGGAATGATGGTCAGAGACTTACACTAGGAAAAATGGAGCAGTATCAAATCAGGATGAGCCTTGCAGTATATACTATGGGGTTCAAAATCCCTCCCGAAGTCATTTAGACAGACTACCCTAATTTGAAAAAGAGGGTCATTTGCACGATTTAGTATCAACTTAACAAATAAGATATGTCAGTGTTTGAAATAATGATATGATTGCTTGTGGTATAACCAACACTCTGATTGGATTGAGGCCCCCTCATAGAGGAAAATAGATTCCAGGTACTCCAAACCTTGCCAGAAGCCTATGTCTGGGAAGGTCCCAATTTCTGTGGAGGAATTTACCTATGTTGTTTTACTAAATGTTCCTGCTTTCAAACTTTCTTCTAAACATTTATGTTTATACCCACAAACAAGTATTGATCTCAGTCTTCATGAGAGAAGCTTCTATTATGCAGTGGGTGGTGGTTAATTCAGACTCACAACTGGTCAACATATTGAGAAACAGGATGATTGGGAACTCAACCCTAAACAAAATATGTCTATTACATGTTCTAGGGCCGAGGTGTTTCTTGAAAGAGGGAGTGGAAATAAGGTAAAAGTTAGAATAAGAAAAAAACTGCTATGAAGTTCTGTCTTCTCCACATGACATGATAGCTGCCATCATGAATATTCAGACGCTGCAGTTACCTGCACAAAACTCTACAACATTGGGCCCTTCAACATCCCATATTGGATAAGCTATAGACGCCAGAAGTCCCATCACTCCATGAAGAGCTATAGACAGTTAATGGCTGCTGGCATAGTAGGAGTCACTTTCTACTGGTAAGTTGCCCATGTTCCAGAATATAAAGTAGACTTCTACCCATACTCATATAAACAACCCCAATTAAAATGAAAGGAATAAAAAAAAGACATGGAATTGGGAGGCAGACCAACTGGGAAAAAAGGTAGGTATCAGTTGTAATGGGAGAAGTTAAGAAAGCGCAATGAGATGTCAGTGTGTTCCCAATACTTGTGCACATGTATGAAATTGTCAAAACATTAAAATGGTCATGTTGCACACTTTAGAAATATTGCTTTTGTAGAAATGCAAGGAAATATACAAGACGGTGTGACACTTAAATAGTTAATTAGAATAGGATAATAGCCATGGTTACATGGAAAAATTTTCACAGAAGGGGGTGAAGGTTTTGATAAAAATGAAAATGTCCTTTAATTTTTTTAAAAGATCTCTTCAATTCTAAGAAAGCACAAGTATTAAATCACAAGTTACCACATGAGCTAATGTTCTGTATCCCATATTCCAGGTTAAAGCTTTGCAAACTTATGCAGTAAGAGGGAAAGAGACACTTAATGAAAGGACAATGTCACATTGAGTGTCCTTCTTAATGACATGTTTCTCTCTAAACATCTCTGTAGGTGAAAATAAGAGTTTGGTAAAGGTTTTACTTATTAAAGCAAAATTGGGAAGGATCACCGAAAAGATTAGCTTATAAAAATAAATCAAAGGCCGGGCGGTGGTGGCGCACGCCTTTAGTCGCAGCACTCGGGAGGCAGAGCCAGGCGGATCTCTATGAGTTTGAGGCCAGCCTGGGCTACCAGGTGAGTTCCAGGAAAGGCGCAAAGCTACACAGAGAAACCCTGTTTTGAAAAACCAAAAATAAATAAATAAATAAATAAATAAATAAATAAATAAAATAAATAAATGAATAAAATAAATAAATAAATCAGAAGAGAAAATGTTTGCTGAAAACATTGTATATACAGCTCAGAGTTGTTTTCCATTTAAGTGGCATTCGGTCCACAATCACTAGTTACACAGTAAACAGACACAAATGGACTTACAATTTTTTCTGTCTTTTTTAATAAGCATCAATAAAAGGTTTCTAGTTCTTTGTTTCTATGTGCAAAAAAGCAATAGTAATATAATATACCATAAAATATATTTATTTTGTACAAATATTATGAAAATTAAAAGTTGTGAGAAGATGTCGGCCAGTGGTGGTACATGCCTTTAATCCAAGCACTCGGGAGGCAGAGGCAAGTGGATCTCTGTGAGTTTGAGGTCCGCCTGGGCTACAGAGTGAGTTCCAGAGAAACCCTGTCTCGAAAAACAAAACAAAACAAAAAGTTGTGAAATGAGCTCTACAGAATTTATGCCCACTAATTTTCTATGTGTGACAAATCCCAGTTTGATGGATTGAAGTGGTAACGATTTGAGTGACATAGGATCCTGTGGGGCAACAGAGCTGGCCTTTGTGGCATGCCTTTTGTATTGCCTTAAGGTGGCAGTTCTAGTGTGCTTGCTCATGAAGAAGATATCAGTTGGTAATCAAGATGGCTTACTCATGAAGCATTGTCCAGGACACCTAGAATGGCTAGTGCTTATGTACACGTATTGAAATGTCCTACCGAGGCTCATTTTATATAATTAATATACACTAATGAAAAGGAAGAGATGAAGAGATGTTAAGTAAGAAGAAATTACCTCCGTTCAAATAGCTTATGAGATGAAAACTTATGATTTAAAAATATCAACCCCAAGGTTCTATCCAAAGACTTTCTAGAGAGTATTGCTCTTCACCTTTGACCTCTGAGACAGTCCTCAGTGACTGTTCTAGCGTTATGCATTCAAAGTAATCATCATCCTGGGTGAGAAACTCACCACTCCATGAAAAAGAGCACCACAATTGCTGGTTCAGATATTCCTTTATCAGGCCTGCCAACTGGGGATCTTACACCAACTCAAATCACGGGATGTGCATCTTTTTACAACACAGTGCGTCTTAGAAAATAGTCACAGATTTGGATGACAGTCAAAGGATGTAGAGGGGGCAGGACAAACTTCAGGAGTCAGTTCTTACTTTCCATTTGTTGAGGCAGGAGCTCTCTTGTTTCTGTTGTTATGATGCATGTTCTTTTCTCTGCCTCCTGTCTCATCACAGGAGTGCTGACATTACATACATTTCTAGCTTTTACTCTGAGAGCTGTCTCCCTAGCCAGAAATTAATTTTTGCAGTGGCAAATATTCTACCACTGGGCTACACCCTCATCCGTTAGAAATTATTAGCTAAATTTTTTGTTTTGTTTTTGTTTTTGTTTTATTTAGAATATTATTTTTTTATTTTATTTTACAATACTATTCAGTTCTACATAACAGCCACAGATTCCCTTGTTCTCCCCCTTCCTTCCCCCCTCCCCTTCTCCCCAGCCCACCCCTCATTCCCACCACCTCCATATCAAGGCCACCCCTGAGGACTGAGATCGACCTGATAGACTCAGTCCAGGCAGGTCCAGTCCCCTCCTTCCAGATTGAGCCAAGCGTCCCTGTATAAGTCCCAGGTTTCAAACAGCTATCTCATGCAGCGGGCCCAGGACCTGGTACCACTGCCTAGATGCCTCCCAAACAGATCAAGCCAATCAACTGTCTCACCTATTCAGAGGGCCTGATCCAGTTGGGGGCCCCTCAGCCTTTGGTTCATAGTTCATGTGTTTCCATTTGTTTGGCTCTTTGTCCCTGTGCTTTATCCAACCTTGGTTTCAACAATTCTTGCTCATATAAACCCTCCTCTTTCTTGCTAATTAGACTCCCAGCGCTCCACCAGGGGCCTAGCCGTGGATGTCTGCATGCAGATTCCTCAGTACTTGGATGGGGTTTCTGGCACAACTATTAGGGTGTTTGGCCATCCCATTTTTAATGTGAATTTAGATCACTTTTAACCTGTAATTCAATTGATCTTATTTTTAAAGTTAAGTCCTCATAGATTGATTTTAATACATGTCTTCTGCCTTGATTTTGCTTATCTTTTCATGTATGACCACAACCGCTCTTTTCAGAAAGCAAATGCTTTAAATAAAATTATCAAGTTAATAATAAATTTTCAATTCATTTATTTTAATTAAATTCTTAGAAACTGGAAAAGCTCCTTAGAATGCTTCACTTATATTATGTATATTAATTGTTTGTATAATTAAAATATATTTTCTTGTTTCACCACTACTGTTTAGCATATTTACTTAAAATTATAAAATTAGTAGAAATATGAATATTGTTTTCTTCATCTGAAGTAAATAATGTATTAGTGAAGTGTATTTGAAATTTAGCACCATGTTAATTAAGGAATAGCTCATGTTAGGTTCAAGAAAGGTGACATCTAAGGTACAATTGTATCTTTATAACTGTTAGAACTCCTCTTAAAATTAGAAGACTTTAGGTAATATGTAAAATAACACTACAATCTATGCTTACAAGTTAATTGGCATTGGCTCATGGCCAAAATTGTTCATTGAGTATACATGTTTTATCTACATTTTAGATTTAAATTATGAAACATAGGAAATGAATTCTAGATCCAGGCATAGTGTCAGACACATTTATGGTGAGTTTCCAGAAGCAGGCTTTAGTTTTGAGTCATGAGCACAATGTGTGGCATGCAGCAGATGTTAGATAATTGTGTGAGTGGTCTGAGTCTGAGGCAATACTGCAAGTTATGATGACACATGACACCCCTCATGCGGAGGAGTTACCTCTTATTTCATGGAAGTTTCTAGCTCTATTCACTTGGAGTATGGATCTTTGACTTGGAAGTATTTCTCCAAAAAGTGGAATATAATAGAGACATCAATCAAAAATATGCCAATAAAACCATATTAATTATTAATGACTAGCTTTGCATCCTGAATAGCAACCACTATGCCAGCAACCAAATTACATTAAAAAAATATGATATTATAACTTTCTACCTCGGCTTAGTACTTCACAGCCTTACAGTGCAGTTCACCAAGCAGCTCCAGAATCTTGAAAGACACAGAGACACAAAACTCATCTTCCAGAAAGTTATCACAACAGAAACAGCAGCCATTTGAGTTATGTTCAACAGAGTTGTAAATTATGAAGACATCTTCTCAATGCATAGCAGAGTTTGTTTGGTTTGGGGTTATTCCTCATATACTTGACTTGGAATGACAGCAATCTTTTACATTTACATTTACAGCTAGATAAAGTAGGTTTTGTATGCTTTTCACACTAAAAACTCTCATTAACATCCAATAAATCATAGTATTCCTGGAGAGGGGGAAATGGAACAAAAAGCATATATGAATGGTGTTGGCAAGGAAGAATGTGGTATTACTGAGTTCCATGCCACTACATTCTTGTAATAACAAAATCAGCTTACTCATGGAGCTTGGGGTTCTAATTAAGCATAAGGCACTTTGATCACAATGGCTTAAAGTGTAATCATTATACAATATTTTGATATTCTTTTTTGATCTAATATTTTGAATTTTGCATTAGATATAACTATATTAATGCTTCCTAGAAATAAGAAAGTATGGGAAGAATGTTGATGTGGATGGTGGTGTTTTGCTTATTTCTTTTATGTCTTCTTTATGTTGACTTGAGAAGTCTTAGGATTAATCCATTTTTTGAATTGCTCATAACCACTGATTCTGCAAATCACCACATCTCTAAAATTGTCATTTTTCAAAGGGTCAAAAATTTTTTTTCACAAATGTTCTTATCCAAATTTATCTCTGTATTTTGATAATGTTGATTTTCCACAAAAGAAAATAACTAGAGAACATGCTTTTTTTTCCCTATAAAAGTGTAAGTACATTATATTTTGGTTGGGTGGAAATTGTGAGCCTGGGAAACTTTCTCAACAGGAGGCTTCAGTATTGTAATATCTCAGTAGAGAAGGAAAGCACTCTGCACATTCTTTCACTTCCCTATCTTTAGTCATCCAAAGTAGTAACTATATCAAATAGATAGTGGATGCAGAGAGAAGCCAGTAGACCACTGTTTAGGCTGATTACTGATATAACATTCTTATATATCAACAAAAATCAAAACAGCTCTAACAGAGTTAAAAACCCAGTGACATACTGATCAGTTTTTCATTGTTCTTTTCTGAGCTGCCTAGCTACCTTCTAACCATTTTTGTTTCTTTGTTTGTTTGAGAATTACCTGTTCCTTTGCTGTCAGAAGGGGTGGCCATCAAGATAAAATTGTGTGTGATATACCAATTCTTTGAAACCAAGCAGATGAGACCCATCTTCTTAGGGACTCTGCATGTACTGTGCTACCCTTTGTGTTGGGAGAGGCATGGATTCCTATACAATTCAAAGATTGATGATGCTGACAGAGACAATTACTGAGTGTAAGGTTGTGCTTCAGTTGCGGAATGGAGTACTGCAAGAGAATTTCATGCTTTGGGAAATGGTCGCTGCTTTTCTAACTTGAGTGAAAGGGCTGGAGAGATGGCTCAGTGGTTAATAGTACTGGCTGCTCTTCCAGAGGACTCAGGTTCAATTTCCAGCACCTACTTGGGAGCTCACAACTGTCTGTCACTCCAGTTCCAGTTCCAGGGGAACCCAATACCCATGGCAAAACACCAGTGCACATAAAATAAAGGTAAACTAACTTGAATGAAAAAAAAAGTGAAAACCAGTGTTTAAAACAAAAATCAAAAGTATATCAAAACATGAATAGGGAAAGCATAGGAGGCCTCAACCTTACACAAAGAACTGTAAGTAACTAAGGAATGTGGGAGGGATAGTTGTACTCAAAGAACATACTAATTGGTTACCCAGTTCCAAATGATCAGCACTGAAAACATACACATATATAAAATTATACAGACTGAGCAAGTTTTATGTATTGTATGTTGGAAAATATATTATATTTGTGTATATGTACAAAGACATCATATTCATATACATATATTGTGGTAGTATGGCCTCTGTGGTAATTTGAATGTAATTGACACCCATAATCTCATAGGGAGTGGCACTATTAGGAGGTGTGGCCTTATTAGATTAAGTGTGGCTTTGTTGGAGGAAGTGTGCCCATTGTGGTATACAATTTCTCCTTCTGCTGCCTGTGGATCAAGATGTAGGACTCTCAGTTCTTTCTCCAGCACCATGTCTCCCTCCATGTTTCCATGTTTCCCACCATGCTTCCTGCCATGATGATAATGGACTGAACCTGTGAAGCTATAAGCCAGCCTCAATTAAATGTTTCTCTTTATAAGTGTTGCTGTGGTCATAGTATCTCCTCACAGCAATAGAAACCCTAAGACATTATATATATATATATATATATATATATATATATATATATATATATATATATATATGTAACCAACCATCTTATTAAATAAGAAACACAGAACCAATGTAAAAGAGAAAGCCAAGAGGTCAGAGCTCAGAGTTAAAACCTTACCCTTCCTCCTGCGGTGCTCCTACCTCTATGAAAGAGAGCTACTTCCTGTGTGTTTGTCTTTAATATAGTCTTTCTGTTCTGCCTTCTCAATTGGTTGTAAACCCAAACACATGACTGCCTCGTCACTGCCTGTAAGTACAGCCCTCCAGGTCTTAAAGGCGTATGTCTCCAATGCTGACTGTATCCCTGAACACACAGAGATCTACCTAGCTCTGTCTACCAAGCACTGGGATTAAAGGTGTGCGCCGCTGCCACTGCCGCCACTGCCGCCGCCGCCGCCGCCGCCGCCGCCGCCGCCGCCGCCGCCGCCGCCGCTGCGGCCGCACCACACTGTTGCTATGGCTCTAATAGCTCTGACCCCCAGGCAACTTTATTTATTAACATAAAATTAAAATCACATTTCAGTACAAATAAAATACCACCATATATATATATATATATATATATGTATATATATATATGTAACAAAAATTAATGAAAAAGGAGATAATGAATTTGAGAGAAAGCAAGATGGAGTATACAGAAAGATTCGAAGGAAGGAAAGGCAAGGGAGAAATGATACAATTATACTGTGATCTTAAAAAAGTAAATAATTTTTAAAATTTACTAACAAATATTTATTTCTAGTTCTTTTCACCTGAAAATACGTCCACAAATCTAATAAAATGCAGACACACAATAAAGCTTTTTATTATTTCACATACAAAGATAACATAAATCCAGAAATAATTGAAAAACTCTTCTTTACTCTCTATACTAAACCATATTGACATCACAATAAATATTTTGATATTCTCCCGAGTGTTAAACTATTTTTTCCTTAGTTTTTCCCCCAATTTTTTTTTTTAGTGATTCTTTGTGAAATTTATATAATGTACCCTAATTCCATTCATTTCCAAGTCCTTCCATATCTACCTTCCACCCTTGTGGAAGGTATCCCGCCAAAAGAAAATAGAAAGTAAAAATTTTAAAAAAAAGTATCATCTTAGAAACTGCAGTATCATCTCAGAAGCTGCAGTGTGTCCCAGCATGTCACCCTGTTCAACCAGCTTTACTTACAAATATTCATTGCAATCATTGCAGTGGGTCATTGGTCTGGTTTGAGGCCTCTGGCTTCTGTTACACTATCTGTACTGGACCCTCACCCCTCACCTATGTGGTGATATTGTGTTCCCCAATATATTGTGTGCACCCTAATAAACTTATCTAGGGTCAGAGAACAGAACAGCCACTAGACAGACATAGAGGCCAGAAAATGGTGGCACTCACACCTTTAATCCTAGCATTCTGGAGGCAGAGATCCATTCAGATCTCTGTGAATTCAAAGCCACACTGGAAATAGTTAAGCATGGTGACACATGCCTGTAGCTGGAGTTTTCTCTCCAGGTCCTGCCAAGCCCTGGCAGTCCCTTAGCCCACTTATAAAATAAACATACAGACGCTTATATTATTTAAACTGCTTGGCCATTAGCTCAGGCCTATCATTGTCTAGCTCTTAATCTTATATTTAGCCCATTTATATAAATCTATACCTTGCCACGTGGCTCGTGGCTTACCAGCATCTTCACATGCTGCTTGTCATGGCGGCTACTGGCAGTGTCTTCCCCTGCCTTCCTGTTCCCTCAATCTCTTCTCTCTTAGTCCCGCCTATACTTCCTTATTTATGTAGAGTGATATCCACAGCACATGCCTTTAATCCTAGGAAGTGATGGCAGGAAGCAGAAAAGTATATAAGGTGTGAGGACCAGGAACTAGAGCCTGGTTAAGCTTTCAGGCTTTTAGCAGCAGTTCAGCTGAGATTCATTCTGGATGAGAACTCAGAGGCTTCCAGACTGAGGAAACAGGATCAGCTAAGAAGTTGGCAAGGTGAGGTAGCTGTGGCTGGTTCTGTATCTCCGATCTTTCAGTGTTCACCCAATAACTGGCACCGGGATTATTTTTATTAATAAGAACTTTTAAAATTTATGTTACATACTTAGACTCATCTCAGGTATCCTACTCTTGCTCTGAGTCATGGAGATCCTGGAGCTTTGGTTTTGCAGGACTTGCCTCTTCTAGCACTCAAGTAACTCACAGATGAAAAAGATGTTCAGGTAGGCTATCTCAAAGTTCTGGGTCTGGGCCTGGGTGGTAGCTGAGTTCATCAGCCCACCAGGTCTCCTGCACCCATGCCACCAGGGCCGGCTCACCTGTACTGCCAAGGCAAGGAACGGGGCTAACTCTCCCAAGTTCTGGTGAGGATTGGGGCTAACTCTACCACACGTATGCCCAGGGCCAGCTCAAGAAACTGTCAACCATATAAAACACATGCGAATTTCTTCTTGTAGTATTCAATCACAGCTATTAAAATAGTAACAATATTGTAGTCAAATGAAAGAGTACGTACCTAAAATTCAAGAAACTCTTAAAATACAATTATAGATCTTCCAGGATCCAAGTAAAACAATGCCACCAAACTGGAGGTTGCCTGTGGTTTTGCATTTTTTTAAAATCTCTTTATCTATACTATGCAATGACAAAATCATTTTTGTGGTATAGATTGAATATACACATAGAGTACAGTAGGTAATCCCAGAAGCAAGTTTTGCTACATCCCCCATTTACTATCCATCTCACTGGAAATGTTTTAATTTTCAGTTACTAAAAGAGAATTGATTCTCTGAGTCCACTTTGAAGAAATATCTAGCATGCATCTTTAATGGGAAGGGGAAGACATTGAGTTCAATTCATTCTAAGGCATGAATAACCAATTTTATAAAGCATTTCTAAATAGCCAGGGTTGAATGGAGTTTGTTTTTAAGGAAATAGATTGGCAGCAATTGCACATATAATAAAAATGTTGACGCTTAATGAATCCATAATTGGATTATTTATCTTAGAAACTGGTAAATGGAAAATATTAAGGAGCAGTTCATTTGAACTAGTGATGTAATGGATGAATAAGTCTATAACTCAGTGAGAGGTTTCACTATGACCTTGTGTGATGCTTTAAGATTGTTCAAGCAAGTCTCCGGAACAGACATAGGGCTGGCTGGCTGTATTTAATATATCGAGTATTTAGTTCTGCCAAAGTAACTTTGCTTTCAGCTCTGCAAAACACTGATTTTCAAAATCATATGTAATTTAAAAACAAAGACTTAGTGTCATGTGATCTGTATTACAATATGCCCTTATTTTAAAAGTACCTAGCTATCTGGGCTTCAGCAAAACAGGAGAAAAAGGGACCATGGATTTAGCTACCTTCATAGGAGGTAAAGAAGTATCAGTTGTCTCCAGATAAGAAGACATTAACAATAATCTCAGAACTGCATTAGATGGTAAGAAAGAAGGTATTCCTCTGATGTGCTGTTGTTTACCTTCTACAGGTCAGCCACAGTGCAACAGTGAGATGATTCTACAGGGCCTGTGATTTCAGTTGTGGGGATGCATCTTCTTTTATCAATTGATGTGCTCCTATTGGGGTCCAGTTCTGTCATGTTTTAGGGTAAACAGAAAAGAAAATCAGGAGGATTAGACTATCAGTGTCCAGTTAGAAACTAAGGAGGGAGTAAAGCTCATCAGCAAGTACACAAATGCAGTCATACCAATTTCCAGCAAGCAACAGTACAAAGTTAAAGAGACCCACCAATACATACATATCTGGACAACAGAGCTCAGGCTGCTGTTCACAGGAGCATGGTTGACAGTTCTATCTGACCTGAGTAGCTGATCAGTTGTCCACTCAGCCTTGGAGCAAAGCTTAAGACTCTGTCCAGGCAAAGAGGAAAGCTATTTGAACTTGAATATTTGTCTTTAACCTGTTGAACCTTAGAACCCAGCCTAAGACCTCACCTATGGTAAGTCACAAAATTATACACTGGATTTTTTGTGCTCATCACATTTTGTGCTAATCATTTTTCTTTTGTTATTGATTGTATATTCATTGTGTGACCTAAGACAGTTCTTCTTAATCTAATGGGGCCTAAAGAAGCCAAATAGTTGGATAACCAGCTACTGAACAATACACCTAATTTGGAGAAAATTCTAAAAAGAACAACAGTTCTATAATAAATAGTATCTGTGATTATTTAAAAAGATAGAATTCAAATTAAAGTCAGGGAAAAGGTGTAAGTGATCACACTTAGTTGATATTTGACATCAGCAACCATGACCTAAGACATGAAATAAAATACATAAAGGAAATAAACCTAAATATTAAAAAATGCAGAAATGTCATTATATGAAGATCATATTATCCTCAGCATAACAAAATCAATATAAAAAGTAGACAAATGAATAGACCTAACAGTAGAGCTTAGCATGCTTTCTGGTTATAATATCAACATAAATATTTAATTTTGTTTCTCAGCATCAGTAATAACATAGTACTTACGATTAAAAATGAAACTCATAATAATAGTATAAATGTACCCAGAGATAAGCTTAACAAAAGGGGACAAATTCCTCTGTGGAGTATAAAATTGTGTTTTATTTCTTGAAATAAAATATCTGAATACTATATAGATAACCCCAGAAAACAGATAGATGGATCCTTAACAAATTTATAGATTCCATCTCTCCATGCATACGTTTAATTTTAATTACATTAACATCTAGAAAACACCGTAAATTAAATGTAATAAACTAAAATTCATATGAAAAAGTGATGTTTCAAGGATACCAAAATAGTTCTGAAAAAAAGGCTGAAAGCCTTCCCATCATATAACAAAATATATTATATGACAGTAAACTACATTAGTGAGCAGGGCTGGGGATGCAGATTATTGGTGGTGTATCTATTTACCATGAATGTGCCCTAGGTTCACTGCCCAGCATCACAAAATATTAAAAGCTACTGTAATTAGTAAACTACAGTATTGGCACAAGTGAACAGATGAGAATGACAAAATAAGAGGCTCTGAAATATACTGAGGTGTATATTATAAGTTTTTCACAGTAGAAGAAACATTAGAACTTGAAAGATTTAGGTTACTCAACAACTGTTCCTGTTGATATATTTGGTTTTAAATTTCCTTATCATATACCAAGTAAAAAATGCTAAAAAACAAAACCTAGAAATACAAAAGAATATATTTCAAATCCCAAGACACAACAGAATTGTTGAAATTTCACACAAAATCCAAAATCCTGAAGAAAATGTCATGTAATTTTATATGAACAAAAGTAGTACTATAGCAATAGTAAAACAGCAAAGTTAAACATAGAGTACAGATTGTTAAAGGATACTCATAAATCACAATACTAATAATGTATGGTCTGCATTATATAAAATGTGCTTGTGAATAACTAAGAAAAAAATTTCAAGAATGGAGAAAAGTTATGACTGGTTGAATTACAGAAATAAAACTACGTGTAAGAAATAAACTTATACTTCACAAAAAAAATAAGATACACTGTCAAGAAAGTTTAAAAAATAAATTAAAAAATATATTTTAAAATCAAGCATTGGCCAAATCTCACTAGTGAAAACTATGAAGCCCTAAAACTGGAAATTGGATGTAGGAGAATATGAAACGTACTCCCATATTCATGGATTGAGAAAATGAACACCAAGTTTGTTTATTACCCAAAGTGATCTACAGATTCAATTCAATCTGTCAAAATTCTGAGAACATTCTTCACAGAAATGGAAAATATAATCTTAAAATTGGCATGGAAACATAAAATAGACAAAGGAATTCTTAGCAAATGAATAATGTTGAAAATATCACATGTCCTCACTTCAAATACTTCAAATTATATTATAGACAGTAACAAAAATAACACCATGGCACAAAAGCAGACACACAATCTGTACTCAGATTTTTCTTTGGGCTGCCAACTTATTAATAATGACATGGAGATTTATTATTAATTATGAAAGTTCATCCTTAGCTTAGGCTTGTCTTAACTAGCTCTTATAACTTACATCAACCCATTTATATTAATTTTCATTCTGCCATGTGGTGTTACCTCTCTTCCATCTTGCACCTCATATTTCCTCTCCTTGTCTTGCTAGTAAATCCTATCTTTCTTCTTCCCAGAGTTCTCTCTCTGCCTGGAAATCCCACCTATATCTCCTGCCTAGCTATTGGCCTCTCAACTTTTTCATACACTAATCACACCAATATATCTTCACACTGTGTACAAATATCCCATTTTTTCTAAATGAAAAGAAAAAGTTTTAACTCTAATACAGTAAAACTATATACATTAGGGAAAATTATTAGGTAAGAATTATATTCACAATGTCCAGTCCATTTGTATTTGACAAAGTTGGAGAAAGTACTATATTATCTGTCCTATATTAGAGAGTCCAAAGACTCACTATACCTAAACCACTTTCTATTATAACTTCTATTATCATTCTAAAATATATTTTGACATCTCAAAACATTTTCTTAGATAAACAATTTAAGTTTTTGTGTCTCTCAATTATATATACTTTATATCTCTTATGTAAGTTTCTTTTTGAATTTGGTAACAAAATAAAGTGTGTAACCATGTAATCTTCAGTCCCCATCAGAAACTCTAGAAGGACAAAATATTACCTGAGAAAACTGGAAGTGCAGAGTAAACAACTTCCAAAACTATAGAAATGACAGAGACAGCTGGCTGCCTTGACAGTTACCCAAGATTCCTCTGCAATGTTGGGGCATCCATCTTTAGCTCTAGAATATCTGACAGATTTTTCTGTGAGGTAGGATATTCTACCTTGTCTTGGCAAAATTTGGCAGTAGCCTTCTTTTTTGTCTTGCTTGTCCAGTTTGGACAGCATACTGTCAGCAGTCGAGGCAAGGGCAGGTTTTTTTGCTCAGTAACTAACTTTGCCATGCCTCTATATGCTGAGCCTAGAGAGATTGCTTTCTCAGGCCCTATGTGTGTATTTGAGCCTCCACATTGGATGCCATATATAGTTAGATTTTTCTTTTGGCTGCCAGCTCATAAATAACAACATGGAAGCTTATTGTTAATTACGAAAACTTAGCCTTAGCTTAGGCTTGCCTCAACTAGCTCTTATGATCAAAATGAACCCATAATCTACATTCTGTCATGTAGCGTTACCTCTCTTCCATCTTGCACTTTCTGTTTCCTCTCCATGTCTTGCTATCAAATGGCAGGTTTCTCTCTTCCCAGAATTCTCTCTCTGCCTGGAAGTTGCACCTATACCACGTGCCTAGTTAATTGCCCCTCAGCTTTTTATTACACCAATCATAGCAATACATCTCCACCCAATGTACAAATATCCCACAGCACAGTCCAGTGGAACAGACATTAGGTCCTACAGACTCCACTTGGTTTTAGCCATCTTATTCTTGACAAAGATGTCAACAACACAGGCTGAACAAAAAGACAACTTCTCTAAAAAGTGAAACTAGGAAATGAGGCATCTGCTTTGGAAGTCTGAAACTAGATGTTTCAGCATGCATAAGGATCAACTGAAAATCAAAGACTTTAAGTCCCCAAACTTTGAAACTACTATTGAAAATCCCTTCAATATACACAAATGAGAAATGGTTTTCTAAATGGGACTTCAATAGCTCATGGAATACCAGTAAGTAATGACTAATGAGAGCACATTAAACTCAAATTTTCTTGTATAGCAGAAGAATCAACAGCACATAGAGAATGTCTACAGAATTGGAGGAAATGTCTGCCAGATATTCCCCCAATGAGATGTTACAAAGGAAATGGGAGGCGATTTGAGCAAGTAAGAGAAAGGAAGAGGAATGGAAGCAAAACTGATGATGTCATCGAAACACATTTCATTTCAAGACACCAAAAACTTTACTACAATTTGACTCTAGTCTCTACTGCTTTAACTCACAAAAGCGTAAGGTCTAACTAAGTGGAAACTGTCAATCAATTTAAAATCAAGTTATGGTCTCTATAGCAACCTCCTTTATTCCAGAGAAGTTGTAATACATATAAAACTGAGGATGAGTACTAGAAGTTGCAAGAACTTACCATGTCCGAAAGACTTTAGTTTTTCTAATAGGGACACGTGGAAGGGAGATTATCCACAAAAATGGCCTTTAGGACTTCAGGGGACAAGACAGTGAAATTGAGTCTTTTACTAACTCCCACTGATGTTCAAAACCTAGCATTCACACAAATTTCATTTTATTGATTTAAAGTCCCGAAATCTTGAATAATTAAAAGTTCACTTTCCTTTAAGAATTGCCTAGTGAATTATTAGTTATCATTACAATATACATGCCAGAAACAAGGGAGCAAAGGTTCATTTTGCTCAAGGTTTCAGGGTATTTCAGTCCATCACAGTGGGAAAGGCATGGCTGAGCTGCTGCTCATGGGTGCAAGAGCCTGCAACTTCAACTTCTTCAGGTGGGGGCAAAACAATGACCAGAGAATGGTGCTAGACACAACAGTAGCTTATGATCTTGAAAGGCCTGCTCCGAGTACCCCACCTCCACTAATGAGATCCTCAACTTCAAAAACAATGCCATTGTCTGGGGAGCAATATTAAAACACAAATATCTGTGGCAAGTATTTTACATTAAAACCATAATATCCATAGTCACCACCTATTACCTCACCAACTCCGCAAATCCTCTGAGTCTTCACCGGAAAAATTTCAGCTGAACTGCTTCAGTTCCTGTTTCCTCACACCTTATAAACCTTTCTCCACTCTGCTGTCACTTCCTGGGATTAAAGGCGTGTGCCACCACTGCCTTGGTCTGTTTCCAGTGTGGCCTTGAACTCACAGGGATCCAGAGGTACCTCCTGAGTGACAGGATTAAGGGTGTGTGCCACCACTCTCTGGCCTCTATGACTAATCTAATGGCTGGCTCTGTCCTCTGATCCTCAAGACAAGCTTTATTAGGATACATAATATATCACCACAAATTACCTCTGATTTCAAGTTTTAGAATTTCTGGGTATGACTTGGGTCTATGATTTAAAAAAAAATACTCATGTGATACCTCGTGAAGCTAGCCTTACATAGAATTTTTTGCAATGTGATTATGTATGTCATAGATTGAAAGTACAGAGGTGCATTTGCATATGTTAATTACCTAGAGTTTATATATGTATATATATGTATTTATGTATACTCATATACTTCAAAGCATGATAAATTGTATCTGTCAATTATAAAAAAATGAACAGCCTCCCAGGGCATGTAAAAATGGCTAGAAAAAGATGCTTATTGTATAAGAAACCCAAGGTTGCATATTTCAGGTTATATCATTAACCAATACAAAGGATTTGATCAAAGAAAGAGCAGGGCTAGTCTCATTATACAAACGAAGAAAATGAGACAGAGATTATGTGAGTCGCTGAAGTGCACAAGTGCAGGTGTGGGAACTGGCTGATAATTCAGTCTGCCAAGCTAATCCTCCTGTATTAATTTCCTCCCACAGAACTGCAAAAAATTACCTGTCCAATACATCCTAGGGGGGAAGGATTTACTTAGGCTCACATTTTGAGGATGCAGTCCATGATGTTTGGGAATGAAGGTGTGAGGAGAGTACAGTTTCTGGTCTCATTGTTTCTGCCATTGGCAGCAAAGAGTGATAATGCCGATGCTCATCTGGTCTTCTTTTTTTTTTTTCCAGAACCCTAACCCATTTGAAGGATGCTAAACCCAGCTAAGAAGAGTAGGGTCTTCTACCTCGGTTAAATGAATCTATGTATAATCTCTCACATAGTCTGTAATGTCCATAGACTAACCTATTTCAAACAATATTTCTGAGGCATGCCCAGAGACTTGTCTCAAGTGATTGTAAGTCCGATCAAGTTGCTAATCAATATTTATCATCACACCTACCACAGTTTTATTAATGGCCTTGAGCTTTATGATCAAAATAAATTTCTTCCAAAAAAAGAAATAAAACAGTGCAATTACACTCAATATAGCTTTGGATGATGGTAGAAGGCCTCTACCCAGAACGTACTACACTTTAATAGCATTTAACTGTAATAGTGACATAAATATTGCAGAGGGCTGAATTTTTCAAGATTTTTTTTTTTACATAAAGTATTGGATTAGGTCCTTTCAATATGTTTTATGTGTTTATGTTAATCCAGAGATTATCAACTACATTTATAGATGAGAACAAGGTCTAGAAATGAAAAGATAGTTTCTACATAACGTTTGACAGTGGCACACTTTTCATTTTTTTCTAACTTCTGCTTCCTAGTTGCCCTGGATGTCACCTCATCTTTTCCCGAGAAAGCCTTGCCTTTCTTCACCATGAACTCTCATATGATCAAGCAGAATGTCTGCCGTGTAAACTCTCATATTCAAACTGATTGTTTAGTAAGCACATGGACACAGATTTTTAGATCGCGACCAGAGATGCAGCCTTGGGATGTCCTAACTACCTAAAAGGGGGGAATCAAACATGCCAACTAGCATTGCTCTCTCATAAAATGAATGTGAAACTAATAATCCATACATCAGAGAGAGAGATGTTAGGGGTATATGAATCACCCATTTTGGTGCCTTAAAATTCTTCACAAGGAATGTCGCTAGACTAGAGTGAGCACCATCACCAAGGCTTTGAAGGCAGGCACGGATATACGAACCAGCACATATCAGAAGAAAAGACTCAGGGGAATGATGAGTGGCTATTAAATAGAACTTCTGACATATAGTGAGGCATGCTTTTTTTTTCTTTTGTAGGAGACAGAAGTGGGAAGACACAAAGGGTATTTATAAAACCTTGGAGAATCTCATTGACTGCCTGAGGTTTGTTGAGAGTTGAGAACCTGACTGTGTTTGGGGACTGACAATGCTTTGTTTTTGCTTTTCAGTCTTGGTTTCATTGAGCAGAAGGAGACAGGGGAAAGCTAACACGGTCTCTTTGCCTAGGGCCGGTCCCAGCTTCCTGACTAAAAAAGAAGTTGATAAATGATACCTTCAGTTTTCTTTCAAGTTGTAGTTTGATTCACCAGGGTGAGCACAGACGAATTACTTTAGGGCAGCAGCTGTGACTAAGAAAATGACTTATACATTTGTCTCAAAAAACTCAGTCTCCTTAGGACTTATGCTTAGTGGTCAGAAGACAGGAAGAGTAGAGACATTAACCTTGACACTGTGCCTAAAAATAGGCCAACAGTGATCTTATCTTTGTAACACTTAGCATAGGCTTTTACGATCGATGCTTTCTTTGCCTTTTGTTTAAAAGAACAAATAACTGAGACTCACTGGGTTTATGTTACATTTCTCAAGGATTTCGAAGAAGTATTTATTGAATAAGTTGCAAAAGTCATATATTTATGTAATTTCATAAATTTTCTTAATTAAGACATAAATTTGTCTTAATTTAGACAAACATTTTCACTATATTATGATACCTAATATTTCATGTATCAATTTACGTTTTCGTTCATTTAAGAATTACACTTTTTCGTGGTGCCTCCTAGGTGGTCGGCTGTGTCAAGATGAAGGTAAATATCTCCTTCCCTGCCACCGGCTGTCAGAAACTCATTGAAGTGGACAAGGAGCCCAAGCTTCGTACGTTCTACGAGAAGCGCATGGCCACGGAAGTGGCTGCCGATGCCCTGGGTGAAGAGTGGAAGGGCTATGTGGTCCGAATCAGTGGCGGGAATGACAAACAAGGGTTTCCCATGAATCAAGGCGTGTTGACCCACGGCAGAGTGTGCCTGCTGTTGAATAAGGGGCATTCTTGTTATAGACCAAGGAGAACTGGAGAGAGGAAGCGCGAGTCTGTTCGAGGATGCATCGTGGATGTCAATCTCTGTGTTCTCAACTTGGTTATTGTAAAGAAAGGAGAGAAGGATATTCCTGGACTGACAGATACTACTGTGCCTCGTCGGTTGGGACCTAAAAGAGCTAGCAGAATCCAAAAGCTTTTTAATCTCTCTAAAGAAGATGATGTCCGCCAATACGTGGTCAGAAAGCCTTTGAACAAAGAAGGTGAGAAGCCCAGGACCAAAGCACCCAAGATTCAGCGTCTTGTTACTCCACGTGTCCTGCAACACAAACGCCGTCGTATTGCTCTAAAGAAACAACGAACCAAGAAAAACAAGGAGGAGGCTGCAGAATATGCTAAACTTTCGACCAAGAGAATGAAGGAAGCCAAAGAAAAGCGCCAGGAACAGATTACCAAGAGACGTAAGCTATCTCTGAGAACTTCAACTTCTAAGTCTGAGTCTAGTCAAAAATAAGTCTTTAAGGGTAACAAAAAAATGATCATACCTTAAAAAAAAAAAAAAGGAATTACACGAAAGGAAGGGTTAACTGTTGTGTGAACTTTCCTGGGGACAGGTGTGAACAAACATTTATTTACACCCCCATACAGTAGCAATGACATGCCAAAGAAACAAGTCTAACCAAAGTTAGTTTAGTGAACCAGTAAGTTTATAAGGATTACCTACAGTTTTATAGGTGAGGGGTTACTTACAGGAGCCTGGGGGACTCAAACATAGATCACAGCCAAAAAGTGCACCACAACATGGATGAAAATTCATGAAAGCTTTACCTCAGGAGCATTTTCACAACTTGCAGATAGCTTGACAACTTGGAGAGTTCCCTTTCTCCAGCACTTGTTACTATTTATGTAACATTCTTCAGAAGGAGCCTTGTGAATATTATAATTTCCAGGGACTTCTTGAGACTTGTAAGTTGCTTATTCTGAACCTATTTTTCCTACTTCCAGAGTCTTAAAGTGTCTCTCTCCAGGATGGAATATTTCATTTGCATAACCCTGGCAACTGTTATCCTTCAAGTATTACAATATTATGATTAATCTCCATTTGAATACTAAGAGCTGAGTGACATCTTTCTTACCATCTAAAGAATTGTGTGTGGACTATAAATAGGACCCCTCACCTTTATACACCTTCGGTCTTGCTTGGGATTCAAACACAATGCAAGAAAATCAACAAGAACAATGACCAGATGAAATCACTGATTTGATTGACTTGCCTGTTTCTTTAACTGTGTGGTCAATTCTTCTTCCATAGAACACTTTACAATGCACAACATTTATAAGCCCCCATCACATACAAATCAGCTAGGATATAATAAATTTTAGGCACAAAAGCATATAGTCTTCCCAGCATCCCAGCATCATTAGGGTAGCAATGGCAGAATTTATAAAAAGAAAATTAGCATAACTCTACACTCGTGATCAGATGCAAAGCCTGTATCCCAGGCATACATTACAGCTGCAGATTTCAATTTTAAAATTGCTGATAGCATGGTGTTTCAGAGTTTCAAATGTAATATGTCCTGAATCTTTAAATTTAAAATAATTCAAATAGAATATTTATTGGAAAATGATTTATAAATTTTGGATCAGAAGTAAACTCTTGACCTCCTTCTTGAGTTTATCAGCTTCCTAACTCTACCTCTCTCATCATGTGATCTGTCTTACTTTTCTCTCTGTATTATTTTTCTATTCTAATCATTATTAATAAAAGAAATAAAAATCAGGGTTTATTTAAAATTGTGTTTAGTGCTTTCATGCATTGTATTTAAGACATTAAAATTATGAAATTAGATGCCTGCCAGCCAAGGCAATTACTTCTATTCATTACACTTGAAGATCAGATCATCCCAATTCACGAAACAGTTTCTCTTAATTGTTTCATGCTTTTCATACTGACAATAAATCCAAACTGCCACTTTTTTTGTTGCATTGACAATGTACTGTATGAACTATGGGCTGTTGATAGTCTCTTTAAATTTCTTTTTTTAATATTTCTTTTCTTGCTGCTTTCGTCTGAAATTTTATGGTGTTGGAGTGCTATCTAAATTAATGTTTGTCATATTCTTAGTGCTGCTTATAGATATCATCTATCTATCTATCAATCTATCTATCTGTCATCTATCTATCTATCTATCTATCTATCTATCTATCTATCTATCTATCTATCATCCATCCATCCATTTATGCATCTATCTCTCCATACATTCTTACAAGCTTCATCTAAAGGAAAAAAAGTAATTTTTTCTGGTCTATTTTTTATCTGTCTTATCTAATGTGGACATCACTAACTAAATGTAGTTGTATAAATCACTTAGAATTAATATTTAAGTTGCTTATAGTAGCTACTGTTCTGAGACATGAAAAAAGATTCCTATCAGTAATATTGTTACTTTTTTATTTTGAACTTTTGAGACAGAGTCATTGTATCCTCAGCTGGCCTAGACCTCACCACATAAACCAGACTGCCCTAAGACTTGTAATGATTCTCCAGAGTGCTGGGATTTACAGGTATGTACCTGGTTCAGAATGTCATCTTGGTAGAATTTCCTCAGGGATCTCTTGTAAATGATAAAGTGAGTTTTTCATATGAGCTAATATTGTATGTGTCGAGGGGATTAAAAACAAAGCCAGAATAATCTCTAGGCATTTTTATTATGAAATAGCTCATTAGACACTCACTTATTATCTTCTGGGATAAGCAGAATTCTGGAAGAATGTAAGCCATGTTCATTTCTGGAATTCAAATAGTCCTCACATGTAAATCACACCAAGAATTCAACCAAGAAAGGCCAGTAAGATGTTACTCAGGGTGATGTGTGTGTGTGTGTGTGTGTGTGTGTGTGTGTGTGTGTGTGTGTAAGGGACTGAGATATATGGGGAATGATAAATTTAGGAGATTTTGTTGTAGACAAAATTTAAATAAATTGAGCTAAGGTCTCCAAACTTATGCTCCTCAGGGAAGAGACAGTTATTCATAACAAGTGAGAGGCATGCCTGGCTAGAGTTTAGAATCTCATGGAGAGCAAAGAGCACACTTCTGTGGTATTTAGAGAAAAACATTACTACTTTTCTCTACTTTGAAGCAAGGATTACTTCCCAATATGTTCTTGGCAATGTGGTGCCTAGATAGAAGCATCTGCCAGAGACATACACAGCAGTCATATCTGGGAGTAGGGGTATTTAGTGTCATATGGAAAACAGATTAGCTTAAAGACAGGATGACTTTTGTGTTGCCAACATCAGCCATAGCAGAACCTGTGGAAACAGATCCTGGTGGGAGATACAACAACTAGAATTATGGAAGACAAGGAGAAGCTTCTTTGGGGAAAACAAAAACAAAAACAAAAACCATGCAGTGAAATCCAACCACTTCTCTGTACTTATGTCTCTGGAAAAAAATGGATAATATCACTGAGTTTTTATCAAGAAGATCTGTGAGAATTTCTTGTTTGCAGTGAGTAACAGCTAATGCTGGGACTCATACCTGTTCAAAGTCCTGAGAATGAGTGACTGTTGAATGCTATGCCCAAATGGGACATCTATGTCACCCTCTCCCAAGCTTTCAGAGCATCATAAAAGGGGAGGGAGCAAAACATAAGTGTGAAAGTATTGGAAGGAGTACTGTGGGATGCTGTCTATTGCACATGGCATGGCCAATGCACTCACATGCTCATAGCAATTATGGGTACCTGACTTGCAGAAGATGAGCCTGTCAACATTGTATCATGGATGAGAGAGTCCTAGTTCTCCTCTGTTAATTGTTAGTGGAATTTTTTTTCAGTGATTTCGGTGGTTTTAATGAGAATTGACCATATACACTCATATGTTTGAATACTTGGCCCTCACCTGATGAGACTGTTTAGAAAGGATTGGGAGGGGTGGCTTTGCAGGAAAAGGTGTCTTACTGGGAGGCGTCTTTGAGGTTTAATATCCTATCCATTCCCAGTTAATTTTCCCTCTCTCTGCCTGCTACATTGTAGATAAGGGTACAAACTCTCAGCTAGTGTTCCAGCACTGTGTCTGCTTGCCTGGTGTCATATCTCCCATTATATTAGTCATGGATTCTAACCCTCTGGAGGAGTAACCCCCCCCCCCCCCAAAAAAAAACTCTTTATAAGCTGCCTTGGTCATGGTATCTACTCACAGAAATAGAAGAGTAATCAAGACAGGAGTATAGCCATGGGTAAGTTATGTGTGCTACAGCAAATAAACTTCTACCTATGAGCAAATTTTATTTAACTTGCCTATTACAAAACAAAACGAAAATGTTCATAAGTAGGGGATGGATGGGTTGGGAAGAAGGCATTAGATGGGAGTAGGAAGGGGATGAGAGAGGGTCATGGATTGTGAGAATGACAAAAATACACTCATTTAAGTGTACAATTATCTGAATAATTGAGATGAAAATGGCTTAATATGTTAATTTAGGATAGCCAGCATTTCATTAACAGGTGAGGCCCTTATCAATAGACAAGGTGGCATAGTACAGTGCTGGTAGGAAATGAATACTTGTTGAGTAAGTATTCTCTTTTCTTCATCTTGCTTCTATACTTTGCCCTGCTTGGCCATTTTAGAGTTAGTGAAAAATAATTTATTCTTCAGAAACTCCCAAAATAAATTTCAAGACTCATGGTATCTTAGGTTCCACAAGTGCACCAATGTAGCGCTTCCCTGGCTCCCTTGTTAGTCAGAGCATCTTGATGGGGTGTTTATATCCTCATCCTGCTCCTCTGGGACGATGTGAGTAAGCACTGGGGGATCCCCCAAAGCAAATTAGAGAGAAGGCTATTCTGTCTTTCTATGCTTTAGTAGGATTAACACACACACACACACACACACACACACACTTCATTGGTTTGTTCATTTTTCCCTCTCTGTCATCCAAAGTTTCAGACACTTCCCATATCCTTATCAACTTACCAAGGAGATTATATCAAAGGCAATAGTTATCTCAATTTTTCAAAATGAACATGCCAACAGTAACCCTCATGCAGCATGTGAATGGATGCCTGGAAAAGTAAGCTGTACCAATGTTTATTTAATCTATGGGAGGTATCAGGTACTTTTACTAACATTTTAACTTGAGCGCTATTTCTTTTTCAATAATCAGTAATGTAGCAGAATAGAAGTTTAGGATAGCAGGCATCTAGAATATAGTCATTGTTGTGTGTGTGAGATTCCAAAGACAGGAGGGATGCTGAGGCCCTAGCACTGACAGAGCCTGCAGTTGTGACATCAGATAAAAGCCTAACTTTTCCTTATAAAAAAAAGCTAGGGTACAGCCCTCGATTTATCTACTTGCTTTCATAATGGACTCTTGATGGAATTACTAAAAGATGTAAAAGCGATACTTTCCCACATAGTGCTTCAGAAGGGATTTATCACGGCAGGGCTGTGGCTCCATGAGAGTTTCTGTGGCATTAGCTCTGCCGCCTAGCATTCTAAGGATTCTGGGAATTCCCTGATATCTCACTAACCACTTAGATTCCAGTCTACCTGAAATATAAATGTTTCCCTGTCTATTTTATGTCACTAAATATCTTCTCCAATAGTAAATATCACTCATATTTAAGAAAGCAAGACTTTTAGGGGTGACTTACTTGTCTACTGAGGTACTTGCTTGGTGTAACTGAATTGGTAGACATGGCAGTCAGACACCCTGCTTAGGTCTACCCCATCTAAAAAGAAATATTAGTTACATTCTGACATGTTCTGCTTTCCTTTCTATATTGTGTACCATGTGTTTCTCAACATCTCTTCTCACCATTTCTCTTGTACATGTAAATAACTTTATATTTGAATAGTGTCCTCTGATTCTAATTTTATAAGTAGTCATTTAAAATTCTTAGTGTATATTAGACAGAGTTAATTCTCGCTTAACATTCTCAAGCCTTCAGTCTCAACTAACCATTGTGTCCTTTGAGGAAGCTTCTCATTTTAAATAAAATACACATTCACCCATCTCAGTAATTGCTTCAGACTCTTCAGTTGCTCATTGGTAGGGAATCCTCATCAACGGGTGTCTGGTTTTCCACTGTCATATGAAAATATTTCTCTTATGTAGCAAATTGGAATAAGGAAAACTGGTTAGCATAAACACAGGGAACATTAGCATGAATAACATGAATTATTCATGTGGTTGGTTCTGACTTTATTGTGCAACTTTTAAACACTAAAGGAGTAATGGGATGGCTTGAAGTTGATATTGAATTGGAATAAAGGTAGAAATGTTTTAACAACCAGAATTACCACCAGTGTTTGAGGAAGAAAAACAGAAAAACTCCACAAGTGCAGGCTATGTTACATTCAGAATGCAAAGACTCTCCTGGGCTTTATGACAGAATGTGTAAAACAAGCTGAAATACAAGTTTATCCTGACAGCTGCTCGAGAGGTGTCCACAAAGAATGGGATGTGTCAACATGAACTCACCTTTTAGCAGATGTGTGAAGCAAAGGAAGGCTATTATGAAATGCATGTCAGAGTAGGAAGGTCTAGGGACTGGAGAATTGTCACTCAGCCTGACTACTATTACTAAGTGGCAGCTACAGAGAAGTCTTATTTCTGTCTGACTGGAAACAGGGGATTATAAAGACACTGAGCAGACAGGGTTTAGATTTCTCCTTAAAGCTGATGCCAGCTTTTGAGCAGTATACATCAATGTTTCTAGCTGAACAATAGCCAGGCTGACCCAAAGAAGGATGTAATACTATAGAGCATCCATGCAGCTAAAGTGGTAGGAAAGGGAAATAAGAGGTCTGTTACTGTTGCAAGTCAAGAAGGAGCAATAAAAGGAACCCTTATTTGTTTCTTTGTTGTGGAATATTAGCTTAGGATGTGTTGCATTCAATTATGCTGTGGAATATTTGTTTAATGACACAAAGATACATTGCAGTTTTCTATGTTGTATTTGTTTAACTCTGTAAAGCTGTGTTACTTTGCCTGTCTAAAACACCTGATTGGTCTAATAAAGAGCTGAACGGCCAATAGCTAGGCAGGAGAGGAATAGATGGGGATGACAGGCAGAGAGAATAATAGGGGGAGAAATCTAGGCTCAAGAAAGAAGAGGAACTAGAAAAGGAGAAGGAGATGGAGATGCCAGGGGCTAGCCACCCAGGCACATAGCCAGCCATGGAATAAGAAGTAAAGGAAGATATATAGAATAAAAAAAGGTAAAAAAGCCCAGAGGCAAACTGTAGTTAAAGAGAAATGGGATAATTTAAGTTAGAAAAGTTGGCTAGAAACAAGCTAGGCTAAGGACAGCATTCATAAGTAGGAATAAGTCTCCGTGTGTTTGTTTGGAAACTGGGTGGCCCTCAAAGAGTAAAAAAAAAAAAAAACGAACTACATCTCTTACTAGAAGGTAAGAAGTCCTTGCTTCCTTGGAAAACACAGTGGTCAGGAAAACATGTTGAGAAGGGAAGCTGTGAGCTGGAGTTCAGCGAGACTGACGACTCTGCTCTCTCCCTAAGAAACTAGAAAGTTCCATACATCTCCTTCCTGTGCTTTCTCGAGCAATTTTCTTTGCCTGGAAACTATGGGACAACAGCTCTCAATACTGTGCACTTACAACTTTAGAACCCTTTTGTTTTAAATTTGATCTGTTCTTTATGAATCCCATATGTATATACAATGCATTTTAATCTCAACTATCCCCTTCAGTTTTTCACAGACCTCCCTAAATCTCCCCAATCTTCATAATCTCATTTTTCTTCATAATCTACTGAGCTCAGTTAGAACCATCAGGATGTACACCACTGTAGGGACACCCACTCAAGCCTGAGAAACCAATGAGAAGCCATAGTCCTCAAGAAACCAGTTTCTCTCTCTCACTGGCAGAGAGGTATTGGCCCTTGATAGATGCTATGGGAGGTGATGGTCAGTGTTTAACTTCAGAACATGCTAAAGTGAAGAGTTATTTATGAGAAAGAATAGAACCCAAGAATTTTATTTTAGCAAGTAACAGGAAATTCTCACTTTGATTAGTGTATTGCTCTGAAGAAATCCCAGGAGAAAGGACTGAAACTTGAGGTTCCAGCTTTTCTATCTGTATTTCTCTTAGCAGACAGTGGCTTCCAAGGATGCTCCTGCCTGGGAACTACCTATTCTCTCTCCCCTAGGTAGAACTAAATATTAGCATTGGTGCCTGCACATCTTTCACCATGCACCTTTGTTTTTATGTTTATTTTTAGAATACAAGCATCCAAGCCCTGGGCCCCAAGACTGGGTACAGGACACCATCTGGTTTTACAAAGAAGTCTGCTCAGCAACTTGTTGAAAATGGAAATCTGATTTAAGACTCTGGGTGTCAGGTTTTTTTCTTAGTGATCTCGCCAATTCCTCTAGGTCACTCATCATCTTTCCATTTATCCCAGACCCTGGGAATTTTACAGCTTCCTCTGGTAATGAACTTTTTTGCCACTTCTACTGCTGAACCACATACATTGCTAAACTTTTTCTATTTTCTTTCGTAAATCTCCAAGACTGTGAAAGCACCACAAATACGGCCACATAAAGCATCTCCAGGCAGAGGAAGCCATTTTATTCATCTAGTGGCTTCCAGTTGCCCAGTGTGCCATAATCAAGTACGAAAATGAGACTTTTCATTTAGCTTCATTTTCGTCATTTTAGGAAACCTCTATCACTGAGCAAAGGTAAATCACGGGCCTACCTACCAAATAAGGGATCATATTAATATTTTCAACCAGGCAAAGGACAGTAGTGATGTAATGTAAAGGCTTTATAAAATTACGTTCTGAGAAGATGCATTTTTAAAAATCATTAAACCACTGTTTACCCTGTTTTAAACTAGTTCCTTTGCCCTTCCTTGTTTTACTAATGTGTGTGTAGTGAGTATGCATATATGAGAGATATGAGAGTACAGGCATGTGAACCCCTCCATTAAGCACATGTAGAGACCAGAACTAGACATCAAGATGTCTCCATCTAGCGCTCTCTGTCTTATTTCCTTGAGGTGGGGTCTCTTCCCAAGCTCAGTGCTCCCTTTTTTTTTTGATAGGCTGGCTGACTTCTGAGGTTCTTAGGATCTGCTTATCTCTGTTCCAGTGCTGGGATTACAACAATATGCAACAGTACCTGGTTTTATATGCATGAGCTGGGGATTCAATCTCAAGACCACATGCTTGAAGATCGAACATTTTTACCCACTAAGCCGTCTCCCAAACCCCCAAATTTGTCTTTTTATTGTGTCATTTCTGTTGACTAAGCCAGTACTTTTCTGATAAACAGGAACTTCCAAGAGAAATTTGACATTTCTGAAACATTTTAGATTAAGATTCTTCTAGGTTAAGATTCAAGAGATGATATCTAAATACCCATTGTACAGTATGCAGTGTGATAGAGAATGCACATGTAATTTTCACCTCATAAGCACCCCTTCAAGAAGGCTACTTGCCATAATTTATCAAACAGTCACCTTGCTAAAACCAAGTGTGGAAATCCATACCAAAAATTGCAGCACCTGGGAAGGTGAGGCAAGAGGACCAGTAATTAAAAGCCAGCCCGGGTTACAACAATGAGTTCCAACCCAGCCTGAGTTGTCTAGATAAGACTCTATCTCAGATATGGATCTATTTGTAGCCTTCTACATGATGATATCCAGTTATGCCAGCACCATTTGTTGAAGATGCTTTCTTTTTTCCATTGTACACTTTTGGCTTCTTTGTCAAAAATTATATGTTCATAGGTGTGTGGATTAATGTCATGATCTTCAATTAGATTCCATTTGTCCACATGTTGGATTTTATGCCAATACCAAGCTATTTTTATTACTGTAGCTCTATAGTAGTTTGAAGTCAGGGATGGTGATGCCTCTAGAGGTTGTTTTATTGTACAGGATTCTTTTGGCTATCCTGGGTTTTTTATTTTTCCATAAGAAGTTGAGTGTTATTCTTTCCAGGTCTGTGAAGAATTGTGTTGGTTATTTTGATGGGGATTTCATTGAATCTGTAGATTGCTTTTGGTAAAATTGCCATTTTTACTATTTTGGTCCTGCCTATCCATGAGCATGGGAGATCTTATTATTTTCTGATATCCTCTTCAATTTCTTTTTTCAGGGACTTAAAGTTCTTGTCAGATAGGTCCTTCACTTGCTTGGTTAGTGTTACCCCAAGGTATTTTATGTCATTTGTGGCTATTGTAAAGGGTGATGTATCCCTGATTTCCTTCTCAGCTTCTTTGTCCATTGTATATAGGAGGGCTACTGATTTTTTTGAGTTGATCTTGTATCCTGCTATGTTGCTGAAGGTGTTTATAAGCTTCATCAGTTCCTTGGTGGAATCTTTGGGGTCACTCAAGTATACTATCATGTCATCTGCAAATAGGGAAAGCTTGACTTCTTCCTTTCCAATTTGTATCCCCTTAATTTCCTTATGTTGTCTTAAATAGATCCATATCTGTCACCATCACAAAACTTAAGTCCAAGTGGATCAAGGACCTCAACATAAATCCAGCTACCCTGAACCTGCTAGAAGAGAAAGTAGGAAGTAGTCTTGAATGCATTGGCATAGGAGATCACTTCCTAAACATAATACCAGTAGCACAGACACTGAGAGAAACAATCAATCAATGGGACCTCTTGAAACTGAGAGGGTTTTGTAGAGCAAAAGATACCATCAACAAGGCAAAGCGACAGCCTACAGAATGGGAAACATCTTCACCAACCCCACATCTGACAGAGGACTGATATCCAGAATATATAAGAAACTCAAGAAATTAGACATCAAAACGACCAACAGTCCAATTAAGAAATGGGCTATAGAACTAAACAGAGAATTCTCAACAGAGGAAACTCAAATGGCTGGAAGACATTTAAGGAATTGCTCAACATCCCTAATCATCAGGGAAATGCAAATCAAAACAACTCTGAGATACCACCTTACGCCTGTCAGAATGGCTAAGATCAAAAACACTGAAGACACTTTATGCTGGAGAGGATGTGGAAGTAGGGGAACTCTCCTCCACTGCTGGTGGGAATGCAAGCTTGTACAACCACTTTGGAAATCAATATGGTGCTTTCTTAGAAAATTGGGAATCAGTCTCCCCCAAGATCCAGCTATATCACTCTTGGGCATATACCCAGGAAATGCTCAATCATACCATAAGAGCACTTGCTCAGCTATGTACATATCAGCATTGTTTGTAGTAGCCAAAACCTGGAAACAACCTAGATAGATACCCTTCAACTGAAGAATGGATAAATAAATTGTGGCACATATACACAATGGAATACTACTGAGCAGAGAAAAACAATGACATCATGAGGTTTGAAGGCAAATGGATGGATCTAGAAAAAATCATCCTGAGTGAGGTAACCCAGACTCAGAAAGACAAATATGGTATGTACTCACTCATAGGAGGATACTAGATGTGGAACAAGGATGACTGGACTGCTGCTCACATCACCAGGGAGGCTACCTGGGAAACAGGACCCCAAGAAAGACACGAGGATCCCCCAATGACGGAGAAATGGCTGAGATCTACATGAACAACCTGGACATGATCGGGAGCAATGAAGGGCGAGGGGCAAGGGAAAGAGAGCCTGTGGGAGCAGGAGATCCTAGCTGGATCAAGAACTGAGAGGGAGAACAAGGAATAGGAGACCATGATAAATGAAGACCACATGAGAAAAGGAAGAAACAAAGTGCTAAAGAGGCCCACAGAAATCCACAAAGATACCCCCACAATAGACTGCTGGCAATGGTCAAAAGACAGCCAGAACTGACCTACTCTGGTGATGGGATGGCCAAACACCCTAATAGTTGTGCCAGAAACCCCATCCAAGGACTGAGGAATCTGGATGCAGAGATCCACAGCTAGGCCCCCCAGGTGGTGCACTGTGAGTCTAATTAGCCAGAAAGAGGAGGGTTTATATGAGCGAGAATTGTTGAAACCAAGGTTGGATAAAGCACAGGGACAAATAGCCAAACAAATGCAAACACATGAACTATGATCCAAAGGCTGAGGGGCCTCCAACTGGATCAGGCCCTCTGAATAGGTGAGACAGCTGATTGGCTTGATCTGTTTGGGAGGCATCTAGGCAGTGGTACCAGGTCCTGTGCTCATTGCATGAGTTGGCTGTTTGAAACCTGGGGCTTATGCAGGGACACTTGGCTCAGTCTGGGAGGAGGGGACCGGACCTGCCTGGACTGAGTCTACCAGGCCGATCTCAGTTCTCGGGGGAAGGCTTTGTCCTGGAGGAGGTGGGAATGGGGGGTGGGGTGGGAGGAAGGGGAGGGGAGCAGGAATGGGTAGAACAAGGGAATCTGTGGCTGATATGTAGAACTGAATGGTATTGTAAAATAAAATAAAAGGAAAAAAAGACTCTATATCAAAATTAAATTAAAAACAAACAAATGAACCTGTAGAGAGACTGATTTACCAAAATTCAAGCACTCACTGAGGAGAAAATGTAAACTCAGTTCTCAACTCCAAGTTCAGGGCTTTTCTCATTCTTCTTTTTAGCCTTTGCTCTGTGACTCAACTGCAAAAGCAGAAAAGAATAAAGAGCCACGCCCAACCATACAACACACATGGGATTTTTTTAATCCCAGTGGCTGGTACCTGTGTGACTTTGCACCTGTATCTATCTATCTATCTATCTATCTATCTATCTATCTATCTATCTATCTATCTATAGATAGATCAATAGATATAGATATAAATGTCCTGTGTTTAGCACCCCATCAAGAACAGTTCGCCTGATACCTAATACCATGTTTCCAATATCCCATAGAAACATTGCCTTCCTGAACAGTGGACAATTTCTTTTTGATAACTGTATCACCTTTATGAGCTTACATTTCTTCATTCACTTAACAGGTACTGTGACGTTGTCTTCTATGACATCCCATCATCTATTATAGTCAATTGCCCACTGGTGTCTTTTTCTTTGATGATATTTCTGTACTTTATCTGTGGAGTGAGAGTTTGATTTTATTCTTGCACTTAGTACTTTGGTTCACAGTTGCCTACCATTTATTGCTACACTAGTTTGGCTGGTTTCTTTGCCATCAGCTCAATGCATACACCATGCTGCCTTTGGCTAAAAATGACCAAAATGCATTATAGGAATATATGAAACTGTCAAACAAGAAATTTTTAAATTAAGACAACCTTTAAGGACTAAATCAACATGAGAGGATACCCATACCTGACACTGCTAAAGTGTCCAATAACCTCAGGCTGGACAGGTCATGGGCCCAGTTGAAAACTGCTACTAGTATTCTGCTAAAAGAACATTGAAATAAAAAATTCTTAATAACAATGTGATGTGCCCATAGATGACTACCTTACTCAACCCTCACCAGAGAATTCTCTTCTTGCAGCAGATGGTAGTTATCATGGAGAGTCACACTGAAAAATGTACAGAGAGTGAGAGAACTTGGAGCATTCCACCCAAATTGGGATGTCTTTATCAAACCCTTCTCCTCAAGGTTCAGCAATCTATGTAGAAGAGGAAGAAGAAAAAAATGTAAGATCCTGGGTAGTGGATAGCTTTCCAGACACAATAGGGCAGGTATGAATTGACAGAAACTGTGACAGCAAGCATTCGACACACACACAAATACAAACCAGAAAAATTCTCAGCATTGGGGAGGGGAAGTGGACACAGAGCCTCGCTTCTAACCAAGAAGCTGTTGACAAGTGGCACCTGACAGGACAGGGAAAATCATCCTCTGATGATCTTCATCACTGCCCCTATCAACAACACTCCTGGGATGTCCACACTCCAAGGGGTAGTTGGCCAGCATGAAACAAAGCTGGTCATTTGGAAGACGTTTTCGTTTCTTATTTTGTTTTGTATTATTTTGGTATTTTCTGTCCTAGAGGTTTTTTGTTTGTTTTGATTTTGATTTTGTAGTTGTTGTTGAGAAAGAGAGAGAGAGAGAGACAGACAGACAGACAAAGAGAGAGACACACAGAGATAGATAGAGAAAGCATGAAGTTTGGTGAATAAAAAGGTGGGGAGGAACTAGGAGGAGTTTAGAAGGGGAAATAATATAGTTAAAATACAGAATATGAAAATCTTAAATAAATAAAAGATTAATGAAATTATACTAAGTTGATTGTAAACCAACAGAACCTTATATACTACTAAAAAGCAAAAATTCCTAGTATATTTTAAATTCTTAGTATATTTTAAATGCATTCATAAGGCCTGGGAACATTTTTACATTGATCAACCAGTATGTGCATTTATATCTGTCGTTGCTCAATCTCATTGGTAAAATTGGTAAGGCTTTAGAGACTTGCTGGCTAACTCAAAGTTCACATCAGTAATATCAAGAACATTGAAACTGAAGGTGCATATGAGATTGAGAAGAAACACTGAAAATTTGATTTGGGGGTCTGGAGAGGTGGCTCCATTTATAAAGTGCTTATTGCCCAAGCGTTAAGTACCTGATTGTAGCACCTGCATGAAATTGCCAGGTATGGTTGTATATATGCCTACCCTCTAATCACTGGGGAGGCAAAAACAGGACTATCTGGCATGTTTGTTGGCCAGCTAGTCTGGTCAAATTTGTGAGCTCCAGGTTCAGTGAGAGAGCCTGTATTAAAAAATAAAATAAAACAGGAAATTAAAGAGGACACTAGAAATTGACCTCTCACCTCATATTCAGACGCAAACAACAGCATAGACATACACACTTGTGCACACAACAGTGCATGCATACACACATAATAAAATAGTTAATGGCAATGAATGTTCTGTACCTGAAATGTGTTAAGATGCAGACATGAAAGTAAATTGCTAAATCTTATGTAATAGGTTAATCTTTGCACAGCATATTTAGATTGTATCACATACATGAGCCAGCTGGGGAAAAAAATGTTTATTTTCTAACTCACAGCTTACTGTTTGGAAGTTGAAGTGATGCTACACAATAGTGCTATTTTTTGTTGTCATGCCTTCTCACATCTGTTGATCTTAGAGAGAGAATCTGTCTTCATTGGCCTTCCTGACCTTTGCCCCCAATGATCTGGCAATAACATTTAACAACTGGAACTAGTAAGAGGGGGATTTATGAAGTCCTGGGTGCTCATTACCTCATTTTGTTCTCACGACTTCATGAGCTAGCCACTGTAATGATCATTATTTCATAGACAGCAAAACTGAAACACAAAGCAAGCCACTTAATGTAGGTCACAAGGAAGTGAAGAGATAAGAATAATGACCAGTTTTTCTGACTAAAAAGCAAAGGTCTTTCCTATGCTGCTATTTCACCATCACATTACTGAGTGTGACATCCTAGAAGAGTCCTGCACTTTCACTGATCTTGGCAACTTTGGCACTCTGACATTAATTAAAATTTATTTATTGGTATGGATTTGAATGGTCAAGAAAAATTTTAATTAGCTAAACATCCTATTGGTATCATAAATTCTCTGGGTACTTAGAGCAATGTTTCTGTGTTAGACTTTTTCACTCATAAACCCATATTAGACACCCATTTGGATGTAGATACCAATAATATGCATGTTATAATAAAGCCATGGGTATGTACCTTCAAAGGCATATCAGAAATGCCAATCCACCTAGAACGGATTCTTTTTGATAGTTAATACCTTTACACACACACACACACACACACACACACACACCACACATACACACACACACACACACATTTAGCATATTCACTTGTCAAACTATTTTCTCAGAGAAAGGGAATGTCCTAAACAGAAGAATGCCTGATAATAGTGGATTTCTGGCCTTGATGTATGGATAGATCATACTGATAGATCATTTCTTTAATTACCTCTTGGCTATTTCTTGTTTAAGGAGGGAAGGAGTTAATGTTAGCAGTAATTTCTCTTGGTCTTCTCGTGATAATCAAAACCACTCTCCCTTTGGCCCTTATGCAGAAATATGCTGGCTGTTTATGTAAATGGAGGAAGAATTGAGGGCTTTCAAAGTGGATTTTGATGAAGTTCCATTCTACATTTCCAGCATTAATGAAACTAAAGGGAAAGTGTCTCTAAGATTGGCTTTCATGTTCTATCTGCTTAGCGATCTCGTGTATTTCAAATGAGAAGATATGAAAAAATAAACACAATTCAGAACTCTGGAATGTCCTGCATATCTTAGCAAATGTTAACAAAATGCCATTCTGGATAATAGATTTTTGTCATAGGGGTCCTATTGTTATGAAGTTCTATAGAGCATACTCCACCAATCTCCATAAAAAAGACATTTATTTTTATGGGGCTATCATTTAGCACATAATTGTAAATCTGTGTATATTAAAATATTTAAAGATGGTTCTTTCTTTTCAATCCCCGAGTCTGCTTGGGGGAAAGAAAAGAAAAGGCTGAGAACAAATTTACCATTATTCAGGTCAGGACTGTGTGGTGGGGCATAAGATTTGCTTTCCTTACCTGTGAGTGAGCAGCACTCATTTCCTGCGACTAACCATCAGCTGTGTTTATGATTGAGTTTCATTATGTCTACCATAGTCAAGACTGTAGATTCTTACACATTAGTAAACAAAATGCTACAATATTGTTCATTAAAGATATGGAAACACAGGGGTTGGAGAGATGGTTCACTGTTGAAGAGCATGTGCTGATCTTCCAGAGGATCTAAATTCATTCCTAGAAACCATATTCACAGCCACCTCCAATTCTAGCTCCAGCGGCTTTCATGCCTTCTTCTCTCCTTTGCAGGCACCCACACACATGGCACAAACACATGCACACTCAGAAATGGAAAATTAATTTGCATGATTGATTTTCTAAAAAATCTTGTGTTAGATGCCATTTTAAAAGTTATCCCTAGCAGAAAATAATAATAATAATAATAATAATAATAATAATAATAATAATAATAGAAACACTTGTGGCTCTAGGTGCTGATCTCAGGTCCTCATGTTGTCAGGCTAAACACTTCCTTCATGGAGCTGTCTCCTTAGACCTAAAATGTTATTATTTCAATATTTTGTTTTAACATTTACTTGTGTATATGTAGGTGGATGCCCATAGATGCCAGAAAAGAGGACATCAGATTCTCTGGAGCTGGAGTCACAAATGGTTTTGTACCATCAGACTTAGGTGCTGGGAACTGAACTCCGGTCCTCTAGGAGAACAGCAAGAGCTCTGAACTTCGAGTCCATTCCTCCACCTCCCTGGAATTCAACAAAAAGTAAAATAAAACATAGAAAGAAATGATCTTTAAAATTGTGAACCTTTGTTTTCCTCTTTCTTCAAAGTTTATTTTTGTTACACAGTTTCATAAAACTATATATCACAATTATAATTATTATTGGGTGATTGAAATTTTTATTGATTTTACATACCAACCACAGATCCCCCTCTCTTCCCTCCTCCCACCCCCCAGTCTTTCCCCCTTAACCAAACCCCTATTCCCTCTTCCAACCAGGTAAGGCCTCTAATAGGGAGTCAGCAGAGCCTGGTACATTCAGTTGAGGCAGGTCCAAGCTCCTCCCCCTGCATCAAGGCTGTGCAAGGTGTCCCACCATAGGTAGTGCGCTTTAAAAAGCCAGCTCATGCAGCAAGCATGGATCCTAATCCTACTGCCAGGAGGCCCCTGGAAAATTTAATGACAGCACTCCTCTAAACAAAACAACATTGTATTATATCATGCCTTTGCATGGAAGCAGAGAAAGGTTGATTTTATAGAAAAGAGTAGAATTAGTTATTACTACAGGGCAGATGGTAGAAAGGCATAGATGATAGATATAATTTGGTTAATAATCAGGACCATGTATACAGATAGGAAAAATAAATTTTAATTTACCATAGGATGCTAGGGTCACTATAGTTAAAAACAACTTACACATTTTTAAGGAACTAGAATTCATAGATTGCAAACAGGAGGAAGTAACAAGTAGTTAAGGAGATGAAAGTACTAAATACCTCGTTTGATAGCCACTAACTGAATGCATGGATTGAATGATCATGTTCTATGCCAATCCAATACATAAATTAGTAAATACTACAAATATGTACAAATAGCTATTAAATATAAGCATAACTTTTAAATCAGCTTCAGTAAACTAAAATTGGGTATAATTGAAATATGTCTATGTGAAAATATTTTATATTCTTCAATAATAATCTTTGTCATCAATAACATATTTTCTTTATTGTTCTATATCTGTGGATTCAAATATTTAGTAAATTTTCATAAAATCAAAAAATGAAGAGAAACAATTTTCCAGGAATTCAAAACCATAGAAATATATTGACTATGTTGGCTGTGGGGTTTTCACCAGATCACATGCATTCAAATTTATTGAACCATAATATACCAGAAGAAGCCTTGGGCTTACATTTGCCATTTTATATTGCTATTGAATCTGAACTTTGCTAAAGTTACTTCTTTATAGTACAGGTGCTGATGCATTTGCCACAGAGTTGCATGGAAGTGAGGTACTAGGGAAAGTGTTATTTAAATCGTTATGAGCAGAGGACAAGAACTCAAAGCATGCTGAATTTCATTACATGGAAAGTCGAGATTTATTAACACTGGTGCATTAGATATTATCTTTTCAAAATACAAATATGGAGAACACAAATGGTGGCCTGTGCGCCACAGACAGAGGGACTCACATGGGAGTCAACATCCCCAAAACAACTGAGCATGTCCCATTGTGCTAGGGAGAAGTTATGCTACATCAGAATGTTTGTCCCATGTATTCTTCATCATCAAGAACAAAACCTGTGTAAAATCAGAGATCAGAGCCATTTGAACAAAACTTCAACAGTTAAATGACTCATGAGTTCCAAGAAAATAGTTATTCCCTGAAAAGATTTTCTGTTGTACCGTCTAACCAAATCCAATCCTCCATTCCCAGAACATGTCTAGAATAAGCTAAGGATACCTCAGGAAAACCTGATGTTAAGCCAAGAGCCAGGTACCTGGCTTATCAAAATGTGAAGAAATGGACATGTTTACAGGTTAATATGACAAGTGAGTCAAAAATTGATACCATATGTTGATATAATTAGGGCAGGGGGCAAGGCATTAATTTAATAATCAGATTAGATATGTTTCCTATGAAATATATGAATATACTAGAAACAAACATTTCACAATTGTATTGATTGGCGTTAGAAATTACCCTTGGGCTTTGATTATTAGTCATTTTACGTTCTTCATCTAAGTCCCTTTTCTGTCCCCAGTATCACACTCTTACAAGGACTTATGCAAAGGGCATTCATCTGGAAGATGGCCCAACAAGGACAAATGTGGATGTGAAGTCATCTGGGCTATAAAGGAGAGGGGAGCTGCTATGACAGATCCACAATTCATAGGCTGAATCCCAGGAGGCATCCTAGGAGAACTGTGTAGAAACAACTCCCAAATTGTGCCACCAAGGACTGAGGAAGCAGAGCATTGGCATTTATCTGCCAACCTCTGCAGCCCTTTTGATGCTGATAGCCCCTGGGATAAGCATTCCATCAGTATTTTCGAGGATGCTCTGCCTGGGTAAAGCAAATGCCTAGGGAACTGGAGAAAACCATTGGGACCAGAAGTAAAGAGAGAGGTGCCCTTGAGGTGGAAAGCTGCCAGAGTGCATGGGGAATGTTCAGTACATGAAGGCAAACATAGAGAGGCCTGAGAGCAATGTGTCTGCTGCTCACTGTGTGGGAAAACTACTGAAGCCATCTATCACAGACAAACCTGTGATAACATGTATACACACATCTATATATATGCAAGGATATTTATCACTCAAAAAGACAAATAACAAAATAACTTTTTCCTCCCTCTTATCATACCAATGTCCACTAACTGATCATGTGTCTGCTTATTATATCCTACTGAAGGAAAACGTTCTTCATCCTTATACCAAAACCAATTTGTCTTTTTTTAAAAAAAACTTTTTTGCATTCAGAGAAAATCTGTCTTTCTAAACTGGTGCTAATTAGAGTTGTACTTTTATGAGTTGTATGATAATTTGATTATTGTTTCTGTATTCCGTATCTGAGGTTCTTTAAATCAGAACCAGTGCCTACCTATAAAGGACTTTACTCATAAAATGTACTAAATGCTGGGATAGGGAATCAACACAGCCAAAGGGAAGATATTTATAAGAAAGTGTAAATAATGTGATGAGCAAAGTACAGTAAGTATGAATTACAGAGGAAAGAGATAAGACAATCGCTAATGGATCAGGAGGGTCATTGTGATTTTTAACCTGGGCATAATGTAGAAAAAGATATCGAGAAAGAATGGAAAAATATGTGTGGCAGAAAGTTAGGAATGCATGTACTCTATTTAGGAGTGACCACAGAAGTTTCATTCAACGTACTATATCTTTTGTATATAAATTGTATATTTGTTTATTTGTGACCGCATTTATGAATGATAATGTGTATGTGGGTAGAATAAATCTAGATTAACATGACATTTTAAGGGACATCAAAGTTATGATAAGCATTCTTTAAAATTCTAGGTGTCATTCATGGCCAAAAAAGAAGACCAATTTTATTTCATTTTTAAATGTAATTCTTTTATTGATTCTTTGAGAATTTCACATCATGTGCCCCAATCCCACTCATTTCCTCATCTTTTAGTCCTTTCGTTTTTGCTCTTCTACCCCTGTAGCCTCTCCCATGAGACAAAATAAAAAATAAATACAAGAAAAATAATTAAAAATAAAACAAAAAAAACCACTTTGTTTCTTCGTCTTTCCTGCCTCTCCATCACATATTCATTTTTATTGAGACCAATTTTATTTAATTAAAAAGTTCCGTGCCAATTCAGTCATACATGGAAGTTATTATTTCATTGTGAGGCAATATTTAGGAAGGAGGCTGTCTATTATTTTATTTATTGTTACTATTACTGTGATTAAACATCATCATCAGAAGCAAGTTGGGGAGAAAAGGATTTATTTTGCTTGTGTTTCTACATCAATGTTCATCACCAAATGAAGTTAGGGCAGGAACTCACAGGAGGCAGAAACCTGGAAACAGGACCTGATGCAGAGGCCAAGGAGGTGCACTGCTTACTGGCTTTATCCCTATGACTTACACATCTTGCATTCTTATAGAATACAGGACCACATGCCTAAGGATGGCACCACCCACAATGGGTTGGGCCCTCCTCCATCAATCACTAATTATGAAAATTACATGTTTGATTACAGCTTGGTCTCATGGAGACTTTTTCTCAATTGAGGTTCCCTCCTCTCATATGACTAGTTTGTGTCAAGCTAACATAAAACTAGCCAGCACACCTATGATGTGTTCTTGGATATAGTTATTTACCATTATTAGAATCATTTCCAATATATGTCACCCATTGAAAAATGCTATTAGCTTGTCTGGCACAAATAAAATAAAATAAATACATTGGAACACTGCTTTTGGATTTCTTTCCTGGTTAGTTCTCTAAGTTACTTGGTAAGAATGCTTTTATTCATAAAACTTCAGGTGTTGAAAGTTAACCCTCTAGTTGATGCTTTTAGTGAGTGAGATATTTGGAATTAATCTTTATGAAAGGGATTGATAGTCTTAGAAAGTGGAATAATAGGCATAACTTCCTGACTCTTTCCACCTTGTGAATCAAGGAGGTGTAATCTGTGGTCCAAGAAATGTGGCTTCAGTGCATACTTTTTTTAAAATCATGGTCTTGAACTTACTATTTCTCACAATTTACTTTGCATACAATATTTTGTTATAGCAACCCAACACCAACAAAATAAGACTAATGAAGCAAGAACAAACTTCATATAACCATCCAAATATGCTATACTCTATTTAAGAGACAAAATGTTTAGGACTTGCAGTCCTAACTCATTTGGCAACAAATAAACCAACCACTCACTGCACTGTTGCCTTGGTGACTCCTACAAGATCCACCAGGATGATGAAGAAAGGAGTTTGTCCTTGAGCTGGACACAGAACTAATATGATTGAGTCAAATAACATCAGCATTGAGGACCAGAAGAGATGGGAGGGAAGACAAAAAGGAGACTGAGCACTTTTGGCTCTGCAGTAAGCACAGAACATATTTGACAGCTCTGACAACCACTTGCCTTTAAATGGTAAATTTCATAGCTAAGGCTTATGACCACAGAATGGCTGAATGGTTTGACTATGTGACATATCATATTTTCCACACAGGCATCTAGAATAAACCTGTATTAGAAATAAAAACAGTAAATTTGTCTTGCAAAGACAGTTTTAAGACAATTCTCCTCGTTTCTGCTTTCTATCAAGTTGTCACCTGTAAGTACTGCTTATGTAGGAATTCTGGAGTTAGTCCTGCCGAGACAAGAGAGATAATAAGCCCAGCCGATGATAGAGAGCAGAAGGGCTGAGATAGGGGCTCAGGTTTTCCTCCAAACATTATCCATTTCTGTTAAATCCGGGCCCTTTACCTTCTCACAGACACATTTACCAGAGTGTGACCATTTATCCTTTTGCTCAACCAGACATTTTTATAAGCCAGAAGGATTTCTATTGACTAATGAGGATGAGACACTGGGCTCAAAACCTAGATTACTGGCATGGCATTTTAAATTATATAACATGATTGCTTATAGGAAATACAGCCCTTTTTATAGACTTATGATGCCTGCTGTGTCATGCAATTAAAAAGTTCCAGAAAAGCACTCTCAGCATGTCAAGTTCCTGAGGCTGATTTATAGGATTATGACTTTCTCCCTTTGTGATTCAATTAAAGCATTTTACACTGGGCTATTATAGGGCTTAGACTCTGATCAGAGTTTGGATGCTGAAATATTAGATTAGCATGTGATCTGATTATAAATAAATTGAATTTCTTGTTTGCAAGGGACTGTAATTAAAGCTGCAGTCATAAGAGGCAGCTGTCTAAAGACCTGTGTGATAGACATCAAAGATTTAAAAAAAAGAGTAAGACAATATGCAATTGATTATTACAACCCATGGAGAGTTAAGTATTTTAATGGAGACCTAGTCATAAATGCTCTGGATTTTAATCCAGCTGTTAAATTCCTGCCATGATCAAAAAGAATTCTCATAATTTGCTGAAGATGATCAAGTAAGCTCTGCCTTCATGTCCTCTGAGAGTTGAAAACAGGCTGGCATAATCTAGAAAGTACTATTCATTATTTGCCCATCTAAAAACACTATTAAAGGATAATGAATACTTTTCTTCACAAATAGCTGGAAACTAGTTTGAGACATTTCAAAATGAGAGAATGAAAGATTTATCAACATTAACATATGAGTGAAATATATTTTCTTTTTGTTTTGACACCTGGTTTTATTTTTGATATGTGATCATTAGGAAATTTAAGCCCAAACTGAATGATGTGGGCTGAGAAGTAAAACAATGAACAGTACCTCGTCTTTATGAGAGAAAGAGGGCAAAGGCAATCAAGCACAAAGAGCAAATAAATCTTTAAATGATGCAGTAAAAGAAGGATAACTTAGAGGTAATGTGTTTGCCATGGCCCATAGAGATGTCAAGTTTCCAGCTGTGGAGATGGATATAAGTCTCCTTAATAGAGAAATGTAATTTTGAAAGAATAGTGACCTGCACTCCTTACAAAAGTGACAAATGGATGATCTACTGACAATGTAAATTCAACACTCTTCAGTCTTTGAGAATAGCATGAGCTAAGTGCATTTTCATTTGGAGGGAATATTTGAGGGCCCCATTTTCTCTGTTTGGGTTATTTAATAGCCCTCTGATAGGAATTTTGACTGCTAGTCTGACCACCCTTCCAATCTATTCTATCTTTAAGCAACATAATTTTCCTGAAACCCAGATTTTTAGCTATTTCCATGCTTGAGTGCTTTTGAACTTCAATTTATCTGCAGGATGAAGCTCAGATGGATTACCTTGACATTAAGTGTTCTCATCAGTCTGGCCCTTGATTGCACTCCAGCTTTACTATGTGATACTCTGCCTCTCTAACATACTCCGGCCAACCTGAGTTACTTAAAATTCTTTTGGAGCCATACTGTTTTCTATTTCCATTCCTCAGTCAGTCTAAGTAACCCCATTGTGCCAATGAGACACCTCGATAATTCTTAAATATTCTTTACCAATGAGTATTTTGATCTCCAATCTTATCTTTAGTTGTGTCTGTATACTTTTAGTAGATTACACCTCCAAAACAGAGAACTCTGAGCTCTTTGGTTTCAGGCATGCCGGTTGTTCACCCACTTTGAGCTGGAAATGTCATGGAGGCAGCATGGCATTTGCCTTTTATATATAATTGCTATTGAACTTGTGTGTGGTCCATACTACTTCAAGTGTTTTAATTAATAAAAGCTGTGGGCAATATACTTTTAGTATTATACACATTTAGTAGACTACTTAATAGTGAAAAATTAAAAAAATTCATGCCAGTTTAGATTTTCCTCTTTAGGTATTTCTAGGTAGAAAGTAGAAAGCTGTATACATAAAGGACTTTTGAATGAAAACACTCCCCGTGTATCTAGTGAATTAATTATGTAGAAACAGAAGACATGCAGATGAGAGAAATTTCATATACAACAAAAATGCTGATTCCATCAATATAAAGAAAATTAAACAGATTGTGTCAAGAATGCTATACTACCACCATCAAAAAGAAGCTAGATCCATATACACAAACGTGGATAAAACTGAAAAACAAAACAAAGAATTTAAACTATAATAATCACAGTGACACCATAAGAGATACGATATGCATATATCCTAAATGTATGTATGTATCTAGACCTGTGTATATTTATTGGAGATGTTTCTAAGGTTGTTGAACCCAATATGGTTTATCTGCAGAAGTGGGAAGCCACTTAGATTATAACCATGAACAGAAAGAGAAATTAGAAATGTCTCATGTTCTGAGCCTTAAAACAGCCAGGTTTGAACTGCAGCATATATGTCCTCAAGCCTCGACTGAAGTGTACAGTCTTTCCAGGGATATGTGAACACAGATAAAGAATATGATGTCTATTTGATTCTTTTAAGAGGTAGGTCGGCTTGAAGATACACCTTTCCTGCATCCTATTCACCATGGCCCTTCATCCATCCATACCACAGCTAAAAAGTATTTATTGTCCTCATTCATCTTTAGGGTTGAAGTATCACTCACCTAAGTTTGAATATTAAATTCCAAGAATCTATTCTAATTAAGCTTTCAAAACTTGCAGGATTTTTTTTTGTTAAAAAATTCTATTGAAATTCAATGCAGAATCATAAGAAGTACATTCTCCCATACTTGGCTATTATCTGAATTCTTGTGCACAGTAGGATGATAGAGCAATGACTTTTTATTTTATAATTTCATGTCTCTTTTCATCAAGTTAAAATCAAAATATGAATTCTTCTCAACTATCAACTCTACTAGCCAACCACTGCATTTCCTTCTTCCTGTGCCTACTCCTTCCCTCCACTGTCTTCGTCTTCCACCTCTCCTCTCTTATTTCCTTCTCTAGCACACTCAGCTTTTCTTTCTCACCCTTTTCCTCCTTCTCCTTCTCCTCCCTTCCTCTTTCAGATTGATAATTCTTCAATGACATGTTTTTGCCTAATAACAGACTACTGTGGGAGGATCTCCTAGCCTGTACTGTTTTTGAAGATTGGAGACTGTGTGGGTTGGTGTTTAGCACCACATTGGCACTAAGGATAACTGAACACATCAGTGCAAGGCCAGCCTATGGGCAGGACCTGTGATAACATTTATTCTCACAAATGTAGATGGAATAATCGGTCCCAAATATTCATAAAGATATTTGTAATGGTTTTAGTAATAAGCATATTTTAATAAAATACATTATCAAAAAAATTGGACATTAAGAGCTGCAATTATTCCAGTTCTTTCTCTGACAGCTTTGAACAGGATGTGGACAGTTAAAGAAAGTTAAGATAACTGATAGTCAATTTCAGATTCATCATTTAAAATTGTCTTTGTATTCCTCTAACAATGTAGAAAATTAGTTGTTGTAGTAACAAAATTTAAAAATTTTTTGCAAACATTGTTTCTAATTTTTTGCTATAAAAATTGGAAGACAGTTTCATTTAGTCATCTGCTGACAGATAATTAAGATTAATTTTTAATAACTAATCAATATTTGGTATTTTAATTTGAGGAACTATATTTTCTATGAGTGTTTTAAATAATTCTTAGATGTAAAATGAAGGAATTCTTTTTATTTCCATATATGTGGTTATATATTTTTCTCTGCTAAATTAAAAAAATAAAAAGAAGGTAAAACTGATATTGAATCCTATCCCTTTCATAGTAAATCTTATTCTTTCACAAATAATAAAAATTCACTGAAGAGAATAGGAGTCTATTTCATTTAAAATGTATTTCAAATAAAATTAATGTTCGATAGTGTTCCAAAGTTCTTAAATTATTGCATGATTTATTCCATTAATTACTGAGTAAAATTGTTAAGCTATCTCAATCTAGAAGGAATCTACTAATAAATAGGGTTTTCTAGTCACAAAATTTTTGAAAAACTGAAATACATTTTGAATATGAATGTATGGGAGCATAATCAAAGAAATCAATCAAGCACAAAGATGCTGTATTAGAAATCAACTCTACTCAAGTAGACTGCAACACAAGTTCGAGAAGAATAAGGAAATACATGTAACTGGTGCCTCCAAAGAGAAATATTTTCATATGTTTTTCATAAATGATTGATGGTTGGTTTCCAGTCACTGTGGTATTTAGATTCCTTGGGCTACAGTTAAAAATAATTTTAACAGTTTTTTTTTTTGAAATGTCAATATTTGCAGTCACTAGAAATTGTAGCCTTTGGTTTCTTCACTTATGATAAAATATTCAAATTTGCCAGTGTAGAAAGGGAAAATAAAATGTGTGTGTGTGTGTGTGTGTGTGTGTGTGTGTGTGTGTGTGTGTGTGTGTGTACACTGGAGTAAAGCAAGATGGAATGGGGAGGGGACAGGAGAAAGGAGACAGTGGCATCTATAATACTTCAAAAATTCAAAAACATCCATTCAGACACTCTACTTTCTTCTTAGCAAATGCAAGGATGTAAGGTATGATATCACAAAATATTTCTCTTTCATTTATTTTAAAAGCTGTCTTTTAATTGAGATAGAATTAAGTCATTTTCCCTCCCCCTTTCTTCCCTCCAACCCCTGCCAAGTACTCTGTCCAGCTTGTCTTAGATCCCCACCAAAATTTAAAGATAATAGCTTCTTCTTCTTTGATACTATTGTTTTACACACACACACACACACACACACACACACACACACACACACACACACACTTACGTATATGCATATATGTGTATGTGCAAATATATAAATACAACCTGCTGTGTCTGATTTTGTTGTTTGTATGTACATGGTTTCAGGGCTGGCCACTTTGCATTGGACAGCCAATAAGGGAGTTCATCCCTGAGTTAAGCACATTCTCCCCCTCTCAGTAATCATTAATTGTAGTAAGCATTCTTGTTGGACTATCTTTGGATTTCCAGCCCCCAAATAATGACATGGATACTTATTATTAATTATGAAAGCTTGATCTTTAGCTTAGGCTTCTTCCCAACTAATTATTATAATTTAATTAACCTATATTTCTAATTTATGTTCTGCCAAATGGATCAGTTACCTCTCCTCAGTACAGCACATTTGATTAACTGTGGGCAAAATTCACATGCCTGGATTCCTCCTCCTCTTCCTCTCCCCTCCCCCGCAAAACCCCACCTATTCTCTCCTGCTATTGGCCATTCAGCTTTTTATTACACCAATCACAGCAAACACATCCTCACACAGTGTACAAGTATCCCACAACAATTCGTTGTCTGCACTTCTTTGTCTAAGTGTGTGACCCTAAGAAAATTTCTTCCTTTTGTTTTAATATATCCATAGTTATGGCCATTATCCAAATCTTGTTCATGCAGCCATTTCTAGAAGAGATTGTTTCATCACAGACTTCATGGTATTGTTCTTACAATCTTTCTTCCCCTCATCCACAACATTACCTGAGCCATGATGTAGAGGCTGTGATATAGACTGTATCCATTGGGGCTGGGCTCTCCTTGATACTTTGATCTCTGCCTTGTAAAAAACCTAGCCAACTTCCTAGGGCTATTGAGGTCATGGACATTAAAAAAGAATCTACTACTCCCACTCTAGTCTACCAGCACAGTTCCTTACTGTGTTTTAAATTGTACCCATATACTCACGGCTGTAGCTACCATCCTTCATTTACAACATCTCTCTTTACAGCAAATAGAGAACATGTAACATTCCTATTACAGGAAGCATCCTTTTCACATTATAGGACACATCTAATCAACTGAAAATACATTGGATTTTCCTTCATTTTTGAGGACATATCCATTTAATGAGGACACACATAAGGATACAAAATCTGCATGCTGATTCATGAGGTAGTATATAAGATGGTAGTTTTTAAGAAGAGAATCTGTAGTTACATGATATATGGCTGTCTTAGTTACTTTTCTATTGCTGTGACAAGACACCTTGACCAAGGCAATTTATAGGGGAAAAAAAGAGTTTATTGGGGGTTTACAGTTTCAGACAGTTAGAGTCTATGACTGTCATGGTGGGAAGCATGGCAGTAGGCAGATAGGCATGGGCTCGAGCCATAGCAGAAAGCTTTCATCCTGATCCATAAACACAAGAAGGCAGAAAGAGCTAAATGAGAATGGTGTGGACTTTTAGAAACCTTAAAAAAAACCTACTCCCACTGACATAACTCCTCCAAAAAGGGCCACATGTCGTAATTCTTCCCAAACAGTTCCAACAACTGGGGACCAAGCATTCAAATGCATGAACCTATGAAGCTGTCCTCATTCTACCATAAGAGATATTTATGGCCTCTTCTCTCTACTTTTCTTTAGATTTTTACATAGCATTTCTGTACAATGAAGAAAAAGACTGATTAGGGTGATGAGATATTTCAGGTCTGTCCTTGATGTCATGATTGTGAGAGAAAGGAAGATAATTGATATATTTCCAAGTTGAGATTGTAACCATACATACCACAAGTGAAGAAAAAAAACTTTAAAATATGTAGGAAGTTGTATTTGCTAAACCAATTATATATTAAATACTATCTGTTTTATTAATTTGTTCTTCTATAGTGCTCATATATACAGCATTCATTTCTATGGAAGTCACTAACTGATCAAGTCCTCCATAAGCCTCTGGAGAACTGTCAATAATTTCCACAGGAAAAAGTATGGAAATTAATTTGGAATGGAGATACAGAGTTTAGAATTTGCACAGCTGGTTTTCATTCTTGCTTTAGTCTGATATTTCCTCACTATGCTGCCTTCTCTATGTTTTCGAATGGTAATGTATATTCTGTGCCATTATATGTTGGAAGTATGGGATCTGCTTTCTTATTTTGATTATACAAGGGATTTCAGTTAAGAGATTGCATGAATCTCAGAAGAAACTTTGAAATTTAGACTTCTAAATAGGTTTGAGACTATTCTAGACTATGGGTACTTTTGAAATTGGACTAAAAGAATTTTTGCATTATAATATGGCTGTCACTGTCTGTCTGTACAGACCTTCACATCTCCATGGTTAGCTAGTGTTGGAATTTAAGGCATGTGCCACCACTCCTGGCTCTGTTTCCAGTGTGGCCTTGAACTCACATAGTTCCAGACAGATCCCTGCCTCCCAAGTAACAGGATTAAAGGTGTGTGCTAACATTACATGACTTTTGTGTTTACTTATAACGGCTGGCTTTTTCCTCTGATCTCCAGTCAAGCTTTATTTATTAGAGCACAAATAAAATATCACCACACCTTAGTCTCATTGAAAGCACTGTCACACCTGCATTCTCATACTACCTTTAATCTGGGCATATACCTGCAGTTGGGTAGCTGGATTTAGGTTTTAGTAACATAAAATTATGATGAGGTTATAATCATGTATTCAGGAATATATATGTATATCGCATAAGTATAGCTAACAGCAATTAATAAAAAAAAGTATATGTTGTGTGATATTTTGTTTGTGTTCTGACAAATAAAGATTGCATGGAGATTAGAGGATAGAGCTAGCTGCTAGTTAACCATAGAGGCCAGGCAGTGATGACACACACCGTTAATCTCAGCACTTTGGAGGAGGACACAGAAAGATCGGGAGTTCAAGGCCACCCTGGGCTACATTAGATTGAACAGTCTAAAAGAGAAACAGAGCTGCACAGTGGTGGCACACACCTTTAGTTCCAGCATTGGGGGGATCATGCCTTTGATCCCAGCAATTGGGAGGCTCAAGCCTTTGATTCTAGCACTTGGGAGGCTCACACCTTTAATCTAAGCATAAGGGAAATGGATACAGGAAAATAAAGCGGGTGGAGACAGAATCTTGTTCCCATTCTGTCTGAGGATTCATGGAGATAGGAGCTCCCCATCCCCATTAAGTCTGAGGATGTCATAGATGTAAGAAGTCTTATAGTGGCTGGCTACTCTGCTTCTCTGATCTTTCAGCTTTCACCCTAATATCCGATTCTGGGTGGGTTTTTTTTTTTGTTGTTGTTGTTGTTGTTGTTATTGTTGTTGTTAACTTATTAGGATCACACTTCAACTATGAACTTGAAAGAGAGTAAGGAAGGACATATGGGAGGGTTTGGAGAGAGGATAGGGAAGGGAGAAAATGATGTAATTATAATCTCCATAATAATAAAGAAATACAATTTTTAATTATGATGAGATTTCCTTAGCAGATATCCCTGAGACATGTTAAAGTTGTATTGCTAAAATTAAACCCTTTTTAGACACTTAAAAATATTTGTTGTTTAGGTGAAAGGTATTGGTGATTATTCCTCCACTGTTTGACTTTAATATAAATCATAAGCAGAGCCAACCAACTCAGAAACTAACTGAAAACAGCACATAATGCCTAAGGATGCTTAGGAGGATCCAAGCCCACACATAGAGAAGACAACCTGCTTGCACTTGATAGACTCAACTGGCTGACTGTGTATTGATTTCACTTCGAGGTTTGACAGTTTAGTTCTTTCATGGATGATGTGATGTATCCTTTTATTGTGGTGTTGTTGCATGGATGTTGTGTCTTGTTTGATGTTTGGAGAGCAGATGCTGAGGGGTGTGTGGGTATATGGAATTTGTTATCTAGTTGACATGAAGCAGAGGTGGTGGTGGACCAAATCCTTTTGCCAACTCTGAGGCCCAGAAGGGCATTTGGCAGTTAGGGCAATAGGAAAATGATGCATTTGATCATGTATTTAGCAAATCTGTGTGCACCAAGAGTGAATTGTTAGGAACATATAGGAAGGAATTCTGTGAAATGTTGAATTTTAATTTTATTTTAAATCATGATTCTGCTCTGTTGCATGTGTAAATAAACTAAAGATGCAACAAACCACAAAAATATTATGAAGAATGTGATCGTGGCCTTTTTGAAAGGTGACAATATGGGAATGGTAATTATGTATCTAAAATTTTTTCTGGCACCAGGAAATCTCTCTTGCTAAGTAGCTGGTGATTCTTCAAATGCAAACTCAGTAATTCACAAGAGAACACTCCCAGGACCAACTGGGATGAGGAGGGTGTTATGTGTTATGTGGGATGAAGTCATGAAAAACTATCAACTATATGCAGGCTTAATAAAGACTCTCCAGTGTGTATGGAGAACAATTGGGAATATGCCTGGACAAACCAAGGGAGAGTCTTAAATTTTTCTTAATTTGAAAATATTGCAGACAAGCTCCTCTTTCCTTTATTGTATACTGAATTTGATTCTTCATCTCTAGGAGTTATAGCTTAATCATATTTTATAGTTCTATTTTTTTGAAGGGGCTCCATCGTAATTTCCGTAGTGACTACACAAATTTGCTTTCCCATCAAGAGTGCTTCCTTGTCATGCTTTACACTCTCCAGCATTTGCTTCTTTGGCTTCCATTTTTTACTGAAAATAGATTTTTTTTTCATACAGTGTGTTTTGATTATGGCTTCCCCTCTCTCAACTCCTCCCAGATCCTCCCCTTTCCCCCCCCCCACCAAATCCACATTCTTTCTTCTCTAATTATAATACAAATCGACATAACAATAATAAATAATAATAAAATAAGATAAAACAAACCAGAATAGGACATAACAAACAAAAGAAGAATAGCCAAGGAAAATTTTCAAGAAACTCATATAGACACAGTGACACACATGTTCATACACACAGAAAACTCATTAAAAACAGAAAACTAGAAAACATAATATATAAGAAAAGGACCTGTAAAGGTAAAACAAAGAAATTCAGTTTCTCCAACAAATGACCTGAACACTACACCATTCTTGTAGCTTTCCGCCTTTTCTGGGACTCACTTGGTAGTCCAGGCTGGCCTCGAACTCACAGAGATCCACCTGGCTCTGCCTCCCGAGTGCTGGGATTAAAGGCGTGCGCCACCACCGCCCGGTCAACACTACACCATTCTTAATCTGACTTGATGGTAAGGGGTCCATAAACTACAAATTCTTATTAAAGGAAACAGTCATTTCCACTAACTGGCATAAATTCCCCTCAAACAGGGCAAATTCATGGATGGCTGGTGGTGATTGTCAACTTGACAGAATGATCTGGGTGATGTGCCTGGGGGGTAGGCTGTGCCTGTGATGGATTATATTCAATATATATGAATAACATATATTATATACTATAATCTTTATTAGCATAAATACTCCCTTTTCTTATAGTAACAGAATGGCAAAATTTAATGATTCTCTCCTCCCCACCCCCAAGTGTCAAGTTCGTTTCTTCCTTTTTCTTTTACATCCCAAACACAGTTTCCCATCCCTGCATTCTTCATAAATCCTGTACCACTTCTCCTTTCCCCCAGATCAACTGCCCCTTTGTTTCCTCTTCAGAATTAAGGTGGAAAGTAGGGATCCCTGAGTGTATAAACTGGAGAAGTGTATAAACTGAGCTGTAGCATTTGTCTCTCTCTGCTTCTTCAGTCCTGGTGCAATATAATCAGCTCCCCTGAACTCCTTCTATTGTGAATTTCCCACCATGAGGGACTGTGACCAAGAACTATGAGTCAAATTAAACCCTTTCTCTTACAAGTTGTTTAGGTCAGAATATTTTATTTAGCAACAGAGAACAAGGCTAAGGCAAATCCCCTCATGTCGTTTTCAAATGTGTTCCTAATCTATGTTGCAGTAGTTCAAAGACGCTGGAATAAAAATGGGATAATGAAGAAGAAAATGTTGAACCCAGGCTGAGTTCTGGTCCTCCTGAGGCATATGTTCTTTCACTGCCAGGACTTTGTATCAGTGAGCTGGTTAGGAGGGATTAGGACTGCAAGTTTTTGTCCTCTAGATTTTCTTCTGTATTTAAGATTTTAAGGTTTAAAAAGGGGGCATATTCTTCACAAATTTGTCTTAGTACTGTTCTTAAGTGAAATTAGTTACAATCATCATCTAATTAATCATTATTGTCAGAACACAGGTTCATCTAAGAACATGTGCCTCCTACAAATTTACCCAGATATGTACCTCTTCATATCAAAAGAAAGTTTAAGTATTTTTTCAACAATTCCAGTTAAGGGGAAACAAGTGTGACACCAGCTTGCTATATTAAGTCTTAATTCCCCACTGATTCCTTGTGATTCTTTTCCTTAAATAAAAAAATCACATTTAATTTTCCATACTTGAAGGTTTTGAGACATGTCCCTGTATATTTGAAATCTCTATTCAAGATCCCATTAGTCAAGTTGGTGGTCTCTAATTGATATTCACACAGTGACATAAGTGCCAGAGAAGAGGTGAAAGGGATGGTCACTGATACAATTTCTATAAGTTATTAAATACTAGAAGGTGAGATATTCGTATTCTTATGTAATGGACAGCTTTCCATGATGGCAAAGTAACAAAAATTCAGCTCTAAACTGGTGCCAACCAATAGAAACATCTTCTCCTCTCCCAGTTACCAACCTCTGATGAAGAACACAGTGGGGGTGTAGAGTGGAATGCTATGACAGTAGCAGTCAGAGCAGCAGTTTATATGTGGAAGCAGTCCTGCATAGAAGGAAGAACACTCAGGTGGGCTACATGTTCCAAACCTTGAGAAGTCTGCATAGAAGTAGTTATAGCAGGGACTTTATATTTTCTTAACGTTTTCAATTAATGTAATGGCTGTGTGTGTGTGTTTTGAATGAATTAGAATGGGTTGTCAAAGTAATAACAAATATCTAGTAATCTATGCAGAGTCGCTCGACAGTATTATGAAAGTGTGTAGCTGCAGTGATTTACAAGGATATTTTTTAAATTGACTTTGATTGATAAGTGATTTCTACAGAAATGGCTGAGTTGTAATAATGGAACATATAAGCAGCAGAACACTAAATATTGTGAAGAGAGATCGTATTTTAAGATAGAGAACTAAAGTTACGGCCATCAGTGTCAGCCTTTGAGTTTGTGGATTTATATTTATGTTCTCTACTATAAACCTCACAGCAACTTTGAAAAGTTACTAATGACATTATTCTTTATAAAGAGAAAGTAATTGAAGACAGAAGTACTTAAAGCTTTCATATATGACTTTCACAGGAAAGAAAACTGGGGTCTAGTTTGAACCTTGAAAAGCTGGCTCCTGGCTCCTTTGTTATACCTTTTCCACTTCTCAAATATGGGCTGGGAGGGATTTTTTTTTTTTTTACACAATTTACACATAATTGTAAAATCCTCCCTTTGGTGGCTGTCAATCACTGTCAATGCCAATGCTCCCATTCCTGTCCCTTTAGGTTGTTTATAAGATAACAAATGCATAAATGTTTGCATTAAAATATTTGTTTGAGATAAGTAGACCAAAGGGTGTGGAAGTAAAGATGGCTTACACCTGAGAGGTACATTTAACTTCAGTCTTTGTCTACATGTAGAGATTGTTGAGTTGTTCTTATAATTCAGAGAGCGAACTTTTTATACCATCTCTAGTTTCACAACAATAATAAACAATTATTGATCATATACTGTGCTAGATACTGTTTTAACTTCACTGCATGTGTAACTTTATTGACTCATCATAGCTACACTAAAGTTTAATGTGAGTGAATTTCTTATCTAAGTTTGTCATCCCTGGAATTCTAATTTTGCTCTCTTCTAGAATGTCGTCCACTCATACACAGAGAAGTATTTGAGGGCTGATGACACTATGGTGAAACACTGAGGTGGTGCCATCTCTTCTTTTACTTTAAACGTATCAGGTGTGCCTTGCCTCAAGTGGGGTGAAGCACATGATGTGTGTGATATCATATGTTAGGGATCTTTTTTGATCCAGCTTGGCTTTTCAATTCCCTGGCAATTTTCCAGCAGTTTGACTGACATAAAACAATATGGCAAGCACGTTTTATCCACTATTAATAATAGCTAGCACTTGGAGTTAGGAATTTATAATTTCTCCTTTCAATCAATGGTTCAGTGTTTAGGTACAGCTGAGATCCCACACCTATAGTTTATTTCCCAGTCTTCCTCCCTCAGATGCAACTTATATATTTGTGCTGTTATATTTGTCTACATATTTATTTATATTTTAATTTCTCATATTTATGTATAGCTCTTCTGTATTTTTTAGTTTATGTAAGTGATATATTATTCTAACTTTTGCCTTTTTTTTCCATTGGACTTATAGTTCAAAAATATCCTTCATTTTTACATAGAGCTAAAACTCTTTAATTGTTGGAATGTTCTATTATAAATAAATCATAATGTACTTATCTATTCCCTTGCTGGAAGAGTTATAGCATCAACAACATCTTGGCTTTAAATAGTACTGCAATAAATATCTTTGGACATATGCTCAAAAATGTCTCCAGGGAAAGCAAAAAGAAATAGACTTGCTTGATCACAAAATATGCATGTATTCCTTCATAGAGAATTCTCAATCATAGAGTATGTGTTGTTTCTTTCTTAGAGATTGTTCAATTATTCTTCAAAGTGGTCATTGCAAATTGTAGACCCAACAGCAAAGTATTATAATTCCAAATTTCATTTTTCATTGCTGACATTTGTTATGAGATATATTAATTGTTCACAATTTCATAAATACATTGGTAGCATTTAGTCTAGATTTTAGTTTTATGATTAAGAAATGGGTTAGATGTTGAATATCTATAGCCATCAGGGAAATGTAAATTAAAGCTAATTTGACATTTCATCTTAACTCAGAATGGCTAACTAAAGTAAGACAAAACATATAAAAATGTGGTAGTATCAATACAGGAAAATGGGAACACTTATTCATTGCTGGTGGGAGTGCAAATTTGCACAATCACTATAGAAATCATTATGGAGTTTCCTCAAAAAGCTAGACACAGATATATCACATGGTCTAACTATACCACCCTTGGTAATATACTGAAAGGACTCTAAGTCCTAATATTGAAATACCTGTCCATCTCTATTCTTTGCTGCTCTACTTACAATAGCCAAGAAATAGAAACAGTGTAAATGTCTATCAGCTGATGAATAGATAATATAAATGCGGTATAAAATGGGATATTATTCAACAGTTAAGAAAAATGATACTAACAGGTGAATGAATAGAAATAGAAACAATCATTTTTTCTATTAAGAAATTTTTTATTCATTTTACATACCAACCACAGATCACCCTCTTCCCTCCTCCCATCCCTCCCATTCCCTCCTACAAGGTAAGGCCTCCAGCAGAGCCTGGTATATTCAGTTGAGGCAGGTCTAAGCCACTTCCCCTGCATCAAGGATGTGCAAGGTGTCTCACCATAGGTAGTGGCCTCCAAAACCCAGCTCATGCACCAGGAATGGATCTTGATCCCACTGCCAGGGGTCCCCTTAAGCAGATCAAGCTACACAACTATCTTGCTTATGCAGAGGGCTGAGTCCATTTCCATAGAGGATGCACAGCTGTTGGCCTAAAGTTCATGAGTTATCACTAGCTTGGTTTGGTTGTCTCTGCAGGTTTCCCAATCATGGTCTGGATTCCTTTTGCTCATAGAATCCCTCTTCTTTCTCTTCAACTGGACTCCTGGAGTTTGGTCTGGTGTTTGGCTGTGGATCTCTGTATCTGCTTCATGAAGCAGATGAAGGCTCCATGATGACATTTAGGGTATTTACCAATCTGATTACTGGGGTAGGCCAGTTCAGGCACCATCTCCACTATTACTAGTAGTCTAAGCTTGGTTCAACCTTGTGGATTCCTGGGGACTTCACTAGAATCCTGTTTTTCCCTAATCCCATGATGTCTTTCTCTATCATGTTATCTCTTTCATTGCAATCCCACTCTGTCCCTGTTCTAGCTCAACATCCTGTTCCTTTATGCTCTCATCCCATATCCCCTACCCTCTATTGCCCCCTTCACACCCAGTTTACTCATGAAGATCTCATCTATTTCTCCTTCCCAAAGTGATCCATGCATCCCACTTAGGGTCCTCCTTGTTAGTTAGTGTCTCTGGAGCTGTGGGTTGTAGTCTGGTTATCAATTGCTTTATCTAGTATCCACTTATGAGTGAGTACATACCATGCTTGTCCTTCTGAGTCTGTGTTACCACACTCAGGATGTTATTTCCTAGTTCTGTAGGAGGAATCTTAGAAGATCTTATTAATAAAAACAAACCTGGAGCCAGGTATTGTGGTGAATGCTGGAAGATTAGAGAAACAGAACAAGCCACAGCTTCCTCACCTCACCAATTCCTCAGGTGATCCTGTTTCCTCAGACTGGATGCCTCTCAGCTGAACTGTGCTGCTCAAAGCCTAAAAGCTTAACCAGCCAAAAGCTTCTAGTTTCTGGTCTTCACACCTTATATACCTTTCTGCTTTCTGCCATCACTCCCTGGGATTACAGGCTTGCTTTCTGGGATTAAAGGTGTGAGCCACCATGCTTGGCTGTATCCTTGAACACACAGAGATCCAGATAGATTTCTGCCTCTGGAATGCTAGGATTAAAGGCATGAGTGCCACCATTTTCTAGCCTCTGTATCTAGTGGATGTTCTGTTCTCTGACCCCAGATAAGTTGATTAGGCTGAAGAATATTTTTGGGGAACATAATACTACCACATAGTTCCATCCACTTCCTGCAAATTTCATATTGTCATTATTTTTTACTGCTGAGTAGTACTCCATTGTATATATGTACCACATTTTCTTTATCCATTCTTTGGTTGAAGGGCATCTAGGTTGTTTCCAGGTTCTGATTATAATGAATAATGCTGCTATGAACATAGTTGAGAACTTGTCCTTGTGATATGATTGAGCATTCCTTGGGTATATGCCCAAGAGTGGTATAGCTGAGTCTTGAGATAGATTGATTCCCAATTTACTGAGAAACCACCATATTGATTTCCAAATGTACAAGTTTGCACTCCCACCAACAGTGGAAAAGTGTTCTTCTTACTCCCCATGTTCTCCAACATAAGCTATCATCAGTGTTTTTTTTTTTTTTATTTTAGCCATTCTGACAGGTGTAAGATGGTATCTCAGAGTCCTTTTGATTTGATTTTCCATGATGACTAAGGATGTTGAGCAATTCCTTAAATGTCTTTTGGTCATTTAATATTCTTCTGTTGAGAATTCTCTGTTTAGCTCTGTAGCCCATTTTTTTAGTTGGATTGCTTGGTATTTTGATGTCTACTTTCTTGAATTCATTATATATTTCGGAGATCAGTCCTCTGTTAGATGTGGGGTTGGTGAAGATATTTTCTCACACTGTAGGCTGTTGTTTTGTCTTGCCATGTAATAATCAAACCACCAAACATACAGAATAAAGGAAGAATATTAAGATCAGCAAAGAAAAAAAGATAAGTGACATATAAAGGCAGACCCATTAGAATAACACTTGACTTCTCAATGGAGACTCTGAAAGCCAGAAGGTCTTGAACAGACATAATGCAGACACTGAGACCGCAGATGCCAACCCACTATATCCAGCAAAACTTTCAACCACTATAGATGGGGTGCACTATGGTGATATTTTATTTGTACTGAAATGTTATTTTAATTTTATGTTAATAAATAAAGTTGCCCTGGGGTCAGAGCTATTAGAGCCATAGCAAGAGCGTGGTGGTTAGAAGAGCTAGGTAGATTTCTGTGTGTTCAGGGATACAGCCAGTATTGGAGACATATGCCTTTAAGACCTGGAGGGCGGTACTTACAGGCAGTGATGAGGCAGTCATGTGGTTGGGTTTACAACCAATGAGAAGGCAGAACAGAAAGAATATTTAAACACGGACAAACAGGAAATAGCTCTCTCTCTCGGGGAAGCTAGGAGCACTGCAGGAGGTAAGATTTTATCTCTGAGCTCTGACCTCTCGGCTTTTCTCTTTTACCTTGGCTCTGTGTTTCTTATTTTAATAAGACGATTGGTTACATCTACAGTGCACAAGATATTCTAAGACAAAACCAGATTTGACAATACTGGTCCACAAATCCAGCCCTACAGAAAGCAGTAGAAGGAAAACTCCAACCTAAGGAAGTTAGATGCACCCATAAAAACACAAGCAATAGATAACCTCACAGCATCAAATCCCAAAGAAGGGAAACACACACACACACTACCATCAAAAGATAACAGGAATTAATAATCACTGGTCATTAATAATCTCTTAATATCAATAGATCAATTCATCTATAAAATGACACAGGCTAACAGAATGAATATGAAAACAGGATCCATCCTTCTTTTTTTTTTTTTTTTTTTGTTTTGTTTTGTTTTTCGAGACAGGGTTTCTCTGTGTAGCTTTGCGCCTTTCCTGGAGCTCACTTGGTAGCCCAGGCTGGCCTCGAACTCACAGCGATCCGCCTGGCTCTGCCTCCCGAGTGCTGGGATTAAAGGCGTGCGCCACCACCGCCCGGCTAGGATCCATCCTTCTATTGCACACAAGAAATACACCTCAACTTCAAAGAAAGATACTACCTCAGAGTAAAAGACTGGGAAAAGTCTTTCCAATCAAATGGACTTAAGAAGCAAGCTGGTGTAGCTATCCTAATATCTAACAAAATAGACTACAAACCAAAGTCAATCAAAAGAGACAAGGAAGGACATTACATATTCATCATAGAAAAAATCCACGAAGATGAAGTCTCAATTCTGAACATTTATGCCCCAGATACAAGGGTACCCACATATGTAAAAGAAACATCACGAAAACTTAAATCACACATCAAATCCCACACACTAGTAGTAGGAGTCTTCAGCACCCCACTTTAACCAATGAACAGGTCTGCCAGACAGAAACTCAACAGAGAAGTAAGGGAACTAACACTTGTTATGACTCAAATGGACTTAATAGTTATCTACAGAACATTCCACCCAAACACAAAATAATATACTTTTTTCTCATCACTCCATGGAACCTTCTCTAAAGTCGACCACATACTCAGTCACAAAGCAAATCTCACCAGATACAAAAAAAAAAAAAAAAAAAAAAAAAAAAAAAAAAAAAAAAAATGGAATAACCGCCTGTATTTTATTGGACCACCATGGCTTAAAGTTTGATCTCAACAACAACAAAAATTATGGAAAGCCTACTTCTCATGGAAACTGAATAAGAATCAACTGAATCGCCAAGGTGTCAAGGAAGAAATAAATAAAGAAATTAAAGACTGCCTAGAATTCAATGAAAATGAATGTACAACATATCCAAACTTATGAGACACTATGCAGTGCTAAGAGAAAAATTCATAACACTAAATGTCCACATAAGAAAGTTAGAGAAATCTCACACTAGCAATTTAACAGCACATCTTAAAGCTCTAGAACAAAAAGAAGCAAACTCACTCAGGACGAGTAGATGCCAGGAAATCATCAGATTGAGGGCTGAAATCAATAAAATAGAAACAAAGATAACAATACAAAGAATCAATGAAATAAAGAAGGTTCTTCGAGAAAATCAACGAGGTAGATAAGACCTTATCCAAACTAACTAAACGTCAGAGAGAAAGCATCCAAATTAATAAATCAGAAATGAAAAGGGAGCCCTAACAATAGACAATGAGGAAATTCAGAGAAAACATCAGGTTATACTTCAAAAAACTGTACTCCACAAAATTGAAAAATCTAAAAGAAATGGACAATTTTCTGGATAGGTACTACATACCAAAGTTAAATCAAGACCAGATAAACTATTTGAAGCGACCAATAACCCCCAAGGAAATAGAAACAGTCATTAAAAGTCTCACAACCCCCCCCAAAAAAAAGCAAAAAAAAAAAAAAAGCCTAGGACCAGATGGTTTCAACATAAACTCTACCAAATTTTCAAAGGAGAGTTAATACCAATGCTCCTCAAATTGTTCCACACAATAGAAGCAGAAGGAATGTTACCAAACTCCTTTTATGAGGCTACAGGTACTCTCATTCCCAAGCCACACAAAGATGCAACAAAGAAAGAGAATTACAGACCAATCTCCCTCATGCAAAAATTTAGTAAAATATTGGCAAACCAACTCCAACAACATATCAAAAAAATTATCCACCATGATCACGTAGGCTTCATCCCAGAGATGCAAGGATGGTTTAGAAAATCTGTCAATGTAATACACCATATAAACGAACTGAAAGAAAAAGACCACGTGATCATTTCTTTAGATGCTGAAAAGGCCTTTGACAAAATCCAACACCCCTTCATGATAAAGTTCTTGGAGAGAACAGGAATTCAAGGAACATACCTAAACATAATAAAATCAATTTAGAGCAAGCCAACAGCCAAATTAAATGAAGAGAAACTTAAAGCAATTCCACTAAAATCAGGAAGAAGATAAGGCTGTCTGCTCTCACCATATTCATTCAATATAATACATGAATTTGTAGCTAGAGCAATAAGACAACAAAAGGAGATTGAGGGGATACAAATTGGAAAGGAAGAAGTCACTTTCACTATTTGCAGATGATATGATAGTATACATAAGAGACCCCAAAAATTCTACCAGGGAACTCCTACAGCTGATAAACACCTTCAGTAATGTTGCAGGACACAAAATTAACTAAAAAAAAAAAAATCAGTAGCCCTCCTATATACAAATGATAAACGAGCTGAGAAAGAAATCAGAGAAACATCACCCTTCACAATAGCCACAAATAGTATAAAATACCTTGGAGTAACTCTAATTAAGCAAGTGAAAGAACTGCATGACAAGAACTTTAAGTCGCTGAAGAAAAAAATTGAAGAAGATATCAGAAAATGGAAAGATGTCCCATGCTCATGGGATAGATATGACTAACACAGTAAAAAAAAAAAAATAGCAATCTTACCAAAAGCAAGTTCCATATACCACCAAACATTACAGGTATGACCTTCCAGAACTTGACAATAGCATCCTACTGATGAAGACAACCAAACTGGTGTCATAGATCATAGTGAAGTCAATCTGGTGCTAAGCTGATTGTTTCATTCCTACTGGCTAGTGATGGAAGTTATGCTGTGCTACCAGGGTGTCAGGGACAAGGACAGAATCTCTAGTTAGTGGGAAAATACAGACCCTCATAAGACAGGGACAGAATCTCTAGTTAGTGGAAAAATACAGACCTCCGATAAGACAGGGATTTAGATCAGCTTACAGTCAGGTTGCCTAGCAACAGGACATTGAATCAGAGCCCTTGACCCTTTCACCCTGTAAACATCCTATACAAACATCCTGTTAGCTTGCCCCACCTTAAGCAAATGACAGTTTCTTGTTCCCCCCACCCTGCAGGAACTATATAAACCCTTCTGGAGAAAATAAAGTTGCACCTTGATCAGAATCTAGACTTGGTGTATTTTCCTTTGTATCTCCTGCCCCTACATTCCCTCCTTAGGGTGGTCGAGAACCCGTTGTAGCCCTGCAGGTGGGGCCAGGGGGAAAAATAATCACCAATCTTAGTTAGCTGTGAGCCCTGTGAACTACAACACCCTGGCAAGACAAGCTCCCATCCCCGACCTGGTTCAATGGTGACCTAAATGTTATAGGAGTAACCATCCATGTTCTGATTAGATTAAAACCTTACTCCAAAAGATAAAACCCATCACTCAGACTGTTATCAGGGCCTAGAACCTATGGCTAGATATATCATAGGCCCTAGAGGATAAATCTCTACTGTTCTGATGAATTGACACAGTATTATACTGAATCCTAATGATGCTGTTCTGAACAAATTCAAAGGATAGACACAAATAAATAGGCCATAGTCATTTCTTAAATAGATCCTAAAATTTTCTGGCTGTTCTTCTGTCTCTATCAGCTCTTAATAACCTTTTTGGCATCATCTGACAACATTCAATTACTTTCCACCTCACACATATTCCATTGTTTTTAATTTTGTTTTATTGTATGGCGAAAACTCACCATATGTCACCTTGTTTTTGCCCACCAATATTTCATCTACCTGGGATCAGGAATGAAGCTGTCATTGCTCAATGGGACATAGAGAATAACTGGACTTGGGCAGGTGGGGCAAAGATGCACATATGGACAGCCCTAGCTGCAGTTAATAAGTTATTTTATTGAAAAATGGGAGCCCTGCCCCTTTCTGAATGGAGACAATGGAGAAGTGAATGGGGAGGGGGTAGTTGGGAGGCAGGGCAGAGGGAATGGGAGGAGCGAGGAAGGGGAAACTATGGTTGGTATGTAAAATAAATGAAAAAATTTAATTAATAAACAATGAATTATTTTTCTTAAAAAGTTGGGAGGAGTTATGTTTCTGGAAAGGGGGAAATGAGGGTTAGTTTTGGTCATATTTCATTGTGAACTGTATGAAATTCTCATGAAATGTTCCTTTTTAAAACATAAGGATTTAGAAAAGGTAAAAGGTTTGAAAGAAATCTGAGGAGATATGACAGGAACATGAAGGCTTCTCACTTCTCATCTGATTTCAAAGAGAATTCATAAGGAAAACAATGAGAGGATTAAATAATCACCATAAAGTATAGAACTCTGAACTTTTCATAGTGTTTTGAAATATTTCAGGTGATTTTTAGATTCTGAGACAGAAAATCCTAATTTATGAGTTATATCAACCTGTCTGTGTTTGTGATTTTCCTACCCCTGTGTCCAAGTTCATCCGTGCAGGTGAGCAGGATATATTACTTTCCTTATTTCTATGTCCAAATACAAAGCAAGACTCAGCTTAGGAAGGAGGAGTTTATTTTGCAGTATTATCCAACAAGGTGGGGAAGGATTTCCTGAGGTCTTCAATCCAACTGAGGCTTTACCCACACAGCTTTATGTAGAGCTTCCTGCAAGGAAGGAGACTCCCTTACACGTTATCTGTTCATGGAGGCTTTTGAAAGAATCGGTGGAAACCTTCAGACACCATTAGATGTTGAATTTTGTAGACCTAAAATTAAAATACCCACAGTTACTGTATGAATGATGTTAAGTTCTGCTTACAACTCAGGATGTACCTTGGCCTCTTTGGAACACTGCTGTTGTGACCTTTGTGTGCCTGCATGGCAAAAGCTGGGAAAAACACAATGTCAGCCGCTTTTTCCAGTAGTGTACCTGTTGGATATATATGTATATATTTTCAGGAACACTTACTTCTGATGATTTTGTATAGTTACACACCAGAGCTCTGGATCTGTGGGTTCTTGTCTTTAACACAGTTTTTCTATGGCCCCAGTGCATTGTGTGTGGTTTTTACCTAGTTAGTGTAATCTCCACAATTACAGCTGACTTGCCATTGATGGCAACACCATTCAATCAGTTAGCAGTCCTTTTAGATTTTATTTATTCTTTGAATATTTCATACAATATGATCTGATCATATCCATTCCCTTCCCCCTAATCCTCTCAGATCTTCTCACATTCACTAACTCTTGAAACTTCATGATGTCTCTCTTTCATACTCTAAAAATCCCAAACAAACCAAAGGAACAAATACTTCAGTTCCAGTTTGTGTTTGTTGACTACTCATGAGCATGGGGCCGGATCTGGAGTGTGCTTCTTGTCGTCAGCATCAGTCTTTTGAACAAAACTGATTTTTCCATTTCCTAGCATCTAACAATTACAAATAGTTTTTTTGGCTAGAGGTGGGAATTCATTCTCACTTCTCTTTTTGGTGGGGGAGGGGGGTTGGTGGTTGTCTAGCTTGAGATTGTGTACATCTTGTGCAAGCTGTTACAATCTCTGTGACTTCATTTATTCATCTGCCCTGCTGTTTCCATACAATGATATTCCCTTGAGGTCATCTACAACCTCTGGCTCATACATCTTTCCACTCCCTCCTCTGCCTAGGTCTCTGTACCATGAAGGGAGGTGTGTGATATAGATATCTCATTTAGATATAAACATTCCAAAGTCCCTTATTCTCTGCATGTTGTGGGCTTCTGTGTTGTCATCTACTGCAATAAGGTACGTCACTACTGAAGGCTGAACGACAATGCCGTGATAAATTTATTAAGGTACACAATATTTTGGGGGACACAATACCACCACATTTCCTCTCTTTTTGTCTAAAATTAAAGAAAGCTTATAACTAATACAAGAAAAACTATCCAATAAGTATATACAATATATACAGCCAAAAATTACATTAATGATGTCTAGTCCATTAACATTTGACAGATTCAGATAAAAACTCCATTATATATATTAACAATGTCCAGTCCAGTAATGTCTGATAAACTCAGACCAAAAAATTTTCATTACTTATCTTATTTAAAACAAGTAGTTCCTTTTAAAAAGTAGATTCCATAATCTCCCTTTTTATCTTATCATATCCAGATTCTATCTTTTTTCTTTTCATAATAGATTTAGTAGTCTACCTTTTGTCATTTTTATATCTTCCCCTTTTTCTTCAGTGTAGATTCAATGACTACCTATTTATCCTATTATTTCTTTATCTTTTTTCTCAGAGTAGATTCAATAATCTATCTCATATCTTATTCTCTTTTTCTTTTTGTGAAGTATCCTCATCAGAACTTCAGATCAGACAGAAACTTCAAGGAATTTGCATTTGCTTTTCAGTCCTTAGATTCTTAACATATGAAAACTACAAGTTTACACCAGTGGAAAACTCTAGATTTAAGTTACTTCAAGGAGATACAGGGAACCATTGAAGAAAAGAACAAGGGACTCATGGTCATTGAATGAGAATTCCAAAAGTCATGGAGCAAGAATTTAGGAAGAAATGGCTTTGTTAGCAAAGGGAATGAAAGCAGTGATAATGAAAAATTAAGTACATAGTAGATACCAAGTGTAATTCTGGTAGATACAGGCATAACATGTGGCAATGCAGTATTTGGATGCTTGAAATAAAAACAGCACTAGAACTAAGGCTCAAGGATTTATTGGATGCAGGACTTGGTTTTTGGCCCCTTGGAGCTGCTGCTATAAGCTCAATACAGCACATGTATTAAAGGTTCCTTCCCCGCCTTTAATCCCAGCACTCAGGAGGCAGAGGCAGGCAGATCTCTGTGAGTTCGAAGCCAGCTTGGTCTCCAAAGCGAGTTCCAGGAAAGGTGCAAAGCTACACAGAGAAACCCTGTCTCAAAAAACAAAACAAAACAAAACCAAAAAAAAAAAAAAGGTTCCTTCCCTATCACCCTGGTTCCCAACTCTATCAATTTGATGGTACTTTTCCTCTTTATCTCCATGGAAACACAGGTTAGAAAATATTTTATCAGTAGAGGTCACAAATATTCCATATCATTTTATACTTCTTACAGCTGATAGTCTAAGTTCTTTTTTTAGTGGGAAGATGTTGTGATTTATTTTATAAAAGACTGCTTCAATCTAACTCTATTTTACAAAAATACACTCTCAAGACAATGACTTCCCAAGACAATAGACTATAGTATCTCCGAACTCAAAAGCCAGGACATTCATTCAAACACAAAAGTTGAATGATAATGTTCAAGCTAAAAATCCTTCAAATCCAATATGCTACAATATGTAATTTAAGACATAATACAACCTATAAGTTTATCTCAATTGATAAGCTTGTATGTTCATATACTCATTACAATAATTATATTAAAGCCACAGTATTAAAATTGTGATTCACTGTACAGAAGCTGCATTAATTTAAAAGTGTACATGAATTAGTATGACCTGTTAAGTGAAGTATGTATGAAGCATGGCACACAAAACATTAAAAAGCAAAGAGGTTTGAAACTTCCATTAAGGTCTACCCAGTCCGGGACCTTGTTCTCTGCAGTAGAATCTGTCCTTTCATGTCTTGCAATACTTTCTTGCTACTATTTCTAAATTACTTTTTCCTTTTCCTTTTTGACATTGTCCTTCAGCTTGAACACACTCCTGTTCTAGAAACATTTCAATTGTAACTGCTGGTAACAAATTACCAGTTGCAGTTAAGAATCATCACAAACTAAATTCCATCTTTTTTTTTTTTTAGTTTTTTTTTTTTAATCCTGATACAATATGTTAGATGGTAAATTTTGAATGAGATCTTTTCAGTTTTAGATGTCTGTTATTTAGATGTTCAGCTCTGTCATTTAGTCACGCTGTGATATTGGTAAATAGTCTGAACTCTTGGAACCCCAAATTTTGAACTTTCTTATTGGTAAATAGGGTGCTGATAAGAGTTGCCACCTGTGATTGAAAGGCTCCAAATGGAACGTTGCATGTAAAGCACCTTACTCAGCAACAAAATGTTGTCCACCTCCTGCCTAACCACTTACCATGTCATTTGCTTTGTACAGAACACACTTCTGATCCATATAAGCAAGGGCTATACTGTCTGCCGTTCTTCCATTCATAATATGATGAGCAGGAATGTTTAAAGAATAAGGGACTTCTTTACATGTAGGTTTGTATATAGTACTATTGTGAAAACAACTGAGTATACAAGTCTCTAGAAAAGGGAAAAACAATAAAATGTGAGATTACAAAATTGTTCTTTCCTATAAGACATACTCAGGAAGAATAAGTGTTCACTAGAGAAGATGACAAACAAAAAATAGTGAGAAATCAATGCTTATGAAAACAACCAATGTGGCTTTTGATTTTCTTTGGGAAAGGAGCCCTCCCAAAGTCCGGATAAGTTACATGTGTTGCCTCTATCATGGAAGTAGAAATAGGTCTGAAATTCACCTCAGCCCTGTTTTCTACCTCGAATTTCTTACCTGGCTACTAAGGCAGAAAAGTTAACAGAGAAAAAAAATCAATATTATACAACTACTGTTTCAAGCAGTTTTTTTATAGAGATAATAAGCAAACATACCAATGATCTAATGAAGAATGAATATTCTGTATCATATTCATTGGTCTATCACTGAGAAGAGGCTCCTACATTCTAAAACATTCATACAACCTACTATATTGCCACATTCCTCTGATGGCCACCAAATAACAATAAAAGTATCCATGATCACATAGACTTAGAACTCATTGCTTATCATCTCACATATAAATTCTCAGTGAAACACAGAAATAGTTACAAAATTAGGATTGTCTTTATTAGTTAAACATATCTGATGACAGGATGCCTAACAACCTTTCTCTATTAGCAACGATGATAATATCACAACTAGTATTTCACAGAAAAGAGTTTCAGACATGCTAAGTTAGCAAACTAATAGCACTCATTATTTAGATTCTTTCCTAACTACAATTAACCAAAAATAGACAAAAGCCAGCTGTATTTGGGGGAGCTATGGTAACATATTAAAGAAAGAAAGTCACCAATGAGTGATAGATTTCATATTTCTATGCAATTCAAAAACTGTGATCTGGTAGTCAACATAAATGTGGAATCTAGTAACTCCCAAAAGAATCAAAGAATATGGCTGGAGAGATGACGGCTCAGTGTTTAAGACCACTTACTACTCAACCAGAGGACCTAAGTTCTATTCCAAGCATCTACATCAGGCAGCTCACAACAGCCTGTAACTCCAGCTCCAGAGGATCCAACACCTTTGGCCTCATATGGTGTACACCACTCAAATGTGGGTACACACACACACACACACACACACACACACACACACACACACACACACACATACACACACACACACCTGACAAAACATAAAATGAATCCTTGCCATTGTATCTAAGTTCTGAGGAGAAATTACTGACACTGCATTTGCAAACTCAGTTGTCACTACAATGCCCCTCCCTTCCATTGCAGGATGATCAAGCACCTATGTGCACTTGTTTGGATGCTTTCCTTAAGCTTCTGCTATCTGGGCAGCATTTTACTAACCTCTGCTGACACCAGCACAATAGCACTAATTGCTCACCCTTGCAAAACCAGAGTCTAATGGTAGAGAGCTGATGCCAAATCTTTCAGAATAAACTAATAGAATCCCATGCTACGGGTACCTACAAACCATGAAGGCTTACTGATGGAAATGACAGAGTTCATCCTGTTTAAACCAGTATGATTTTTTTTCTAGTGGTGCTTATGAAGGAGCAAATGACAAGCAACATTTACCAAATAGACGAGAAGCTCCTCTGAATTCCTAAAGAAATGGAAATTTCTGTTAAAGGCTTCTGGAAAACACAAAGGATGTGAGCGGCAGAATTCATTCAGCAATAGCATCAGGAAAGGGCTAGTGGGGAGCAGGGATGACAGCATGGAGATCAGAAAGAGTCTCTACAGCAATACAGGAGAGAAGAAAGGGGGAACTCAATCAGTGTAGATAGTACCTACATCTAGATGGAAGGGACCAGAGGGTGAACTGTCTGTCATCCCAACTTTCTCCAAGGAACCATTGGCTGGGAACACATCATGCCTTCTACCTAATATAATTGGATTTCATTAGAAAAATACTGGACACAATTTTTTTTTATCAAACATATAGTTGATATATCAAATTTACAGCTATCTATAGTGATATATGCACACCTACATGCGCACAAATATACACATACACAATTTTAATTTTTTCTCAATTACCCTTCACAGAAAACAATTTGTTTCATTCTTCTTAGGGCTGACCTAAATTATAAATGGATGATTTAGCCCTGAGTAATGAATTAAAATTTTTAAAAATATATATTCAAGTGGATAGATTATGTTTTATGTTTAGGTAAAAAAAATGTATATTGATGAAAGTCATACACATGCACATGCACTATATACACATTTATTTATTTACTTATTTGATATATCATTGATTCCAATTCAGAATGAAAAGTCATAATTTTTTAAATGATGATAACTATCCTAACAAATTTACTTTTTTCTTCCCAAATAGCTCCAGAAAATATAAATTCTGTGAGGAAAAAAAATACAAAATATCTGTCTTTCTGAGTTTGTCTCATTTTACTTAACATGATGATTTCCAGTCCCATATGTTCTTTTTGAAAAAAAGAACTCTGATTCTATCTTACTTATGACTGAATAAAGTTGCAATGTGCACATATGTACCATTTTTCTTTATATTTGTGTGTCCACTGTCAGAAAGGCTGATTCCATGCTATGGCTGTTGTGGATATCCTACACTAAACATGGATGGACAGAAACTCTATTGTTAGAGCTCTAACTTAGAAGATTCCTTAGAAGAGTATATGCTCAGACATGTTATAGCTGAATCACATGGTAGTTCTAGACAACTTGTTCTTGTAGAGATTTTAGTGGCATCTAAAGCATAAAGAGAATTTCAGAAAGTTCATAGATTGGTATTCTATACCATAGGGAGCAGAATATTTTTAATAATAATTTTTTATCTTTTATTAAGAATTATTTTATTCATTTTACATACCAACCATAAATTCCCCCTCTTCTCCCTCCTCCTGCCCTCCAGCCTTCCTCTCAAACCACCCCCCATTCTCTTCTTAAACAAGGTAAGGCCTCCCATGGAGAGTCAGCAAACTGGGAATCAATCTACCTCAAGACCCAGCTATACCACTCTTGGTCATATACCCAAGGAATGTTCAGTCATACCACAAGGACACATGCTCAACTATGTTCATAGCAGCATTATTGATAATAGCCAGAATGTGGAAACAAACTAGATGCCCCTCAACTGAAGAATGGATACAGAAAATGTGGTACATATACTTAAGGAAAATTTTATACATTTTAAAGTCCACAACCTATTTTCTCCTTTCCAATTCCCACTCTACACCCCATTTACTTTTTTTCTCCCATTTTTATGTGTCCTCTTTTACTTTTAAGTCCAGAGTTTACTTAGTACTGCCTGGTTGTGCATGGGTGTGGGACCATCTAATGGAGCATGACAGACTTTAAGCAACTATATTGCTAAGAAACTAACTGGTTCTCTCTTCTCCAGTAGTCTCTCTTCTCCAGTAGCTAGGGACAGGACTTCATCAGCACCTCCTCCATTCTAAGATTTTGGCTGGCTTGATCTGGTATGGGTCTTGTACCTGCAGGGGGTAGGACTATTAAGAAGGTGAAAACCACATGAAAACTCTAAGGGCAAATGTCTTCAAAATGTAAGGATGTATTTAAGTAAGGATAATTCATCATCCTACCTCTCCTACTGTCACTGCTTTTATTAATATGACTTTATGGTAATATAGTGGAAAGTCAGCATGGGAAAAATGAGATGTTGGTCTTCTTAGAATCTGATTGTGCCAGAACTAGTTGCCTTACCTTTAGCTGAGGCGTGACTCTTCAAAGCAAATTCAAAATAGAGACTTGTGATTAGCACTCTCCATCCTTGTCAGGTGGGCTGACTTGTGACTGGTCTTTCCAGGAGGAAGTTCTAGTGATGCTGGGCTGCAGAAGGATTGTGTGGAGGAGGCTGCTCACTGCTATTAATGTTTAATGAAGATTCAGGGCATATCTTCACACTGAGAAGTTTTATAGATGGAAGGAAACATTGTGTGTTTGTAATCTATAATTTAGATTGTGTTTGAGATGTTTGTGAAGATAAAGCCACAGGGAGGAAAGCTACACCAAAACCTCATGCACACACTGCAAGATATGTATTACTGTTTATTTCTTTAAGCATATTCACCTGATGGGTTCCTGCTCATAATATTTCTGACCCCATGAAAGAATAAATGGGTCTCATCATTATATGAACTTGGATGATGAAAGACACATGAATTTAATTTAACAAAAGAAATATAATGGCTTTATATGAATGATGACAATTTAATAATTTAATTTGTTTTGCTTATATCATTTAGACTACTGATGAATTTTAAAAGTGCAGGAGAATTTGATTAGAAGAAAGCTTCTTAAATACTTTGACAACAGTAACATGAAGTGTTTGAACATTAGCTGAAGTCATGCTAGTACTACAGATATCTAGCTTTATCCTCAGATATGCTTCCCCAGATGTGGGATATTAGGAGCATAAATTGAAAAATTACTCTTCATTTCAATGAATGTTCTTAACACTTTTATTTTTTTCATACAATCTATTTTGATCATATTTTCCCCTCCCCCAACTCCAACTCCTACCTCCAATCCATCCAACTTCATCTTCTCTCTCTCTCTCATACACACATGCACACTCACAAAAAAAACAAGAAAACAACAAATAAAAATTAAAACAAACTAAGAACATGTAAGTAAATAAAATCAATAAGACCAAACAAAAGGCAGACAACAAAACATGTTTTGTGTTGGCCAACAAGTCCTGAGTATGTGACCTAACCTGGAGTGTAGTTGATATACAAAGTGACACTCCATTGGAACAAAATAATTTTCTCTTCCCTAGTAGATAATGTTACAAACAATTGTACAATGCATTGGGTCCATTTTATACATACACAATGCATAATTTTCTAGTTGGGACAATTGACCTATCCATCATGTCAGACATTTACTATTTCTTTGGTTTGGAAACTTTGAAATCCTTACTAAAAGCCATTGTGAAATGTAAAAATTGTAGCATTCCCTGTGTGTGTGTTGTTTGTAAAATGTGTCGTCCTGATGGTGTATGCAGGTGTGTAGAGGACTACATATGTTTGTGTCTTTTTGTGGAGATCTGGGGTCAATGGAGATTATTGTCTTCCTAAATCGCTTTCCACAATATTTATAAAGGTAGGATCTGTCACTGAACCTGAAATCAAAAAATTGACTGGACAGTGAGCTTCAAGGGTATGCCCATCTCCTACCTCTCCAGGGCTTTGATTACAGATTCTTGTCACTGCACTCTTCCTTTCATGTTGATGTTAAGCTTCTGAACTCCAGTACTTGTGCTAGCAGAGCAGGCACCATGTGGACTCAGCCATCTCTCTAGCCCAGGAGCATATGTTATTAAGAAGTTCTTATGACTATAACAATGGTCCTCTTTGAAATTTACCTTGAAAAACATGACTAAAAGAAAGTATGCATGCTTCCTTAATCCTTTTTTTTTCCAGCACAAGCAGACCAATATTAATAGGATTGCTATAGGTTGAACTGCACATTAATCACTTGCACATTAATTACTTTTATGTCACTGTGACTGCTGTTCCTGCTGGAAACAACTGAAGAGGGAAGTATTTATGTCCGCTTTCAGTTTCAGAGATTTTTTTTTCCATCTTGGTGAAGGGGCATGGTTGAGCAGCTCAGTTCATGGTGGTGAGAATACAAAAAGAAATTCTTTACATTATAGTTGACCAGAATGCAGAAAGTATAAGGTGGGAACCATTGACCAGATGTGATTGGGAAAGGCCAGTACCAGCTGTGCTCTACAGTCCAAGTTCCCACGGACTCACAAAGCTTTATTGCCAATGGACTTGTAAGCCAGCGCTTTGGAAGAGGTAGGTTGCAGATGAGATTGAAACTGTAGTGTGTAGCCCCTGGGAAGCTGTTTAAAAGCTGGAGGTTTCTGTGGCATTAACAATCTAAGTGGCAAAGGATGAAATGAAACGTCAAGATCAGTGTAGCTGGACCTGACTTCTGTTGAAAAAAGAGACATCAATACAAAAGTAATACAGGAAATGGAAGCCTGTGATGACTCCATTTAAAAAACAACAACAACAACAACAACCTCTTAACTCCCTCCCCAAAGACAGAACTGTTTCCAGAACTCATAGCAAAATTAATAATACCCCTGGAGGTCATTTAAAAGTATATAATTAGTTTGTTCTCTGTACTCAGCCTGTTTAAGTTTAACCTGCCTACACAAGAGCAACGTAATGTCTTGGATATCATGTGCAATTGGCTTTTATATTCAAACTAATCCATAGCTCTAATTTAAGGTATATACTATCCCGTGTTCCTGACCCAGAATAAAGTATCTGTGTATTTGTGTGTTTTCGTGATTACTTGCTGAAAGAATTTAACAAGTTAGATATTACCTAATACACCAAATACCCACCTGAATGCTGCAAGTTACCTGTGGATACAGCTTGATGGCATCAATTTGCAGTACTATTTGCTCTTCTGAATGCTTCAAGGTCAGTTGTGGATCAGTAAAGTTTGTTCCCTTGTACAACTCTGTTAAAGACTTCTGTTAGGAATCCCTCATCTTTTCCCATCTCACATTTTCTGTGCTGTTCAATAAATACAGTGTAAACCAAAGCAAAGTCTGTGTTTTCATTCCTTGATGCAACACAGACCCATTTTGGTGCCTTCGGGGTTATCTTTAATGTGTTAACCATCATAGAAAACAAGTTTAAGAATGTGGCATATTCTGAGACTTGTAGAGAAGCTGTGGGTGTGATAACTTTAAGAAATCAACACATGGGTGTTGGAGAGATGGCCTAGCAGTTAAGAGCACTTTCTGTTATTTCAGATGACCCAATTTTCATAGCCAAAACCCACAAGGAAGCTCACAACTGTTTGTAACTCCAGTTCCTAGAGATTTTATACCCTCTTCTGGCTTCATACATGCATCTGTTACATGTATATACATTTAGAAAAAAACACTCATTCACATTAAAAAAATTAAATAAAACATAAAAAAAATTGAAGTCAAACTACAAATATAGAAGGGCATTTACCTTTATGCAATATGTATAGAAAGAGTTCCTTAAATACCTTCTAAAGAAAACACAATTGTCACATGAGATAACTTTGTTGTAGCTTGCTTTATATGAGTGACAGTGCCCCAATGGGTTTTAAATACCACAGGTTTCACATTGTTTCAGAATGGTCATAGAACATCGATGAGTTTTCATGGAAGGAAATGATAAAATATGTTAATATAGATAGAATAACTAAGGGCTTAGTGCTTTTTTGAAAGCATTTATTTATTTGTATATTTGTGGATGTGCTCCCATGCATGTTTGTCACCATGTGCATATGAAGGTCAGGGATTCACTGCCTGGGTTGGTTCCCAACTTCCTCCATATGGCTTCCAGGGATAAGACTCAGGTCTTCAGCCTTGACAGCAAGCTCCTTTATATGTAGAGCCATCTCACCAGCCTATGCTTAATACTTTTATGATATTTTAAAAAGGCAGATATGTAAAATGTATTTTATGGGATATAATCTAGGACAGGCTTAATAGTAAGCAGGAGAAGTGTTTTTATTTGTATCTGATGTTAAACAGTTTCAGTGGGGCTTTGATAGACCACCAGCAACTATCCCTTTCCCATTTTGCCCAGGTTGAACTTTTACAATATACATTCAAAGATCTTATACCATTTATTGATTCATTCTCCTGACCATGAGAAGCAGTCTTAAGTCATATTACAAAATAATCCTTTAAACATTTTACTTACACAATATATTTCTAGTTACAGCCCCAGAGTTGTTATATGTGATCATCAAGAATTTCTGGCTAATGAACAACTCTCTTCTTTGTGCATCTTATCAATATCTTTTGTAGAAAACATTTAAATTATCCCATGTGTATTTGTAATATTTATTTGTTTTAAATATTAACTGTGTGGTTATTAGATATCAGGCACTTTTCCAAGGCTCTTATACATCATAATAGATTTATTGCTTGCTATAGGTCTTTTTTTTTTTAATTTGCACTGGTATTTTGCCTACATGTACATCTGTGTGATGGTTTCAGATCTTGGAGCTACAGACAGTAATTAGCTATCTTGTGGATGCTGGGAACTGAACCCTGGTCCTCTGGAAGAGCAATCAATGCTCTTAACTATCTATCTCTCTAGTCCCTGATTTATCTCTTGTAACATCTCTTCAAGGTAGCCACTTTGTTAGCTGCTATTCTACAGATGAGGCTCAGGCATTTCAAAGTTATTTACTTACCTAGAATCATGAGTGTCTATCTTGGAATCAGTTTCAAGTACTTTGGCTCCATAATCCATGACATCAAACATGATACTGTCTCACCTTCTGCCCCCTGATGTTGTTGTAGTTCCATATAAGAGCCAAAGATGACTGATGACACAGGAGATGGGCACATGATATGTGTGCTAAGCACATTCTGATACTGTGCTGTTACCTTGAAGATTATCTTACTTTTCATCCCCTTCAGTTAAGAATAGCCACATGCATTTCTCTGATGAGTGAAATGCAGGCAGATGTGGAATATGTCATCTTTGGCATAAATATTTAAGAGCATTGCTCAACTCTACAGTCTTTGACTTTCTATGGTAAAATAAGAAGAGTATGCTGATTCGAAAGGCCATAAAATCAAAGTAGCTCAGAATACTGAGTTGCTACAAAGTTGGCAATTTCTTTGGAAAGTTGCCCAGCATCATTCATATGAATCAGAAATAAATATTTGTGATGTTAAGCTACTGAAATTGTCGAGCGATTTCTTTGGGTGCCATAATATAAACCAATGATTCTCTACTAGAGGGAATTTTGTCTTCCAAAGGATATTTGGCTTTGCCTAAAGATAGTTTTGATTGTCACAGCAGGAGAGGATGTCTTTGCTAGCATCTAGCGAATGAGGCCAGGGATGCTGCTAGGCATTTTACAATGCATAGTGGTCTCCACAATAAAGAATTACCTGACACAAAATGTCAGTAGTGCTGAGGCTCAAGAACCCTGGTGACCTAGCCCTTCTTTAAATACTTATTGAGTCACAGTGAGCATAAGACCTGTGAAGTAGTTAAACAGAGATTGCCTATGCTGATCAGATCTTCTGCAGTCACCAGAGAGAAACTGCACTTTAAGGCATACATTCTGTATTTGTTTTCCAAGTGGCAACTGAATACAGCTTACCTGTGTAATTTCTACAGAACTTAACTTCATAAACAAACCATTTATCATCGTTACACAAAGAAAAAAAATATTCTGCCTCTGTGCTTTCCATTCACGATCCTGTACGTTTGCTTTTAAAAGAAGTGGCTCCTCTCAGACCTTACAAAGCCTAGCAGAAATACAAATTATCAGTCATCAGCATAAACGTAATAGGTTAAGTAGTGTTGCCAGCCATGGGGGATGTAGTTTTCTCCAGTGACTAGCTCTTGTCCATTGTAATTAGGCACATGAATTCCTGAGCTTGGAAAATAAAGTTTTTAAGGAATAGTTCCACCTGTGGTTTGTTCTTACTTTTATTATTTCTGAAGAGGTTGCATAATACCTAAGTCATGGAAAGCACCTGACACATTTCAAATGGAAAGAATTTAGCCACTGGCTTTGGGAACTACCCACAGGACATGTTCTTGACTTAGCAGCTACTGAATCACACTCAGAGTTGTGCTGTGAAACTATGTTAGCATGGAAAAGTTAAAGGTCTAGGATTTTGATATTTCTGGAACAGAGCTTGACACATTTTCTACTCAGCCAGTGAATAATTCACAATTTGGGGGATGAACCAACTCTGCAGGGATGATTCCATCATCCAGAAACCACCACAGAAAACTGGTAATGACTGTAGATATACTCCAAGAAAGTTTTCTTTTAAAAATTAGACAGTAGGTTAAATGTGGCCTGGGTATAGCATTTTGCTAAGTTTTATTCAGTATGATTGTATCATCCTAGAAAGGACCATCAGACTAAACTTTTTGCTTATTGCCAAATCAAAGCAGAAAATAAAGTGAAAAGAAAAAGAAAAAAAATCCCTCTGGTGCTTTTGTGTCAAAGGTTATTCAAGAGAAGCTACTGAAGATCTTATCATGCACAAGAAATCCCCATGGCAAATAGTTACATGGCCTAAAATGTCAATAGTAACAAAATAAAAAATCCCCAGTACTTGCTATAAAGTGTGGCCAAGATCTGGAAGTATCAGTTCAAAGTAAGATAGAACTGGAGAATCTCAAGATTGCTCACCAATCTTCTGAATCATATCTTCACCTTTAAAAGACCCAATGGACAATGTGCAGAGAGTGAGAGACTTTGGAGCAATCAGACCCAAATGAAATATATTTATCAAAACCCCTATTCAAGGTTCAAAGAACTATGTGGAGGGTGGGGATGGGTGAGTGTAGAAAAATTGCAAGAGCCCGAGGTAGTGAATGAATCCAAGGAAAGAGTGTCTTCTCGACATATTGTGACAGATATGCATACAAACACACAGAGACTCTCGCAGCATGGACATACTGCACAGTCTCAAACCAGATAAACTCCTCACACAGAGAATGGAATGTAAATACAAAGTCTCACACATAATCAAGAATCCACTTGTAATTGATACATGCTGGAAAGGGAACACCCATTGTCTCCAATGAGATATTATTAGGTATATTTATCATTGCCAGAAGTAGTTGACCAATACAAAACACATTCCATATTTTTGTCTCTTTTTTGTTTTAGTATTTTTTCTTACTATGCTTTTGAGAGGAGACAGAGATAGAGAGATCATGAAGTTTGATGTGTAGTGGGAAGGTCTTGGGGGGAGTAGGGTGAAGGGAAAGATGACCAAAATATTTCATACAAATTTCTTGAGTCATACTGTTCTTAAATATATAACTAATATGAGCTTGTAAAATGTAACACTATTTGGAAAATGTGCATCTGAGCAATTGAAAACCTTGCTTGCTATCACCCAAATAATAAAGATTCAAGTCAGAACTGAACCTCAGCTTTCTGACTGCAAAATGTACAGTCTATCTGCTCTGTCTCCCAATCTCCTTGATCCAAATGTCAAAAAGGCTTTAAAACATTTCAATTTATTCACAGTTTTATACATTTGTGTATTTAACAAACACCAGTGAGCAACCACTACAATTTCCATTTACATAGTCCAGTAAAGAAATAAGACAAACCTTACTTCTCATGGGCACAACACCCTCTGAAACCTTCAGAAACCAGTTATCCTTGCATAACGAAGATCTGTGTAAGTACCAAAAAGTAACAAGAAGGTAGAGTCAGATAGATGTTCATTCACATCTCAATTCTATGACTAATAACCAAATGGTTTAATTTCTCAGAGTTGGTGTGGTCTATACAATGGGGTTATTATAAAGACCTAATTAGATATCACTTTGCAGATGTCACTATGTGGTCTTAACATTCTGCTTAAAGAGGAGTACGGTCATCATTCTTATATCAAAGGGATAACTTTTTCATGTGAGGTGGGTCTCTTTGAGGTAACTATCAATTTTGCAATAGAACTTGGGACATAGGAGTATAGTCTATAATGTCCTAAGCTATGGTATAGGAAATGGATGTCCTGGGGAGCTGCACAAAGCCAGCACCTGGTGGATCTTGCAGTAGATGAATTTCCAATAGAAGCGGAAAATTTTTGCCTCTTTGCTTCTTTTTTTGAACAGGAATAAAAGTAATTTGTCAAGGTAGAAAAATCCTTGACAGTCACACATCAGTTCTTTATGGCTAGATGCTAAGTTTCCAAACTGGTCCAGTAAAGCCAGCTTTCAAGAGGCCTTTGGACTTGCAGAAGATCATTGCTCTTCTGTCAGAGAAATTTGTGGATTTTACAAGAAGATGAACCGAGGAATATTTCCTATAGCCAGCAGGTGAGAATCTTCAGGTCCCTGATACCTCATTGTTCAGGAGGCCTCATCAGTTACCAAATGCAGTTGTGCTATTTGATGGTTTCCTAATTTCATATCTCATGAGTGTAACATCAGAGTTCACATTATTAGACAACATAATTTCCAAAAACGCAGCCATGTCAAATATATTCATAAGCGTACTTGTTTATTTTTATGTGTATCTTTATATATGTGTGTCCACATGTGTGTGATATCCTCATAGGTCATAAGGGGTCATCAAATCCCTGGGAGCTGGAGTTATAGGCAATGGTGATCCATCTGACATTGGTGCTGGCAATCAGACTATGGTACTCTGAAAGAGCCACAAGCAATATTAATCACTGAGTCATCTTTCTAGGACCTGACAAGTATTCCTGTCACTGTTAGACAGCCCTTTAGTATTCCCCCAACTAAAGGGTTGGGGATCATCATAGAAGAGGATGGAAAGAGTGTAAAAACCAGAGGCAGTGGATAACTACAAGGAACGATATCTTTTGCACACCGCAGGGAAGCTGTAAATATGAACTCACAGCAGCAGTGACAGCATTCACAAGACTGTGATGCAAGCCACATTGAGCTGAAATGCCAGCATGGAACAGGGTGTTAGGTGCAAAGTTCTAACCCTAGCTGGGGATCCATTGGAAATTGTTAGCAGCTGGAAGAAGAAGGGCCAGTTTTCTCTAAGACAGTAGTCTTCAATAAGTCAGCTGTGCTGTAGTGGGAGGCCACACATCCAGCAATACTTAGACAGCACAAATTTGCCTTGTGGAGAAAAAAAATCACACAGTTGGGTAGGAAAGGAAGCAGGGATACGTCTTAGAAAAGTTGGGGAGGAGCAGTGTATATTATCAAAACATGTATGAAATTGTCGAATAACTAACAATGAAATACAAATTAGATGTGGGGTAGCAGTATTAGAGGCTTCAGGATATAATTAATAGGAGTTTCAGGTGCAGAGGTAGAGCATACAGAACACTGATATAGAGACACTGAAGACCTAATATATGCATAGTACTGCTGTAAAAAAAATATTTGTTTAAGCCCATAACATTCTTATTTTACTAAGGATTTTCAACTAGCATTCTGCAAAATTTTGATAGCATCTACAAATAACTAATGTAGCTGAATCACTAAAACATGGCACAACTACATGATACCTGTTCATTTGTAAGTTAATTTGTATTTCTAACTTAAAATTAAATGACTTCTCCCACTTGATTTTTACCTTAGTTAAATTCTCATAGCATCTACATAGAAAGGGGCTCAGTTACCTCAAATGGTTAGATTATGTCTTTCATGAAGAAATAACCATACAGAAGTAATATGGAAGAAACACACCACAGAGTAGTGCTGAGTTCTGTCATAACTCTTCTTGACTATTAGTATCTTTGTTCTTGTCCAGAGTTCACTGAACTGAGTTGTTCTTAGGTTATTATAGCTCCTGAAGCCTGGCATACACGTTCCCTGATACTCTAACTCTCCGCTGAATGAAAGCATTTTGTTCGTCTAAAACTACTGTTGTTTTACTAGTGTTGGAAAAGGCTTATCCTTGGATCATGTTTATATTCTTCTGTAGTTTATTCATGAATAGCGCACAGCCCATTCTAGATAGTCAAACACACGTGTATAATGCATACAGATAAGTGCACACATATATACACATATATGCACACAGAGAGAGACATATTGTCTTGGACAGGAAGATTGCCTCCACTGTTACATACTCTACTGCATTTCCCTCCTTGTACTTTATGATGCCTAGAACTGGTCTTACGCTTTCCTCTTCAGTCTTGAGCCTTCCTTTTCCCTGTTTTGATGATAGAACATAAGTAAATTACAAAGAAGGCAGTCCAGAAAACTTGAATACCCTGTGAGTCATTAAGAAAAATAAATGGATCATGGATAGCCCATCACCAATGGATGCATCTTCAACAACTCTTGCAATAGGGATTATAGAACAACAGGGAAGAGGTGGGTGCAAGATTATAAGACCTAGAGGATCAGAAAGTCTGCTGAGAAATTGTGGCTACCACAAATGGCTAACTAAAGAAGACCTGAACAACAACCATATAAATAGATATGCTAACAGAAAGGAGAAAATCTCATAGAGTCCCACTCCTAGACAAAGAACTACAAGCACCTAATGACTATTGAGAAAGGGATAATTTGTCTCTCCCAGTGATGAGCCCCATAATTAGTTATCCAAAACAAATCGGTCAGCTGTGAAATCATATACATTACAAAATGGATTCAGCACAAGTGCACCTTCACACACACACACACACACACACACACACACACACACACACACACACACACCACAAAACAATAATACTAAAAAAAAATAAGTCATCAGTTTGAGATGGAGATGGGGAAAACTTGGTAGGGGTTGGAGATAGGAAAGGTGGGATATGCTATAATTATATTTTAGTTTAAAATTCATTAAGTGCACCGGGCGGTGGTGGCACACACCTTTAATCCCAGCACTCGGGAGGCAGAGCCAGGCAGATCTCTGTGAGTTCGAGGCCAGCCTGGGCTACCAAGTGAGCTCCAGGAAAGGCACAAAGCTACGCAGAGAAACCCTGTCTCGAGAAACAAAACAAAACAAAAAATTCATTAAGTGCATTAAAAATGAACTAAGCATTGCCTTTTCATTCATCTAGTTTTCTTTTTTTCTTCGTTTTTACTTTGTGGCATAGAAGAGACAAGACAACCCCTACGTCTCTTCATTGGTCCAGTATTTCCATATAAGATTTGAACCAATGAATACCACTCACTGAGTACAGTTAAGTAGATGATAATTCACAGCAAAGAGAGAGAGAGAGAGAGAGAGAGAGAGAGAGAGAGAGAGAGAGAGAGAGAGAAGTGAGAGTCATTTATAAAGGACACTCACTGCCTTGTCATTAAAGCTACTTGTCTGGACTACAAAAATGGCAAAGGGAGAATACCGTTTGGAGACAGAACAGTTTGAACAGACATGGACATGTTGATGAATACACTGTGCAGAGACAGTGCCACCCTGATGAACGATGCTGTCTGGGTGGAATTCGATGGCATACACTGAAGGGCAGCAACTGGGGCAGAGAAAGGGATGTGTGTTTCTTGGATGGATCTATGTGTTAACTCACAAGTTCTGCTTCATTTTCCCCTCATCTTTTGGCTGTAAGTTCTCAACATTAAGTGAAGCACCAGTGAAGGCACCTATATATCAGCGTTTAAAACCCAGGCTTAAGTTGAATCCCATTAAAACCAGAGAAGCCCTGGCAAATCACAAAGGCTTCTTCTAAATAGCAGCAGGTCTGGAGCAGAGATTGAATTGGAATATGACAAATGGATGAGAAATGAGAATATAGAAATAGCCTGGGTTTCCACAGAAGGAAGCAGTCATGAAAGAAAGAGATAAATTTAAATGGAAGAAAAATATTTTTATGAGAAAAAATATTATTTCAATTGTATACTCCATTGAATAATTTTTTTCAGTCTTGACAATTAAATAGTATACCAATCATATTGAGAAGGTTTGCTTAATATTTTCAGTCTTTAGCCTATGAAATTTAAGGCAAAAACATTTAATGTTCTTCAGAGACTGGGCATTTTCATTCAAAATTTTAATGATAAGTTGTTTTTATATATAAACATATATATATATGATATCAAGATGATAGAATATTCAATAGATGAGAAACCTAGTATAGTTCTCTCAGACCCTTAAACACCTAAAATTATATATTAGATGGAAGGCAATGTGCAGCTGATGCCATGCACTTAGCTTTTCTGATTCTGATGGATTTAGAGGCCTGGAATACAGGCAATAGTGCAACTCATCTCTTTTCAGTCAGTTTGCATTATCCCACTCAGGGTCCTTGGCAAAATAAAGTGCCCTTTTTATGTGGATTTAAATGTGCACTTAGGATAGAAAAGTGCATGTGTGTTCTGTGGAAACAAACAGCATCCTGCCGTTAAATACTGTTCTTTGTTACTGTAGTCTCTACGTAAGTACAAACATTCATTTTTGTTTTAAAAATGTCCCTCTCTAAATGGCTCCTTCACCTGCAGTGAAGACATAGTCATGAGCGACAGTAAACAGATTTCTCCACAAAATGTTCTTACTCAAAAACAGTAAGGTATAGATGTACTTCTTTTGCCAAACTGTTTTACATGGCTTGTGATTTTATTCCAACTCTGTGAACTTCACAGAAATATGTGGCTCTGTGAAGAGAAAATATTCTGATTTCACACTTGGGAGAATTTTATCAAATATTTATAAACACAAAATAGGTCCTGCTCTATATGCATGTTATTAATACACATGCAGAGCGATTTCTCTGCTATATGCACACATCGTTACTACTACACACACACACACACACACACACACACACACACACACACACACACACACACACACAGAGTTACTCCTGTTTTACATGCACACATCGCTGAAATACACGTTGTCATTCCTGCTCTACATGCACTTAGTGTTAATATACAAACACACACATCTATGGTCCCCACACTTCCTGCTCTAGATAAGTAATTTCATGTTAAAGCAATTTCACAGGAACTGTCCCAGAAGATATGTTTACTGCAATGAGTGCATCTTTCATACCCTCTGTCTTGGAAATGAGAGCTAGACCCTCCTTTAATAGCTGTAGGTGTCTCAGAAAACAACATAAAATAAAATTAGTGTGCTGTGCCTGTCAATTATTTTCCAATTATTTGCTTAGACTTGGTTACCTAGTTAAAAACTAATTAATGAAGATACAAGGCCTTCCAGGTTCCTGCTTATCTGAAATCGAATAAGTTCAACAGTAGATAAAAATTAATGGCTGAAAGCTTGAGAAAACAGTGTTTAGAAAAATAATGACTTCAAAAATATTTTTCCTTAGCGGTCTTGTAGACATAGTTGAACACAGAATGCTGCAAATTTTAAAACTTGATGCATGTGTAATGTCACTTTTCACATAGGAGCTGATGATTTCAATGCTAGATTCATTTATTATCATGAAAAGAAGATATAAATGAAAATATTACCAAACTTCCAAAGTTGGTAAAGGCACTGCTATATCAAATAAAGAAATTGTAATTTTAATTATTTTTATTTCTAATAGAAATGTCTCTACTTGAAAGAACCTATTCATTTCTTCATTTCAGTCTATGGTGCAAATTCCCACTTGGTACCTACTAGTTTTTTATTTCTTTAGCAGTTTAAAGGGTTTAGTGATTTATAGCTAGTTCCCAGAATCTCTTAGAGAAAGAGGTCTAAGATTGGGAGAAATCTATTACTCTCTATATTTTTTCTCTTGCATTAGTTTCCTTTTTGTTATTTCAAGTATTAAAAGGAGGTACACAGGCAGTGAAATTGCCATAGTTAATGCTTTCTAGAAATACTGAACGTTGAATGTGAAATGGGATAGGAAACTTATTAAGCAACTGCTAAAATCTGTGGAGCTCTAGCAGATATATTTTGTGAAAGGAGTATAAAATAATATTAACAATTTTTCTTGTGAACATTCAGAAAGCAGAAGTTACATTTGTTCTAACTATATCATCTTTGTTGATTATCTAGAGTTGTTTCATGCAGAATAATCAAGAGGTGAATAGATTACCCATTTGTGTTAGATTAAATTGAAATTCCTCTGTTTTTTGCATGATCTTTCTGGCACCCATGTTAGATTGCATATGGCTTTCTTCTGCCCTGTGTATTTTTGCCATGATCTCAAATGCCAAGAGTTTCTCATCTTATCCTAAATATGTGAATACACAACCCATCCAAAGCCTATAAATGACCTTGACATCCCCCCAAAAAAACTCCATGTAAGAGATTAGTTTTTATACACTCAATTTTCTTACCAAAAATTTTTGTAACCAAATTTAGAATATCCTATTTACATCAACTTTCCTACTATTTTTATGCTTATATAAGCTCCCTTATATAATATACCATGTTACTCATAGTCTATTAATATTTAAATAAAAAGAAAAATAATTCTAACTACAGAGTTGGAGAGGTAGCAGGATATGCTTCAATTTTTCAGTTCAATAGAAGAATTCTTCAGAAAAGGTTTTAAAAGGAGATGTAAAGCAGGTAGAGACTTTCTTAGCTTCTTACTTGCTGGCCCAGTTTCTTTGCACCTGGGAACTCCTGGGACTCTTTGTTTTGATGATTGGAGAATTGAGTTTTACAAATTTAGTGCTAGCTGCAAAAGGTAGCTGTAATTTGAGCTGAAGCTGAACTGTAGGTTTTGAGTTGAGGCATGCTTCTGGAATTATTTTTTTCTCATCAAAGTAGAATCACTGAGGATTTCAGTTAAACAAAACAAAACTTTCCCTTTCTTGGGAAACAAATGATGTGAGAAAGGGGCAAGTAACAATAAAACATCTTAATGTGAACTTGGTGATGCTTTGTTGCAGAGAGGGAAGGGGAAGATAGGATCTGACCTCAGAACAAAAGAAAAAATAGGAAAATGAAGAGCATGGAAGACTTAGAAAGGCTGGGAACTGTAAATCTAATAGAAAAAATATGAAAAGAATAGAAAGCTAATCTCAGGAACCTGGTAGATGAGCTCAATGAAATAACAGAAGATGAATCAATGGCTACCAGTTTAATCATCTACAAGGTCTGTTGTAGTTGGGATTTCTATTGATGTGCCGAGACACCATGATCATGGCAGCTCTTATAAAGGAAAAACATTTAGTTGGGTGGTTTACATTTTCAGAGTTTTAGTCCACTATCATCATGGTAGGACTTGGTGGCATGCAGGCAGACATGGTGCTGGAGCTGAGAATCCTACATCTTGATCCAAGGGCAACAGGAAGTGAACAGTCTCACTGGGTGTATAGCTTAAGCATGTATGAAACCGCAAAATCTGCCTCTACTGTGACACACTTCCTCCAACAAAGCCATACCTCCTAATAGTGCCACACTCTCTGGGGCCATTTTTTTTTTTTCAAACCACCACAAAGTCTTAGGATATCCCATATACCTGGAAGTGATGGTCACAGAAACATCAGCAGGGGCTTGTCTCCTGAAGAAAAGCCATGGATGATACATCTTGAAATAGGTTTAAATGCTACAAAATGGTTTTATAAGCTCCTGTTGTCCCTTGAATTACATAATAATTGGTGTCATTTTTCTTTTTCTTTTTATTAAAGCTAGTTACATGAACTGTTTTTGTTTTTGTTTTTTTTCAATTTTCTTCTAGTGATACCATTGATAGAAAGTCAAAGTACCAATTTAAGCATTTTATTCTAGGGATGAAAATTTTGAGAGCCACAGTTATATTTTCAGTTTTAATTACTGCTCCTAAGAGAGCCATAAAACAAAAATACCTCTAACCTGTAAGCCTCTTGCCCAAGGACAGATACTTCCTAAAATGCTGTAGGCTATTGTTTATGGGAGGTAACAAGCCACATGTTTTCACTTTCCTACACAAGCTTGTTTGACTAATATACCTCCTCAACTCTTCTCAATCTCCCTACCTACCCAATTTCACCTTCTTCCTCTCCTTACCTCTCAAATAGAGGGGGAAAACAGAACAAATGAAAAACAAAACCAAGAAGCTATTTGCAATTGGTGTCTACTAGAAAACAGAAAATCAGCTTTCTCCATGGAGTGTCAGAACAGGCCTTATTACCAGGAGTAGTTGGCCAACAGAAAAAGGACTTCTCTGTGTAAGGGTGTATGTGTGTACATGTGTTTGCTTTTCATTTTCTTTTGGTGTGGTGTGGTGGTTTTTGTCTTGTTGGGGTTTTTGTTTTGTTTTAGTTTATTTGTTTCAGTTTTTGAAGAGGGGACTTTTTGATGAGTGTGCCCAGCTAGCTGCTGGAGGAAATGGGAGGTACAATAACTTAGAACATTATTCAGGTTACATTTTAAAGAAAAACAATGGAGATTTTCCTACAATTTGTCAAGAAGTGACTGTGCTTAGAAGCTTTTTTTACTCTGTTTTCTGAGCTTTATAAACCTCTGCAAAGACAGGTTAGGCACAGTCTGTACCCAGTGATCTATTAGGTGCCTTCCTAAAAAGGGCAAAGCAGTTCACACAGTTTAGAACTAAGTCTACTTATTACATAATAACAGAGCAATTGTCTTCACATTTACTTAATCAAAAATTGTCACTATTTAATCATCCCTTATTGAAATTCCCTTCGTGTAAATAGTGCAAAGTAAATTCTTCATAGAATGAGAGACCAAAAGGTTTTCAAGTGGCTGGAAGGATTTGTGCTCCAAAGTGTGGAACAAGATTAAAGAATTTTAGAAATATTTTTGCTTATAAGCACTCTCTTTATTTTTCCAATAATGAGTGGGTCCCTGGTTTAGAAAAACCTTAGCTACCAATCTGCACCATTTGGGGAGTACTTAATTTCTTTCTCTTCTTTATAAATAGAAGGCTTATTACACACAGATATCTGAAGTAGCCGTTTTCCCCACAGTGGATACATGTAATTCTACCCCAAAGCAAAGAAACCCAATGTCTTAATTAGTTTGTACAATCTGATCTTGAATAAAAACACAGGTTTCATTAGTGTTTTGTACATTTTCAAATGATTTGCTAGAAACTCTGTCCCCGATTACTGCTCCAGGAAATTTAGGATCCCAGGTACGCCAAGCTGTAAAGAGATTTCTGGACCCAAGAGAACAATTAATAAGAAACAATAGCTGCAACAATGGTGAGGTCCAGCCAAAATCAACCACAATTAGGTTTTTATTGAGTTCTAGAATACAACTTATTTTTCTAATAAACAAAGCACATTTTAATGTTGGGCATTTTATTGTTCTACTTCTCATTTGTACAAGATTATCTTATCAAGCTATGATATTTTTAGCCTCTAGGACAGTTACCTTCCTACCTCAGGCACACCCCCAGAAGCAATTACTTCTTTAATTAGCTTTGGCTCATTAATCTTTACCTCCTCTTCTTTGCTTTCAAATAGAGGGGGCCTCCTCACCTTCTGAGCAACATAATATAGACAATGCAAGCAATGCCTCTTGATCGCTTACCCTTAATTTAAGGGAAATATTCTTCAAGACCAACTGTCCTAGATATTCATATCTAGGGACATCTGAGAGGGATAAGTAGGGTATTCCTACAGTTAAAATAATTAATGTGCATGAGTGTCCATATGTGCCTGCAGTTGCTGCCTAGTGAGCCATATGGGTTGTAAGGATTGGTTGACAAACAGATAAAACACATGGATTGACAGGCAAGATCAGCACCTGAATCTGGTCAAGCTGGTATCACCTCCGTATCACACCATATGCTTTTATGTTCCTGGGATTCTTTCTTCCTCGTGCCTTTTAAAGCTCTCCTCAGCATTTAGATGTCTCCTTATGACATTGTGCTCTACATTTTAAGGAAGCCATTGTGCAGCACATCCAGATAAGAATATTCTCATGTTTGGACGGCATGATGTGTTTTCTAATCCTGTCACACATATTCTCATTTATTTATTCTGTCCATTTTCTGACTTTTAAGTGAGCTGTACCCTTTCTTCTATCAGAGTATTGATTTTATTTTTTTAAAGGTGTCTTTATTCCATTATCTCTCCTGCTCAATCAGGACCACTTTGCAAGAGATGTTTTCTTTTCTACCACAAAATATCTCTGTTTTTATTTCACTTTCCTCTATTTGTCATTTACAGACAATTTAATTATATGCCCTGAGTTTGTTTTGAACAGTTTTGATGGTGTTGATTTGCTCTGTAAACATTCAAGCAATTTGAAAATTTTGCTTTCTTTTCTTTTTTTTAAATATGTGTTTGTTTACTCACTGATTATATTTGTTTTTCTAGGTATAATGGACAGTGGTAAAATTAAGTAAAAATATTATCAATTAAGCTAAAATTTTAAATAATGACTATTGTGATAAGCAAGATATAGTAGCTTATCCCAAATACCAGGCACTATGCAAATGGGAGTGAAAAGTTTCAGTACTTAGACAAGAATCTCCATTAATTTTACATGAATATGGCAGCTTAGTTTTCATTAGTAAGACTCAATTTTATACCTTTCATGTACCTTGTGTCTCAGACACCATAATCAGTGCAATGATTGCTATCATGACAATGACCTTGTCTCCTAGCTTACCCAACATTTTAATATTTTAGTTGTCTATAAAATTATTTTGGACTCTTCAAAAACCTATTAGACAAATTAGTGGATATTACAGAATTTTTTTTTACTTCTATTTGAGCAATATCCGTCACAGACATTTCAGAATAGCTATTCAATATATGCCTTTTACAGTTATTTTTATTACTTAAGTTAGGTATGTAATAATTTCATGCATTTATATTTTGCATTCTGATAATCTGTCTTCAACCCTATCGAATCTGCCTCTCATTCCATCACTCCCCTCACCCCCCCCATACCATTTCCTTTCCCAGATTCCTCACTTTGGGTTTTGTTTTGTGATCCATTTAGTTTAACTAGCTTCATCTATGCGGCCACTGGATTGGAATCATTCTTTGGAGCCTTGTGGAGTTACTAGTGGGTACATAACTGAAGTCAATGAATTCCCGCTTTCAGTCTATCAGTAGAAAAGGGGCTAACATTGAGGGGGAGGGGCCCTGAGGCCCTCTTCCCATCCATGCCTGGCTGCGGACAAGTCCCCTCACCCCCTTCTTTTTTTACTGACCCAGTGCAGACTTTTGCAGCTTCTGTGAGTTTGTGGATGCAATGGCAATGTTTTGCCTAGAAAATACCATTTTACAGCCCATTCCTTAATCTTGTCGTTCTTATACCCCTTCTCCTGTATCCTCTGTGATGTCCTATGAGCCTCACTACAGTATATATTTTATAAAATAATTTAAAACAAATTGCTCTTCAAAGTTTTCAGCATATGTTCCTTAAGGAACAAAGAGGTATGAGAGTATTGGCAGACAGCTGAAAACTTCAGCTTTGTATATATGAATTTGAGGATTTACCACGGCTTTCTACCTTTTGCTCATTCATGTCTTCACTCCTGGAACATTTTCTCTGACATAGCCGGTTGTTGGTATGTAGCAAAGTAGGCTTCACATTGACTGTGATCTAGGCTGGCCTCAAACACTTTATCATCTTGCTTCAGTTTCCAGTTTAGCTTGGATTATGGGTTCACATTACCATATCTGGAACAGGTCTGATACTTTCTATGACATTTATCCATAAAAATATGCTTATATTCAGAACAGACTTCACTGAGCTTTTACAAATGCACATCTTATCTTACCATCACATCAATCATAGTTTCAAATATTTTCATATTCCTAAAAAGATGATTGATGTTCCTTTACTCAAGCTGCACCTCATGCCTGACCATAAACATTCACTAATTTGGTGTCTCTTGTTCTTGTGGCTTGAATGCAAAATGCCCCTCACAGACTCATATATTGGGCATTTGGATTCCAGCTAATGAGCTTTTGAGAGATGATCAAGTCATAATATCTCTGAATGAATTGATCCTTAGAGTTGAGTATGGTAGCATTATATGTAGGAAATGAAAACTGGGAAGTCAGGTCTTGTTACATGACCTAGAGCATTGGAGGTTTGACCTTGAGGGCTCTTTTGTTTTGTTTCGTCCTATGAAATCCTTGACCATGGTGTAGATGACATCTTGGATTTCCCATGTACATCCCAAAAATGTCTCAACTGTCAAATATTAGTTTCCATCTATATTTCTTCTAACCATTGGTGAGATAGTTTCCATCTTCCGTATCTTAACTTAAAACATAATCCAAAGCTCACATGTTTATTGGAGAAATTATTTTGGCCACTCCACGTAGTTAAAAGAATCTTTATTTAATGGTGTAACTCACAAATTAAGTAATGGGTAGGTCGCAGGGTCTGGGGAAGGTGTATTGCAATCCAGCGGTGTTCTCCGGAGCTCTGCACAATCCACCTTTCACCGTTCAGCGTCCCGGCACAGAGAGCGCACAGAGAGAGCGCTCGCCCATCCAGCTCTCCCCGCCTCGTAGGTGTGACAGTTGCCAGAGTCTCAATGGGGGTTGGAACTTCCAGATCCAAGCTGGAATGGCTACCCACTACACATGTTAAAGCCCCATAGCTTGATATGGTTATATTTTGAATACAGGCTCTTTGTGGGGTAACTGCAGTCTGAAGAAGTTACAAGGAGAGGCACTTCTAATGGGAGTAGTACCTTTATAAGACCATAGAGAACTGAGGGTCTCTCTTTCTCCCGCTTCCCCGTGAGGTGATCAGAGGGACTCCACTTCTGGAGCACAGGCAGGAGCTAAGCTTTGTTAAACATTGTTAAATACTCATAAATACTGTTAAATCCTATTAGAGTTGTTAATTCTATTTTGATCTTTAGCTAAATCTTTATTGTAACACTCTTTTCATGCTTTATGTGAATGATTGCGGTTGCTAAGGGAGAGATTTGACAGCTCCTTCCCTTATGCTTGGGTGGGAAGCAATCAGTCAGGCAACCCCTTTATTGGAAAATGGCTGAGTGCCATCCTTGGATCTGGCTGCTTTGCTTTAGTCTGAAGACATTCCAGCAGCTAAGGCCACAGCTGAAGATGTGTACGAGTCATAATCACTTCAGCAAACCTCTACAAACCTTGGATAGTGGCACTCAGAGTCCGACAAGTTTTTCTGATAAACTCTAGGTGATCCTGATTATCCTGTAGCAAGTCTCACTCAGGACAGAGGGGAATTCCTTAGTGACCCAGCAGGAGATATGAGATGGATGAAAATACCATCTTTCATGTACATAAATGACTGTTCCGTGGTTCGGGTAATTGTTACTAATGCTCTTGCTAGACATTCTTTCTGGCTAATAAGTAGGATGTTCAGCTCCCTTTTAGACTCAAGTAGGATTTATCTTCCTATGATGTTCTCTGATGACACACAACATGCTTCTCAGTGTTCCTTTCTTACTTGGTTTTAATCTTCATTGTCAGTTGAGAGATCTGAGCAGGTAACGGCAGCAGAATGGTACCTATCTCAAAGGCTGCAGTTATAGTTTAAGAGTTCCAGATTATTTCCAGGATTGGTGGTAGAGGTGCAACCATTTAGGTGCTTTAGAGCAGAAGACAAGAAAACTAGGACTCTCAAAGCAGGAAAACTTCCAGGAAGCTGCTTAGCCTCCATACCCAAGCACTGGAATTCTGAAAACTGTATCTCTAGCCAGGATAGAATTGAGGCTCCTGACATTTAAGACCCAGTAACCCAGGATCTATTACAGTAGCTTGTTCTTCCTCGTGCTATCTGCTCTCACCACTCAGGTGGTGAACAGTGACTGTCACCACTCATAGTTGCTGGAAGCCCATGATTGCAGTAGCTGCCAAATACCAGACTGCCGATATTCCGAAACCAGAGCAAGAAAACACCTTCTGATACTGGAGACAATAGTCCCTAGATCTCCAGGTTTGGAGCTCTAAGCCTCTGGCTCTGCATTGGACAGTTAGAGGCTGGGAACTGTCAGCACTATGAGAGCTTTTCACGTATTCACAGTTTCTATCTGTACAGAGCAAAGGGTATACAACCTTACTGATTGGTAACAGCCATGAGAGAGCACAGCAAGAAAGGAGTTGCCTAAAAAGTTGCTAAAGCCATCTTATTAAATTCAAACATTCTAGTACCCTGAATTCTAGCATGGATACCTGTGAGAAAACATTTTAATTTAAGCTATATGGTAAATAATATCTTTCAGTGACCATATGGGCAAAATAATACACTACAACTTTATAACAAAATAGAATTTCCGGGTGGCATATATAAAATGTATATTACATCCAAAACAGCTGACAAATTAGGGGCGAATTGGAAGTGATCTAATTAAAAACAGAAGCAGGGATGAGGCTGATGCCTGTTTGGTGGTACAAGATCCTGTGTATTTTGCTGGACACCAAGCACACACTTAATCTAAGGTTTTCTGTAAGCCAAAGCTGAAAGGAAACATAGTTAGTGAACTAGCTCATGGTGGCTATTAGACAAAGAGAAACACAAGGTAAGCAGAGTTATTCTGGTAGCAAAGTTTGTTGGAAATTCCCCCCCAGTGGGCTTTCAAAATGATGATGGTGGAACATCACAGGGAAGAGAATCTACAATGTCTTTTACTAAGTAGTGCACCCTACATGCATTTGCCTGTCATATGGCTTTACAGGCTGGCTATCTGGAAATGCCTCCCCTGGGTTTCTTTATGCTCTTGGGAAACAACAACAACAGCAAAAAACAAAAACAAACAAGACAGGTGGTAGTAGGTCAGAGTGTTTATTCACCTTTACCACTGCTGGTAGGGCCTGGGTTCCTGTGGGATGGACCCTCTCCTGAAGCCTCATCTCTTCTCATTCTATTGCAGTAACACCATTTATCTTCTTCCTTCTTTGGGTCCAGGAATGCATTGTTCTTTCTGGCTTCTTTTCTTAACTACATCCACGGACAGCAATGCCTTCATCACATGGTCCTCCAAATTAGTCCATTTAGATGTATCATCTGTTTTCAGCATGGAATAATAGACAGTCTACACAATTACACCCTGGACTTGTCTTAAATAAACGTGTGGAAAATTAAAAAATAAAAAAAAAAACATAGAGTACCAAGTGTATTTTATCCAAAGCAACTCAACAGTGCTGTGCATAGATCCTTGATAATTTGATAGTTTGCACTAATTTATGGGTAAAATTTATACTACCATAAGAAGTGGATGGATCTTTGTGTTTCTAAATACATCATTGAAGTACTCTGATGCACAATGCAGTATGTTAGTCATGTGAAATTCACATGAAACCACAAAAAAATATCCAGAAATATTATTTTCTCTCAAATGTTTATTTTTTAATTTTAGTGTTTGTCACACATATGTAGAAATAGAAGCTACTGTACATATTTTTGTTGGTTCAAGATTTAATTTACATTTTATGATGACTTTGTTATTACAATCCTAAGGTTACTAGAGGCTTTCTAGATTTATTTGTAGTTTGGAAACTATCCTTTTGTTGATAGACATACAGGATTAAAGTTCATATGGACAGAGAGCAGAAATTTCTTTGAAAATACGATGAGATTTAGATAGATAGTGTTTGAAAACTCAACTTTGAATATTCAATTCTTATACTGATGTGATATACATGATATTATTTATCAAGGGGATGTATTGAATGTCACTCCTCTCCATAACACTAAAAGCGCATATAAGAAATGAGGGAGTAGATTCAGAATAAACATTATTAACACATATTATATTATACTAGGCTGCTGCTCAGCATTCAGAAGTAATAACAGTTAACATCAGCATGCTTGGGTTAAATTCCTAAAGTTGTTTGTTTTCACCATGCCTTTAATCACAGGACTAGGGAGGCAGAGCCAGGTGGATCTCGAGGCCAGCCTGTTTTACAGAGTGAGATCCAGGACAGGCACCAAAACTATGAAAAGAAACCACATCTCAAACAAACAAACAAACAAACAAACAAACAAAAACCTAGAAGTTGCCTTTGGCAAACATTCTTATGTTTCTTTGGGAAATAAATGAATGTTTAAACCATGCTTTTATTTAGAGCTCTACCACATATTTTTGCTATATTTATGAAAATCCTGAAAAAAAACAAGCTACTCCACCATTCCCTTTACTAGGAAAGCTCACAACTCCCAGTAAGCTTGTCAGATTCATGCATCTGATGAAAAACAATACTAAATTCAGTTCTGAATACATTTTTCCTAATTACTTTGCTTTCAAGTGCCTTCTTTAACAGATAAACTTTTACTCACAGTGTGCATGGAAACGTAGGGAATTTCTAATATTTTATATGGAATTGTGTTCTCCTGGGGTTTAACTCTGAGACAAATTGAGTTTTTAAGAGTTAGCTACTGACGTTCTTCAATATTAAAATATCCATGTGACTTGAATGCCTGCTACAGTCCCTAACTCATACTAGGATCCCTACAAAAGCTAAAATTTTGTTTTCAATCATCAGCCTTATGCTCATATTTTCAATTAGTCATTTTCTATTCTAAAGTCAATTTGAAAATCTGTACCAAGACACATAGAGACAAATCCTTAAAAATTATAATAAAGATGATGAGCGCAGCTCTTCACAGTTTTTGGCTTTGGTGGGGGGAATGGGAAAGGACTCAGTTATCTTTAAGGAGCTGGATGGTGGGAGCTTGACCATGCTTCTGTGAGGATATGGGCAACACAAATTGCACTTGATGTATATTTTTGGTGGGGGAGACACAAGGGTAGGAGGGTGGACCTGCGAGGAATGGGAAGCAAGGTGTGATTGGGGTGCATTGTATAAAATCCCCACATAAAAAACAAAAATATTATGTTGAAAAAAATAAAGAAGTTCAGTTTTAAAAAAAAAGAAAGAAAAGAAGAGAAAGCAGAAGCAAGACCAAGTAGATGCCCAAGAATGAAAGCAGAGCCTTGTTGTATGCTGCTCAGTCTTTCAGAATCAGAGCATAGGTAGGAGCAAGAAAAATGTCTCTGTAAATGTGCAAATACAAAAATAAAGGAGAGCATCTCTGCTGTCTTCTCTCTTGCACTGGTATCTGTCTCTGAGCTCTGCCCTTCAAGGCAGACAACTGATGCTCTGATTGCTTTCCAAATTGAAAGCCCCACCTGCTGTTTGCAAACGTGTTCTCTTCTCTTTTGCCCTGTTATTGAACAAACAGGCATTGATTTCTATCTCTCTTTCTTTTTTTTCTCCAAAGCAACAACATCCCACAGATATCAGACACAGCCTTGGCTGCTTAGTGAAGAATTTAAGTGACTTATATTAAAAAAAAAAAGAACTAAAAAGTGCCTGACTCCTGAACAGCCTGCTGATGGATTCCTATTATGAAAACAATGAATCTGATTTGACAGATGGAGCAGGTGTAACTCACTAATTATTAATACATGGATTCCTAGATTGAAAAGCAGGTTGGAAAATATCTATGACAGCATTACAGCTGAAAGCAACTGAGCAAACATACATATCAAAGATGGCTGATGATACCTGTGCTTAGTAAGCAGAACAGAATTCTTCTCTTGGCTGAAGATCAGCACATCTATAAGAAACGAGTTAAAGAAAAGGGAAATAACATTTATATGACTATCAGCAACAATAGAATTGGTTCTGCTTATGGTAATGAATGCTGAAAGAGCTGTATACTGAAGAGATATTGTGCTGGGGACTCCTTAGAAATAAATATTGAGAGTCAGTGATGTAACTCCATGAAGAAGGTGAGCGTGACACCCAAGAGTTCCTGGGCTTAGAGTCAAGCACCACAAACTAAAAAAAAAACAAAAACAAAAAAAAACACATATATGAATATTTTAAACATATCTACATTCCTGTAGAAACCAAACCCTCAAAGCACACCAGTTATGAGGTCACAGATAAATGGATGATTATGTCAGTAACTCTTGGACTAAGAGCTACTGTGTTTCCAACACTCAAGAAACCAAACTGCATTCTCTTCTGATCATAAGAAATACCTCTGCTGCACCACTGGTCTCAAATTTCCTGTGTGCTGTCCAAACTTCAGTCCCCCAGTCCTGCTATAGTTCCCTTCACTCTTGGAGCAGAAACTTGGAATTTTTAATTCAAAATCACTGGAGCCCTAACTGCAGTTTCTATCTACTTACCTTGTGGCATCTACTTAAAACTATGATCTCAGCTACTACTTCTTCAATGTTTCAATGTGCTTGTGCCCCAGATGAAAGCATCATGAAATGCTAGATGTATGTCTCTGGGTTTCCTGGACTCCAGCCGCTTCATCTGTAGATTCCCATTGTCTATTACTTCTCAGATTATTTGAGCATAGTTTTAGGTCCAAAATTCCTAGCTGTGTTCCTTGGGCAGGCAGGGGGAAAAGTGCTCATTCTGTCCTTTCATCAGCATTTCTGTATCCTCTTTGTGCTGCTGGAAGATAGAATAGAACAGGTGGGTGTGTGCGTGTGTGCATGTGTGAATAGCATTAGGAAGTAAAAACCATTGTCCTGGCATGGATTGAATGTCTTCTAAATAGATGTCTTATCTAGTTGCTCTGTGCATATAACTTTAGTTTCAACCAGAAAAGTAAATTCAAGATTGTGTAAATACAGCAGACTCTTCTCTGTCTCTCTAACAGGCAATCCATATAGCTCTTTGGTACTTAGTAAATAGAAGCCCTTGTATTCAGACTCAGAAATACCTCTGTTAGGTACCTCAGTTGTGTTTTTGTTTTGTTTTCTTTTGTTTATTTTTCCTGGTAGCTGCTCTGTTCTCAGATTCTTCTTTGCAGCTTACCTTGTCAAACAGTGACATTCAACAGTTCTCCTTGTTAACTCTTAGGAAGAAGGGGCCTAGTGAATCTGGTCAGTTTCAGGGCCTTCCTGGGTCTATTTTGAGTTGCTTGCCTTCTGACTTAAGATTTCCTTCAGGATGGATCTTGAAGGAAATGGATACACAGCAGCGAGCTAGAATTGATAAGAGTCTTTAAACTTGCAGTTACACAAAACAAAACAAAAACACAACTGAGCTGCCTAGCAGAGGTTTAGACCAGAATCACTTGGAAAGGATACTCTCCAACCTGTTTAGCTTGCCTGAAGGCTGTGTAATATGCCTTTTGTGAGTTGTCACCCATGCTGGGGCAAAATTTGGTGATGCAGATGACATGGAGTCATTTCTGCTCCTGTAAGTAATCTTAACAAAACTCATTGGCACACCAAATTGGACTTTCATGGTAGCCATCCTTCAGTCTGTCATGGGCTCCCTATCTAGAGTGAGTAGTGTCTACTGTGCATGCTGTGTCTCCCAGGAAAAGTCTTGCCACAGAACAACTCTTTCCTTCTTGTGCTTGTGATTCAAGACGTGAGCTGTCCGCTTTCTTTTGCTGCCACCATGCCTTCACTCTGTCGTCATCATGGACTCATCCTTTGGAACTTTAAAAGCAAATAAATACTTGTTCTATAAAAAAAAGACTCAGAAATAATAATCTAGTATCAATTCTCTCACAATAACAATGATTTAGTTTCAGCAAAACCCCTTGACTTCATATGCTTTTTAAGCATCCTTTAATTGAATTGGGGAGATGATCTCAGAGATGACAGAACATTGTTCTTACTAAGTCTTTTCCACCAATATTGAAGACAGACTGGAATCAGTGCATTATTAACGCTGTGAGTGCTTCGCCAGGGGCCTTTGAATTTTACCACTTTCTGGCCTGGGATTTGCACAAAAGTGATTATTATCACATTTCCTAGACACTCCTGAGTCAGAATGTGAGTGGACCATGTCTGATGCATACACATATGTAGATGTAACCAACCGGCTTATTAAACAAGAAACACAGAACCAATGTAAAGAAGAAAGCCAAGAGGTCAGAGCTCAGAGCTAAAACCTTACCCTTCCTCCTGTGGTGGTCCTACCTCTCCGAAAGAGACCTACTTCCTGTGTGTTTGTCTTTATATAGTCTTTCTATTGTCCCTTCTCATTGGTTGTAAACTCAAACATATGACTGCCTCAACACTGCCTGTACATACAGCCCTCCAGGTCTTAAAAGGCGTGTGTCTCCAATGCTGGCTGTATCCCTGAACACACAGAGACTTACCTAGCTCTGCCTACCAAGTGCTGGGATTATAAGTGTATGCCACCATCGCCCTGCTTTCCTATGGCTTGCTAATAGCTCTGACCCCCGGGCAACTTTATTTATTAGCATACAATTAAAATCACATTTCAGTACAAATAAAATACCACCATACACATACATAGTTCTTTTAAGATTTATTTTTCCATGTATGTGAATGCTTTGATATATGTGTATCATGTCTGTGTCTGGTAGCCACTGAAGTCAGAAAAGGGCATTTGATTCATTAGAACTGGAGTTATAGATGGTTGTGAGCCACCATGAGATTGCTAGAAGTTGAACATAGGTCTTCTGTAAGAGGAAGCTGACTGGGATAATTTTTTGGAATATAATCTTTCAATAGTAAATATCACCTAAAGGAAAATTACTTAATATATAAAATAATAATAAATCTTTTAGTATTTTTTTCTCTTTGGATAGATCTTCTGTCCTCTTAAACCATTGAGAGGAAACTCTTAAGTTACAATCTGATTTCCTTATCTGTTGGACCACAATGAGAAAAACCATCTCACTCAAAACTATCAGAAATAAATCAAGGGAAGTACATGTTTGAAAGAGATTATTTATACATTACCTATCTAAGTTGCCTGAGATGCCACTGCAGCCACTGGAAGGGGGAGAGTATCCATTTTCAGGGTATTAAAAAATTTCAAAAGATACTGTCTGCATCTGTGGTTAGTTCATCACATCCAGATCATCCTGGAACCACTGGTATCTTTTATCATCCAGCATTTATATCTTGCATAGCCATTCTCAGTTCTCAGATACCCTACTGCCTATCACACTTGAGAAACAAGTGCTAGCAAACTTTCATAATTTGTTTAGATTATATCATACACTTACCAATGCAGGGGCAAAGTCACAGGGATCCAGTATCTAGGAGGTCTTTTTCATTAATTGTTATTGCATGCATACATGTATTTGTATATACATTTATATTCCCAAATATAATCTGTTGAGTCCGTATAGTTTTATTTGTGTGTAGGTTTTCAGGGCTGACCATTTGGTATTGGAAAACCAATTGGTGTGCTCTTCCCTGAGGAGCACCACCTCTCTCATTTCCAGCTTTACTCAGTTGTCTATAGTTCTTTGTGTAGGGTTGAGGCCTTGTGCGGTTTTTTTCCCCATGCAGTTCAGCATGTTTATTGTGTCCTCCTTGTTTTCAGCTCATGTTTGGGCATGCTGTTGGGACTTTACAGGAATAAATTCCGATGTTACTAGGAGACACAGTATCACGGCAACATCTCTGATCCTCTGGCTCTTGCGATCTTTAGTCTCCCTCTTTGACAACATTCTCTCAGCCTTAGATGTGAGAGTGTTTTGTAGACTTATCCATTGAGACAAGGCTCTACAACTGCGAGTATTGATTGGTTGTGGTTTTCTGTGGTGGTCGCTGTCTATTGCAAAGAGAAATTTCCTTGATGGGGACTGAACACTGCAGTTATTTGTAGTGATATATTATGTACCCTAATACACTTGCCTGGGAATCAGAGGACAGAGCCAGCCACTAGATTAGACATAGAGGCCAGGCAGTTGTGGCACACACCTTTAATCCCAGTACTTGGAAGCACACATGCTTTTAATCCCAGGAAGTGATGTCTGCGCAGAGAAAGGTATATAAGGCCTGAGGAAACAGAAACACTCTCTTTAGGCTAAGGATTTCATAGAACTAGTGGCTGGCTGCTCTACTTCTCTGATCTTTCAGCTTTTACCCTGATATCTGGCTCTGGGTTTTTTTTTTAAAGACCATCTAAGATTTGAACAACAGTTATTTACAGGTTGAAAGACAAATATTAATAGACTGTTCTTAGAGATTATGCTGGTTTAGTAAATTAGTGCTTGTAGATTCTCCTCCAATAGCCATGATTTCATGAGCAATGGTTAGTAAGTTAGGTTTCCAGAATCAGGGATGGTAGTACTCTTGTTGAGTAGGTCTCAAATCTAATTAGAGAGCTGTTGGTTCCCACCATGATGTGTGTGCCACCCCTGCACTTATAGGGTTTTTGTACCATGCTTTTTTTTACATACTTAAGAAATTTTTCATTCATTCTAACCACAGATCCTTCCTATCCCTTCTCTCGCTGCCCCTGCCCCAGTTATTCCCTCCCAGCTCAACCCCTCCATCCTCTCTTCCAAAAAGGTATGGCCCTCCCATGTGGCATCAGCTGGTTCTTGATGCTTCATAGGCATCAATGCTGTTTTGGACTATTGGTTGCCTCTGTCCTTTGGAACCTTGCATGGTGCCTTCAGCAATAGGGACTTACCTGCCACCTCTAGTAGTAACCAAGGGCAATAGAAACAGGTTGTATGTATCAGGAGTCTCTTAGACAGCCCTGGCCAACAACTCAAAAACAGATTTCTCCTGTCTGATAATTTTTAGGTGGCTGTGCATAATATATATATATATATATATAGGTTTTTAATATATATATATATATATATATATATATATATATATATAGGTTTTTAAAGGTAAATAGTCAATAAGTATGTTTGAGCTATAAATAGCATGATTAGGATGCTTTCATTAAAAAAAATCTGACACCTTGTTGATATGCTTAACAATACTGTGCTAAATAAAATTCTCTTTTCTAGAACTATACAAAGTGAATCTACTTAATGTCTCTCTTCTACAAAGCACTGTATATCTTTGAAAACTCTTAAGTTTAATGATAAAAAACCATCAAAAACAAAAACGAACAAGATGAAATAGAGTACATCTCATTCAAAACACCAGGACTTTGTTTGGCTATCTCTTTAATCACCTTTTCTTCCATTCTAAAAGGTACAGAAGAATCTCATTTCTCTGGGGAATTTCCTTTCCCTGGTTCTTTCTTAAAGATGATTTATTCAACACCTCACCAGCATCAAAGTGACTTTCCTATTTCTTCTCAATGTTCACACAACCATTCTATCATTAACAACAGCAATAATCCACATAATCTGCTCTTTCATGTATGTGCCTGATCATGATAGGTGATGGCATAGTCTCACCAATGAGAATGAAGGACACAGGGACAGAAGTTAGTTAAGAGAACTTGCTTAACACTTCACTAGCTTAACGAGCTTGAGGATCAACTTCTTTCACCATGCTTCAAGTTTATTATCGAGAAATAATAGGAAACATTAATAATTATAACTGTACCTTAAGTTTTAGATAAATATTAGATAACTCTGTTGACCTGTCTCTCCATGTCTGTCTCTCTCCCTCTCTTCATATATGTGTGTGTGTGTGTGTATGTGTGTGTGTGTGTGTGTGTGTGTGTGTGTGTGTGTGTCTGTCTTTCTTTCTTTAAGTGTGGCAATGGAATTACAAAATGTCTTAGTCAGGGTTTCTATTACTGTGAAGAGACATGACCACAGTAACTCTTATGAAGAAAAACATTTAATTGTGGTATCTTGCTTGCAGTTCAAAGGTTCAGTCCATTATCATTTTGGTGGGACATGGTGGCATGCAGGCAGACATGGTGCTGGAGAAGTGTCCTACATCTTGGCTTTAAGGCAACAGGAAGTGGTCTGAGTGTCACACGGAGTGAAGCTTGCGCAATTAAGACCAAAAAGCCCACCCTCTCGTTGACACACTTCCTCCAACAAGATCACACTTACTCCAAAAATGTCACACCTCCTAATAGTGCTACTCCCTTTGGGAGCCATTTTTTTCCCCAAACCACTGCATAAGATAACCAACAAAGAATTGGCACTAAATTAGACTGAGCTACACTTGTGGACACTGGATTCCATCTAGTAATAATATTTCTATTACTTTTTAATGTATCACAATGGTGAGGCTTATACAAGAGTATTGTTATCTAAAATATTCATCTCCTGCTCAAGAATCAAACAATTAGAAACATGAGGAATACAACATAGCTTTGTGTGTATCTTGAATATATTATATTTACATTAGTCTTTCTTTTGTCTTGGGTAAGCATGGAATTAGAATCTTCACAGTTGTCCTTCTATGGTTGACAGCTAAATTTACAATTTTTTATTCTTCAGGTTGTGTCATAGCTGTGTGTCTGTCTGTAGGCCTCAAGCAGAGAAATTAAATAGAGACTTCCACTGGGAAGAATGGTAGTTGATGAAACTTCTCTGTGTTCTTCATTACGAAGGTGGCTCTTTAATTGTTTCCAAAATCAATTTTCAATTAGTGGTGCCTTGGCATTTCATATTAGCTGTTAAAATTGTGAAGGATGTAAAAAAGAGAAAGCTTATGACTTGGAAATTGCTTTTGCATAGTTTAAAAACACAGTGGCAGTAAAAATTTAGACAGAGACACTGTGACTCTTGCCAAGTTGCAGTGCTCTAAAGAGATGGAAGAAACCATGATAGAAACATTTATAGGGACATGGATGTTAGCTGGCAGTTCTGTAGTCCCCAATTCTGTCCTTAGACCTGTCGTCTTTCTGGGCTCAGTATTTGAAGGTACAGCACAGGGTCTTTTATTTTACCCTTTGCAATTTTGAAGAAAAAGAAGAAAGCTTATAAAATGAAGATTGAACAAAAAGTCATGATTTATAAAATATAAAAGGGTAGGCTTCTTTTGAAACGCTCCTTCCCACTCTGGGTCCCGTATCAAACAATCCATCTCCCAGAAGATGTCTTGGGAGCAAGAGTAAACACCCCTGTCTTCCAAAGAACGGCTCTTGTTCATATATGCACGCACAAGGCTGTCTCTAGTCTTAGCAGCTCTGTAAACCCCTGAACAGTGTTGTGATTTGTAAGCAAGACCCAAATCAACAGAGATCCTTCAGGCCAGTGAGAGCACAGGGAGTACATGGAGGTTCTTTACAAACAATGATTGGAGCCTAGATCAGGAAAACTGTTTTTCACTGCGGCTTCGATCATTAGCAGACATGCCCACTCCCAACTGGTGGATGAAAACTACAAAGTGTTTTAACAGGATTTAGTTTAGGATTTATCTGTATGAATTATCACATATCTAGTATATACCATATATAAATATATATCATATATAGTGGCATGCATATAACACTAATGTGCAAACTCTGAAGAAGTTTCTCACATTGATTTTACATGTTCTTCTTTTCACTTTTCTATTTGTTCATGTAGAGAAAAATGTAAGTAAACTAAGCCTAAATCCATCTCAGTGAACAGCTAGGGCCACAACTTGAGTGACTAAGATAGGATGTCCTTGACATGCATATGTTTTTCCTTATATTATCAAGGAGGCATAGTTAGTGTCTGACAGCCATGGCAGATCACTATGAATGAGTAAAAGAGTAATTGAATCAAAGTGATCTTTTATTTTATCCTTTGTTTCAGGCAGGGTCTCACTCTGTTAGGATGGGTGGTCATCAAGCTGATGGCAATCCTCCTGCCTCACTTTTGTGGACACTGAGGATACCTGTATAAAACACCATAACTGGTATTAAAGTGATGGTATACAGATACCTGCCCTTTCTGATCTGTATCCAGGACATATCAACAGAAACTCTTTCCTACCCTAGGGGATGTCATCAATGTGGGGCTATCCATTTCAGGTTTGGGGACCAGTTGTCTGTCATGTTGGTACATACTCAACAGAAAATTAAAAACTATGAATGTCTTAATAAAACATATATAGTAATATAGAGTAAACTGATTCTCACAAACATCAAGTGTGACCTATAGGTTTATTCTGTAGTGAACTATGCTGGCTATTTAGCACACAAACTGGACAATTGATGGTGTTAGAAGAAGGTAATCTGTATTTTGCTGATATTTTATATGAATCTACTCCTTTGATAACACAAACACATACACACACAGGATCTTTTTTAATTATAGATTTCACACACACACACACACACACACACACACACACACACACACGCACAGGGTCCTTTTTTTAATTATAGCTTTTCACAGTAGTTTTAATCTTTTTGTGTACTGATGTATGTGTATGAATCACACCTGTGTAGAAACCAGAGGAGGAAATCAGATGTCCTGATTCATCACTCTCCATCTTATATCCATAAGAAAGGGTCAACAACTGAACCTGGAGCTAGGCTGGTAGCCAGCAAGTTCCATCAATTCTCCTGTCTTGATTTTCAACACCGCTAAGGGTGCGGGGAGTGCATAGGCGTGCCTAGCTTTTTATGTTGGAGCTGGGGATCAGAGCTTAGGCTCCCATGCTTCACAGCAAACACTTACCTACTGAGCCATCTCACAACCCCTTATAATATATTTCTAAAATCTTACTTTATGTAATAAAAAAAAGAATAGCATTAAAGCAAAAATCCACTGATTTAAATAAGAGAACATCACCACAAAGGAAATATCAGAGAGGTTTTGCCTCAGGCAATCCCATTTTTCTGCCATTCTCAAATTTGTTTAGCAAACATATTTAGAAATGTTTAAACTACTGATGTGATGGCTAATTGAGAAAAAGTATCAGGAGATCTATTAAACTGTAAAGTAAAAAAAATGGTCTGTTTTATTGACATCAACAACAAATGGTTTTAAAGTCATGAGATGTTCTCCTTATGTTGAAAAACAAAACAGTCTCATGAATTCTCTTTTTCTCTCTCTCTCCCTACCGCTCTTCCTCCCTCCCTTTTTCCCTCTCTCTCATCTTTATTTTGCATGTGTGCATGCATGCGAGTGCATGTGCATACACACACACACACACACACACACACACACACACACACACACACACACAGAGAGAGAGAGGGGGGGGGCAGAAATTTAGTGTGTTTCTAGACCCTAGCAACCTGTTATGTCATTGCTAGAAAAAAGCAAAGTATCAAGCAGTTTCATGCTTGCTGAAAGGTGTCATATGGTCACAATGTCTGCAATAAAACATGACAGAAAGAATGACACACTCAGATTTTTAGCTTTTTTTTTTTTTTTTACAGAATTATGTAACTTAATGATCAGCATGCTCACATCTTTTCAGATGAGAAAACTGAGGTTTGGAGAATTATCCTGGCTCTCTCACTGTGGCACAGTTGCCCCTCAGCACAGCCAGCCGTCAAACAGCCAACCACACTAATCACAGCCATGCTTTTTATGCTTTTAATCCTCTGCCATGCAAACTCGGACTGGGAAGTGGTTAATGGTGCTTCCTCTGAGCAATCACAGTGATGACGCATCCTGCTTGGTTTCACTGTGGAAGCCTCCCACTGTATCTTTGACTACGAGTGCAGAGATCTTACTGGAGAATTCCCCAAGTCAGCCTTTCTGCCCAGCAGAGATTTTCAAGGCTCACATTCTGTTCTCTCAGGGATGGCATTTCTCGCCATACTTGCTGACTGTTCTAAGTCAAGACACTTAACAAGGAGATAATGGCCCCATGGGTGAAAGTCATAAAATGAAATACCCCAAGGCATGTGCATTATTATTACATTAAATTATAAACAGACCGTCTTCTGTAATCCAGCCAGTAAGCAAAGGAGTAGCAGACCAGAAAAATGCTAAACAAATGTTGTTTTCTATGAAAGGAGCCTTTTATAACTTCTATAATTTTCATAGCATTAATAAAGTTTATTATACAAATTTGCATAATGCAAAACACAAAACTGCATGAAGCTCATCCAAAACACTATTTAGAAATAACCACAGTTTTAATTTATCAAATATCTTGCAATAGCTTAAAAAGCTGAAATCAAATCATAGATAATATTTCATAGGTTCTTTTTTTAAATGTGTTAATACAAGTTGGGAATATTTCCTCCCATTATATATTTTAGGCATCATTTTGAATATTTGCCTATCAATATGGTATGTTATTTCTGATAGCTTAGTTTAGGTTATCCTTCACCATTAGTCATCTGGGTTTTTTCCCACTATTTCAATAGATTTGTCCTGTGCTGAACAGTTTTCTATATAAATATTAGAAGAGGAAATATTTGTTCAAATGGTTTAAGAAAAGGATTTGGGGATAATTTATGATTCTGGTTACCAAGTATTTGAATTAATACGTGTGAGTGTGAGAGTCCTTAACCTATAACCTGTCAAACAGATGGCATCATCACCAAACATATGTCATTTTGGGAAAGAACACAGTTAAAAATAATATGCATTGACTTAAGTCTTTCTATCTACTTGGCAGTAAGGCTGCTTATTATATAGATTTGTGTGTACACACATGCATTTTTATTGACCACATTTTACTTTTTCTTTGGGAATTTAACTTTTTCCACTATTTTCCTCTGTTTGGATGTGTATCTTTTAATACTGGTTTCATAAATTCTGTATATTCAGGTCTGCTGTTTCCTGATTCATTATTCTGTTGCAAATATTTTCTCTAGTTGTTTATTCCCCATTTTATTTTGCTCTAGACTAAGAAAGATTATAGAATAATGTGTGGTTTTCTCTTTTTTTCAAACAAAACTCTCCTTTACTCTGTGGTACACATACACCTGACTGCAGATGTGAAGAGAGGTAGAAAAATCAAAATACATTAATGTTGATTTTAACAATACTTAATACTTACTGTAGAATTCAGTCTTGTATACAGTATATGAGATGGGAAATCTGATTTTTTTTCTCCCATATTTTATTATTTGTAATTGGGAGAATGTCCTATGCATAACATCTATGAAATATCACTTTTGTGAGGTAGAATTTGAAGACTTTTTTTTTCCCAGTACATTTGTCTGCCTCTCTGTCATTCAGGCACATAAATTTTCCAGGCATGTCCATGCCATCTGCAAATACTTCCCTCTGGATGCTGCCACAAGATCACTGTTTCAGGGACTGTATGAGCAACACATAAGGATCCATTAGTCTTGGTTGCATAGAGAGATGCTGTCTTAAACAACCTAAATGAAAAAAATCTAAGTTTTTGATTGTTTCATGGCATATTCAATTATCTATCAGATCAAGCAACTGCTCTTTATGAATTTAATAATGTCTCATCAATTAGTTTATCCAAATCAGCTATATCTTAACTAAATCTCAGTTTTAAAAATCGACTTGATTTTTATTATACTTATAAAAATTTATAGATTATGTGAAATGATTTATCATTTTTAAAACACTGCATCTTTCTAGACAATATAATAAAATATAAAGTGGCCTATGATCCGAAATTCTGTAATCAATCAAACTTTTAATTTTAATATTTACAGAATTATGTGGATTCATGATCAGCATGCTCATACCTTTTCAGATGAGATTCAGAAAATTCTCCTGGCTCACCCACTCAGCTGCAGTTGCTCATAAATACAACACATAAATATGATAGTTGTACTTTTACTTGTGTGCATTTGTAATATGAAAATACAGAAGAAAAGATACTGATGAAAATACACCAAGTCAGACTCTGAAATACCTTTTGTGGATTAACATCTGAACAGCCTGGGTTGTGACTGTCATTGGATCTGTTTCTTGGTTTCCCTGCCCCTTCTGTGTGATGCTGAGCACAGTTGAGCACAACTGATTCTCATCAGGTTTAAGTTTTGATGTCAAGGAACCAGATTGTTTGCTTCTCCCTTCCAAATAGAGACTGTAATGGTGGCGGGGGTGGAAGGCCAGTTATTGCAAGATAGTCACACATTTTCCCATCATGATGTCGATGTCCCCTGCCCACAGAATCCCTCCTCTCTCTTATTGGTTGGATTCCTTGCTTAGCCTTGGTGAGGGGGGGGGGGCTTAGACTTGCCTCAGCTGAATGTGCCAGGCTCTGCTGATTTTCCATGGGAGACCTTGATTTGGAAAATGTGGGGATGGGAGGTGGGTTGGGGGGAAGGCTGGGGGTGAGAAGAGGGAAGAGGGGGGATCTATGGTTGGTATGTAAAGTGAATAGGGAATTTCTGAGTAAAAAATGAAAAAAAAAAGATATTTGCTGTTTTCAACAAACATGTCTGATCTATGTCAGTTCCCTATACATTCTGGATTTTCAGTGTGACCTATTCACTTGTTTAATTCTTATATTTCCTATTTGCTTAATGATATTATTTCAGTTAAACTGTACAGCTTGTAATTAGCATTAGAACTGAGTAAATGGTTAAGGGAGTGTCATAAGTAATGGGTAATACTTGTCATAATGAAAATTAGTTTTGAAACATGTTGAGATTAATCAACATGCAATAAATTGCACATTTCAAACAGAACTCGATAAGTTTGTAAGTTCATACATATGGCACACAAATGTTTAGAGCAATGTTTTTTCCTACCAAGTAAAAAGTGGAAACAAATGTCCACCTATGGGTGGACAGATAAAACGATGTGCCAAAGTAGTGCTCAATCATTTAGCTATTAATAGACGAAACTACACATATTTTAACATGAATGAACTGTGAAAACTTTATGCTAAGTGAAAGAAATCAAACACAAAAGGTCACCTAACATTTATAGAAATGTCCACATAGACAGATTCACGGAGAAAGGAAGTAGATTGGGCATTGCAAGGGTTACAGGTATACTTATGGGTTTGGGAACTTAAAAAAATCTTTGAAGAACTTTTTCATGCAACATATATTTAAAACGCAATTATAATGACATATATATGGGTCCAAAAAGCTTTGGATCTTTTCTAATGCCTTTCCCCTTCTTCTGTTTTCCTGAATATCACTGTTCTAAATTTTGTCACCTAAAGGAAGTTGGCATATTTGTAGAAAATAATTTTTTTGGAAAATATTTTTAAATGAAGCTACATATGTATTTTTTATCAAGAATCATTGTATGGAATAATTCTTGAGAGATTTATCTGAAGTCTAGCATGAAGCAATGTAACTCCTCATTTTTGAGTGTAATCGACTGTGTTACGACATCATAGTGTGTGTGTTTGTAACTTGATGATGGACAGTTGTGAGAGTTTAAATATATGTCCAAGCTCTTAACTATTTTTATCCATGGATCACTATATGTGCAAGGAATGGAAGACTTATAGCACATTTTATTCAGTTTTCAAATAAATGCCAAATTACACCTGTGAGTATTATATATGTATAAATCTAATCTGTCACCCAAAATCATATACTACAAGATTTATTAACAAAAGTTAAATTGAGCCAGATGGGCAGTTCACAAATTTAAATTGCCCCATAGTCAATGATGCTGTATATTTCCTGAGTTTGTTTTTATCTCAGCATTTAATTTTAGAAAAATAAGAATTGCTGTATTTTCTAGTTTACTAATGTTTTCTCCTACAGAATTTAATCTGTCATTGATCCTATATATAGCATCTTTAATATTTGTGTATATTTCATAATTCTATAATTTACCCCTGTTGCTTGAGGTGGTCTTTTATATCTTATAAATCTCTAGCATATCATGTTAGTTTTTTGCTCTTGTTGTGCTGAAGGTTACTAATTTTAATTTTATAACCTCATTTTCAGGTCAGTATTGATTGACTAATATTTCTTTTTACTGTGGATTTTGTTTAACTGTTCCTTTGCATTTCTTTGTTCAACTATGAGATGTCAGAGACTTCATTTTACTTCACTTGATGTCAGAAATAATACTTTTGCATTCCTAAGTACTGCTGGATGCAATGTGACGCTTTCCATTCTTTCTTAATATTTGTCAAATAGTATTAGAAAAGGAGGTTATGTCAAGCTGCTTCAGCTCTACTTGAAAGCACGTTTGTCTGAATGCTCTCAGTGACATCAAGTGAATCATGAGGTTCTACTCTTCTTTTTTGGAAGAAGAACTAAGTACAGCTGCAGAAGATTCCCAAGATACCATTTCTTACATTCCTGTTCAGTGCTTCTGTCTCAGGATGGGAAAGTGTTGTCACAGGCATACCCTGATTACTCCAGTGGAAACTGGAAGACCTGGAGTGTCTGATGACACTTGGAATTCTCTCCCTTCCTAATCTTCTCTCTGACATAGTCTTGCTGTTAAAAGACTCAGATGTATATTTCAAGCCTATGACTAACATATGATGAAGTTTTCCTTGGATGAGGAAAAACTTACTAATGTATTAAATATCAAAAAGCAAAACAAACAGTTGGAGAACTGAAGATTGAAAAATACAACAAAACCAAAAGTCAAAAAAAAAAAAAAAGGAAAGAAAAACCCAAAACAAAAACATAACCACCACCAACATCAAGACATTGAAGAGTTTGGAATGAGGATGTTTAAACTGTTGTTTTTATTTAGCATTGTGTTGATCATGAGGACTCCAAAGACAGCAAATTTTAGCAGCCCTAGTCTTTGAAAAAAGTATGGAAATCAGTGTTACTTTAAATAACTATTTAAAAGATTATATAGATGACTGGGAATTATATTTTCTGTGAAACAGTAATAACAAGATGTGCAACATATTTTGAAAGAGTAATTTAGGACAATTCTTTTAAAATAAATATTTTGGCTGGACATAAATCAAACTAGCATTAATTCTTTTATCTGTCAATTTTCAGTCTGGAGATCTTTCCTGGGAAAATAAACTAAAATGAAAAAAGACTTTTATGACAAACATTGTGTTTATTGTTAAAATATTTTTTCATAACTGCATAAACTCAAAGATTTTGCCTGAAGAAATGCCATGAATTCAATTAATTGATTCATTCAGCCATTTGAGATTTGTGTAATTACTGGAATGTTTATAAAGCAACAACTTTGAAAATGTTGTTGAAATAATATTAAATCAGTTAAGAAGGATAATATATTGCCTACTATATTATGTTAATTTATTACATTTGTTTATTTATTTATTTATGTGTGTGTGAAAGAAAAAAGGAAAGAAAGGAAGGAAGGAAAGAAGGAAGGGAGGAAGGAAGGAAGGGAGGAAGGAAGGAAGGGAGGAAGGAAGGAAGGGAGGGAGGGAGGGAGGGAGGGAGGGAGGGAGGAAGGAAGGAAGGAAGGAAGGAAGACAGATGATCATGTGAGTCCCAAAGTGCATGTGTATAGGTCAGAGGACAACTTGTACAACTTGGGGAAGTGAATTCCATTCTTCTACTATGTGGACTGTAGGAGTCATCACAGGTTGTTAGGCTTGATGGCTAATGCCTTTACCCACTGAATCCTCTACTGTAATTCTTAGTAAGAAATTTTACATAAAAGGAGCCAGCAAGTCACCATCAAATACACACATACATATAGATCTTTTGAGAAGGGTCCAATGGTAGAAGAAAAACAAAGTTACAGAGTTTGACACAGATTGTCAATGAGTCTGCATATCCTGGCTGTGACTCACTGTGTTAAATTCAACTAACCTAAGTAAAGCTATGTGATGCCCGTACTAACTCAAGTTCCTTAACTTTGCAAACTGAGGAATACTGTCATTATAACTTCATAAGATTGCTAGTTTAATAAATGAGTTCTCACATACCACATACAAAGCAATTTAGGGTATTACCTAGAACAAATTCAGGGTTCTTTAAATAGTAGCTATTAATTAGATAATAATAAGTGAGCTACACTGGAGTTTGAAATATTTTTTTACCATATTTGTGTCATGGAATCCCAAAAAAATAAATAGCTGAGAGACTCACTTGTCATAGATTTTTTTTTTCATTTTATTTTATATTTTCAAATCAGTAGGCATGAAGAAGCAGGTAGGGAATTTTACTTTCCAAATTTAGCTCCCACGGTATGAAGTGCTTAGAAATTTCATGCTCAGCTTGATAGAATTTCCACATGCTTCCCTCTCATCTCACATGAAGTATTTTCTTTCCTCATCAGCAGCTGCTGCTTTATTGGGCACAAAGATGCAGATTTAATGACTTTCAGTGTCAGTTGTTTACTTTGTGGTAAAGTAAATACAAACATCAAGACTGTCTTTAAGTGTTCAGGAATCAAATTCTGATTCATTGGTTTAGTCAAGTCAGAATCTATAACAATCTAAATATTTAATAATCTAACATTGGCTTTTCCTATGTTCTGAAAAATACTATAATCTCCAAATAACTCTTCCCTTGGAATCTTAAAGCAAGACACATGGGTTTACAATGTTAATGGCTGGGCAAGGATACTACAGCATTTAAAAGAGCCATGCAGAGATACTTTATTGTGGCAGACAAAAGACATTCTTTCAAATGGCCTAGGAATCAGGCTGGGATCAATTTAAAGGTCAAGCCAGTCACTCAAAGTCTAGCATTGCTTAATTACTTTCTTTACAACTATCAACATTTTCCTGGAACTTTTCAACATTTATGGAGAATATAACATATGCATGTGTGAATATATATATATACATATATGTAATTGGAACACAAGTATATATATTATAAATGGGAAAATACATATTGAAAATAGGAAAATAATATGTTACATTTATGTATATATATATATTGTAAGTGGGAATATATATGTATATATATGTGTGTGTGTATGTATGTATATATAATGGGAATATATATATATATATATATATATATATATATATATATATATATATATATATAATGGGAAAAAATAGTTTCAAACCCTTCTAAAAAGAAAAGTAACTTATCAGTTAATGTATCCTAAGTTACAGGAATAGCTTGATTCCCAGTATAATGAAACCCTACCATCACCAATAATTTCTTCTTTTGTTGATTTTAATATTCCTAGCTTTTCATTATAAGTATGGCCATTCAGTCCTTACATTGTAAGAAGATAAATGTTCAGCATTTCCATGCTAATAATCAATCACCTGCAAGGATATTGGGCAAAGGTTTATGTTTCCAGAGTATCAGAAATCGATTGTATTGGCTTATTATTGTCTTGCTTGGGACATAGTCTCCTGCTAAATAATTACTATGAGCAAAATTGTAAGGAATATGTGAGAAACTCTTCAGTGTTCAACTAGAAGATAGCCAACCTATCCAAGTTCTATAGACAGAATGAGGGTAATATTTGCTTCCCAATGAATGTTAGGTTACAGTTGGGAAGAAACAAATGAAAAGTACTGTCAAAACATTGAAAGGGAACTGTAATAAGTCATGGAATATAGGTTTACATCATTTGTATCTATAACATTCCTTTCCACTAAATAAATTGGTGGAAAGGTAAATAGGTTAATGATATGTACTTGAATATATAGGGATGGGGCTGAACTTGAGATCAGAAGAGATTATTTTTCTTTAATCACTACCTTCAAACATGAGTTGTCACATTTCCTTCTCCTGTGGATTCCCGTGGTGGATCCCATGAGTCTCTACTGTTGTTTGGGTTTAATGATAGTCTTAGTTTTAGGTTTTGAAATCCATCCTTAGCTCTCATATATGTGTGTATGTATACATATATAAGTGTCTGCAGTAAGAAAGAGTACTAAAATGACATTTACTCTTTCGCCTTCACTTCTTACCTCCTTGTTAGGTGTTACTGTTAGGTGTCACTGGAGTCAGGGAGATTGGAGGAAAACATGTCTCACTCAGGACACTCCTTGAACAACCTATCCTCTTTTAGTCTCCTGTTTGCCTATTCAGAAGTTCTTTTTGGAGTCTTTATACCAACTTATGCCATGTAATTCCCAATTAGGAGTGTCACTATTACCTACTATTCTTCTAAAGACTCATTTTAATAGTACAGTGTATCCACTCATAAGTACTGGATCTATGTGTATCTACTTTCTGCTATGCCCCTTTCCCTTGTAAAGTTGCTCTTACAGCCATCTTCCCTAGGAGGCAATAGAGGCTACCTGGAGTAAAGGAAGTACTAAACATACCCACTTCAACTAAAGATGTGGGCTGCCCTCCCTTTGCTGTCCCACCTCCTTGCACTGTTCTGCCGTCTGTCAACTCCAGCCAGCACCTGGCCTCAGGTTTCTCCAAATAAGCACCTACCTTATTTATCTCTCTCCCACAGTTGTTCTACATTTGAGAGCAGTCACTAAGATCCATTCCTTTAATTTGATATGAGCTTACAGTTGTACAGAGAACGAGGTGGTATTACATGGAAATCATCCCATCTCTAAGACCTTTTCCTTGTGAACTCTGTTTTGGCTCTGAGAGTGGATCCCACTGCCTTGTTTTGCTTGAATGAATCATTTCCCAAATACCTCTTTTACTTATTTTGTTATGTTTTAAATAAATGCTGTTCCAATGTTTTCAAGGATTTTTCATTATTTCTAGTAAGTATAGCCTAAGTATGTTTAATGTATTTACTTATCAATAAAAATATATTTATTATTGATTGTTTCTGGCTCAGGCTAGAAGAGAAATTCTGAAATAATATGAAAAGTTGTTTCACACCAAATTCCTTAAATGGCACTTTATATTTAGTAAAAAGAAACACATGATTTTCTTCAGTGGGCTTATTCCAAAAGCAGTTCAAAGCAAAAACTCCTATTTCTATGATCAGATTTTAGAAAATAAGCCACAGAAGAGTAACTAACTTAGAGAAGTGTTTTTATTTTCCTTCCCTTGGGACCAGAGCCAAAGCTATGACCTCCTCACTTCTTAGCGGTGCTTTTCTCCATTCAAATACTCCCAAAATACTTTATGCACGAGTTTGTTGGTAAAGTATAAATGATACAAAATTTACACTCCTGTTCACTGTCTGTTCCAGGTACATTGTGTGTGTTTGTGTGCATACGTATGAGTGCTCATATGTGTGTATGAGCATGCATGTGTGTGTGAGTGTGTATGTGTGATTGCATGTGTGTGCTTGTGTGTATGTGTGCATTTTTTATGCAGCTCATTCACTTTCTGTTGCTTTTATTTCTCCTGCTCAGAAAACTTTTAGTCACAGTGAAGCTGTCAGATATGTGATAAGGACTCTGACAAATCATTCACTTCTTCTGTAACTAACAGATTTAACCATTGTCGGTTCCTCGATACATTTTAATTAAAATTCATGAACATTGTTGGCAAGTAAAGCAACACAGACCAAAAAGAGACATGCTTCGTGCCTCACAGGTTTAGAGGCAAGGAAGAAAATAAACTACCTTCTTCTGTTACAGAGGTAAAGCAGCTGGGGACCTATGTCCAAAGTAGTAGAGAGCAGGACCTTTTCTAATCCCTCCCTCCAAAAATCCATCGATGGCAGAACTAAGTCAGCAGAAGCCAAGCTGACTGGGCAAGTCAGCTCTCTGGTAGGTTACAGTGTCACAGCATAGGGGTTGATGAGACATCCCAGGGGACCTTGTTTGAAAGGGCGGTGTCAACACTGCTGTCACATCAAAGATCTGTCAGTCACAAGCATTGCTATTGACCATAGCCTGCATTCTCACATACTTGAAATTCATATGCTGCTGTGGAATTACCCCGTTGAAATCCTTCTTACCCCTGTCTGTTAATGGAGCAATTGCTGGGCCAAAGAGAATCTTAAAATTCTCTTCATCTTTTTGTTTTCTGTTCATGGCATCTAAACTGAGAAATGCATTGCAGTTTTCACAGCTAGAGTTTACACTGCAGCTCCTACTAGAATTTTTACTATTGTACCTCCTTGGCTTGCTTCTTTTCACAGCGATCTTTGGAACTGCCATGTGTATGGTTCATTGTCTTCTCTGCTGGAAAGCGATACAGCTCTGTGGGAAATACTGGAAAATATTGGATATTAGCTGTGTCCTGTGAGCCATGACATATATAAATAATACTTTGAGTATATTGGTAATAATTAGAGCAAGAGGGAGCTCAATCTTATGAAGAAAAGAAGCAGAGAAGGAGTGGTTGCATTAGTATAATACAAATTGGAGACTAAGGAGATCTCACAACTGTGCTTCAAAGTTAGCGATGGAGAAAAAGCTGAGTTGGATGAACGTAGGAGGAAATAAGAGCTATACTGGAAATTCTGAGAGAATGGATGTCAAGTCATCTGATAGAGTAACCTGATGCCTTATGCTGTGAGTTATCATTGGACCACTCTGCAATGTGACAGTTTGTAATTTGGGTGGGAGTTTAAGAAATACCACTTGAGTGTGCATACAAATTTTTCCTGGACCACATTCTGCTGAACCAATGAAGCATCTTTAAGGACATGCACAATGAAGTTTGACCCAGGACTCTGTTTTCATGTACCACTTAAACCCTGTTCTCTGTAGCTGTTCAGAGTTATGATAAGCTTTTTTATCAGTACTTCCTGTATTGTATAGTTTTTTTTAATTTTTTCTCACCTGAAATTTTAGTCTCTGATCACTATACCCTGTGGTTGGTTAACTGTTTTTTTGTTTCTTCCTAAAGCTCTGCTTATCATACATTATTTTTTGAAGCTGGATGTCAAAATCTGAATACTAAATATCTCCATTGTTTTTGCTTATTACTGCCATGCATTTTGGTTCTGTAGAACAAAGAACAATGCCATGGTTGTTTATTTATTTATTATTCTAATACCCAAATCAGGTAAAGGCAAAAAAGAGATAAAGGTTGATATTCCTGATGAACATTAGGGAAATACAAATTAAATCAACTTTAAGATTTCATCTTGCTCCCTTAAAATGGGGAAGATCAACAAAACAATGGACAACAAAGGCTGGAGAGGATGTGGAGGAAAGCTTTCGCACAGGTAAAATTATAACTGATATAGTGAAGCAAAAGCCAAGAGAATGGAAGAGAATCATTGTCAGCTGTACACCTGACAGAGGGTTTATATCTAGAATACACAAAGAATAAAAACAAAGACTCAAAATATCAAAAGACCTGTTCAAAAAAATGGGCTTCAGATCTGAACAGAAAGTTCTCAAAAGAAGAAATAAAGGTGGTAAAGAAGTATCTCAGAAATGTTCGTTCCCCTAGAAATTAGGGGAATACAAATCAAAACAACTTTGAGATTTCATCTTACTCTAATCAAAATGGTGAAGATCAACAAAACAGTGGACAACAAAAGCTGGAGAGGATATAGAAGAAAGGGTTTCCTCACTCACTGTTGTTGAATTACACACGTGTCTAGCTACTTTGAAAATCATAGTGGAGAAGTCTCAAAAGAGAAAAAATAAATCTACATTATGACCAAGCTACTCCTTAGCATATGCCCAAAGTTTGCAAGCTCTTATTTCACAGACACTTGCTCAGCCATGGTCATTGCTGCTCTATTCACAATGGCCAGGAAATAGAAACAACATAAATGTTGAACTAGCAAAGGGATAATGATATACACTACAGAACACTATTCAGCTGTAAAGAAAAATGAAATCATAAAATTTGCAGGTACATGCATGAAACTAGAAAAGTTTATATTGAGTGAAGTACACCAGAACCAGAAAGATAAATGTTGCATATTGTTTCTCATCTGTTACTCTTAACTCCAATTCTTCAAATAGAGTATGCAATCTGTAGTAACCACAGAAACCAGGAATATAAAAAGGAACTGGATAGGAGTAATCAATAAAGAGGGGGATATCAGAATCCAAGTGATCTGAAAAGGCAAACAGGACAAACAAGGGATATTTAATTAGGGGCATGGGAGGGTGGTTGATACAGAAATGAGGAGAGTAAAACAAGAGTAATATGTCTGAAAAAGTCTCAAGACATCATATTATTACTTCAACAATGATCAGCATGACACAGTAACCCTAACAGTGTATTGTTGCATTCATACCTTGACCAAAACCAGAAACTCTCTACTTACATATAATACACATGTAATAAAAGTATGTATAATACATATAAGTCTATGTATATACATATGCAGTTTAAATGAAGGTGTTTTACATGGGCTGACAATGTTTCCCACCAAGAGCCATAGACATATAATAAAATCCCCAGCACAAGGCATGAGAAGCCTTCTTTCTGGTTGTTGAACCCTGAAGTCCAAGAGCCTCCCCAAAATATCACAGACTACTGCTGCTGCCTTTGATTGCCTCCAAGAGATTAAAGATAAGTCTTTACTGCTGAAGATACCATGTATTCCCGACACAGGACCCGGAGGATCTGAGCTGGATTTGAACTGAAAGCTTCTGTCTGAGGAATGGTTTCCATGGTACCAAAGACACCATGCAAAGTTACAAGCACCAAAGAAACCAACAGTCCTACTCAGACATGACACCACCTAACCCCAACAATGACCAGCATGACACAATAACCCTAAGGATGCATTATTTCATGCATACCTTGGCCAGAACCAAAAGCTGCCTAATTTGATTTAAGGCCCACTCAGCAAGATGGAAAGCATGTCTGGCACTGAAAAGCTAGCCAACGACAAGGGATCTAGTGAACAACTAGTGAAATCATGGATCTTGGAGGAGAACCTATAACCACCCCTTTATTAAACCAGAAAAAATCCTAACTGCATTATAAATATTTATCCTTATACCAAGAGATAAGTGCAGCTCTCACCCCTCATCAAAGAAACTTCTCTTGCAACAGATGGAGAACAGTACAGAAAAGGACAATCAATCATTATAGAGACAAGAAAGTGATCATATGGAACCCAGTCCCAATTGATAAACCTACAATACAAAAACTTGCACCTACTGCCGGATCTTTTGGAGGCATTTTCTCAACTGATAACTCTGTATTTTACCAAGATGAGAAAAAACTTACCTACCACAGTGCCATACCTAATTTTAGTATTGATAAATGATCTGTTAGTTCAGAGCTATAAGCAAAGAATGAGTATTTCTGCCATACTTATAACTGAACTTAATTCCATGTTTTTTTTTTGTTTTTTTTTTTTTTTTTTTTTTGTGTGTGTGTGTGTGTGTGTGTGTGTGTGTGTGTACTCTATCTGAAGATTTGGATTTAGGAGTCATAGATGAGAAAAGTATTCCAAATGATCCAGATGCCAAGGAAAACCACAGAAAAGAGTGAGAAAGATTGTAGGAGCCAGAGGAATGGGAAGTCTGCTGTGAGGTTGTGTCATCTAGAAATGTCAGGGAAGCCACACCTATGAAATCTCATAATGTAGCTGCCTAAACAAGACCTAAACAAGGACAATAGCAACAGACATGCTAACATGGAAGCAGAGAATTCTACAGGGCTTCAACTGTAGACAAAAACTACAGTCAACTAAAGAAATAACCTTAACTTTAACCTTAACCAGGAATGAGCTCCCCAATTGGCTAATACAAAGTGGTTAGCCCTGAAATTATGTATGTACAAATGACTTATATAGAACAAAATGTTGTATTTACATATTTAGAATATATATTTTTACACACACACACACACACACACACACACATACACACACATAGAAATAAGTACAATTATACGTGTGACAGTTTTGAAAGAATGAGATATTCATTCTTTGGATATAGCTCTAAATTACTGATCACTTAAGAACATTAAAATTGCATGTGCCACCATGATGGCTAAATTTTATGTCAACTTGGCACAATATAGAGTTATCAGAAAGGAGGAAACCTCAGTCAAGAAAATGCTTCCAAAATATCCAGCTGTGAGACATTTTCTTAATTAGTGATTGACAGGAGAGGGCCCAGCTCCTTGTGGGTGGTACTATCCTTGCACTGGGCTGGTGGTCCTGGTTTCTATAATAAAGCAGGCTGAGCAAGCCATGATGGGGAAGTCAGTCAACAGTACCCCTTCATGAGCTCTGCATCATCAGCTCCTGCCCTGGTTAAGTTCCTGTATGGACTTTCTTTGGTGATGAATCATGATGTACAAACATACACCAAGCACACTCTTTCCTTCCTAAGTTGCTTTGGTCATGGTGTTTCAACACAGCAATAGCAACACTAAGGCAGCTACAAGTCTTAATTTGGGGGAAAACTTAAAAAGAAAAAGAAAAAAGAAATCATCCATTTGTTGGTTGAATGACATTTAGGTTGTGACTCCTAGTTAGCAATGTCAGAAACTACAACCAGGAAATCTCACCAACATTACTGCCTTAGTTAGGGTTTCTATTGCTGAGAAGAGACACCGTGACCATGGCAACACTTATAGTGGAAAACATTTAATTGGGGTGGCTGGCTTACAGTTCAAAGATTTTGTCCATTATTGTCATGGCAGGAAACAAGTCACCATACAGGCAGACATGGTGTTGGAACTGAGAGTCCTTACATCTTGATCCAAAGGCAACAGGAAGTGAACTGACTCACTGAATGTGGCTTGAGCATATATGGGCCCTAAAAGCCTGCCTCCACAGAGACATGCTTCCTCCAAGTGCTGAGATTAAAGGTGTGCACCACCACACCAGGCTCTAAGCTTTTCTTTAATTCCTTTTCAGAAATTGGAAACTTAGCTGGGTGACTTAGCTGGGTGAGATCTTGCCCTGAGGTCACCACTCCTTTTATTCCATTTCTTAATCTATTATCTCCTAGAATACAGACAGGACTTAGCTTCGGCTTACTTCTTTTCATTATGTATCTTCATTAGAGCTAACACTAGTAACGATACAGCATAGTCTATACTAGGCTGTTTTGAGATTTCCTTGGCCAAGAGAATTAATCCAAAAATCTTCACTTCAGCCTCAGGTAAACTTTTCTGACAAGGACAAAGAGCAGCCACATTCTTCACCAAAATATCACAAGAATGATTTCTAAGCAACATACTTAAATTCTTCTCCCATGAAACCGTTCTCCCTGCTCCCTCCCCCAGTTCAAATCACTTTTAGCATCACTGTTGGCATGGCCCATTAAGCAGTGCTTAAAGCATTCAATTGCTTTTCAAATACACAGTCCCAAGGTCCATATTCCTTCAAGCAAGAACATGATCTGGCCTATCACAGCAATACCCCAGTCCTTGTTACCAACTTCTTTCGGCTTAGTTAGTGTAGATTCCCCAACCCTGATTAGCCTTGCACATTGGTACTGGTGGTGGTGCCAGGATACAGAGGAGCTAGGGAGCAGGGTCTTGAGCTGCAGTAAATGCAGCAGGTATGAATGACCCAGGAGGCTGTTTCAGAGAACAGCTTGCTTATTGGATGGTGGGGCTAGCTTATACAGCTTGAGTCAGTGGGGAGGGGGGAAGAGAGAGGTCACGGGAGGAAGTGCTGCAATGAGGGCAGGTGATCTCTAAGCCTGTCACTCAGATTAGCATAAATTCTGAGAATCCCTGAGAGGGAACAGAAGCTTGACTGACTTTATCATGATGTGGCCTTGGTCTCTATGGACTTGAGTAAGCCCAAGCCTGATTTGGGTAGGGAGAGGCTCTACTCCTGCTTTGTTCTCTGAGAGATGTCTGGGGTATGGGGAAATGCTCTACCATTCCTCATTGGGTTTGGGAACCCACATCTATTTGCTGTGAAGAGACACCATGACCACAGCAACTCCTGTAAAAGAAAACATTTAATGTGGGGTGACTCACTTACAATTCAGAGATTTTTGTCCATTATTGTCATGAGGGGAAGCAAGGCAGCATGCAGGCAAGCATGGTGTTCTAGCTGAGAGCCCTTATATCCTGATTCAAAAGCAACAAGAAGTAAAGTGACTCACCGGGCACGGCTTGAGCATATATGAGCCCTCAAAGCCCACCTCCACAGTGACACTCTTCTTCCAACAAGACCACACCTCCTCCAAAAACGCCACACCTCCTAATAGTGCCACTCCTTTTGGGGGCCATTTTTTTCATATCACCACAGTGACTGTCTAAGCCTGACCTGAATACGGACAACACAAATAGACATACTACAGTTAATGAGGAAAGCTCATGAAACCTCAACCTTACACAAAGAACTACAGGCAACCAAGGAATGCTGAGAGTAGGAGAAATAGTCTTCCTCAGAGAAGAGCATACTAATCAGTTATCGCATACCCAAGGGTCAATCCTGAAAGCATACATACAGGTTTTATATATATAATTTTCTTTACTGTATTTCATGTCATTGTGATGCTGTCTTCACTTTATGATTAACAGCATTTCTTCTAGTCCATCATGTTTCATCCTCAATACCACTGTTATCAGGCGATTCTCTACATGTTCTATTTGACTTGTAGCATGTCTTACCAATAATATTCTTGTCTGTCTGAGGGCAAAGATCGCCTTCTTTTTTTTTTCCCTCTTTATGTTCTTCATAGTGGTTAACATAGGGCAGGGCATGAGTAAGAAGTTATCAAGTTTGCCAATTTGCTGAAATGGGTTTCAGTAGCGTTTGGAAGGCTGAGTGGACAGGGCTCTCAGAGCATCCTGTTGAAAGCTAGCTCTAAGATCACAAGACAAATTGTGTTTCTTGGAATGATTTTATTTGCAGAATTTGTAGATTACAGAGAATGCTCTCAAATGATGCATTTAGCTTTAGCTAAGCTGACCATATCGATAAATGTGGTCACAAAGGATGAGTGTGGTGACATGAGTCTTTAACTTAGTGCTTGGGAAGAGGAGGCAGGTGCATCTCTGTTGAAGGCCAGCCTGGCCTAAAGAAGGAGCTCTAGGCTAGCCAGAACCATATAGTGAGACCTTGTTAAAAAAAAAAAAAAAAGTGGCCACAATGCTGTGGGATGATCTGTATGTCCTGTGGGAGCCCATTCTCAGGTTCCTTTTGGCTTTACCCAGCAGTTCCTCATAGAGGATAATTAGGACCATGGACCTGAGTGCAAGTGTCTGAAATGGTCTGCACTTGGCTGTGATGGGGGATGGTCTGTACATCAAGTTGCTCTGATTGGTCAATAAATAAAACCTGATTGGCCTTGGTTAGGCAGGAAGTATAGGTGGGACTAACAGAGAGGAGCAATAAAAGAACAGGAAGGCAGAAGGAGTCACTGCCTGGAGCTGCCACCAGGACAAGGAAGATGTAAAGTACCGGTAAGCCATGAGCCACGTGGCAAGGTATAGATTTATGGAAATGGATTAATTTAAGCTATAAGAACAGTTAGCAAGAAGCCTGCCACGGCCATACAGTTTGTAAGCAAAATAAGTCTCTGTGTTTACTTGGTCGGGTCTGAGCAGCTGTGGGACTGGCAGGTGACAAAGATTTGTCCTGACTGTGGGCAAGGCAGGAAAACTCTAGCTACACACAAGTACACAAAAAACTAACTAATTAAAGGAGAGCAAAGACGGTGGGAGTTGTCTAGCATGTATAAAGCCCGATTTTATATCGTAAAAGTAACTTCTGGTAAACAGCCTCTAGGCTTCGAAGATTATTTTGTAAGACGGGACTTCTCAAAAGATGACTCTTCCAAACGCTGATTGTGTGGAAAGAATGTGTGTTTCTTGTCAAATTTTCTGGTGCTTTAACTTTGTCTTCACTGTTGCTCTGAGGATGGTGAGTTCCTGGCTGTAGATGCTATAAATCCTCAATAGTACAAAGGAATTTCAGTCAATACATACTTAACAATGGTATAAATTATGTATGTGAGAATAAGTGAGTACTATGGATCATCACATAGTCTAATGGGCACACTTATGCATGCCATAAAGACTAGACATTCTGATCTGTAGAGGAGGGTTGCCCCACATGAGACAAATAATCCTTACCAAAGGTACCATCCTGTATTTGGAGGCAACTGCCAGAGAACAGATGGGTAATATGTATAGAAGCCATATGGTAACTGTAATTGAGGTTTTCAGAAATAAATGATCTATTATACACTCAATCATAAGTTTTAAAATGTAAAGCAATTGAAGTATGGGGATTTTTGTTATCAGATTCTATATCTCATTCACTATTTGAAACATCTTTAGTGACTTTTACTATTGAGACTCTGCTAGAAGTTACTCATTTGTCTTTTAATGCCTAGACCCAATTTACTGAATAAAGATTATGAATTGTTTCCTGGAAGCATTATTTCTAGTAGTTTAACCAGAAAGTAATACAGAGATAAAATTGTAAGTATTGTATGGTTTCAAGAAAGAACTCTGTGGAAAGTGTCCAGTTACCGCTGTATAGCATGTTTGTGTTTTCTTTGTATTTACTCCTGAGAGATTCCAAATTATCAGCTCTAAGAAGAAACATTAACAGCTCTGACCAGTTTCCTTATGTGGAAAATTCCTCCTAAGAATTCAAAAACAGCTTTCTCCTAACAGTCCCTTAGTCTGTAGTATAAAGGTCATAGAGAAATAGTTACAGGAAAAGACAAAACGGTATTTAAAATGGTATATTATCCCTAAGTTGAAGTGTCAGACTCTCCCATTATCAGCTTTAAATGGTCATAGTATAACATAATTTTTAAAAAAAATTAACCTTGGAAGGCTGTTGTATTCACATGGATTATATACACTGATTGTATGCTACAGGTGATTGTTTAACTGCCTTTTTACTATGGATGCTTAAAGGTAGGTATCACATATAACTGAAGTGGTTTCACAAAGAAACCATGTCAGTTTCTCTGAGGCATCTTTTCTCTACATATTGGCAGAATCAATCAGCCAGAAAAAAAAAATAATATCTTGAAAAATCCCAATGTACTCCCTGAGCTCCACCCGGGGCCTAGCTGTGGATCTCTGCATCCAGTTCCCTCAGTCATTGGATGGGGTTTCTAGCATGGCAATCAGGAGTCCAATTGGCGAGAAAGAGGAGGGTTTGTTTATATGAGTGAGAATTGTTGAGACCAAGGTTGGATAAAGCACAGGGACAAATAGCCAAATGAATGGAAACACATGAACTATGAACCAAAGGCTGAGGGGCCCCCAAATGGATCAGGCCCTCTGAATAGTTGAGACAGTTGATTGGCTTGATCTGTTTGGGAGGCATCCAGGCAGTGGGACCGGGTCCTGTGCTCAGTGCATGAGTTGACTGTTTGAAACCTGGGGCTTATACAGGGATGCTTGGCTCAATCTGGGAGGAGGGGCCTGGACCTGCCTGGACTGAGTCTACCAGGTTGATCTCAATCCTCAGGGGAGTCTTTGCCCTGGAGGAGATGGGAATTGGGAGTGGGTTGGGGGGAAGGGGAGGGGTGCGGGAGGGGGGTGAACAAGGGAATCCGTGGCTGATATGTAGAATTAAATTATTTTGTAAAATAAAATTAAATTAAATAAAAAATCCTAATGTAAACCAGATGAGTAAAGGATCTGGTCATAAATGGAGATGGCAAACACATCTAGATTCTTAATATGCCAACAAATTATGAGTTCATTCACATTAGTCAGTTAAATCATATGTACGTCCATAACAAATGATATACATACATGATCAAAGGCTAACAGTATTGCAGTATTAGCTAGGAGTTGTTTAGCTGCTGACCAAGAGCCAAATTCAGTATAGCCTGTTCTTGAAACTTAGTTCTTGGAATACAGGCATGTCTGTCAATTGATGTGTGGACTACAGCTGCTGTGGGTATACAGTGATAGAGCTGAATTGTGGCTCCATAATCAGTCTGATCTTTAGAACCTATGACACTGACCCTTCAGAGCTTTAACATGTTTGTCTACCTGTGGTATGCACTAGTGAATTTGTAGACAGTTGGGGATACAAAGAAATGAAATGGGTGACACTGCAAACACCCTCCACCCAATCGAGAGAAGACAGTCACGACGGTAATTTGTTCAGCAATAACAAGAATAATTAGTCATTTGCTTTGTCTATAGAACAGTTTCTACTGCCTGATCCTGGGATCCTCACTTCCTTGTATGCATTGTGGGAAGACGTCTGCTTTCTCATGCAATTGATTACATGGTGTTTTGTGGTAGTGGTTAGCACATGCATGAAAACTCTCAGAGACAAAGTTTGATGTAGCATGCCAATGGCATATTTAATTATAGTAATAACATCAGTTTCTTTAAGCTTTGTTCTCTTCTCCCTCCTCCCTCAGATGGTTACTCCCTGCTTCATTTTGTTATAGATGTGTGCATATTTTATGTAAGTTTCTTAGTGTCTGTTTTTTTTTTTGTTTTTGTTTGTTTTTTTATAAGAGAGACAAAGTTGTTAGCATTTGTTTTGCTAGGGAAATGTGTGTCAGCATATTTCAAAAAATGATTCCCAGGAGCTTCAAAGAGAGTTTGGACATTGTTTTTCTGTCATTTCCAGAAATATGTAAGTGGGAATTACTATTTTTTTAAATAGTAAAAATATATATATATATTTTTTAAAGCAAGACTGTAGCCAATGCTTCATAATTTAGTACTTACAGTTTTCCCATTCTGAATGGATGTGAGACTCCTTTAATTACCAGATAGAATATCAGAAACTCTCCTCTATACCTTTCTAATAATCATCACTGAGTTTTATATCTCTTGTCTTTGTAGCTCTAACATACTTAAGGATTTGCTTTGAAATTGTATACCCTCAATCTCCAGGTTAGTTAGAAATGTGTATGCTCTAGGCTGCTTTAATGGGTGGGGAAAATGGTACAGGTTGCTTTATGTTATGCTTTACTGGACTCTGTTATGGTCAAACTGAAAAACCTATAGCAGATTTGGGTAAAAGTATATAACTTGTCTCAGTTGCATCCATTTAAATTTCCATGCAAAATTATTTGTATTTGGTCATCTAAATAAAACAAAAAAAAATTTAACAATGTTTATAAGGTGTAATGTACTACTTAAACTAGCAACTTTTATTGAAAGAACAATCATGTCTATATAAAATGTATAATCTGTATATGAACTAATTTCAATAAATTTAATTTATTTTGCCTGTTTATACATAGAACATACATACAGGGAAATAAATGCATACATGCACTGACACAGACAATAATATACATGGTTCAGTGATTTACCACACAGTCTGACATCATTCCAGTACCCAGAATCATTTCTATTCTGCAATTATGGTTTTTAAGTCATGAAGCAGAGCATATTATTGGTGCCTCTTTGGTTTGTACAGATGACTCCTCTGAATTAATGATCGAATGGGTTAAATTGTTCTGTGAAAGTCGGTGACTATTGCCTTTGAGTTGATCTGCCCCAGTCCTGTGAGGAAAGTTTTTCTGGTCCTCACTCATCTGCCAGGGAACACTCACCTTTGAATAACTGCAGAACTATTCTGAGGTAAAGCAACTAAAATAATATGAGACATAAGATTTTCTTTTTTTTTTTTTTTTTGTTTTTGAGACAGGGTTTCTCTGTTTCTCTGTACAGCTTTGTGTCTTTCCTGGAACTCACTCTGTAGCCCAGGTTGGCCTCAAACTCACAATCATCCACCTGCCTCTGCCTCACAAGTGCTGGGATTAAAGGCATGTGCCACCACAGCCTGGCCTAATAAACTGTTTTAGCAAACTATTGGCCTTGGATAATTTACATTGATATGAATTCTTGTATATTTGATATAAATGTAAACTATTCTTATATTCCTATTTAAGATAATTTGTACTTTGATACAAATACAGAACTATATTTTTTGTATTATACATATATTTCTACTCTTATTTGAAATATTTTGTATATTGATACATATAAGGATATTGTTGTCATATTGTATATTGTACTATATATTTCTATCTCTGTTGAAGATATTTTGTGTATTGTCACAATTTTGAAGTCATTGTCCTTATATGGTACATCTGCTTACAGACTGTTTACCTTGTTAATGTGAAGCCTTAGTCTTTAGGCTTTTTAGGAATAGAAGACATAAGATTGTCTAATTAGTAAAACTTTAGATTTATAAGATCTAGAATATGCAATGATCTATATATAACAGAAGCCTATGTTTCAGAAAAGCCAGAGACCCAGAGTCTGCACATATGGTATTATCTGATGCTCTGATATTCCTCCCCTCCACATCCCATATAAGCCATGTTAGTGCATTTCCAAGGCAAGATGGTCTTTGATAGAAATACCCTCCATCCTTTCTGATTTGCTGGTTTTTCAAATGTGTTTCTTGTCCTTCCTGCAAAAACTTGTTTCTCAGTCATTGACCTTTCCAAGTTGTCATTCACAATGAGCATGGGTTAACTGTTACACTAGGAAGCTGAATTTAGTAGCATATTAAAAGGATCATAGACCAAGTGGGATTTATTAATGGGGTACATGATGGCTCACCATGAAATTCAGTTAACATGATACACCACATTGATAGATTAAAGGATACAACTGCATGGACACCTTAGTAAAGGAAGGAAAAGCATATGATAAAGTTCAAGGTCTTACAATAAAATTCTCAACAGATCATTAAATATAATCAAGGCTATAAATGAAAACCCTACAGATGATATCATATTCAACGTGGAAACAACTGAAAGCTTTAGCACTAAATGTGAAGAACAAGCAAGGGTCCTGTTGTTGTCTCTTTGGCCCCTATGACAATGAAAACTTTAGACTACTTGGATAGATGCAGAGTAAAGGCAACCAAAGAGAAGACAAGGCTCAGAATTAAAAATAAACATGCAGAAACTATGGATGTCTCACAAGGGTTCTAAGAGCACAAGGAAAGAAGGCTAACACCTTAGAGAAGAGCCTTGGGAAACATCTGCATACAAAAAATACGTTCTCCACTGTATGCACAAATCATCTTGAAACAGGTTAAAGAACTAAAGCTAAAACTGTAAAACCCCTAGAAGAAAACAGAGGCCAAAAATCTTACAGCGTTGGTGCCAATCACAATTTCATAGACAAAAAGCACAAGAAACGAAAGACAGTATTCAGCAAGGGAGGCTGCTCTGAACTGGAAAGCCTCCACGCAGAAAATACAGTCAACAGAGTGAAAAGGCAACATGCACAGTGGAAGAAAATGCCTGCAAAGGTATGTTGCCCCTGTCAAATGCTATGGAATTGCTCACCAATTAATAATAGTAGCACCATATGATCCATTTCTGTGTATTTCCACAAAAGATTTGAAATTAACATATTGAACAGACAAGAGTACTACCATGTTGACTGAAGCATTATTGATAATAACTTAAATATCCATCAAAGATGAACTTATTCAAAAATGCAATATGTGTATGTGGTGTATGTACACACACGTGCGCGCGCACACACACACACACACACACACACACACACACACACACACACACAGGGACACGCCTGTGCACACTTGCAAAGGCCAGAAGAGGGCACTAGGTGTCCTGCTCTATCACTTTCTACCTTATTTCCTGTGACAAGGTTTCTCTGTGAACCCAAGCTAGACTGCTGGCCAGCAGGTCTCAGAGAGCTCCACACTCCCTTCTCCCTGCTCAAGTAGTGGAGTTGAAGATGCATGTGGCCGTACTCAGCACTTTACATTGTACTGGGAATTTTAACTTGGATCTTCATACATGTATTTCAGGTACTCACCCTTCCTAAGTCATCCCTCAAGGCTAGCTCTTCAATCTTTACAAAGGAAAACACCACAATGAATAACAACAGGGAAGAATCTTGATGACATTGGGCTAGTAATACACTAAACTAGCCAGGCACAGAGAGACAAATACTATAAAATCCTGATAGAAAATATCTAAAATTATCAAATTCATAAAAGAATAAGACGGTTGCCAGGGACAGAGAGGATGAGGCAATGTGGTTGTACTAATCAGTGGACACAAGGTTTATATTAAAATGGTTGCAAGTTATATATTATCTATGTGTATTAAAAATCTCGTTAGACTGTAGAACTAGTGTCATAATTTTTCCCATAATAAATTCTTTCAAAGTATCAGAAAATTGTTTTATATCATTTTGAAACACAAAGCTTACAGACTTTGTTCCAAATAAACTTCTTAATGAAGTGTGATTTATGTAAAAATAAAAACAAAGATTTCAATTAAATTTGTTTTTACCTGATGAGTGGTCTTAATTAATGACTAGGCTGGGAAAACAAAATCCACCCGTTGTGGCCTGGCTAGTCAATGCTATCCAAAAGGTATTAACTTTCCTCATTTCTATCACTATACATTTAGCATTTTCTTGAACCTTGTATTGCCTTGAGGGCAGTGTACATGCCTGGACATAACTGTCTCTGAACTTTGTCTGGCTAGTATCTGAGCTTCTTCCATTTGTGGATGGGTCAAGTACTGTGGGATGTTCTGTATGGCAAATGTGTTGCTCTGATTGGTCAATAAATAAAACACTGATTGGCCAGTGGCTAGGCAGGAAGTATAGGCGGGACTAACAGAGAGGAGAAAAGAAAGAACAGGAAGGGAAAGGCAGACACTGCCAGCCGTCACCATGACAAGCAGCATGTGAAGATGCTGGTAAGCCACAAGCTGCATGGCAGGGTATAGATTTATGGAAATGGATTAATTTAAGCTATAAGAACAGTTAGCAAGAAGCTGCCACGGCCATACAGTTTGTAAGCAATGTAAGTCTCTGTGTTTACTTGGTTGGGTCTAGCCGCTGTGGGACTGGCAGGTGACAAAGATTTGTCCTGACTGTGGGCAAGGCAGGAAAACTCTAGCTACAGGTCACATTTGGAAAAACACCAGCCTTGATCTATTAGCCATGCATGCACTTAATATTCCTTGAAATTTTAATATTTATCAATGTATAGTTGTCCTTGCTATGTCTCATATGCTGTGGTTTTCATCACAAAACCAATCATTCTCATCTCACTTACATATGACCAAATTCTGCCCTGCTGCTATGGATCACCATTCATATTTTGAGGCTTTTAAATGCATAGTTGCCTCCAAAATCTTTCTGTGGTCTATATAAATTTCTAATTGGTTTCTTGACATTTTACTAGGCTGTATCAGAGTCAATGGGATTTCAGTTTGTAACAAAAGCTAAATTGTCTTTTTCACTACAATTGGTCTCCTTTGTACAACCCCTGACTTACTGTGCTGAACGATAAGATCAAGTGAAAAAGGCACCCACAATGTTAAATCTCCTCTGCTCTTTGACCAACTGTATTCACTCAGGCTTCAGGTTCTGTTTATTTTATTTAACACTATTTTTTTTGAGTCAGTTTTCCTCTCTGTATATCTACTGAAAATATTCTTTAACTTGTTCAGATAGGTATAGTGAAGAGGGGACAGAGAACATCTTGGTAGCAAATGTCTCCCCACGCATCTTCTCATGGAGCAAAACTAAAGAAAACCTTGAATGCTGATATAAACATGGTCAAAATACAAATGTAGAAAGATAGCCGCATTTTACCTTTATTAATCTTATACAACTGTAAGGAAAAAAAAACCACACATAACAATCAAATCAAAAATGAAACCTTGACTCACATGCTGACATTTTAATTGCAGCTTCTTTACCCAGTTATTGTCCTGCCTGCCTTGCACGTTATCTTACTGTCACTTAAGCATGCCTACATGGTTTGCAAGCTATGCACGTGGTCCTTACTCTCCCTTCTACATAGTACACTGCTAAGGTTACTTTTTGCATTGTGAAAAAAAAAAGCATGATTGACTGCACTTTACCTTTTGAAAAGTTTCTTTCCTTTTAAATATTCCTGGTAAGTTCTGGGTCATTTAGCCTTCTTCCTAAATCCTATCCACTGGCATCTGATTTCACTCTCTCCTTACCTCAAATCTTCCAATTTCCTCATATTATTACTCTGTGTTCTCACAAAACACCAAATGACAAAGTACAATTTATCTTCCTATATGTATGTATCTTCATGGAAACAGGCACTAATTATCCCATTTTCATATAAATGAATAATTAATAGTGAAACCAAAATAAACTTTTCATTGTTATTTGATTTGTTTATTAGTCTTTTGAAATAATTTAAATCTTTATCTCCCCACCCTCCTCCATAACACACACTCAGAATCCTGGTATGGACGTGCTTGCCTGTACTATTAGCACTTGACAAGCTGTGATAGGAAAAAAAAAAATGTTTGCAACTGGCCTGGGCCATATGGCCATATGGTAAGCTTCTCTATATGTCTGTCTCTGTACGTTTTTGTCTTTGACTATCTATCTATCTATCTATCTATCTATCTATCTATCTATCTATCTATCTGGCTAGTTAGTGGTTAAATACAGCTAGCTATCATCTATCTATCTGTCTATCTCAAACAGTAATAACACAAGGGCTGGTAATATAAGTCAATACTAGAGTGATTGCCTAGAATTTGCAGCATGTCAAAGAGACTGACTCACTCTTATTACTATTTTAAGATATTTAGCAATAACACCTTGAACAAGCAGGTTTTCAAGAGATAATAATTAATTCCAAATGGAACATTTCTTTATGTAAAACCCAGTAAGGTATTCATCAGGTGGCACAACCTCTTTCCATGGTAATGATTTTAGTGGCAGCAAGGTCCCCAGCAATTGCTAAATTAATCTGAAAAATAAGGGATATAAGGATATGAAGTTCTGCATTAGAGACTTTGTCTGTTAATGGGTCAAGAATGTGAGTGACAGACACTAACTCAACATGAACTAACTTCACCAGAATTTCACAAGTGACTGATGAATGTTATTTCATTCGTACCAAGAGAAAGAGAGACGTAGCTGGTCTCCGCTATAATGACAAAGTAGATGTTTGTAACCTTAATTGTGCTAAAACATACCCCTTTGGATATTTTAGACCACAGTTTTATTTTAAATATTAACATACAAGATATTAACATTTTTTGACACTGGGGGAATATCCACAGACCCTATATATTATAATAAATACAATAGAAGAAAAAGAGCAGTTCTTCAGTGCGTTTGCATTATTTATTTATATTCTTAAAAATTAAATTTACTTTTAATCTATTATAATTCAATCTATTATAATTTCAAATATACATATAGTCATAAGGTACAGCAGTGATACACACACACACACACACACACACACACACACCATGGAGTGGTTAAACAAAGCTAGTTAACCTATACCTTTCCTCTTTTGTGTTCCATTTCATATCATATATTCTTGGTCTCAGACAAGTTAGTCACTTTATTAATTGCTTGAAAAATTATGTTTAAGATTGGATTATAAAATTCTATTATTTTCTAAGTGTTCATTCAGAAAATATTTTATGTGTAGATATTAAAAAATCACATCACTATTTGTATCCATATGGTGATGTCTAGCTGGAAAAGCAGGAGAAGATTAATAATTCAAACTTTTAAAAAAGACTGAGAAAACACTGAGCCAGGAAACTGAATTATTCAGCCTGGCTTCCACAATGATCTGATCCACAGGCTTTTACTATTTCATTTTTCCTATGTTGACAATGCCTTACCCCCTCATTGGCTTTGGCTTATCAAATATTTGCATGAGCATAAAGACTTTGCAGGCTATGAGAACTTAAAGCAATTGAGATAATTTTGGTTGGTTATTATTGTGTATTCAGTGAGTCTGTTCTGAGAATAATACATTGTTTCAATAAATCATAGAGCAAACCCCAACACGTTATAAATAAATCTATGACATTTCTGGTATTTCTTAACTTTTTTTCCCTCACAAAGCTATTTTCTTAAGAGAATATGCCTTCCACAGAATCCCTGAGCTTGCCACCAAAGTGATGAATTTAGCTCATGCATTTGACCGTGTTACTTTTCTGCATAGCATCTTTCATTAGCTCTTCATGATGACAGGATGACAGGTGGCCTCTATAATCCTGACACCTGACAGTCTAGCTTGCATGTTATATGCCACTAGTATTGAATTACTTAAATCAGAACAAGGAATTTTGTTGAGCCTCTGCTACTGTTCACACTGCCATATTCAAAACCTGCCTGCAGTCCACCGACATACTTTCTAATTCCTACTGATCTTCCACAGAAGCTTCATTGTATTTTCCTCCTCACACAGGTTGAATATTTTCTTTTATGCATGTTCCCTGTGTAGTACATCATAGTGCTTTGAAGTTACCTTTGAGTGTGCATGGTGTCCTAGACTACACTCTCTTAAAGTTTTGCAAAGGGTAACTATTTTATTATTTCTTATCCATGGTGACATTCCAATGCATAGTGACAGCCTGGATTATTTATTAAGTTCAGATGAATTAATAAAAAACAATGAACTACAAGACAATCAAATACTGTTAGATGTTACAAAGGTTATTGTATCCTCTTCGATTAAGTGGGAGTGGTTTACTGTATAAATATCAATTATTATTAGATCCAAATACCTGCTGCTCAGTAGAGATCTGGAGTCAAAACTTGAATCCTGGGTTTTAAGAATCAATAGCAAATCTTTGGCAAAACAATTGTTATTTACTACATATAAATCTGAGTGAAGTCTAGAGCCATAAGAACCAATTTTTAAAATGTCTCTGGATTATGCATTTTATACATGAGATCTTTTATTTTCATAGTTAGGGTGTACATATGTGCTTCATGCATGTACACATGCATTTGTGTAGAGCAGAGGAGGATAGTGTGTTCTTTTCTTCAGCTCTCAGACTTATCTTAGTGAGGCAGGATCTCTCGTTGACCCTGAACCTTACTCTCTTATGGCTAAACTGGCTGGCCTGTGAGCCCCTGGGGTGTACCCAGACCTACACTCAATACTGCAGGTACAGGTCCACATGACCATGCTTAACTTTTTAGATGAGAGCTCAAGTTTCAAATTCAGGTCCTCATACTTGAGCAGCAAGCAGTCTTAATCACCAAGATACCTTCCCAGCACCTCAAGACCTTTCATTTTACAGATTGTTGGAAAACAGAGTAAGTTAAAAATGTTTTTAAGGATGAAAATTAATTATATTAAATGGGCTGAAGTTTAGACATCTAAAATCACTTCTTTAGGAAAAGGCATATAATATTAATAAAAAAAAGATGTTGCATTTCAAAATATGAAGTTATTTTAACAGTTACTATTGATCAGTACTGTGGCAGCATATATTAGCCCTAGGAATCAGTGACTCCACATAGAAGGTCCATTTCTCATTCATGCTACAGAGTGTTTGTTTCTCATAGCCTCGGACCACAGACATCACAGCAGTGTGCACTGTGATGCTTTGAATGTGAACTGCCCTCTGCAGCTCATGTTCTGAATGTCTGTCCCCCAGATTTTGTTGCTATTTTGAGAGCCTTGTGAGTTTTATGAGCTGGAGTCTCCTGGAGAAAGAGAAACACTAGGGATAGGCCTCTGAAAATGATTACGGTGGGCTCTCTGCTTCATGCTCTCCTACCCTATGAAGAGCCTTGCCACAGGTTTCTGCCGCCATGGGTTGGGACATACCACCATGCCTTCCCACTGTCATGGCCTACCATCCTGTGAAAACAGGAGCAGAAACAAAGCTTTCCTCTCAAGTTGTCCCTCTCAAGTATTTAGATCACAAGGACTCAAAATGTAATTCCTTTCTCTGAATTAGTTTTTTCAGATGGGAGTTCACGCTGCCTTTAAACTTACTGTGTGATCAAGGTTGACCTTGAACATCAAAATTTTTTTCTTCTACCTCCAAAGAAATAGTTACAGGCATGTGCTACCATGTCTGGTTTGTGCATTTTTATATTGGGCTGGGGCTCAGACTCAAGGCATTTTGCACACTAGGCAAACATTCTACCAAACAACCTATATCCTCAGCTCCTATAATTAAATTTTTCAAAATGTCTCCCCTACATTCTGCAGAATATACTGCTCATAAGATAGACTTACTCATCATAACTCTAGAACATCTTTTAAGTATAGATAAAGGTCCATGATGAAGATGAAAAGCAACAATTTATATCATCTATTCATTGTTTCCGTGGGGACTACAATGATTCAAGGGGAAAGAGCTGACCAAACAGTCTTCATACTACAGAAGACATGGTCCATATTCCTGTTTTTATCAAGTTTTTTTTTTTTTTTTTTTTTTTTTTTTTTTTTTTTTTTTTTTTTTAAGGAAAAGCAGTATTGGTTGAATAGGGGTCATTAAAAACACATTCACATTTAAACAATGTGCAAAATCATATCTTTTGGTGTCTCGGCTACTTTCCAACTCAGATAGTTACAAGTTGCTTAAAAATTCCGAGTCATATATTTTAAACTATTTCCCCAGACAAGGATCCTAGTGTAAATGGCTATGCAGGCTCAATAGAAAACAGGGTATTTCTTGATGGCCACTCCTTTCCTTCTTGGCAATATTCCATTACAATCAAATGTAAATCTCTCAAGGGATATTGCACATGAAAAGTGGACAGAATGAGCATATGGGATAATAGGATGAAATATCGTATTAATACTTTCTTAACTTCTTAAACTCCTCTTCCAAGAACAAATCACAGGAAAGCCCAAATGCAAAAGACTGGTACATAAATTATTTCCCAGCTTAGAATGACAGAGAGAGAGCAGCAGTTTTACTTACCGCGTCTTACTCACCGCGTCTGCACATCATGGTGAGAGAGCATGTCTGCATTTCCAAAGCATCCTACCCAGGTGCTCTAATGTAGTAACAGTGGAGGAAAATGTTAAACTAAACAAGAGTCATTGGTAGATTTTGTTATTTCACACAGGCTGGGCAACAGGCCTTTAAGGTACCAACCCCTGAACAGAAAGGGCTGACAAGAACAACCCAGACCCTGGGCCTCCAAAGATTGGAGGCCATCTGACTGACTGACCACTGTCCCATAACATGGGCTTTGTATCAAGCAATCCCACTTCCCTTCTCAGAGAAATGCAACATATTTACATTAATTTTGTTATAAAAACAAAAAACAGATAATCTTAGTCATTTTTCCATGAGTATGCTTTTATTGACTGACTGATTGATTGTTCATTATGTGAGAATCTGGCAACCAAACATAGGCCTTGTATCTACAAAAGAAGCACTCCATCACCAAACCATGCTTAGTGCTTGTTTTGTGATGGAATTTATATTTTCAAGCCAATGTTAAGCTCCCTATGTAGCCCATGTTAACCTCAATTTCAGAATCTTTCTTTCTATTCCTGCCAAGTGCAGGAAGTATAGATGTAAACTACCATGCCAGAAAATCATTTTACCCAATGATATATCTCAAAATGATGTTCAATTATTTTGTTATGCTTAATATCATGTGCTTAAAAATGTTTTGATTTTCTAAATTTCTACACAGTTTCTTTTTGAAATATATACTTGTTCCAGGTATAGACTTACTATTATTTATAAATTATTGTCTTCTTTTGTTCCCTCTGAGAACATATGCCAATGAAAATTCATTTCCCTTCAAATACTCCTTGTGAAATTATTCTAACAGAATTTTTTTAAAGATTAATTCAAACTATTCTTATTCTTCACTGCCTTCTAAGCCTCTTAGTCTCCTTTCATGTTTATCAATTCCTTTTTTCTGTATTTTAGTTTTTCATTTCAGTTTTCTTATTCACTCAAATTTTCAGCCCGCTGATGTGCCTATGGATTTTTCTTGTCTATTTATTGTTCTATAAAAGGAAAAATTTACTTGGGCTCATTGCTTGAGAGAGCAATGTCCATCACAGAAAGGAAGACATGAGATAGTTTACATGAGATAGTGGCAGTGGCAGTGGCTAGGACTCCTCACAACACAGCAAATCAGGAAACAGAGAAAGTAATTCTGCTACCACAGGAGTGTAGCTAGAGTTTTCCTGCCTGGCCCACAGTCAGGACAAATCTTTGTCACCCACCAGTCCCACAGCAGCTCAGACCCAACCAAGCAAACACAGAGACTTATATTGCTTACAAACTGTATGGCCGTGGCAGGCTTCTTGCTAACTGTTCTTATAGCATAAATTAATCCATTTCCATAAATCTATACCTTGCCATGTGGCTTGTGGCTTACTGGCATCTTCACATGCTGCTTGTCCTGGTGGCAGCTGGCAGTGACTCCTTCTGCCTTCCTGTTCTTTCTTTTCTCCTCTCTGTTAGTCCCGCCTATACTTCCTGCCTAGCCACTGGCCAATCAGTGTTTTATTTATTGACTAATCAGAGTAATTTGACATACAGACCATCCCACAGCACAGAAGTTTATGTGGCTTTCTCCATTTTTCTTTTTCACTCCTGAGAAACAGAGATGGAAGGTTATGATTCAAACATTGTGCAAACGTGTTTCTAGTTGACAAAGGATAGTTTTGTGATGGCTAATCTTCATTGTTAACTTGATTAGACTTGGACTCAGCTCAGAGACATAAGTCTGGTTCTATCATAGAAAGAAATCATAGAGAGGTTTAATCGAGAAGGTGAAGGCCCACCCTGAACCAGGTGGTGCCACTTTACCACCAATGAACCCAGGAATCATTCCACAGCCTGGATTTTATGCTGTCTTGAAATTTACTCCATCAAATGACTTAGCTCATTAATTTTAAATTCAGCCTCCGTCTTCTATATTGAATAAAATGGTTGCTACTATCTCTTGTCCCAGGAGACTCCATTTTACAAGTTGCATTTGACTCAAACTTAAGGATGGAAAATTAATAGGAATTCCAGCCATGCCCGCATAGTCACACATGCCCCAGTGGGACACTTAGTTATTTCTGCCTCGTAGTTTCTGGGTCATACATCCTACATAACCCATGCACTGCGTGGTCATGTAATGGCATTCAGCATGACCACATGAACTATGTGCATGCATGGAGTAGCCACATGGGCCTGTGTGCACATGTGCGGGGTGGTCCTTAAAAAGCAGGCCCCATGCTCCCCCCTTCCTTCTCTCACACATGTCCTTTCAGCAGGCCTGATCACATCTATCCCTTTCTCCTTGTCTTAATGAAACTCTTGTTAGTGGATTCTGTTGTGTTTCATGACCTTTCCTTGCAGGGTAAGAGCGCTGCTAAAAACCATCAAAAATGACCCTGAACCATGTGTTTAGTACTAGCTGTGTGAGGCACACTTATTAGTAACCCCTTCTAAAAGTGTGAAGAGTGACATCTTATAAATTTTTATAGGTAAAATGGGACTGAAGAAGTACATTAGCATATTAAAATCCTATCAATAAAACCAGTCCCAACAACTTATTAGAATGACCAGACTAAGAAAAGAGTGCAACTCCCTCATCTGAAACCCATAGAGAGGACACAGAAACATTTTCTTAGTAGCAGCTCCACTGACGTATCATCTGACCTCCCAGTGTGTGCATCAAGGGTCCAACAGTATGAAAACATTTTATGCTCCAGGCATTTCAGCTTGGGCCTACCTGACTGTTGACACAACTTCCTTGACATGCCATCTGTCTGTTTCTCTGCTCACCAGTCTCCGTCTGCCATCTATCTATCCTCCCAAACATTAATCGGAGCCTTGTCCTGTCCTTTGCCTCTGGAGCTCCCACTACACCTCCATCCTGACTCTGACCTGCTGTTTGACTATGGCAGTAGCAGCAGCAACAGCAGCAGCAACTCACCAACAACCTCTAATAGGCTCCTTATCTTCTTCCCAGGGAGATGCATTTTGTCAGCTTCCCTGCATTTCAGATTTCTCTGAATCCTTATCAACTCTGATGTTGACATTTTTTTCTATTTACACTTACTTAATTAGATGTGTGTGTGTGTGTGTGTGTGTGTGTGTGTGTGTGTGTGTGTGTGTGTGATGGTGCACAGGTAGGGATCGGAGGACAGCTTTCAGGAGTTGATTCTCTCCTTCCACCATGTGGGACTGTGGAATTGAACTCAGGTCATCAGGTTCATCTGAGCTTGACCTCTGGCTTAAACACATATACACGCACACATAAGTACATACACTTGTACACATGCACCCAAGCACACAAACAATAAGATGGCGCATCCTCAAAGAATCATTTGTTTGCATGTTGACATGTTTCATCACACTCCCTTCAGTTAAAATGAGTCGTAAGCTTTCTCACTGAAGGTGTAGTTACTAGAACAATAACTTTGATGCACCTTTCACTTTATTTTCCTTTAAAATCAATCATTCTGTGTTTGAACTGTTCCCCAAATTGCAGAAGCAGATTAATGCTGCAATTATCTGTATCAGTAATTGAACAACTCTGATGGCAAATCTCAGAGACATTGATTTCTGAATAAATACCCCTTCTCACCAATATCAAATAAATAACCACCTTCTGTCTTTCACACTTGTATCAAAGTGTTCTCAGTCAGAAATTGAAGAAAGACATGAAGATATTTGCTTATTCCATTCTCATAAAAAAACATTTTTCAGTTGTTACTTCGCAAGCTCCTTCATTTTTAAAAATTACATAAAGTTCAGACATTTTATCTAATTACATGATACCCTTCAGGGTATGTCTTCCTGTCCTACCTCTACCTGACCATTGAGACTTCATAGACTCCCACAAAAGCTGGAGCTAATCTTTTCATACCAAGTTATCTATAGATAAATCTAAATATCTTTAATGAGCAAGGTGACTATACAATTTATCATCTAAATGAGGGACCTTTTGAGATTAAATGGGAACATTAACTAGATGGGACTCTAAGACAAAAAGAACAGGTGACAGTATCCAAGAGAGGGAGCATAAAGTCACCCTTCTTGCACAGTGATGTGAGGCTTCCCTCTAGTGAAAAGGAAACTATAAAAACACAAGTGCTCAACTAAAAAACAATTACACTTTCCAGTTGTTGAGTTTCAATTAACAATCAACACATTGAACACATTTGCCACAGCTAAATGGTGTCTTACCTAGACTTCTAAAAGTATGTCTACTTTCAGTCATCTATTTTTAAAGAACTACTGGTAATAATTGTTAGTAACAAATAATTGTAGAATAGTTGATATGAACATTTTTGAAGTTTTCAAGTATCACTCTTGCTAATATGTTAGCTAACAGTGGAAGGACTCTAGTGCACTTGTGTTTTCAATACTGTTCCTTTTGTGCATGAGACACTGAGTCTGAATTATACACTATATTGCCATCAATTTCCCTTGAAGTCATTTTTAAAAAGAATATTGGCTACCTCCATTCTCCCTGTTGGGCCATATACTAAGTACTCAGGTGAAAATGACCTAGGCTCTTCTTTGAATCTGGTTATTTGTGGAAGGAGCTAGACAGGCATTGCAGACATGCATCTGGTATCTATTATACTTCATTTTGAAGTGCAGCAAGTACTTCTAATCTCCCTCCACTTATGACTGCTGTTCTTATTTTGCAGTGACTTCATATTCAATGTGTGAAAACCTACAAATGGCTGGGTTTGGGCTCACTCTTTTGTTATTCCCTGAGATGTTGGGTAAGAGATCTTTTCTTTCTGCCAGGAAATAAAATATCCAAGGACATAAGTTTGTAAATGGGCTTGCCTCTAGAGAAAGTGCCACAACAATGAGTGTAGAGGAATACCAGATAAACTGTGGGCATGTGTGATGACTCAGGAGTGTGGCTCATCAAGCATAAAGGCACAAACTGAGGAAATGAATCTTGAAACACTTTGGGCCAATGCAAGGAGAATTGAATTAAGACATAAGATTCAGGTGGATCATGAGTAGGTAAGATTATCTTCATGATAGTTTCAAAAATATGTTTCAAAACTAAAATCAAACAAGATGGGTTAGCTTAGTTTAAAGATTTTCACAATTTGTTCATAGCAATGAACTACAAGTAAATGTGCAGAATCACCATGTTCTCTCATGTTCAAAATTAGTCACATGATCCAGTATCATAGGCAGCACAAGTGAGCTCTGCAGAGATGCAAAATCTCAGTTTAAAACCCAGATGCCTAGATTATTCCCACACACAGACCCTGATAAGCACTGTTGCCATAAGATTGTGTCTTCAGTGCAAGACTTTCTTTAATGGTTGTAAATTTTCACAACAGATGTGTAGAGGACCTACTCTAAATCTATATGACAGGGTTGTTTACAAAAGGTATTGACTTTTCACACAAAACAACCACATCTGATAGTATGCTCTGTCTCACAGTAATTGCCACTGCTCTCCTTTGATGGCTACCAAGTAGATATGACTTCTAGGTTAGTTGCTATACCTGGTAATGAAAACGTTTAGTGTTCACTCCCAGTGGATACAGGTCATTGTTCGATGTATAATCTAAGGCTTATTTACTGGTGTTTTTGCACAGGTGTTTTTGCACTCAGCATGGATGACATGTCAACCATGTCACTATTGGAAATGTCATGTGTTCAAACTGTTAATAGAGGCAGAAGTTGCAGGTTGTACCACTTTATTTCACTATTACTATTTGGGTAAGATGTGCATCTTGGAGCAATGTGACAGGTACTTGTGTTAGACTGGGACTTATCAAGGGGATGTGGAAATGAAAGTAATAGTAAAACTTACCTCAACAAGATTGTCCTTTAATCAGAACAATGAAGGACAGTAGTCTGTGTGGGAAAGGAGTCTGTGCATACAGCTGTGGTGGTATTGTGTTCCCCAAAATATTGTGCACCCTAATAAACTTATCTGGGGTCAGAGAACAGGACAGTCACAATATTAAACATAGAGGATAGGCAGTGGTAGCACACACCTTTAATCCCAGCATTCCAGAAGCAGAAATCTCTCTGGATCTTTGTGAGTTCAAGGCCATCCCAAGAAGTGAGCCTTTACTCCCAGGGAGTGGTGGCAAAAACAGAAAGATATCTAAGGCATGGAGACCAGAAACTACAAGCATTTGGCTGTTTAAGCATTTGGCCGGTTAATCTTTCAGGCTTCTACCAGCAGTTCAGCTGAGATCCATTTGGATATGAGGACTCAGAGGCTTCCAATCTGAGGAAACAGGATCAGCTGAGGAAGCTGTGGCTTGTTCTGCTTCTCTGATCTTCCAGCATTCATCCCATAACTGGCCTCAGGTTTGATTTTATTAATAAGACTCTTTAAGATTCATGCCACACAGCAGCAGCATAGGCAGCCTGAAATTTTATAGGACAGAAACAAGAACTTTGGAGATGGAAGATTCAGTTCCCCAGAAGTCTTGAAGTGGAGAGAAAACAATGGTGTTTTGTGTGTTGATCCTGACCAGGAACTTCCAGGGTCCTGACTGCCCTTTCCTATCCAGAGATTCTCAGCCCACCTGAGGCTTTTAAGTCTTTAACCCCTACAACTTATATTTAAGAAAATGCCTCAAAAGAAGGATATTGGTAGATGATTTCTAAAAACCCTGGCATGTAATAATGATACTCTAAACGGAACATAGTATAAGAAAGAAGATTGTGGAATTAGACTGTCTGGGATCTAATTGTCTCATTTAGGTCTTAGAAACTAAATAATTTCAAGTAAGTTACTTAGTATTTCCACGTCTCTACTTTATAACACATAAGATGGATATGGATATAATTTTCCCTTACTTGAAGAAGAAGAAAAAAAGGTAATGGATTATGTTGTGACATGCTGACCACTTGTTCAGCCCTTTATAAATGTTAGAGATCTTTGTTTGCTGTCCTATTATTTCTCAATGCTGAAAAAAGTATGGCGAAAAGGCCATTTGAGCTGGTAATATTTTTATTATATGATCTTGGAAAGTACAAACATTCAGAGATAATGTGATTGCATAAATTGGATGGGTATTACATTTTAAACATGATGGTGTCATACATTGAAACAAGAACTTTAGAATCTTATTAAGCTCAGGGCCATTATCATACTATCCTTAAGTTCTGTGCTATGAAAATACCCAATATGCTAGTTTATGAAGCCTCAAAACAGCCCTATACATGTTTATAAGGAACACAACATATCTCTCCAACCCATCATCTGCTTTGAATTTTCACTCTCTAAAGTGGGTCCCACAATCTGTAGCCCTCTTCCAGCAGCATCCCTATTAGTTACCAAATTGTCACATATGTATGTACACAATACTCCAGGTGTAGATGTAACCAACCGTCTTATTAAAATAAGAAACACAGAACCAATGTAAAAGAGAAAGCCGAGAAGTCAGAGCTCAGAGCTAAAATCTTACCTCCTGCAGTGCTCCTAGCTTTCCTGAGAGAGAGCTACTTCCTGTGTGTCTGTCTTTAAATAGTCTTTCTGTTCTGCCTTCTCATTGGTTGTAAACCCAAACACATGACTGCCTTGTCACTGCCTGTAAGTACCGCCCTCCAGGTCTTAAAGGCGTATGTCTCCAATACTGCCTGTATCCCTGAACACATAGAAATCTACCTAGCTCTTCTAACCACCATGCTCTTGCTATGGCTCTAATAGCTCTGACCTCAGGGCAACTTTATTTATTAACATACAATTAAAATCACATTTCAGTACAAATAAAATACCACCATTTCCCCCCATTATTCCTTCTCTACTCAACAGTAGTTATCCAGGGCTAGGAGGATTGCTCAGTGTATAAATCCCTTGCTTCACAAGCACATGGGCTGTAGTTTGGCCTCCAACACCTAAGTAAAAAGATGGATGCAACAGCATTTTCCTAGAGATGGACCACTAAGGGAGTAGATACAGGAGGATTCCTAGGGATTGCTGAACAGCCAGTCTAGCTGAAATGGCAAGCTTCAAATCAGTGAGAGGCCTTGGCCCAAAACACAGGATAATTCTAACACAGAATTCAGAGCCACACAGAAATTCAAAGAGTAACAAAGTGAGTATCTTATCTTTCATTAACTTCCATATTTGCACAAAAACAATGAATCAGAGATATGATCATAGTAACAATTCAATTTGATCAAGTGAGAATGACTCCTGAGAATGGGAGAATGAACTGATCCCAGGGTTGAGCGCTTTATTGTTTGTCCAATGCAGAGGGATCAGCCTTGAAACAGTATACATACCAGCAACAAAAGCAGACTAAGCAGGTCCCATTTATATATAATAATTATGCATACACATATGAGTATGTAACAACAATAAAGAAAAAGAGGCTATTGACATGAGAGTTGGGGAGGAGAGTGAGAAGGGTATGATGGAGGGTCATTGGAAGGGGCTGGAAGAAGAGTAAAGGAAAGGGGAAGGAGATGCCAATCTATATCAATTAAAAACCTATTTAAAAAATTAAATAAATACTAGAAAGGAAAAGCTAAGTGTTAGAGTGAACAGTATCTACTTGGAGGTACATCCTTACATATGTTTTTTAAAGAGATGCTCCTGTTGACATCACTGCAAGGATCCATTTATCACCTGTAACTTTACAAGCCAGAATCTGTTCAAAGTAGTGATTCAAGTTAACCAGACTTTTTCCCCTATATCATCCACTATTATACAATGTTCTGCTCACTTTCTACATATAGAACAGCTGGCACACTGCTAGCAGGTTCTGAACAAAACTTTTTTGACTTTCTAGTACTTCAGGTGGAATAGAATATGTGGAATGATTGACAGCTGTTTACCCCAGAACTCTCAATAACTGTATATAACTAGCATTTAGCACCAACCATGAGAAATAAGTGGACCACCTTAACTGTAATTTCCATTGTGAATTTTACTGACTCTTACTGAAAGGCATTATTCTAAGTGGAAAACTCAGAGAGTGTTTTTCCCAGAAATGACATTGGTACTCTGTGGTAAGACTCAGAAGTGTATAAAATAAAAATGTTACAAAAAAAAAAAAGACATCAGGGAAACAATGCCCTGCACAATAGCCACAAACAGTATAAAATATCTTGGGGTAACTCCAACCAAGCAAGTACAGGACTTGTATGACCAAAACTTCAAGTCTTTGAAGAAAGGAATTGAAGAAGATATCAGAAGATGGAAAAATCTCCCATGCTCATGGATCAGTAAAATTAACATAGTAAAAATGACAATCTTACCAAAAGCAATCTACAGATTCAGTACAATCCCCATCAAAATTCCAAGACAATTTTTTACAGATTTTGAAAGAATGCTTACTTTTTAATTGAAAAACAAAACAAAAAACCCAGGATAGCTAAAATAATTCCAAACAATAAAAGAACTTTCAGAAGTATCAGAATCCTTGGTTTCAAGTTGTACTACAGAGCTATATGTATAAGACAACATGGCAATACATAAAAACAAGACAGGTTGATGAATGTAATCAAATTAAAGATCCAGACATAAATCCACACATCTATGGACATCTGAATTTTAATAAAGAAGCCAGAAATGTACAATTGAAGAAAGAAAGCATCTTCAACCAATGATGCTGGTCTAACTGGATGTCTGCATATAGAAGAATACAATGAGATCCATATTTATCACTCTGCTCAAAACTCAAGTCCAAGTGAGTCAAAGATCTTAACATTAAACCAGACAAACTAAACCTGATAGAAAAAAAAATAGGAGATACCCTTACCTACATTAGTACAGGAGACAACTTTCTAAACAGAACACCAATAGAACAGGCAATAGGTCACCAATTAATAAATGAGACCTCACAAAACTTAAAAGATTCTGTAAGGCAAAGGGCACCTACAATAGGACAAAACAACAGCCTACAGAATGGGAAAAGATTTTCACTAATTCCATATCCAGTAAAGGGCTAATATCCAAAATATATAAAGAATTCAAGAAATTAGACATCAATAAACCAAATAATTCAATTAAAAATGGTACAAAGCTAAACAGAGAATTCTCAACAGAAGAATTTCAAATCGCTGAGAAACACTTAAAGAAATGTGCAACATCTTTAGTCATCAGGGAAATGGAAATTAAAACTGTGAGATTCCATGTTACACCTGTCAGAGTGGCTGAGATCAATTACATGTGTGACAGTACATGCTGTATAGGATGTGGAGCAAGGAGAACACTCCTCCATTGTTGAGGGAAGTGCATACTTTTACAGCTTCTATGGAAATCAATATTACCATTCTTCAGAAAATTGGGAATCACTCTATCTTAAGACATAGATATACCACTCTATACCTAAAAGACACTCTATTCTACCAGGACATTTGCTCAGTTACATTCCTAGTGGCTTCATTCATAATAGCCAAAACTGGAAACGACCTAGATGTCCCTCAACTGAAGAATGGACAATGAAAATGTGGTATATTTACACAATGGAATATTGTTCATCTGTTAGAAAAAAAATGACATCATGAAATTTGTAGGCAAATAGTTGGAATTGGAAAAAAAAATCATCCTGTGCTATGCAACCCAGATCCAGAAAGACAAACATTTTTTGTACTCACTTGTAAGTGGGCATTAGCTGTTAAGGATAATCACCCAACAATCCACAGACTCAGAGAGGATAAGTAACAAGGAGGGCTCTGGGGGTATACGGATGGATGGATCTCTCTGCGGAGGGGAAATAGAATCAATTTTGATAGTGGACTGTGGGAGGGTGGGGATGGAAACAGAAGGGATCAGGTGGGTGAGGGAAAGACAGGAGAGAGTACAGGGAGAGAGGATCAGAATGTGGGGGTACAACTAGGGAGCTATGTGGAAACCTAGTGCATTGGAAACTTCATGGAACCTATAAGGGTGACCCTAGTGAGGACTCCTAGTAATGAAGTATAAGGAGCCTGAACTGGCCCTCTTCAATGATCTGATAAGGCTTCCAGTGGTGGGACCAGAACACCAACCCAGCCACAAAACTTTCTACTCACCCCTGTCCTGCTTGAAAGATGTGCTGGGGCAACAGTAGCTCAGAAGTTGTAAGAGTGGCCAGCCAGTGAGCGGCTTAATGTGAGGCCCAAGCCATGAGAGGAAGCCTATGCCTGACACTCACCTGATGGCCAGGAACTAGAAGCTGGATCAATCAGAGACCTAGGGTAGAGCCAGGCACAACTGACATAAGGAAAAAGCAAATGAAATGGTCCCTAACGATATTCTGCTGTATTCATAGGTTGGTGTCTAGCACAGTTGTCATCAGAAAGACTTCCACCAGCAGATAGAAGCAGATGCAGAGATCCACACAACATTAGGTGGAGCTCAGGGAACCCTTTGGAAAAGGGGAGGAAAGATTGTAGGAGCCAGAGCAGTTGAGAACACCAGGACAACACAGCCCACAGAATCAACTAAGCAGGGCTCATAAGGACTCACAGACTGAAGAGGCAAACATGGAGGCTGCATAACTCAGCACTAGGTCCTCTGGATGCATTCAGTGGCTATTTAGCTTGGAGTGTTTGTGGAACTCCTCACAGTGGGAGGAGTGAGTGTCTCTTTTGCTTGCTTTTGGGACCCTTTTCCGGGGTTGCCTCCTCTATCCTTGATAGGAGGGTTTGTGCCTCGTCTTATTGTAACTTGTATTATGTTAATATTACTGGGAAGCCTGCTCTTTTCTAAAGGGAAACAGGATCAGTGGATCTGAGGTATAGGGCAAGTGGTGGGAAGGAACTGGGAGGGTGGAGGCTGTCATCAGGACGTGTTGTATGAGGGTAGAATAAAAAAGTTACAAGTGTCAAATTTCTGGCCAGAGATCTTGTACACTAACCAATTACTCAAACACAAACTTGACAAATCTCGTGTGCACTGATGTAAAGACGTTCATGCTGAAGAATTTTTGAATACAGCAATGGTGTTGTTCTAAATTTCTTCTACATTACTCATGGAACACTTATGCTAACCACAGTTTGGGTTAGGATCACTAGAAACACTAAACAAATGTGAGGGTATTACACAATCTCTGATCTCCCTCTGCCATGTTAAAGACAAACAAGTTCAAAGCAATGATGGAGATTTTGTAGTGATACGTGTGTAGTTTCATTTGTAATTCAATCACTTTAATAAACAAGCTGACACTGACCAGCTTCCAGAACATAAAAGCGAGTGAAATACAACCTTTTTCTTTCAGGATTTACAGTCTACTGAGAGAAGTTGATAGGTAACCATGTGAGTCTATATTCATGAAATAATGGGAAAATTTGCAAAAAGAAATTGGTGAGGGAGACTGGAAAGACAAGTAAAGTATCCATTTGTGCACAAAGAAATAGATATATGGATGAAAATTTTCAGGAACCCAATTGAATTTGATTTTCTGGGGGAAAATGATGGCTTGTATTTTCATCTTCATTTGCTCAATGAGCAAAAACAAACAAACAAAAAAAAAACAAGTGCATACAGACATAAAACTATTTGATTTTAATCAGACAGGCTTGGCTTTGTCATCTATAGTATTTGCAAATTTGGTTAAACCCATTGGATTTGGAATTTAGTTTCCTTCAATGCAAAGTATACAACATAATATTTCTTTTAAATAAATCACCAGTTGTTATAATTAATTTGAGATAATAAATAAATAAGTAGATAGATAAATAAATAAGTATTTAGATTGCAGTTAGACATTACACTGGCTTAGGAAAGTGGTAGTAGTAGGTTCTCTGCTAGGGTTCATGACCTCACCAACCACGGGAAGTTGGATAAATTTACACCATAAAGCAATAATCCCCTTCATTTGAGCAAGCCTTGGGGAAAATCTGATAGCTGTTGGTTACCCCCATGAAAAGTGTCATTACTGCACAGTTGGGGATATCTTGCCAGGATGTTCATTGTTGTGGTTCATAGGCTTTACAGCTGGGTAGGACTATTGATTTCTTTTCTCCCTTGATATCTTGCACCGAACCTTCAGATACTATGAGCAAGTCCTTAGAAAGGAGGCTTCCAGGTCAGTTTCAGCTGTGTTCAACCAAGTCCTGTGTCCAGTGTATGGTGTCTTCAGCAATAGGATCTTACCTTTAAGTTCTGGGGAGCAACAAAAGTGATGACAATGGACTATATTATTTACGAGTCCCTAGGGGCTATAGGCTATATTGTTTTAGGAGTCCCAAAGACTCTCCAGACTATTTGCAGGTAAATGGACAGAACTCAAAACTATTACAGTGAGTGACGTAATTCAGACCTGGAAAGATAAAAACTGCATGTTCTCTTGTATTTGTCCATCACAGTTATGAATCTTTAAATGTGAAATATATAACCTAGAATATATACAGAAATAAGTAAAGCGTAAAGCGATGTGACTGGGGGCTCGAGATGGGGGCACAGTAGGACACAGATGCTATGAAGGGGGAAAATGGGGAAGAATGGGGTGAGGGGCTTAACAGTGACAGGAAATAGAAGGCAATAATACAGAGGAAGAAGAGGGGAGGGATAAACACACAAAGAATGTTTGAAAAAAGGTATAGTGGAACATCTTATTTTATGTTTACATATATATGTGTATATATATATATATGTACTATAGATATATACATACATGTGCATTTACATGAAATTATGCCACTTGGGTGATAATTCTCCCCTCAAGAACTATAGATCATCTAACAAAGCCCTCAGTGCCAGGCATAGAGAATCTTCCTTTGAATTATTAAGCAATTAAGTATTATAATATATTTATTCTTCATTGTGAAGTATAGTCTATTATTTTCCAATTTAATGAATGTTTTGGGCATGCTTGAGTCCCACAGAATGCATACATTTTAATCCTAGTCTCCTGGTCTCCAAAGCCCCAAAAGAAAGTTGCTACTCAAGTATTCTGTATTAAAAGATACATTTTAGATAAAAGAGAGACATCTAAACATGAGTGTGTATCCAATAGAAGAAAGCCACATGAGAGCTCAGCAAGCCATCTATAAGCCAAGAGGGGCCTTAAGTGGGACCAGAGATGGGGATACCAAAATGCCACTGTATTAACATCCATAGCTGTGAGGAAATTAATACATGCTGTTTAATCTACTCTATATTTGTTATAGCAGCCCTATTAAACTCATACAACAGGTAGGTATCAGGGACAGCGAAGCTACATGTGCCTACTTTGCAGAACACATGGGGTTCAAACCCAAGAAGTTTTACACCAGACCTGATGCCCTTAATTTCCTCAGACTGCTACCACTCAGAATGCAGAAATTGGAGTCATGAGAGGAAGTCATATACTCTCACCTCCATGCCATTGACAGCAGAGGCAGATTCAAGCCCAGATCCTTTTTTTTCCCCTACATCCTGGACAATTTAAAGTGTTCTGCGATGCCTTAGAGAGATGGTTTTCCTAAAAGCTGCAATTCACTGACTTTCCACACAAGAGAGTTGAGGCAGCACCAGCGTTGACACATGTGTGCAGGCTATAGGAAATGTTCACGGATGAAAGACGATGAAATCTTGCAAAAGGGCTCTGTAGTCACTTAAGACATTAGAGTCATATTCCATATCAGCTTCTAACTGCCTTGGTAAGGTTTCCAGCACATCATCCTTTACAATATCAATTTAAACACAAATTTTATTTGTCATACGGCTGTTGAAAACCTTTTAGTGCCTTCAACACATACCAGAAGAACCATTAACATAGATGTTCTAAATTAGAAAGGGTTTCTCTGGAGTCTGACTGTTCACACACTTTAGTTAGCGAGCAAAAAATTGGAAGCATTACATTGGACTGACTGTCAATTATGTGATAACTCCAGTCAGAGCTGCTTCACTAAGTGTCATTTCTGACACTAAGTTACAAGTGGGACAGGGGCCCCACATTCTAAGGGCCAGGGAAAAAAAAGCAAGCTTTGGCCATGCCAAGTTAAATTCTACATTTCAAAGCTCTTCCCATTATGTCGTACACATAAATGTTATTCCCTCTGATGCAATGAGTGTTACTACACATTACCAAACTACTAACATCATTCTTCCACGGGGAATCTGATAATGGCACTTAAAATAAATATCACCAAGATTAAACATTTTGACAAAGTACCATATTATAGACCCTTAATAGTTTGTTTTACAGCTCATCTAGCATCTGAACATCCTAGCACATCACAGAAGCAGCTTTTAAATGAAAGTATTTAATGCAGTAAAAACCAAAGAAGGTGAACAGAAACATATTCCCTATTCACTCATTCTTTCATTAAATATGCTTGTGTGTGTGAGGGATTTGCTTGTGTCTGAATGGATGTGTGTGTCTCTGCATATGATGTGGAAACCAGAGGTTAACAGTGGGTATTGTCCTAGTTTGCTTTCTGTCATTGAGATAAAACATTAACCAAAAGCAACTTGGGGAGGAAAAGGTTTATTTGAATTAATGGTCATACTCCCTCAATAAGTGCAACCAAGGTGGGAACTCAAGTCAGAAAGCAATAGCTGAGTCCTAAATTGTATTTTATAGATGAACATCAAAAGCATCTTAATGGTTGATATGAAACTAGGAAATGGGAAGTGGTTGTGGAAAGACTGAACAGAGTCTGTCCCAATTAGCAGGTACTCTCAGAAGAGTTAGTGAACTGGTGTTGCAAGTGATTTGCAGCAGAGGTTGCAGCCACGCCAAAGCTGAGTCTAAGAGATCAGTCAATGTCTCCTGGAACCCAGGTATTAGTATAGACTACATTTACTCTGCTATTAGCATATGGCAGACCATTTACTATATATTCTATCCAGTTTTACTAACTGAACATTTTTAAAATACAGATATTTTTAAGAGTCAATTTTTTGCGGCATTGTCTGGTTGACAAAGAAATTTAAAATAAACTATACATGAAGAGACACTAGTCCACTTGGGCAGGTGGCTCTGGCAGGCCTTGCCCTTCTTTCCCATTCCCTCTGCCTTGCTAAAAACCATTAGATCACATTTTTCAAGTTAGCCCCCAAGGTCTATTACCTTATTTAGCAACATTTTCCTCCTGAGGCTGACTATTAAGGTTCAGCTACTGAAGTATTGAAGTCTTATAGCCGGAAGTTTCTTGGTCCTGCCCAGTCCAGGGATCTTGCAACTGCTTATAAAATAATCACTCAGGCTTATATTAATTACAAACTGTATGGCCTATGACTTCATCTTCTTGCTACCTAGTTCTTTCACCTTAAATTAACCCATTCTTATTAATCTATATGCTGTCATGTGGCCATGGCATGACCGGTTTGCTGGCATCTTGTTGCTCCTTTGGTGATGGGCTGTCTGTTGTCTCCTCGACTCTACCCTTCTCTCATTATCTCTTTTGGATTTTTCCCACCTGGCTCCATCCTACCCAGTCATAGGCTGATGCAACTTTATTTATTATCCAATGAGAGCCACACATATTCACAGCATACAGAAAGACATCCCACAGCAAAGTCTAGTAATCAAAAGCCCCCTTTGGCTCAACTAATTAACGTGCCCAATTAAAATTAAATACCTCATTTTAATATGGGTTCCCTTTACCTTCATAAACTGGAATTTTCCTATGTGCCAAGTCTGTCTCCTCTCTACCCAGAGGCAATCCTTTAGCCTCTGGAACAAATACCCCCTTTCTCCTCTCCCTTGATCCCTTCCCCTTCTCCATGATCCTCTATCTCCTGTCTTTGTCTCTTATTTTCTGCCCTCTGTCCCTCTGGGGCAAATAAGTCTTCTTTGTGCTAAGAACTTGGTCTTGGGGATCTTGAACCTATATTTCTCCTTTCAACACTAAGTATCTATGGGTTTTTAATTTGTGTGCTGGATAAATGAATTATAAAACTGATATGGAAATATCCTGGTGTCATTGAGAGTAATCGAACTGGGGTCCTGGAAAATCAATAGCCAACAAAACCACCTCCAGCTAGTAGATTTTTTTTGGGGGGGGGGTGTCTTTGAAGTTCAAGTAATAAAATTCCTGGGCCATGCAGGGTGGATTTTAGAAAATAAGTATTTTGTTATAGGGAACTTAAAAGAGAGAGAAAGAAGGCAGAGCTCTAGCATGGCAGAAGTGGTCCTCGGGAGTAGGATAACACTGAAGGTCATTTCCTTGGAGTCAAGATGCCCCAGTTAGCTAATTTCAGTTTTTTAAACTGTCTGCCCATGCAAACCTCCTCCACCTCACTGCTTATGCTTATCTTAGCTTCTTTTAAATAGTTTGCTCATACAAAATCTCCCTCTTCAGCTGCTCAGCAAGACACCAAGATGTGGTTTTTGTCCTTAAAAGTCCCTTTCTCTAAAATCTTGGGGCTGTACTTGGGTCTTGAATACACGAAGACAGTCCCAACCAGGTTAAATATCAATTTTTAATTGGCTATAAACTGTCTGGTCATTTCTGGCAGGCTCCCCATAAAAGTACTATTGGGGGAGGTGGTGTAGCCTTGTAGGAGGAGGAAGTATCATTGGATTTGGGCTCTGAGAGTTCACAGCCTCACCTCACTTCCTGTGTTCTCTCTCTCTGCTTCCTCCATGTAGGTAAAACTGTGATCTCTCAGCTTCCTGCACTGCTGCTCTCTAGGGATCTTGATTGGGTTTATTTTCTCTGCCAGATAAAGAATCAACAAGGTAGGAAAAATCTCAAGTGCAATAGGAAGGAGTGGAGAAATCTCTAGCATTGCAAACAGAATCAGCAAATGAAGAAAGGTATTTATTTTATTTTACTGGGGTGGGGTTGTTGAGGAAAAACACACACACACACACACACACACACACACACACACACACACACACACACACAGCAGACACATAGAGAAAAAGACCCTCTGCAAAGCAGAGGCTGGATTTGGGAAACCAAAACTCCTGTCTCATCTAGAAGGATGGGGTTTTCAAGTCTCTTAAATAAATCCTCACTCTTCCTGGTCTGGCGTCTTACATCATCAGTGGGCACTGGCGACTATGTACTGGCCCATGGACGCGCAATCCCAACCTTAAAAAGCCAGATGGTGGACCCCCACCTTTCTCTCTCTGTGTTCTTTCTCTGCTCTCTGTTCTGCTCCCTCCCCACACTGCCCTCCCCCACCAGGCCTGGCTCTCCCCTCCTCCCCTTTCCCTCCCAATAAAGCTCTAAAAACTAACATTGGGTTCTGCCATGGCCTGTGACTTTTCCTCTGCTAACCAGCGCCACCACCAGCGCTGTTTAACTATCAGTTTTCCTCCCCTAATTTAGGACTGATCAGTTTTTCAGTGTGAAGAAAGATGGGATGACTGATTGGCCCACAGTTGTTGTATAAGCACTCTGATCCTGCTTTGAATTTATTGAGCCAATCCATCAGCAAGCGGCCTACAGGCAGGAGAAAAACCCTACCAGGCCATTGTTTTAAGCAGCAAATCTCAGGTAAGAAGAATAAGAAAGGAGCTAGCCATCTTGCTGGTTTGTCCCCTTTATTCCCTAGCTGTGGCCCCTCTTTTTGTCTGTCTGCCTACCAACAACTCTGTCTAATTCACCACCATGCCTCCCTACCATGATGGACTTGGTGTAAACTTTTCCTTCTATATGTTGCTTTTGGTCATGATTATCTTATCATAGTTACAGGAAAGTAACTGATATAGGGGGTTATAACAAGTTGACATTAAACTTTTGCACACTAGGAAGTTGATAAAAATTTTTACAGTGTATTGTGATTCTATAGAGTAATACTACCAATAGAATGGATAAGAAGGATGTATTACATTGGCTCACAACAGAGAACTGAGTATACCAACAATGGCCATGTGTACACTGGAAAGCCTGGGACCTGGTAGTTGCTCAGTCAATTGAGGCTGAATGTCCCAGCAGTCCCAGGAAGGACTTGGGAAATTTTGGAGGGCTGCTGGTCTTCAGACCTGGAAGTCCAGAGAAGTTGGATTGTGGTGTCACTGAAGGCTAACAACAGCAGCTGAAGCAACAAGAACATGAGATCTTCAGATCTCATGACACCCATGCTACCCCTGGGAAGGGGCTGGCTACTCTTCCTTTCATTAATTCTTCCTGGAAACGTCCTCACAGACCTGCCCAGAAGCGCATGTCTTAGTTGATTCCAGATCCAATCAAGACATCAACCAAGATTAAACATTAGGTGCACAGTTCTATTTTTAATAATATTAATAGTTGGTATGGCTATTTTATTTATTATAAGCTACTTATATAGCCACTAATTTGCCATCTTACAAGCTTTACTGGAATTAATTTTAACAAGAATATTCATGCTCATTTGGTATATTATGCTTAGCACACATTTTCTCATTTTCTTTGGCTAACATACAATGCATCTTTCTTCAGCCCCATCCCCACATATATACAAAGAGGTAAATACCTCAGAGCTAGTGATTAGATGCATGCCTTTGTTTTCTTGTTTTGTTTTCCCTTGGCCTATTTCAAACTCTATTACCTTCACACTGGGTTATGCAGAAAGCTGCCAAGAAGAGACAATCATCTTTTGTGTTTGTAATCAACATTGGAATGGGTATGCAAATACTTACTTTCCATTCTGTGGTGAAAGTCTAAGAATCCCCTAGTACTTTTTCAGAAAACTAATTGTTAGTAAATGGTTTAATCTCTCCTCTTTGACCATGCTGCATACCCTGCAATTAAGGGTCTATTTGAATGATTACTCATTTGTTTCTGGCAGTGGATCCTAATAGCATCTCAAGTGGTGTGATGCCACTATCTACGGAGACTTCCACAGAGTTATCACAGTATCTGCTCATTAGGGCCTGGACCATTTGAACATTGCTCCCTTAGATAAAACATTGATTTCTTCTCTTCCCATTTAGTTAACCAGCTATCTTCGGTCCTCTACTCTTGCACTTTATATAAATGTTCCAGTGAATGGCAGCCAACAGAAAAACTACCTTTATTCTTTTATATGCTTTTCTGCTGAGGTTAAGAAATAAGGTGAAGCAGAAGTCACAGAATATGTATATGGTGAGGACAAATAGTCCCTGTTAAAATGACATGTGAACAGGGTCCCTTAGATTTTTTTCATCTGGTAAAAATGTAAGAATGAGTCTCCACAGATGTGGCATTCTTGGAGTAGTTTCTTCTCATGCCAATTATCTATGATTTAGATGAATAGCCTGCTCTTCTCTGCAACTTCCATTTGCTGGCCCTTTAAGTCTCTCTTAGAGTGTTCTCCCCTTGAAGTCATTCGAACAATGCTTATTTGGTCATATTGCTTTGTAGTCATTTTTCAATCTAGAAGTCAGATGAGAGAGTCAAGTAAAGGCTCTGTCTACCCAAAGGTGAAAGTGACATGCTATCCTAGAAAAGTAAATCAAAGAGTGTGGAAATGCATATCATTATCTTAGTTTAGGGTCAGAACTGAGGAATAAGAAGAAGGAGTAATTAGTGGCAGGCTAACCTCTGCTGTCCCTGTGCTGTCTGCTACAGACACTTAACATTTATGCCACCTTTCTGACCCTTACAGATAAGTCAGTTGATGCCATGGGAACACTTACAGGGCTAAAGCAAATGCAGATGCAGAAACACAATTCTCCTCTACAAACAAACAAACAAAAACAACACCAAAAATCAAAACAATAAACAAAACCCCACAAAAGTTCATACTGGAGCCAAATACGAGTGATTATGGCCCAGGAATGCAGATACAGATAAATATTTCTAATTTTAGGTTTCAATGTGGTAATAGTTTTATGACATTTTTATAGTAACAGAGCAAAGAAAGTCATAAATCAAGTCACCTTTTAAATACATTGATAGAGATAGCAAATAAATAGGTTATAGTAATTCAAGAGAGTCTCTGCTTCAGACTTCAGACACTATCTGACCATATCTTTAGCCTTTTGGGTGGTGAAAACTAGTGATCTGTTTGTACATTCCAAAAATTTTACCTAATAGTCACAAAGATATCAGTTCACAAACAGAGGCGGGTAATAAATGGTTAATAGTGTGACAGGAACAGACAGTGAAGAGGTTCCTCCATCTTGTATTCTTGTTGGAGCCATTTCTGGTTTAACTAGGATTGGATCTTCTTTATGAGAAGCCCCAAAAAAAACTACCCATCTATATATTCTAGAAAACTGATGTCAAGATGCCCTGGTTAACTTATCTTCTGTTATACTGCCTGTCTATGCAGAACCTTCCCTCCAACTAACTACTTATCTTGGCTTCTGCTACACTGCTTGCTTGTATAGCCCTCCCTCCTCCCCACCCCCAGCTGCCTATTGAGTTACCAGGATGTGATTTTTGCCTTTAAAATCCCCTTACTCTAAATGCTTGATGCTATACTTGGGTCCCAAATATCTGAATGTAGTTCCAGTTGGCTGGAATAATGACTTTCAATTGGCTATGGAATGTGTCTAAGTGGTCTTCTTTGGTGGGTACCCCATAGCATAAGGAAACTAAATATGGGGTCAGTATAATTAGGTTCTGGACTTACAATATCCTGAACTTTCCACACTCATTGAAGTTTAATTGATCAGCTTTGCAGAAAGTTCAGTAAAAAGTAGGGTTTTTCTGGAAACTTAAGTTTACACAAATGAGGGTGTATTAAAGGCTGTGAGCTGGAATTTATTTTGCTCTGCATAAGCACTGTGTCAAAGACCCACTTGCCCTAATAAGGCCCATGTTAAATTCTGCTAAATCATGAAAAAAAATTTTTCTTAAAAGAAAATTAAAAAGTCAAAATTTCTTTTGTTGGAAGCAGGGTAGACAAAATTGTCCACAACCCAGCAGGTTTATACTATTCAAGGAACTGTTCTCAAAATAATGAAGCACTTCCATGTTCTTTTTTTTATATTTTTTATTTTATAATTTAATTTAATTTTACATATCAGCCAGGGATTCCCTTGTCCTCCTCCCCGCCCCCCCTCCTTCCCCCCAGCCCACCCCCCATTCCCATCTCCTCCAGGGCAAAGACTCCCCTGGTGATTGAGTTCAACCTGCAGCACACCTGAAAGCACTAGAACAAGAAGAAGCAAAGTCTCCCAGGAAGAATAGATGCCAGGAAATTATCAAATTGAGACCTAAAATCAATAAAATAGAAACAAAGAGAACAATACAAAAAATTAATGAAGCACTTCTATATTCTTGAACTCTGGATTTAAGTTGACTAGAAATCTCAGCTTCTGCCTTTCTCAGAATTATTCAGGACCATTTCTTAAGCTCCCTTCTGAAATATTCTCAACATGCCTTATTTCTTATCCCTTTCTTCTTTTATCAATTTTTTGTTCAATATTCATTGTTTGGATATGTACAAATTGTTAAAATCACATTTTATTTTATTTTATTTGTATTTTTTGGTGCTGGTGATAGCAAAAAAAAAAAAGTAACAAGGATCTTGTAGAAATGAGGAAAGGTATAATAAACAAACAGACAAAATGACAATAAACTGTCAAGCAGAGAATTAATGCTAAGCACCTAAAACAGAGGTTGATCTTGTGACTACTTTACTCAGTGATTAAAGGGAATTGTCTTTGCTGGAATAATACATAAGCTAAGATAAAAAATGAAAGAAGGCCTGGGGAGATATTTCAGTCAGTACACAAGCCTAAAGAAATAAGCTTGATCCTGAGCACCTAAGTAAAATGCTGGGTTTGGTGAAACCAAATGCTGGGTTTGGTGAAATCCCAACAATGGGAAAATGGAGACAAGCAGATTCCAGGGACTCACAAGTCAGTAATTTCCAAGCACCAGTGAGAAAACAAAATACAAGAACAAAAGTGTAGAGTAATTGAGGAAGATGCCTGAGATTGATCTCTAACTTCCACAGGTGCATGCACACCCAATGCACATATCTACACATACATGGGAACACACCAAAATATTCATACCAATACTGCTGCCCACCCCCCAGAATAGGAACAAACCAACCATGTGAGGTTGAAGGGGATGCCCTTTTGTTGTGTTTTGTTTTCCAAGACAGGGTTTCTCTGTGTAGCTTTGCGCCTTTCCTGGAACTCACTTGGTAGCCCAGGCTGGCCTGGAACTCACAGAAATCCACCTGGCTCTGCCTCCTGAGTGCTGGGATTACAGGTGTGTGCCACCACTGCCCAGCTGAAGGGGACCTCTTATGAACAGATGGAACATTAAAAGCTAAGACCTCAAAGGAGGTGATAGAATAGAAGGATCGTTCCTGTGGCTGAGGTCTCTATGTTAGGGGAATAGCACAGAAGGAGAACAAAAATGTGTCAGTGTCAGAATATGTAGAACTTCATGAGCCATAGGAAAGAGTATAAGTTTCACTGGTTATATTCTGTGCAAAGTGAGAAGTCACCCAAGACAATTCTATCCAAAGAGCAGCAGGATTATGTTGCTGATGGGTGTCTCCCCCAATCATTGTGAACAGAAAAGTCCCGAAATTTATTAATGATGTGAATTGATTCATTAGGTCAAGAGTGCATGTGAAGTTCTGGGTTTCTAACAGGCTCCGTGGATTCTGTTGCTGCTGAATCAAAGTCAGTGTTTAGAATAAAGTTCTAGGTGATTCATGAAATGTCAATGGAAGACAGACAGCAGAGAAACAAGAGTCCTGCAGGAAGACACTTCAAAAACTCACATCTCACTTTTGGTGAGACCTGATACTGATGAGAGTAGGGAAGCATCTACATTCAGCCCAGGTTAAACAAGTGAGGGGGCGGGCGCAGGTTGATAAAGGGTGTGAAGAGGGGAGAGGAGAGAAGATGAGAAGTTAATGAAAACCTCTAGAAAAAGATCAGGGCAAATTATTCAGGTGATGATGTCATTTGTAAAGAGAAGAACAAAAAAAGGAATGTACAAGAATATTGTGAAATCGACCTCATCCTGCCTCCATCTTACACTAGCCCAAGACTTAAATAAGAAAGAATTCATGAAATATTATTTGTCATGATTGTGAAAGGTGCTAAAGATAAACGTGTATGCTAACTATCTTATCATCAAGCAATGGGCTATTGTAAATAATGATGTCACTAAAGGAGGTAACATTTGAAAGCAGGGTTTCCCAAACCAATTACAAATTTCACATGCACATTTAAAAAAAAATGTGTATTTTAGTTACCTGCTCAGTGGAAGAAATGTGAAGAATGAAGCAACTGGAGAGTCATACAAGGAGGTCAGTTGGAGTTTCATATTGTTAAAATTTAGCATTGGTTTTAAGCTATAATCCTTACAGAATTAAAGAGGAAGACACTGTTTATGCATTAGAACAGTCAGCCTTAGAAGAGTGTTACCACTCGTGGGTTTTAAGAAAGGTTGGCTGCTTCTGCTTCACTTTGTCAAAGGTGATTAATTCTGTGGAAAACTTTGCCCTAATTGAAAAGTTGTTAAGAGTCCAGGGGAATACTAAATGTATTCTGTTAGAAGCCAGCAGGCCTGCAGCTTTGGGCATAAGGGGCCCCGGAGTTCGCTCTTAGAGCTATGTTGAGGGATTAATAAAGTCTGCCTTGAGAGGTTCTGTCCTAAGATGCTGCACTTTACACCACAAGCACTGATATCTGAAATGTGAACTCTTCCAGAACACTCACAGGCATGTGTGAGTCTAGTCAAGAGGCAAAGAGACTGCAAACAGTAGTGGTTGTGGTTGGTCATTGTTTGGGTCTCAGTTATTTCCTAACATGAAGGGAGGGGTGAGACTCCATCTTGCCCTTGGTATAATTGGCAACAAATCATACTAATTGGTATCATAACTCTGGCCGTTAAGCAATCATCCCCATTATGATCTGGAACTGGCCTGGCTGGAGGGTGTTGGGCTTACACATGATTTTTTTTTTTTTTTTGAAAGTCTACTCATGTCAGTTATTGGACAGTGACTGAGGGCCACTCTATAAGTAACAAGAACATTTCAGACAGAGGCATGAAGTGGAGAAGGATCTAGAAGTGTGTTCCTAGAGAGACACTGGGAGTAACAGCTCCTCTATCAAACTACTTAAGGAGATCTGGGGGATAAAAATAAAGTATCCTTCATCTTAGCTCAAAGTAAAACATTATGGGGTGGTGCCACAGGCAAACTTGTCTTTGAGAGAGACACAGGTTCAGCTTAGTTAGAAAGAATATCTGGTATTGTAATACTTACAGTTTTCAGAACAAAGGCAGCTCCCAGTACCCTGTGACTCATAACATGTTATATTTTAAAATATTTTACATAAAAAGTCTTCAATTGAAATACTTGTTGTTATGTTTTATCTTGAAAATATGTTACCCTAATGCATAGGTACAATTTCTCTTGTTCATTTATTAGCATTTTTAAGAACTCTTCTAGAGCTATCCTATGTCTCTCTTGAATTTGCTCCTCCCTGGTTGAAAGTTTGTATTATATTGTGTCACAACCACAAGGCAGAGTTGTTCCCCCAATAGTTTTTCAACTCTATTATCTAGGCATTCCCTATTAGGTCTAAAAATCATATTAAATTATATGTAAGAAAATGAATAGATGAAAGCTTTGTCAAAGTTAGATCTCATCTGACCCCAGTGTGTTTATAAGGTCACATTTCACACACACACACACACACACACACACACACACGCACACGCACACGCACACGCACACGCACACGCGCATGTGCACACACACACGCACACATCACCTAGCAAGAAGAGGAAAATAATCAACTGTTTAAGTCAAGACACTGATACATATGGGTCACATGAGTCATAAATTTCTGCTGTTGTAGTGCCAGATGGAGAAAACTGCTATTTCGACTTAACACTGTTTTCTCTGAGTTTCCAGGCAGAAGAGCTGAATAGATTTCCTTAATATAGTCAGGAAAGCAGTGAGACAATCACATTATCATCCCAATCAGCCTTGACAACTCCAGCCCTGTTCTCAGAAGGGACATCTATTCCTTTGAGTTCCATACTTCTTCCCTGCCAATCCTCTAGGTTGTCAATAGTTTCCTGGCATCTGCATTAGATGATGCCAGTAACCAGGGATTCCAAACATTCTTAATAACCTTAAATCAAAGAAAGCATTATACATAGAAAGCTCATAGTTTGACCAGGTTTCTTTTCATGTGCTATCTGCATAGTATGGTTTTCTTATCTTTAAGTGAAATGCAGTGAGACTAAAATTTCACTCATTACTCACTGCCATTTTAAATATGTGCGAAGCAAGTCTGGGAGGTGACTCAGCAATAGACTGCTTGCTTAGCATACACAAGGCCCTGATTTCAATTCTTACCATTAAAAGGAAAAAGAAAACAAAAACAAACAAATAAAATTACAGAGTAAAGTATAATCAAAAAATTCCAGCCTGAGGTCCCTTTAATCTGATTCCACTCTCACAATGGTCTGTAGTGTTCAGGCATTTTTCATGTATAGATATAAAATACCCTACTAGTCTCTATTTATTGCCCTCCCATCCACTCTCAATTTTAAAACATAATAGGGGAATATTGTTATACACACTCACCAATGACTTGCTTTTTTTTCTTTTCCATTTATCATGTACATCCTTGTGAATATAATCTTTAACACAAAATTGAAGATGAATTGTGCTTATTGTTTTTCCCATAATATGTATATGGAAGAGCATGGAGTTCTTAAATCTTGCCTAGGCCCACTGAGCAGTGACATATCAGGAAAAGGACCCCACTCCACTGTATTTCACAGTCCATATTCTTTGAGTCTGAAACTTCAGGTCTCACTGAAATAAGACAGGACAAATTTGCCCAACCTCTTCATTGTTCCACGTACAATCTGCTTATGACCTTCAGCTATACAAAGTCTATCTAGCATTTGTTTCTACTCCACAGAACTATTACATCTGTATAGATTCTATGGGGTACTGGACCCTCTCTCAAAGCAAAAGTAGCCTGAAGTAGCAGCTTCAGGACTAGTGGGAACTGGCATTGTCTCCAAGGTTGGGAGTAGTCATAAGAATGTTGGGGAGATGTGCACGGCTCCTTAGCCAGTTCTCTTTCCTGTTGCTGGAATCAGGGTTACTCCAGACCTGGCCATGTGCATTCAATCATTGTTCACTTGTGCTGGGTTAAATAGTGGCATCATAGCTGAACCTTCCTATGTGTTTTATATATATATATATATAAGCTTGCATATATATATGCTTGCATGCTATGGTTGGAATTTTCAAGTTGGCTCTGCCAGGACTGTGAAGACAATATGATATTCCACTGTCTTAAGCATGCCACCTGATAGGTAGAAAGTCCAGTTTTCAGCCACTAGTATTCTGCCTTGTATACAGAAATGTCTTACTTCATTTTGACTGAGAAGCTGAATGGATGGATGGTTTGGTAGCATTGTTGCAATATAAAGTAAGTATTATCTGCTCCTGGTGGTGAAGGTAGGGTGACATTTCAATCCAAAGAACTTCATTAAAACTCTTGTGCCATAAAACAATGAGCCTTCAACTTACAATTAAAAACTACAGTGCTTTCTAGATGTATTTATGGCTGTATGAATATAGATGAGTCATACAGTCAATGAGCGGGTGTAGTGTTATGAATACTAGTGTAATGACTCTAATTCAGAGTTCCAGCATGTAATAAATGAGAATGGATGTTAAGGTAGTTTCCTAAAACACTGTATAAAATAAAACAAATGGAATACGGTGTTTACAGAACATTTTACTTAATAGTTAAGGACTATACTAATGATAAGGACAAGCCTTTGTGGTCAGATAATTTGCAAAATAATCATGGCAGGAAAGTAGATGTGCAATTATTGAACATACAACTTTACCAGTGATGTACAAGAAGCCCAAGTAAATTTGCTGGAGTACTGAAAGCTAACTCGGATATTTCAGAGAAGTCCCCTGATGAATAATAGGTTGATAAAATTTAACTGATCCTGAAAGGTTTTCCTAGTTTGTGAAAATGTTTGAATTGACTTATTTAGGGATAATGCCCTCAGGGACTCTAAAAACCCTGGGGACTCTATACCTTGAATCTGTTCCACATTATTCTTTTAAAAAACAGTGATGATGATGCCAAGGCATAGCAGAAGAGACAGAAAAGCGAGTGTCAATCACTGGTCTGAAACTTACCAATGTGTCTCTACTGCGATTTCACTGTCTCCCTTTTTATTTCTGGAATGCTGGATTCAGGTAATTGTCACTGAGTTCTGTCCATGTAAACTCCACACCACCCAGCTTCTTGTGACCCAATTACAGCATTTATGCCAAGTCCAGCTATGTTACACCTTGCTGCCACCCTCATTCTTGCAAGGCTCACAGCAGGTAGAATAACCTTACCTGCTGCCTTTTACACTGACCCCAGGTCTCCCCATTCTAAGAGAAAGAAAAAGAGAGATTTATAATTTTTGCTGAGTGAGTAGCGACTGGAAGGGAAGTGTGAGAGTTCAAGATCTATGTCACTGCTTGCTACTTCTAAATATTCCTGTCCTGCCAGCTCCACATTTTCTTCTTTGCTTTAGCTGCTAGCTTCCAGGATGAATAATTCAAACTTTACTTGATTATTTATGCTAGGTGATATGAGATATCTCTCTCACACACATACACACAAAACATAGATACAGTGAGACTGGAAAGCTTTTGGGGAAAACAATCAAGTATTCTAAATAGAGGAAAGAGAAACAGCAATTTGGGAAATATAAGTCTATGTGGAATTAAATAATCTGTCACTTATGCTTCAGTTTCTTATGTTCTAAAGAAAGGAAGAAATTTAATGTGCCATAAAAATACCATTATGTATTAGTAGAAAGTAGATGAGTCCATAAATTATAAACAGACTATATTTTTGTTCTGGGCTCTGAAGGTTAAAGAAATTGCAGACCTTCATGGAAGACATGTTGAACAGTAGTGATGGATCGTTCTCGCAGAGTTTCATTCATTTTACTAAAAATAATGCCCTGTTATCTTATACATGACGATGTCATCTATTGAAGCTTTAAAATTTGTGGAAATACATTTCACTCTTATTCTACAAAGGTATGACAGAAAGAATAGATGTGTTATGTAATAAATGATAGCTAAGCTGACGATCCCTGGACAGCACAAACCCCTTCCAAGACCTTGGAACAATTTTGTGGCTTCAGTTTTTTTTTTTTTTTTTTTTAAGGAAGGCTCCTTGATCATCTAAGTTTATGATTCCCTAAAAACTGGAGCACCTCTGGGTCAAACCTCAAGTAACATAGGTAATGTTATTTATGCATGCTTGTAGAAATTTGAAAGGATGGGCAGATTTTATTAACAAACCTTCAGCAGTGCCAGTTGTCTCTTCTGGGCTGTTAATACTGTTTACACAGCAATCAGTATCTTATGCTGATATCTGAAGGAAATCTCTTCTTCTCCTAATTGGAAGGGAATGGACAAACTCCAAATAATAGGATTTTATTTAGTCAATACTTATTCAATCACAAGAGATTTGTCACTATGACAAATGGATCAACATTGAAATTAAGGAATTTATTTCCAAGTAGTTTGAGAACAAACACATATGCATTTGATATAATACTGTAGTACTATAATGGTACTAAATAAACTAAAATTATGAATGAATTAAAGGATGGTATTCTTGAGGATATAGGGGGGCTTAAAAATTCTACCCATTGTTTTCAACAGCTGAGTAATACTCCATTGTGTAAATGTATCACATTTTCTTTACACATTCTTTGATTGAGGAGTATCTAGGTCATTTCCAGGTTCTAGCTATTACAAATAAAGCTGCTATGAACATAGTTGAGCAATTGTCACTGTGATAGGATCAAGTATCCTTTGGGTATATGCCCAAGAATGGTATCACTGGGTCTTGAGGTAGATTGATTCTCAATTTTCTGAGAAACCACCATATTGATTTCCAAAGTGGCTGTACAAATTTGCACTCCCACCAGCAATGGAGGAGTGTTCCCCTTGCTCCTTATGATGGATTGTCTTGACAGGTCTAAATACATGGGGAGGTGATTGGTCTTATGGCATCTTGATATGCTATGTTTTGCTGCTGTCCAGGAAGAGGCCTGCACCTTTTTGAGGTAATATGGAGGAAAAGCGGTGGATTAAGGAGGGGGGCAGAGAGCAGATGAGTTGGGAGAGGAGGCAGAGGAGGCTACAGTTGGGATATAAAATAAATAAATTAATTAATTAAATTAAAAAAATACTCCCCATGTAGTGTGTGGTAAATCTTCAAAGATATAGAGTATACAATAAGAAGAATGAGGTCTAATGTATACTGTAGTCTTTGCATAATTATAATGATGTGTATAGGCTTATCAGTTGGAGCAAATCCATTACCTGTGAGAGATCTGAAAATCTGAATGTCTTGAATGTTTCCAGTAGAGGCATATGGGGTATCTCTTTGTAAGTTTCTTATAATTTTGCTGGGAACTTAAAATTGGTTATTAAAATAGAGTAGTCCTTAATAAAGTAACATAACAAAATAATGCTTATTTTCTCTGTCAGACACAGAGAAAGAATCACCAAGTGCAATTAGCAGGTATAATATTTTCTTATGAAAATGATATTCAAATCAATTTTCCTGTTTTAAGAGTGTATGTTTTAATTTGATGAAGGTATCTAGTGACAGACAATAATAAAGTAAGGAGTTTTAAAAAGAAAGAAAAATTAATTTCAATATGTGTGGCTTATTTGAAAAGATAAAGACATCTAAGATAATAAATTCAGAGCATTGGGTTGGCCAGGGAAAGGGGAATTTGAGTTAGGAAGAAAGAACTGATTAGGATAGTAAAAGGGTCTTACACTGCAGATGTGCTGTGTATGAACAAAGAACATCCTATATGTATTTAAGGTAAAAAGGATTACCAAGGTCTTTCTATATAAAATATCTAATTTGTATTGCATCTTCAGTGATGTGAGCATGAAGACAGCCTATCTCTTGAAACTACTTATTGACGTCCTCTTCAATGCCAAAGAACCTGGAACTCAGATGCACATTTGCTGTGGGATGTTCTGTATGTCCTGTGGGAGCTTGTTCCTGGGTTCCTCATGGCTTTACCCAGCAGGTCCATATAGAGGATGATTAGGACCATGGGCCTGAGTGCAGGTGTCTGAGATGGTCTGCACTTGGCTGTGCTGGGGGATGGTCTGTATGGCAAATGTGTTGCTCTGATTGGTCAATAAATAAAACCTGATTGGCCCGTGGCTAGGCAGGAAGTATAGGCGGGACTAACAGAGAGGAGAAATAAAAGAACAGGAAGGCAGAAGGGGTCACTGCCTCTAGCAGCCACCAGGACAAGGAAGATGTAAAGTACCGGTAAGCCACGAGCCACGTGGCAAGGTATAGATTTATAGAAATGGACTAATTTAAGATATAAAACAGTTAGCAAGAAGCCTGACATGGCCATACAGTTTGTAAGAAAAATAAGTCTCTGTGTTTACTTGGTTGGGTCTGAGCAGCTGTGAGACTGGCGGGTGAGAGGGATTTGTCCTGACTGTGGGCCAGGCAGGAAAACTCTAGTACACACATTTTTTTTTTTTTTATTAAGGATCTTTTTACTCATTTTACATACCAATCACAGATGCCCCCTCCACCCTCCTCCGACCCCTCCTACATTCATCCTCTAGCCCACGCCCACTCCCTCCTCCCATGGAAAGGTGTCCCATGGGAAGTCTGCAGAGCCTGGTACATTCAGTAGAGGCAGGTCCAAGTTCCTCCCCCTGCATCAAAGCTGTACAAGGTGTCCCATCATAAGTAGTGGGCTCCAAAAAACCAGCTCATGCACCAGGGATGCTCCTTAAGCAGATAAAGCTACACAACTGTCTAGCTTATGCAGAAGGCTGAGTACAGTCCCATGGAGGCTCCACAGCTGTTGGTCTAAACTTCATGAGTTTCCGCTTGTTTGGTTTGATTGTCTCCATAGGTTTCCCTATCATGATCTTGATGCCCTTGCTCATAGAATCCCTTTTCTCTCTTTTTGACTGGACTCCTACAGCTTGGCCTGGTGCTTGACTGTTCATCTTTGCATTTGCTTCCATCAGCATTGATCTGATAATTGGGGTAAGCCAGTTCAGGCACCCTCTCTACTACTGTTAGTAGTCTAAGAGTGAGGTAACCAGACTCAGAAAGACAAAAATGGCATGTATTCACTTATAAATAGATACTAGATGTAAAGCAAAGGATACCAGACTACAATCTACAGCTCCAGAGAAGTTAGCTAACAAGGAGGACACTAAGAGGGACACATGGATCACCCTGAGAAAAGGTAATAGAGGAGATCTCCATGAGTAAACTAGGGATGAAGGGTAAAGGGAGGGTGGAGGTAGGGGATGAGAACATGAGGGAATAGAATGGTCAAGCTGGAACAGGGATAGAGTGGGGGAGCAGTGAAGGAGATACTATGATGGAGGGAGACGTCATGGGGATGGGGAGAGGCTGGGTGCTGAGGAGGTTCCCAAGAATCCGCAAGGATGACCCCAGCTCAGATGCACATTTTGCTACCATAAGATTATCTTAAATCTTATGGAAGGCTTTTTATAGAACTCATCAGTGCTGACCTGATGATGAAAAGAAGCCTGGTGTTTCCAAGGACATTAGGGTAGGCTGATAAAATGACAACGAAGACACCTGTCTTCCTTCCCATCTCTTATAATGTGTGCTGGAACAATTCCTCTTGTTTAGCATACCAGTCCTTTGAAAATGGAGCTCATCTCTGAACAGCAGAAGCAGGGACTGTCTCTGACTCTTTTACTGGCTTGTGGGATCCTACTCATCATACTGGGTGTCCTTGTCTAGCCGTGATACAGAACGAGGTACTTAGTCTCACTACAACTTGATGTGCCATGTTTTGTTGATATCCATTGGAGGCCTGCCCTTCTCTGAATAGAGATAGAGAAGGAGTGGGTTGGGGGAGGGACTGGGAGGAGAAGAGAGGAAACTGTGGTATGAATATAAAAATTAATAAAATAGTAAAAAAGAAAATGAGCTCACAATTATCTCTACCTTTATTACATTACTATTATTTTACATATGTGTGTACACATTTTTGTGTGAATATCAATGCACATGTGTGCATGCCTGTGTGGAGGCCAGAAGTCTATGTAACATGTCTTCCTCACTTCCTCAGTTATGTTCTGCCTTCTCTTATTTCTTTTAGAAAGAGGGCTCTCTTGTTGAATTCAGAGTTAACCGAGTGACTAGACTGGTCCACTGAGCTCCATGATCCTTCTGTCTCTCCTCTTCCCCTAATTCCCTCATGTTAGTATTAGACATATAACACTATGCTTGCCTCTTTCATGGGATCTGAACTTGGGTCCTCATGCCTTCATGACAAGCGCTTTAGTGAGTGAGCCATCTGTCTTAGCTAAGGTTTATATTGCTCTACTATACAGCAAGACCCAAAGCAATTTGGGGAAAGAAGGGTTTATTTCATTTTATAGCTTATGGTATGGTAAAGTCAGGGCAGGAACTCAAGACAGGAACCTGGAGGCAAGAACTGATGCAGAGGACATGGAGAGGTGCTTCCCATGACTTGCTCAGCCTGCTTTGATATAGCTCCCAGATCTACTAGCTCAGGGGTAGCCTTGCCTACAGTGAGCTGGGCCTGGCCACATCCATCATCTGTAAAGGTACAGCATAGGCTTGTGCCCAGGGCATTTTCTCAGTTGAAGTTCTCTCTTCCCATAACTACAGTTTGGGTCAAGTTGATGCAAAACCATCCATCACACTATCTGCTAAAGCCCTCTTCTTTTGTTGTTGTGTTCCCTAGCTGCTCTAAAACGGAGTTTTGTCCTTACTGCCTCTTGGGGGCAAGGATTGCTGTCATCACTAAAACCTGTACACATAAGCATTATTACCTCCTCTTCACTTGTCACACTGCCCAGACAGAAGAAGCACCCATAACACGTGGTTAAACTTGGTGATGTCCTCTTTAGCACTGTGCTTCGTGGAGAAAATTGTCTTGGTGGTTCCTAAAGGAGAAAACCAGAATAAAAGCTTTGAGGTTAAACTCAGTTATGAACGGTGCCTGCAGAATGTTCTTCAATATATTTCTCTGTATTCATTCATGCACTCATTTTCCCCAGACACCTATAAGGTTGTGGAAGGAGAGGGTTGCTCTGCTCCATCATACACCTCTCAGGGTAGTCCCTAGCTTGTTGACTCCAACACATGTGGTGTTACTTATCTCAGGAACCTTGTTTACCATTCCTTGTATACAGGTCCTGGTTAGAGAAGCTTCAGACTTGCCAGTATAGATGAGTTTATATTCTTTTTTATTTAATTCCCTCATGACAGCTATCCACTTTCTCAGCAACCTTCATGCTTTGCCTATCAATAATTTATCTTTGTGAAGAAAATGACAAAAACCCGCTTCAGTCTCACCACATACAACAGTGACTCAGATACCTATTCGTTTACATTTGAGGAAGAAATGAACATTAAATTCAAGGAGGCTGTGTCCTCGTGAGAGAAAAGATTCAGAATAAATATTTATAAAACAATAATAATACAGTATAGAAATTTTAACAATTACAATAATATACCCAAGGCTTATAAAAATAATACCTAAAGCAAATGCAGAAAAACAAGAGACATACCTGATTCTTTTTATCTGCGTTATACCCACCTAAATACACTGCCTAGGAAAAGCACAGAAAATGAACTCAGAGGTTTCTGTCTTCCAAACTGGATTTTCAAGTAATTTTCCCTCTCCATAATATTTTAAAATTGAAATTGCTCCACCTCCACAAAATAAAAGTTACCACACATCTTCCTGTCTCAGCAAATTTTGCTGGGAAGTTGCCCAGATCTGAATAATATTAGCACATGCATTTTTCCTTTTAAGGAAAAAAAGGGGACAAAAGCACTGGATAGTTCAATACAAAACTTCCCCAAAGAACTAAATTATTGTATTTCAGTGACAAACTGTTATTGTGCTTTTTTTTCTAAATCAGTTGATTAAAATTCAAGGAATGTGAAGTTCTACATCTTTCCCATAATGTTTTCCTGTGTTCACCTAGCAATTTCAGTGTTAACTAAATTACACTGAAATAATACTTAGTCTTTTAATTCCATTTTTTTGACGAGTAAGAATGGAGTTAGCCCTGTAAGAATGATTCTGAATGTTAAAGATTTTAGGAACATTTTAAGAATTCAAAGGGCCAATACTGAAATTCCCCAACAGATTTCAAAAATAAACTCAGATGTGCATAATTTATGTATTTTCAGTCGAAGGGAGGAAATAAATCAACTCATACAAAAAAAAACAAACTTATAAAACTGAGAACACTTAAGTAAAGGATAAAGACATTCGGTTATTGTCAGTTTGTAAGTAAGACATAAAAGGCACAGAGAACTAAGTATAATTCTCAGTGTCAGCAAACAGTAACTGCAGTTATATCCGTGTCAACCAGGTTGTTCTGTTTCCATAGCTTGTTCCCTTTAATCACCACAGGTTTTATTTTCAGATAGTATTCCACACATTCTACAAATATTGTTCTTCCATCCTGCCAACTATGCTGTGCCTCAGATGTAATTATAGTCCCCACCCCATTTTATAAACAGGCAGGATGAAGGGGACCAAATGCCCTTTCTAGGTAATTGTTAATCAAACCTGTGATATTGCCCAAGCTTTTCATGCTTGGTATACAGTGGTATTCTGTATTTTCCTTGCATTTCAAAGATATTCAGTCAGAGATATACTTGCAATTTACCTGTGACAAATTATACATACATTTAAAGTTGTTAGCATTTATTCTGTTTCAGAGCAGTCAGGATCTACAGATTAGACCAGAGGATGAGTAGATTTCTATGCTCTGTATTTGTTTCCCATGTGTTAGCAGGTTAAGAATTTCAGCACTCCAGGAAGTCTTCTAGGACCTTGAGTCCAGGCTGAGTAGTGATCTTGCACTTAAACCTTAGTCTTCTCCTCCTATCTGAGTGGTTACCTATATAAGTAAGTTATCTTGCATAGTGTGTTCTTGTTTCTTAATCTATCTATGGGAACATCAAGCAGAAGTAACAATAATAATATATAATAATATATCAACATATTTGCTTGTCAGTGTTGCCATAGGAGTAACAATCAACACTATTTCAGCACAATTACTGCCACATGGTAAACATCTAATTGGTATGGAATAGAACCTCTTATATTCTATTCATATGAGAATGACTAATTAGGAAGGCATTGGTGCTACAATAAATCAATTATCTTCTGATAATTTGATGATAAAGGTGCTCTGTGCTCTCTAGTTTGCAGTATTTTTGTTTCATAGTTTTGAAGCTGTCAACATAGATTCCCAGAGTGCTCATTTAAAATATCCCTGATTCCTTTTTGGTTGCTGAAGGATTGCCATCATGGTGAAGGACACAGTAAAAATATAGATCAAGAAATTCATGACGAACTATCTACTTTAGAGGAAACAAGTGGTCAGTGAAGGCCCTCACTCTGGGAAGGCAACAGTGCTAAAGACAGAAATTGAGAAAACCTAGTCAAAATGTACAAAACTGCACTAAATTTCATAATTATATTTGGACTCAAAACCCATTTTAGTGATAGCAGAATATCTGGCTTCAGCATCACTTATGATTCCTGGGATTATACAAAGAAAAAAAAAAGAACCTATAGACTTGCAATATATTGCTTTCACGAGAAGAACAAACAAACGAAACTCCAAGAAAACAGTGAAAGGAACTCAAGAAGAGAATGACAAGGTCAGCAGGCCTAGAATGGGAGCCAGAGATTAAGTAGCAAGAAAAGGAGTCAATATTCTGAGGTGCCAATTGATCTTCCACAATGGCATGAATTTCTAAGGACTGAAACAAGAATTTGTAGAAACTTCAAAAAAAATAAATACCCGCAAATGTTGCACATAATGAAAATAAAAATGTCTAAAATTAAAATTTGTTGGCTGTAAGTTCTCATTTCCAGATCTGACAGGGAAAGATAGTGCAAAGATTCCTCCATCATGTAGCCTTGCTGAGGCCATTTTAGGTTTGGCTGGAATTTGATCTTTTTAGATGGGAAGCCCCATGGAAAATTATCCAACTCTATTCAAGGAATCTGAAGTTAAGATTCCCCAGCTAACTTATCTTGGTGTCTGTTAAACTGCTTGCCTGCACAAAAACCTCCCACTGCAGCTCTCAACCAAGATATCAGGATTTATTTTTTGCTTTTAAAGTTCCTTTTCTCTAAATGCTCAGTGCTACCCTTGAATCTTGAATACTTGAGCATAGTCCTAGACAACTGGAATAAAGATTTTCAGTTGGCTACAAACTATGTCTGAGTGCTTATCTCTTCTGGGCTTCCAGTAACACCCATCCCTTACTACATCGTTGGGTGTTTGAAATTAGACTTTCTGTTTCTCTTACAAATCCAGGACCAAATATTTTTTTTGCCTCTCATTTGACCACTGATGACTCTTGTCTTTCTGTAAAGTCCACCTGTAGCCATAAATAGCACTTGATTTGCTTCAGTTTCCGGGAGCCTTGTCTCTTTAAATGTAATATTTTATGGTTATGTGTTTCATTTAGAGAAAAACATGCCTAAAACTTAGGAGTTAGCAACAAATCGGAACATTTTTTTTCCTTACAGGAATTAGTCATTTGAGCAACAATACCAAACTCTCCAGTCATTAATTCCTCTATGAAAAGATGTGTTTGAGAAGTGGGTTTGTCAGATAGCCCAATATGATTTCTTTTATGTGACACAGATTCATACAGGTTTTGTTTGAAACTCAAAATTTTATACCAAAGTATTGGCTACAAAGAAGTTTCTTCACAAATACAAGGCACAGCTGGCCCATGAATGACTGGGTAAAAAATTTTTTTGCTATTATTGATTTTTCCCTAAAATATAGAAATGCCATTATTCTAATTTTAAATAACTGCCACTACACACTTGTTATACTTTTAAAAATATTTATTCATTATTTAATGTATTTATTAATTAATGTATATGTGTATGATTATTTTGCCTATGTGTATGTATGTGTGCCATATGTGTGCATACTGCCCAGGGATTTCAGAAGAGGACATTAGATCCCCTTGAAATAGAGTTTCAGATTGTTATGAGCTGCCATGTGGATGCTGAAAACTGAACTCAGGCTCTCTTCAAGACCAACATATGCATTGAACTGTTGAGCCAACTCTACAGGCTAAGTCCCTCCTTTGTTTGTATACATAGTTTTGTTTTTTGAGATAGAGGCTCCCTATGTAATACACACTGTCATCAAATTCACCATGTATCCCAAACTCTTGATCTTCCTGAGACTGAGCTGGAATTATGTGCACACAACAGCATACCCAGCTCGTCTTGATTCTGTGACTAGATTATTCTCTGAATTCATTAAACAAAATGTGTTTGCTAATCCTATCACAAAGTAGTGAAAATTCTTTGCATAAAATTAATTTGAAGGAGGTTTGAAGCGGTTCTCATCTCAGTTATTAATGCTATTGTGAATATGAAAGCAAATAGAAGCCATGCTGAATCCCTTTGCAAGAAGTCTCATGGAAAAATACAAAACAAAACAAAAAACCAAAAAACTGTCACTCCAAAAGATATCAACATTGTGAAGGAGACACTAACTATGATTGTGCTCAAAATGAAACTGTATATACTATTTAAACTTTTCATTATGGAAGACATTTTGTATCTATAAAATTGTCAGTGCCAATACATTGCAGCCCCATGCTCCTAGTGGTCTGAATTATTATATAATTCATGATCTATATTAGTCTATTAGTTTTTTGTTATTGTGATAAAACACCATGATCAAAGGTAATTTAAGGGAGAGGAAGAGAAAGTTTACTTTGCCTTATAGTTACATAGAGATAAGATTCTACCATCATAAAGGGGGTGTGGCAAGCATGGCAACTGAAACAGGAAGCCAATAATTCACATCCTCAACTACAAGCATGAAACTCTTTCAGGGAGAGTTGAACTTCTCTAGAGACTAGGTGCTCTTAACTGCTGAGTCATTTCTTTAACTCATTTGTCTTTGTTGTTGTTTGTTTTTGTTATTGTTATTATTTACAGGATATCACAGGTAAGTGATTATCTTGAGTCTCAAAAGAGACTGTGGACTTTTGAGCAAAGTTGAGACTATTAAAGACAATGGGAACTTTCAAAGTTGAAGTAAATGCCTTGAACAGATAATATGGGATAAGCCTATAAGGGTGAGGGACCTAAATGTGGCAGTTTGAATGAGAAATGTCCCCTATAGTGTCTTGTTTTTGAGCACTTGATTCTCAGTTGGTTGTTCTGTTTATATATATATATTTTTAAATGTTTAGGAGGTAGAGCTTTGCTAGAGGAAGTATATCACTAGGGGTGGACTTTGAGGTTTTGTAGCTCATTCCATTTTCTGATCTCTTTCTGCTCTGTAGATAAAATGTAATCATCCAACTTTCTGTTCCTGCTTCATCACTTTATGGACTCTTTTCCTTTTCAACTATGAGCTAAAAGAAACTTTTTCTTCCTTAAGTTACTTTGATCATGATATTTATCACTACAGCAAAGTAATTCATATGGGGGTAGGGGTGGGGAAGTATACTAGTCAGGGTTCTCTAGAGGAACAGGACTTGTAGAATGAATATGTATATTCTAATAAATCCCATATTATATTATATTAATTATATCATATCATATCATATCATATCATATCATATCATATCATATCATATCATATATAGTAGAATTTATTAGAAAGACTTACAGGCTGTAGTCCAGGTAGTGAAAAAATGATTATCTCCCAATGGAAGGTCCAAGTATCCAGTAGTTGTTCAGTTCACAAGACTGGATGTTTCAATTGGTCTTTAGAATATCCCAGAATCCCAAGGAAGTAGGCTCTAATACCAGTGAAGGAATGGACTTGTCAGTGAAAACAAGAACAAGCAGGCAAAGAGAGCAAGCTTCCTTCTTCTATGACCTTTATATAGGCTGCCAGAAGAAGGTGTGGTACAGATTAAAGGTATATCTTCCCACCCCAAAAGATCCAGATTAAAAGTGGGTCTTCCCTCTTCAGATGATTTAATTAAAAAAAATTCCTCATAGATGTACCCATGCACATAGGTTTTAGTTAATTTCAGATGTAGTCAAGTAGATACCAAGAATACCCACCACAGGAGGGGAAGAGTTCTGGATCTCATCAGCCAGCCAACCTTCCTCTACATCCAGTGAGAGACTATGCCTCAAAAATATGGAGAATGTTAGAGGAAAATACATGACCTCTATACACATATATATGCACACAGGCACATTTACACTCATCTATGCACACATCTGACAAACACAACAGTACACAGAGCACACATGTACACATACACACAAAAGAAAAAAAACCTCAGGGGAGTGTATTATCATCACATTGACATGAAGCAGGAGAAAATATCAAGAGATATCATTGTGAAGCAAGAGTCTAGAAATTATTCAACAGAAATGGGCCGATATGTCCATTATTTTGGTTTAATATAAAATACCCCCCCCCATAAAGTTACATGGTTGAATTCTTGGTCCCCAGCTGGTTGCGCATTTTTGGAAATTTGTGGAATTTGAAGGTAGAATCTGACTGATGGAGTGAGTTAATGAGGATAGGCCCTGAGTCAGCTCACTGCTTCCTGACTCTGAACACAGTGTAACCAGCTGCTTCTTGTATCTGAAAGCCATGCCTTTCCTGCCATGATGAACTGCATTGCACTCAAACTGTAAGACAAAATAACCCCATTTCCCCCTTTGATTTGTTTCTTGTCAGATATTTGGTCACAGTGACAAAATAGCACCCAATATGTCCCAACAAAGGAATGGTATAGAGTCTGTTGAGAGATGAGAATTAACTTGCATACTGTTGAAAGAGTGAGGCAGAGGGCATTCAGGAATGCAAAAGATGCCTGACACAAGCAGATACTAGATTAGGAGATAATAGGGAGGTCAGAAGAGTAAGAAAACTATTGATCGGTATCTATATCTCTAAGATGATGAAGCCAGCCCTGCAAAATTCCAAACCCTAAAAAGCTATTTAAAAATTCTTTAGGAAGTCATTATGGTATTAGTATAAAATCACCTGTAATTGTCTGTTGGAACCTGGGCCTGGGCCTTCATTCAGGTAGAACTGTTGACAAGAGTAGACAAATCTTCCATCCAAAATTCATGAGCAATGTGAGTAAGTGAAAGTCCCTTCTCTATAAAATAAAACTATATTCATGGCTGCAAAGGTGCTTACAAGGATTATTAATGAGGAGATGGAGAGATGGCTCAGCAGTTAAGAATACTTGTTGCTCTTACAGAGAACTCATGTTTGGTTCTTCGCACTCATGCAATGACTCACAACCACCTGTAACTCCATTATCAGGACATCTGATGTCTTCATGGGTACTACACACACATAGTGTACAACATACATGCAGGCAAAACACACCTACACATAAACTAAAAACATAATAATTTTTAAGATAAGAAATATACAAGAATTATAAATGAGATTGGAAACAAAGAAGGTGATTTTGTGTCTCCAGTAATAGAGACAGTATAATTTTTAGTAGTGATTTCTTCTGATTCAACCTTCACACTGTGTGTGTGTGTATGTGTGTGTGTGTGTGTGTGTGTGTGTGTGTGTGTGTGTGTGTGTGTGTGTGTTATTGCCAGGTATGAGTACAAACCTGGCTTTCCTTTGGTTGTTGCAGTTGTTATAAATTTGGATACTCAATCCTTTCTAGAAGTGGCTTAGGATAAAAGACATGAGGTCCTTCTTTTAGGGTTATGGCTTACTTGTTCTATGATGTTGAATGTAGAGATTCTTTTTCACGTGTTGTGAAAGCTGAAGGATGTATACAATTCAAGAACTTAGTCTTCATATCCCGTGGACTCCCGGAACTAAGTTTCCAATCACAGAAAAAAAGGCAGAAAGCAAAACAGCAGCCGTAAGCAATGGAGAAAATCTGCCAGAATTTGATCTCTGTTTCTTTCAAGACTTAATCCTCTTTACTAGTTTAGATTTAGTATATTCTTTATGTCTAAGCCAGTCAAAGCAGAACTTTTGTTTGTTGCAAATAAAAGTCTCAATATAGAAAATAGCTAGCACAGTGTGTTGGGGGGGGGGCATACTTCTACACATTGGCTGCTTTATTCATAGTAGTACAGGATGTTGGGTGAATACTATTGTTCCCTCATTTTTGATTCCTTCAGTGAGTATAAGAATCCAAAGACCGTTATAGGTGATCTTCTAGTGGCATGATAGACATAATCCATGCATGATTCTCAGCATCTGTTTGCTCAAGGTGTCCCTAACACACACCCACTCCAAGCTGAAAACTTGTTTGAAATTCACTATACAAAACTCAATCACTTATTTCCACACTCAAGCAACTAAAGGGGAAAAGCAGAAGGGGGGGCGTATCTGAAGTGGGTTGCATTTAGTTCTCGAGGAACAGCAACAATGAATTAATGTTTTCTTTTTTAATATTTCAGTTTTCAGTCATCTCGGATTAGACCAATTGTTATTTCAGAATGAAATTGTGCATTGTCTACCACTGACAATCAGCCATGGATGATGAATCATTATTTTTTATAAAGTTGAATGTGTTAAGATTGAAAACTTTATCAACTTTACAAAGGATGCCTAGAGATTTATGCAATGTCCAGCTCTGCCAATACTTATACATTTCTTAAAAAAATGAGGCTATTGAGTTAAAAAATAGATCTTAACATTGTAATTACATTAGCAAATCCCTAATAAAAATATTTTTAAATAGCAGTTCTGACTGTGCTGTCTTTATAACCATGGAGAAAGATTTAAAATTAATTTCTTTTTTCTTGTTGTCTTAGGAAAATAGTTCCTTGAGGCTTTCTGTACAGGGACTAATACACAATTTCTGCATCTTCAAGAGGATACAGAAAAATATTGGACTTCTACATTTTTCAATATAAACTGCTTTATCAATCTGTGAAATACACTTCACCAACAAACATTATGTATTTTTAAATTATCTTTTAAGTCTAAAAAGTATGTAAGATTTGATGAATCATCTGTAATTTATCAGAATTCAGGTGAACTGAATCTTAAAACTGTCCAAGGAATCTGTAATTAATCCAGAGTGTGAATGATCAAATTAATCAGAACGTGGTCCCATGCCTCTTCCATCTATGTCTTCTACAGCTGATCCTAAGAGCAGCCGATTTTAGCTGCTTTCTTCTTCCAGAATGATGCTTCCCCGACAGCTTATTCATTCCAAATGGCGTGGAACAGTGGAACACAATGCATTTTGATGCTTTCAGACAGGCTTTTTAGAAACAAGATTTAAAAATGCCTTTAGAGCCTGGTTGTGTGAGCGTGGGAAGCACACATGGGCTCTCCAGTGCTTCCTTTGCCCTGTCAGGTCTGTTCATTCACTCTTGCTTCGGGCATTAGGGACTCTAATCACTTACCTGCCAATCTATGGATCTGGTGATTTTATTTCCTCAAACACTGGTTCTGAAGTGAGAACTGATATCCCCTGGCTCCTGCTTTCTTAACTGACTCTGAAGAAAAACTCAAAAGTCCATCCACACAGGGAAAGAGACAGAAGTTGGTAGGAGGAATCTAGCTTAATCAGACTGTAGCCATCTTGCATGATAAGGGTGGTAATTGCCCCTGTGAAGCCTGATCCTTTCCTTCTCCACAGTTTTCAGAACACTACAGAGGATCAAAACCACTGGAGGATACATGTATATTTATGACTAAAAACTAGCTTTGTTCATGACCACGGGAATGTGTGCTATGTCTTTGATATGAAAGCTACAAACCAGGTACATTCCAGATTATACAAAAGCCTTCTTGGTCCTCCACTATACAAAGCGCCTCCCTCTGCCCCAACTTATGAGATCTACTATGCTGCTGCTTCCTTTGACCATGCTTAGGCCAGTAATTCTCAATAAAGATCAGTCCCTATACTCTTGAATCTGCTTCTTTCTGCACTTTCTCAGCACCTTCTAAGTTACTGGGGTTAGTTATTTTTACACTGAATGATTACTGCTTTTGGGAACTAGGTGGTGAATAAGCCCAAGGAATAAGAAAACTAGAGGCTGTTATAATGCTTCAACATTTTACGAAAGTATGCACCATCCTAACACTTAGATCTACAAGTCTTTCTGAGATAGCAGTTCTATAAGGAGGTGGGTTCTCATTAGATCGTTTTATCCTCTTAATTCCCAGACTGATCCACTCATTGCACACTTTGAGCTTTCTTAAAGAAGTCTAGCATAATCAAATTTAAATAACCTAAAACCAAAGTTGCCAATCATCTGGACTTCTTATGTGCACTTTCTGGCTTGGGAGTTTATCTTGAAAAAATTCACCCCAAAGCTAAAAGACACCCTCAGGACTTTAGGCTTTGTTTTACCTCGGGTAATATTTTATCATTTGATTGAGTTTCCTTAAATATGATCTTAGTCTGAGTGAGTATTATTATGATGGTAAAGTCAGAAGCCATGGAAAGAAATTGAAGATGCAGTTGAGAATTTGTTTTTAAAAGACCTGGTCAGTCAATGTCAATCAATTTGACTTTTCTTAAAATCTATGAGATAGTTTTAAATGTGGATTTTAGCTTCACTAATTGTACTACAAACAAGCTCAGTGGAGATTACTATGAGGTAGAAGCATCTAGTTGGGATGGATAGTAGAAGGGATTGATGTGCCCAGGGCAAAGCAGAGCAGGATGAGGGTTGGCCTTAATACTCCTCCCTCTGTGACTGTAAGACAGGCATTCTCTTCTGACAAACATGACAGGAAACTCTCTACCTGTTACTGATAACTTATCACTACTGCTTATAATTTAGTAGGTGACATGAATTCTTTTTAAGCCACTACAGCAAACATGCAATCACTACATGAGAAAAACAACAGCAACAACAACAACAAAAACCCACGCTACATATTTCCCATATTATGGCTTCTAATAGGTTTGAACTGACTTTTTAAATAGGTTGAAGCGATTTAATACCTCAAACAATTTTCTCTCCTTTTCAGAAGATAAATTTATAGTGAATTTAGCAATATATCTAATAGAACTTGTTCATAATTCATTTATAGGGGCAGCCTGTTTTCTGAAAACTAGAAAGAAAGCTCCCATTTGACTTGTGATATAATATCTATTATACATGTTTTAAGTGACTGACCCTAGGAATCATGGATTTCTTTAGCAGCCATGGAAATTACATCAATCACAGACCTTGTATTTTGTCACCCCTGTGGGTAGCATCCAAAAATCCTTTTCAATATTGTTATGTTTTGATGATTGACTTTTAAAAAATACTACCATTTTTATGAATCTCTTGTCTTTCTTTGTTTTTTTCCCTAACTATTTCTTTTTTTTTTAATGGGGTCACATGGTGGCAACTTTTCCACAGTAATTTTATTTGTTACCTTTGGTGTGATGACTGAACCTGAGGACTTATAAATACTACCTAAGTATTCCACCACTTCTAAGATATGCCCAAAGTCTCTCTTTTCTCTGTGAAAATAAATCAGCCATGATCAGGATAATTTGTATATGCGTGTGTGTGTGTGTGTGTGTGTGTGTGTGTGTGTGTGTGTGTGTGTGTGTGTGTTTATATGGGCATTTACTGTTTATGCATTTATGAGCTTGTATAAATGTCTGTATATATGTGTTTCTTTCTTTTTTTTAAAGAGATTTTTCTATTCATTTTACATATCAACCACAGATCCTCTCCTCCTCCCTCCTCCCTCCTCCCACTCCCAGCCTTCCCACCCAACCACTCCCCATTTCCACCTCTTCCAAGGCAAGGTCTCCCATGGGGAGTCAACAGAACCCAATACACTCCACTGAGGCAGGTCCAAGTCCCTCCTCCCTGCACCAAGGCTGCATGCACAAAGTGTCTCACAATAGGTACTAAACTCCAAAAAGTCAGCTCATGCACAAGGGACAGGTTCCGGTCCCACTGCCTGGGGACCCGCCCAAACAGTTCAAGCCAATCAGTTGTCTCACTTATCCAGATGGCCTAGTCTAGTACCATGGGGGTTCCCCAGCTATTAGTCCACAGTTCATGTGTCTCCACTAGTTTGGCTAGTTGTCTCTGTACTCTTTCCAATCATGATCTCCATATCTCTTGCTCATTGAATCCCTCCTCTCTCTCTCTCTTTGACTGGACTCCCGGAGGTCTGCCTGGGACCGGGCCTTGGATCTCTGCATCTGCTTCCATCAGTCACTGGATGAGGGTTCTATGATGACAGTTAGGGTATTCTGCCATCCAATCACCAGAGTAGGTCAGCTCGACTATTGCCAGTAGTCTATGGTGGAGTCATCTTTGTGGATTCCTTAGGACCTCCCTAGTACTCTGATTCTCCTATTCCCATAGAGCCTTCATTTATCATGGTACCTCTTTCCTTGTTCTTCCACTCTGTTCCTGATCCAGCTTGAACTTCCCACTCCCCTAAACTCTCATTCCCCAAACAGACTCCAAGAACACATCAAAAAAAAAATTATCCACCATGATCAAGTAGGCTTCATCCCAGAGATGCAAGGTTGGTTCAACATATAAAAGTCTGTCAATGTAATAACTAACTATTTCTTTAATACACTTAATCAAATATCCTCAAAGTAATCCAGTAATGGTGGTGTACCTTTATAGTTCCAGTGCATAAGTTCCTAAGGCAGGAGGATTACAAGTTTGAGGTCAGCTTGTGCTTCACAGTGAGAGCATTTAACAACAACAACAACAACAACAACAGCAACAAAAACCAAACAATCAAATGAACTGAGCCTCAATATAAAGGCATTTCCCATCACTGAGTATGCATTACTAGGCTTCAAGAGTGTCAATGTCCTTGCCTTTTTTTTTTTTTTTTAATCCTCTCTCAGGAAGCACAGTGTAAGCATGAAGGCATCAGGAAATGTCTACTGAGTTTTGACAAGCCCATCCTCGCTCATTTGGCTGACGCTCCGATTAGGGTCTATGATATTTAAGAGATCATCTGCCTTGCTACTCATTTGCCAAATGATTTTACAACACTAATCATTGTCTCACTATCCAAGAAATTGAGCTGTTGCTCAGGAAACTTCCCAAGATCTATTTTCTGGTGTCTCTTCACTGAATCACTTTATTTCTCCAGGTTTGTTGATTAAAATGTTTCTAAGCCAGACCATCAGAAACATATGTTCCATTATAGTAGAGATTCTGAGATTTGAATAAAAGTACAACAAAAAAACAAACAAACAACCCCCCCCCCAATTTTCCATGTCAGCATTGCTGTGACAGGAGCCATAAATGTTCATAACTATTGTCATATACATATATAATGTTAAAGGGACCTGAGTGAGGGAAGGTTTAACTAACTATTGCTAAAATAATGCTTTCAGGTGAGCTCTATTTTGATTTTGTTTTGTTTTTTTGAGACAGGGTGTCTCTGTATAACTCTAGCTGTCTTGGAACTTGCACTATAGATCAGGCTGGACTCGAACTCAGAGAGCCATCAGATGAATGTTAAAAGATATATCATCTGTGAGAATCAATTCACTCTCCTAAGGATGCAGAAATAAAGAATTGAGATTAAGTCTTTGCAATGAAAGCTTCAAAGGAAAACAGCTCTGGAAAACATAATAAAAAGATTCCTAACAGAACTCTCCAAAGACTAGAGTAGAAATCTCTAAACTGAAAGGACATGATGCCAGTGTAGGTATTTATAAAATATTCCCTCAGATACAGAGAAAATGAAATTATGAATATTACTTTAAATAAAGAGATAAAAATAATTTTACCTCCAAACTATCAGGCAGTGGGTAACTGCCAAAATACCCACATTTAAGATGACTGGCCCACTAACAGAAACTTTGCAATGATAGCATTGAAAATAAAGGGAAATAAAAAATGACACTGACAGTTAACAAATGGTACCTCAATAGGGAAAAATGACATGCAGAGTGGGCATCTTCAAAGATAAATTTGAAAGAATACATAACACAAGTTGGAGGTTAAACACTTCAAACAAGAAGGAGAAAGCACTGGACAAACATGGGTGACTTTGGATTTTATAAAAAAGAGATTGTCACTGATTTGAGAAGAGAAAATAAGAAAATCCAGGAGCTCAACATTGTAGAGTTCTGAAGAGCAGAAAAGAGATTAAATGTGAATGACAAACAAGCCATATGCAATTTGGGGCCAGACTTTGATTGCAACTTTCTTTAAAATTAGTTTATTGATGATTCAAATGTTTGAAAATGGGTGCAGAATTTTGTTGATAATATCTTCAAAACTGCTAGATGTTGAAAGGAGTGTAACTTCTATAGCAGGAATCCACATCGCATAGTGATGCACACCTATTCACGTGAATGAAATTGAGTTACAATGTACACACACCATTTGTTTTATTGTTTGTAGCTGCTAATGGATTGCAATGATAGTATTGAGTAGCTATGTAGGAGATCAGAGGTCCATAAACATCAATCATTTACTGTCTGTATCTTTAAGAAAATGTTTGTCAAATCAGGTAGGAAGTCTCAAGAATTACAAATGGTAAGATTTTAATAATAGGGTAAGAAACTACAAAAGAACTGGACTTCAGTACCACACATTCTTAAGTCTGAGAGACCTTAAAATTTGAGATTTCAAATTTGTGCAGCCTTGAAATTTCAGGACTGAAAAATGTCTATTTTTAATAACAAAATATTTTAAAGTTAAATTTGGATTTATAGCAAATTGAACAAGGGTTTTAATTTCCCATATACCACCCTCATACACCTTCACTACCAACACCTCCTACTAGAGTGGTACATCTGTTACCACTGATGAACAGACACTGACTGACACATGATTTCCAACCCAAGTCCATCATTTGCATTAGGATTCACTCTTGGTGTGTATTTTATAGGTTTGGGGAAATGATATGGTATTTTATTCTTTTGTCATAGGGTAATTTCAGTTCCCTAAAGGTCTTTGGTTCCTTCCTGTTCATCTGTTATCCAGTAGTCCCTGGATAAAATACTTAAGCAAACACAGAGGGGGAGAGGGTCACAGGTTAGTTGTAATAAACGGATTGCTTACTGCTATCAGTTCCTGGGGCTGTATTTGTCTGTTTGGGCCATCGCAGCAAAATGTCATAGACTGAGTAGTTTATAAACAGGAGAATGTTGTTTTCATGTTTTGTTTTTAAAATTTTTCTTTCTTTCTTACAGTGTATGAGGTTGAGGAATTTAATTTCGTTGAGTTAGCAAAATCTGTGTCTGGTGAGAGTCTTATCCTGGGTAATGCTCAGTGTCTCTGGCTGTGTTCTGACACAGTGGAGGGGCAAGCACACTCTCATGTGCTTTTTTTAGAGGACATGAATCCCATTTATGAGTCTCTACTTTCAGGGGCTAATAAGTTACAAAATGCCTCACCTCTTCATTGTTCAGTTTAGAATTTCAGCACAGTTATTTTGCAGGGAGACAGATATTCAGAGCATATAATCAGATTTATTTCTGTCTTTGAAGTTTATAATTATTTTATCAAAAAGCAGAAAAAAATGGAGAGACATTCTAAGAGGTGTTACTCTTAGAATATGAGGTTACTCTACCCTGTGCATCTTCAATTTAGTATCCAGGGATGCTAAAGAACTGGGGCTTTAGAATTAGATGAAATATAAGTCGCATAGCATCTATTCAGGTTCTTCTCTGAACCTGAACCAAACACCCATTACTACCTGAATGTTTTTAAATGATTCATTAGCCTTGTGGAGTCTCAGATGGTTTAACTGTATAAAATACTGGGTACTATCTACATGAGCAGGGTATTGAGGGGTGTATATGCCAGTATAAATTTGAAGCGCTTGAGAAAAGGGCCTGATTCACAGTAAGTACTCGGTGCGCATTACTTTTAACTCACATTAAAATGTTACTATTGTATCATTAATATTTATTAGCACTAAATGTATTGATGCTCTGCTTGTCAGTAAATGGATAGACAGTGGCAAACTCCTATCTATTAAGTAAATGGATAGACAGTGGCAAACTCCTATCATCTATTAAGTTGTGCTCTGGAATGAGGCCACAATGGCAGCTAAAAAGATTGACTTGACCCATGTGATGAAAAAAGGTCTCTAGAATTAAAAAAGCTTTCTAGTTCATTTTGGCACACTCCTTTTTTGGGTATTTAATCTTGACCCTCAGGATTTTTCACACTTGGTGATTGGCTTACAGTGCAGACTTTTTCACCACAACCCTCCTCTCAGAACAACGTTGTTTCCTTCTTGGATTGCTCTGTGTTTCCTCCAGGACTCTTTCCCAGAAGCCATTACATTATATTTTGGGTTCCCTGAGGCTTTTGCCATAACCCACTTCCAGATTGCTATCTTGTGAATTAAATTCTGGGGAGTAAATGAACTATTGGAGCTTTTATGTCTCATCTCTGTCAACCAAATTATGATGGCTTTATACTTTCCAGTTTATCATTTTTTATCAGAATACTCAGAAGCAGCCCCAAAGAAATGCCATGCAAGCCACTCACGTAGTTTGGTGCTTCTAGAAAGCACAGTGGAAAAAAATAAATGAAGCAGTTGAAAGCAATTTTGATGATATATTTTTATGTTACTCAACATATCTAAAATCATTTATCATGTAAGTAATGTAATACTGAAATTTTTGCACAAACCCTTTAAAATCGGTTTACATTTGGTACTGTTGGTACATCCTACCTTATACCAGCTGTGCATTACAGTTGTCCTCAGTTACCACTTCTGCAAGGTGGCTGGTATACTGGACAGTGCATCTCTCAGAGAATAGCTGGTAATCCATATTTCTCAATCAAACAGTCTGTCTTGAATATAAATAAAAGTACCACATTTACTAATAAATTCCACTTTATTAGGTCATGAAGAATTATGAACCTTAAAAGAGTGCTCAATCCAGAAATTCTGGTTTCTTTTTTTTTAATTAAGAAAAATTTTATTTGTTTTACATACCAACCACAGATTCCCCTTTCTTCCCTCCTCCCACTCCCCCTCAGCCTTTCCCCCCAAGCCACCCCCCATTTCCCCCTCCAAAAAGGTAAGGCCTCCCATGGGGAGTCAGCAAAGCTTGGTACATTCAGTTGAGACAGGTCCAAGCTCCTCCCCCTGCATCAAGGATGTGCATGGTGTCTGATGGAAGCAAATGCAAAGATCCACAGCTAAGCACCAGGCTGAGCTCCACGAGTCTAGTGGAAGAGAGGGAAGAGGGATTCTATGAGCAAGGGGCATCAAGATCATGATGGGGAAACCTACAGAGATGACCAAACCAAGTTAGTGGGAACTCATGAACTTTAGTTCAACAGCTATGGAGCCTGTATGGGACTGGAAATTCTGCTTTCTTAAGGAAGTGTTTTAGATTACACAGAGCCAAAAAGTGTATTATATATATGTATATATATATATTATGTGTGTATGTTATATATGTGTGCATATATGTATATATTTATATTTATATTTATTTTATAATAAAATATATATAAATATAATATATAAAAAATATATATATTTATAATAGCTACAATTTATATATTGAACAACAACTATCATAGGACTATTGAATGCACAGTTTGTTTAAAGCTTGAAGGAATCCGATGGAGTGGTTGCAGCTGTGTTCTAATTTTTTTTCTAGCTGAGGGCAATGAGAATAAATAAGGTTTTGCAATTTGCTGCGCTGATGCTATTGGCTAAATTTGGAGGAGATAGAACACTAAACTTATGCCCTATTAACTCTAATTCCCAAGGATATTATGGAACAAGAGTGCAAAAACCCATTTTTTGCTTAAATTAGTAGGGGATCTTTATCAACCATTGATATTGAAGAATGTGAGAATACTGAAGCAAGAAACAATATATCTATTTCCATCTATTTTTTGTCTTTTATTGCAGTTCTGAAGATCACACCCAGAAGGCTCTACCACATGTTTCACATGAGACTTTAAACTTTAAAATATTTACCCAGGATCCATGAGATATCTCAGCAGGTAAAGGCACTTGCCACCAAGGCTGGGGGTCTGAATTCAACTCCTAGGAATCACATGATGGAAGGAAAAATAAACTAAGTTTTGAAATACTGTCTGTGGCCTCTTCCACAATGAAACAAAACAAAACAGAAACAAATACAAATATAAGCCTGCAAATAAGGAATTTAACTGTTCCTTAGTTAAATTTAGAATGCCTTAATAAATAAAGTTTATTAGTACATACCTAAGATTATCCCAATATTAATGAATCCTAGATTCTAGAAAGGGTATAGTGTGAAACTACTAAGCACCATGCTTTATCCATATTTAATGCTAGTCATTAACAATTATAATGTGTGTTGCTAAAAGGTTTATTCAGTATAGATACATGACTGCATGTTGCTTTTAGTTGGTATTGCAAGTACATTAAATGGCTAAAATGCATATGTCCTTTCTATCAACACCCACTTAATGTTAATGCTTTCTGAAACACTTATAGAATAATAATAACTACCTCCCATTAGAAATAATTTATAGCAACCCCTACAGTTAAATGCTGAACTATGAAATAAAATATGCTAATGCCTCCATATTACTGTCCAATGTGTACAGGAAAAAAAGGAGCAGAGAGAAGATGGTCTGCTTTGCTTTCTGAAACTGTGACTTTGGAATGGGACACAATTCTGAACCCAGAGTACCCACTTATCCAGTGCAATTGTGTCTGTTTTGTTACTTGAATCCTTCTGTCTTCTTCCCACCTCCTCTTGATGGTCACATCAAATGTCACAAAGACAGACATGGTCATATTCAGTTTTACACAAATGCTAGATTCCTTGATGAGAATTAATAATGGACAAAAGTAGAATAAACTGTGGAGAATTATTCATTGTCATCACCAGACAGAAAAGCATAACCATAGACTCTAGGAGAAGAAAGACAGATCAGAAGCCACAAAATGACTAAGGACGTAGATGACAAAGGAGAACAGAAGAGGCCCATCCTGTGGAAGTAAAAGAGGGTTTAAGAGACAGCACCGAAGGTAAAGTCTTCAAAGAAGAATTCATGAGAAAGAGCCGTGCACAAAATCTTTCAAATATAGAAGAGAAAGAAAGAAGCTAATTGCAGATAAAACTGGAAAATTGAAGGTAAGGAAGACGGCCTAGTGGGTCAAAACACTAACTGTGCCAGCCTGCTGACTTAAATTCAATCCCTGGAACACATTTAAAATCTGGATGTAGTGATGCATACTTGTAATCCCAGCACTCCTCAGGCAAAAGGGGATTCAGACATAGGAAAATCACTTAGAAACTAATGGGCCAGCTAGCCTGGCACATACAGTGTAGCCTGGCATATATCGTCAGCCACATAAACAAGGAAATGCTGCCTCGATAAAGGAAAAGGAAAAAACCAACTCCAGAAAGTTGTCCTCTGATTCTCACACATGCCATGGAAAAACTGTGTAAACATGCAGCCCCCGCTCCCCACCAGGCTTGCAGACACGCATGCACTCATGCATGCACACCTGTTTAGCTGGGAGATTTCCAGAAATAAAATAGTTATTAGTGCCCCAGTAACCATCTTAGTGCAAGGGGCTGAAATTCAAAGATGTAAAGCATGTGACTGCCATGCTTATACCTTTGAATTTGCACCATGATGGCTGGTAATTTGAAGAATACTTTTGCAAGAGAATAGACTGACAAACATAAGAGGATAGTGAAGCAAGTCAAGGCACAAACAAGACACAGTTCAGAGATACACACAGTATGGAGACATAGATTCTAATAACCCAGGCATTAGACCGTTTTATACAGATTCATGAAAACATTTCTTGGTACACACAAGGAAATCAATCCCACTTATTTGGATTGGCAAAATAAGTCATCTTTCTTTTTGTCTGAGCAGTATTCATTGCTTTTTGTCATGTTGGGGGAGACAATAGAAATGAAAAAGATACAGAGCAAAGACTTTCAAGCCATGGGTAGCTCTGCGCTGGTACCAGAGGAAGATCTGTGACAAATCTGTTCACAATTTATTTATCCCAAATGCTAATCTGTTTGGGGTTAATTGCTTCCAAAAGTGTTTCATGTTCTACCAAGTGAGCTAGTTGGCTGCTTAAAACTGAATTTTAGAAGCTGATAGTATGGCGAGATAATTAACTGTAACTATTTATCATAATGTGCTTTAAAGTTAAGGGGTATTAATGAACAGTGAGTTATGAATCAATAGTCTATAACTGAAGAAGGACAATCCTCTCTGTTGTTATTTTTAACATTCAATACCCAACATTTTTCTTCCCGTTTTAAAAATTATTTTTGGTGTGCATTTATGTGTGTGTGTCTTTGATATACTTTTATATTTATACTGGTATGGCAGGTCATGTACATACTGTAGAGAGAGGCAAGAAATTGACTTGGGTTATAAATCTTCTATCCTAGCTCTGTCTACCTTACTTTTTCAGATGTGGTCTCTCACTGAACTTGGAGCTCTGTGTCTCAAGCTAGACATCCTGGCCAGCAGGCCCTCAGCTACATGGTCTGTTGTCATAACAGCTCTGGGCTAACAGGCATGCATCACCATGTGCAGCCTTTCTGTGGGTACTGGCACTTTGAGGTTTTCCTAAAGGCAAGCCAGGCACTTTACCAACTCTTAGCCAACCTCTTAACCTTTATTCTTAATGCTTTCTCTATGATATTGTGCTGGCACTAAAAGTCCAATGATTTCAGAAACTCCATAGCAATTATAATTGTATCAAAATTGTAATTGACAGGAAATATTTTCTTAATAGCACTGTTATCAATATTTTGACAAGGGTAAATATTTTCTATAGGCTGTGTCTTATGTATTCTCAGAGGATTATTCCTAATCCTACAGGTGACAGTAGGACTCACGTGCAATTGGAACAATCCAGTATTTCCACCAAAACCAATCAAAATTAAAATACCCTTTCACTCAAGATCTGTATAAACTATGTATTTTACCACTAATTATTAAATTTTCAAAGTGAACAATTACAAATAAAATCATGTAAGTCCAAATAAGTGGACATTACCTAGTACAAAACTATAAATATATGATCATATTTCTTAGGTTGCTTATTTTATTCACCAGAAAAAATACTCAATTATTATTTATTTCCATGTAACTGAAACACACTTCCATTTATATATTCTAAAGTACTGGGAACATTTAGGTAGCTTGTCTTACTCAAAACCCATCTTTCTTACTTAGAAACCTTGAGCCACCTAAATATATTCTTTATTCCAACATTCAAATGGATTTTCATAAACTTTAAAATTGACATGACTGTAGTCCCTACCACCTCTAATGCTTGCAGCACATGTGTGCTTGTAGACACAATTTATGCTTTATCTGAGTGTAGAGGAAAGGAACAAAATTTTATATTTCCCATATGTGTTGGCTTTATCTAAAAATTGCAGAATCATCAATTAAAAAGCATGCCACAGAACACAAACATGTTCTTCAAAATTTAAATCATATATATATATATATATATATAAATTACATCCTGAACAAAATAACTGATTCAATTAGAATAAAATGTGTCATAAAGAGAATGATTGCTTGAACTAAAGAGAAATTCCCTTCTCTACCCAGCCTGTTTTGTTCATATTGAAAGGAAAAGAGAGAAATACACTGAAAACTAAGGACAAACCAAGCAGGCAGCATGGGGCACTGGAAAGAGCGATTTCCAGCAGTAAATCTATTAATATCTAGGAGAGAAATTTTCTTTATCTCCCTGTATTTGGAGGGGGTGGGACATTTGCTATCACCAACTTTCTGAGTTGACTTAGGTATTAACATTACAGCTGCTAACACTTTCTGGTGGCATTTATTTGCTCTCTTCCTATTCAATAAGCTCTTTTTATATCTTCTCTACAAACATTAATGGTGACCCACTGAGGTGGGTATTAATATCACCTTTAAATAACATAAACGCGATGCAGAAGCAGAAGAAATTACACATTCGAAAGAAATTCCAATTTAGTTCACTGACTCCAAGAAAAGGATTCTTGAACATTATAATGTGCTCTCACATGAATCCAAGAAAAATGCCTTCTGAGTAGTTGTCTAATATGTGATAAATAAGAAAAAATGATAATCAACTTACCTAAGTACATGAGGAGACTCAGAGATGGTGACAGGAAACTGTCCCATGAACATTTAGGGCAAATTCACCATCTCCGTGGTTCCCCTATCTGGCAAGTCTCTCTCCCTACTTTCCCATCTCCTTTGAGTCTTGCCCAGTTCTGGTCTTCACATATTTTCACCAATCCTAAGTTAGCTTTCACATGCTGCTGAGTTCTGAGACATAATTTGGTCATGCTGGTGCCCTGCTTCAATGTCCTTCAAGAGCTTCCTTCTACTACAGGGGTTTGTCTAAATGCTTCTTCACTTAGCAGACTAGTAAATCCGAAGATTTGGTATCCCTAGGTCCAGTGATTCCACAGCCAGTTATCTCCCTAGATAACTGATTGCCAAATGCACAAGGAGATATTTAGAAATGTACAAGACTGCATGCATCTTTGGTGAAAGCAATCCATCATAAACATCCAAAATACCTCTTTGGCAAAGCAACAAACAAAAAAAGTGTGTTGTTGGAGAAACAGTACTATGTAGCATTTAATTTTTATCTCTGACAAGTAAACTTGCACATCTTATTAGCTAGAACACAGTCTTTGAAAGGATGTGTGTATTGTGAATGAAGCTAATGTTAGCACACATTCTATAGTCATGTTATTTGTGATGACCTCAGAGCATTTTCAAGCATCTCAGATGCCGTTGTTAACTGAAGTTGCCAAGTTGTACCAAAAGCCACCTAGTTCCTCCTAACAGAAATTTTGAAGACTTACATTGATGTCAATCTAATCTCTCTCTGACCCCATCTCCTAGTAACCAATAGCTTACATTTTGTTCCTATGATTTTCACTTTTTATCATATATGAGACCATGTGGCTATTGTCTCTCTGAGTGTGGTTTACACTATGTGACAGTAAAGACCATAGTTTATCCATGCTATTATAAATGATGGAATTCCCTTTTTGTTTCAGGTCAGATGGTGTTCCATGGAGCAAATGTAGACATTGCATTTTTATAGAGCATTTTGTTTTATTTATTTGGTGCTTAATATTGATTTTTTTTACTTTCTATGTATGTGTGTTTTACCTGCATGGATATATGTGTACCCTATAGTGCCTGGGTCCATGGAGGACAGAAAAGTGGATCAAATCTCCTGGAACTGGAGTAATATGCAGTTGTGAGACACTATTTGGGTGCTTGGAACTAGACCATGTTGTCTTCAATAGCATCAAGTGCTCTTAACTGCTCAACCTTCTCTCCAGCCTCATTATATAGGATTTTAAATGAATGTATTGGGTTTACACAAAAATAGATAATGTTTTTCAAAATAAAAATGTCAAAAGGAGAAATTATATGTACAGATTAATTATGATATTCATTTGTAACTGATAAATTCTATTACATACTTTTCAATATTATATAGATATGTAATTAATACAATGATAATGGGATAATGATTATAGTGATGAAGAAAAAATGGTAAATGAAGAAATGAGTGCTTGTGTGCACATTGTCTTTAAGTGTATTTTAACTCAGTTTTGTAAGATGGGTATCAGGAACCTAAAACTTCTCATGTTTTGTTGAAATGAATTACTTATTTTCTCATAAAATATCTCACCTTAGTTATCTCTTAAGTGTGCATTACCTAATATAGACATATCAAAAAAACAATATGTCTTCCCTGAGTAAGTGAACAGTTTCCTTCTAAAATGTGTTATTTCTAGATGAGTCATGCAGGAAGTAATTTTTGTGGGTAACCATTAGCATTTTAATACTGAGCCGCTTTTCTGGCCATATCCTGTTTGGGTAATCGAAGGTTTCCTAGTCCATACATTTTCATAGCTGACCACTTAGGCTCATTCTTCCCACAATGAACAGGGATCCCAGCATCTCTTCACTTTTTTTTTCAGTTCTTTTTTTTTTCCTTTTATTTTTTTTACAATACCATTCAGTTCTACATATCAGTCACAGATTCCCTTGTTCTCCCCCCTCCTGCCCCCTCCCCTTCTCCCCAGCACACCCCCTATTCCCACCTCCTCCAGGGCAAAGCCTCCCCCGAGGACTGAGATCAACCTGGTAGACTCAGTCCAGGCAGGTCCAGTCTCCTTCTCCCAGACTGAGCCAAGTGTCCCTGCATAAGCCCCAGGTTTCAGACAGTCAGCTCATGCACTGAGCACAGGACCCAGTCCCACTGCCTGGATGCCTCCCAAACAGATCAAGCCAATCAACTGTCTCACCTATTCAGAGGGCCTGGTCCAGTTGGGGGCCCCTCAGCCATTGGTTCATAGTTCATATGTTTCCATTCGTTTTATGTACCTGCCAGACATTTGCTGAAAAATGGTAAATCAAATGAGCCTATGGGAGTGAAAAAGTCTCTGTTGTTAGGGTAGGAGGCCCTATTTCTCAGTGTAGAAGGTGCCTATAACAACCTCCAATTCAGACTCTGTGAGTTCTTTGACCCAGGTCAGTTGTTTCTGTAAGTTTTCTTGTGATTTTCTTGACCCCTCTGGCTCCTACAATCCTTCCTCGTTTTCAGCAGGATTCTCTGAGCTCAGTCTAATGTTTAACTGTGAGTCTCTGCAACTGTTTCCATCAGCTACTGGATGAAGTCTGTCGGGTGACAACTGGTATAGTCAATGCTCTACTTGTGGGACTACTAACACTGGGAACAGAGGCTGTCCCTAATGCTTTTGGTTGCTCTTGGGAACCTACTCCTCATACTAGATTCCCTTGCTTAGCCTTAATACAAGGGGAGATACTTAGTCTTACTGCAATTTGATATGCCATGTTTTGCTGATACCCATGGCAGGCCTGCTCTGTGGATTTGGGGGGTGGGGGGGAGGAGAGATGGACAGCAGAAAGGGAAAAATGTAATTAGGATGTAAACTAAAAAACTGAAACAAAAACATCCTCCAATTCAGAAGTCTTTCTAAGGCTGTCACATTTAAAAAGACAATGGCCCAGATATCTTCAGAAGGGCTGACTCATTTGTCATCAAAACAGCCAAGTGAGTAGAAGGCCATTTTTCTGTTATCTTAAGTATATTACCTTTTACTGATTTCTAAAGGATAGAATGCATTACATTTCCTTTCCAATTGGAAGTTATGTATTTTTGAAACATGTTTTATTTAGTGTGCTATTTAGCATGTGTGTGTATGTGTCTCTGTGTGTATAGGTACAATGTACATGTATATGAATGGAGGCCAGTGTTTGTCTCCAAATGTCTTCCTCTGTTTCTGTCCAATTTAATTTTTGACATGGGTTCTCTCATTCAATCTGGAACTCACCAATTCAGTTTCATTATGGTGACTAGTTTTTATTTTATTTTTTGTACAGTAAGTGATTTTAAAGAAATAATTAAAATTTAACTTTTCTTTGAGAATATCATACACAATTCCTTTGATTACTATGTTTATATTATTTCTATCCCTCTGCTTTACCCATCAAATCCTCTATGTCCTGTCCCTCCTTATAGATAAGTGTCATTCTCAGTACACATCAAATAAGCTTCTTTTTGCAGCAGACTGAACATTACAGAAATCCACAGCTGCTCAAAATGCAGAGAGCAACTGACTGGGGAGGGGTACCCAACCCCAACTGATACATCTACAACCTAAGGCCCTACACCAAAAGCTCAGGAAACATTGTGGAAAAGCAGATGGAAGAATTGTGAAGACCAGGAATACTCTGCTGCAAGAAACTCTCTCTCTTCCTCCGTATATATGGACAGGGTATTCTTACATAGGCCTGGATATCACAGAACTTTCTATGCAGACTAACCTGTCCTTGAATTCTGAGATTCATCTGCTCCTGCAATCTTAAAGCCGTTAGCATTAAGGAGAGGCACCACCCCACCCAGCTTTTTACATGGGTGCTGGAGTTGGAAAGCAGGTCTTCATGCCTGTGGTCAAGCCCTTTATGGGATAAAGCATTTCCCCAGCCCCAAGTTATATAATTTGGCATTTTACAGTTTGACATGTTCAGAAACCCTGAAACTTGGATTGAGTGCTGTTGACACAGGCAACTGATCTAATGTGAAATATTATATTAAACATAAATAATAAGCACCAATTTGTATTTTTACATTAAATATGCCACTCATGTTTATGAAAGCATAAAACAACTGCATTTTGATTTCTCAGTATTTACAAACATTATAACATGACCTTATTAATCTAGCATCAAAGCCTGTTAGCTGTATATAAAAATAGCCAGGCAGTGGTGGCACACGCCTTTAATCTCAGGCCTTGGGAGGCAGAGGCAGGCAGATCTCTGAGTTTGAGGACAGCCTGGTCTACAAAGTGAGTTCCAGGACAGCAAGGTCTAAACAGAGAAAGCCTGTATTGAAAAACAAAACAAACAAAACAAAACAAAATAAAAAACAAACTGTATATAAAAACATTACCAGAATCATGGACTGCTCATCACCTCCAGTGTTCACCCTTGTGGTTGAGTACACCTCTATCAGTACAACTTCCAGTCTTTAACTCATGTGCATAACAATTAAACAAACCCTACTTGGTTTTCCCCTGAAATTCATAAGACGCCAGGTACCCAGCTCTCCACCTTAAATCATCTGATGGCATTTCTTGTTACTCAATGGAAAGCAGAGCCCACAGCATGGCACCCGGTGTCCTACATGCTTTACCTCTTCTCTGCCTCCCTCCCTAATCCCTGCCCCAGCTCTAGTTTCTCACTTTCTACTCAGAGAAGAGTCTATTCTTTATCCCCATTTGCTTTGTACCTGTTTCTTTAACTGAGAACATAATCAGTTTCATCTTTTTGTAAAGAACTTTGCCCCCAATTTACATATTCAATGGGAACTCTTCAGATAGCATCATCTGAATTTAAAATACCGCAGCTATTCTTTTAGTCAGATTTTCTTTTCTCTCCACACATGGCTATTTGTCACATAATGTATATGTGCACATGTTATGCATGCATGTACATGAAAGCACCAACATCAAATTATTATTTGCATTCTCTTTAAAATAAAGTTTTTGTTTTTAAGAAACAGGGTCTTCAAGGTTTTGTTCGCCTGCACTAAAAGCACACCATGACTCACATAAGAGTTCAGAAATGATTTGCTGCATAAAAAGATAGATGGCTGAATAAACTCGTACAGCACACACAAGCCAGAGCTTCATTCTCAAGGAATTATTTCTGTCATTTGGATGGACATTCCTCACATATAGTTAAATCAAGAATCTAAGTTGAAAAACTACCAGATATAATGTCATCAAATCTTCTTCAATCTAGAGTTCTTCCTACAGACAGGACCTTCCCTCACAGAGTTTACCTTTGTTTTTTTCCTGTCTTTCTTTCCTCTTATTATTTCTTCCATCTTTTCTTTTTCTCCCCATTTATTTCTTGCCTGCATCAAAACTCCTGTGAGTGGTTTTGCAGTCTCTAGTTAAGTCCAAAAGTTTAAGAAGTTTCCTTTGTATTTAGGATCTCTGATATTCGAATGAGAATGTCCCCCACTGGGTCCATGTGTTCCCCAGTTGGCGGCATGGAGTGGAGAGGTTCAGGAGGTTGGGACAAGGTTCAGCCTTGTTGGAAGAAGTACTCCAGTAGAGGCAGGCTTTGAGAGGTTGAAGACTCGGGTCATTTTTAGTTCACTTTCTGTGCTTCACCATTGTAGTTTAAGATGTGAGCTCTCAGCTTCCTGCCCCTGCTACCATGCCTGTCCCTTGCTTTCATGCTCCCCACCATGATGGACTCTTACCCTTCTGGAATCATAAGCCAAAATAAACTCTTCTATTAGTTGCCCTGGTCATAATGTTTTATCACAGCAACATAAAACAAACTGGCAGGATTGAAGCTTTCTGCGTTTTGACTATAATGTGGAGGAGATGGTCATGGCCTAGAATACCACTACCCTAATACAATGGGGAAAATCTATGTCTCATACATTTTAATATTTTCATAAATGAGGGAACTCATAAAGGTCTTTGGATTTTCTTAAAGATATGTCAATCCAATAAGGCCAAATTGTAAAACCACAAACACACAGACAGGAACTCTCAGACACAAGAACTACAGGTGAAGCGTTTCCCTCTTCCTCTTCTACCCTAGGGTAATCCAAAAGAATTTGTCATCAGGACAAAGCATCTTTTGGAATCAGATGTTGGCTCTGAAGCTGTGAAGCTTCTGATTCCCTTGAATAAGAAAACCTCACCCGACCCCATTTGGCACAATCAGTACCTTGGTCACAAGCTTTGTGGCTACAGCAGTGTAGTGGGTAGAACAGAAGCTTCCAGCCTTCAGTTGTATCACCAGTTCATTCTCTGCTACTAGCAAATGTCTAAGACATTCAGTGGTAGCTCCCTAATGTAGCTTCTAGCTTTTACACAGTCTTAGTAATATCTTGCTAGGACCAACTGCCTGAATTCTAAGTTATGTCTGGTTTGGGTACAGCAGTTTTGATTCCCTATAATGTTTGGTTCTGCAGGAGACCAACTTGTTGCCAGGACATTGAAATTTCAAGCATTGGTCTTGGACAGCTTATTCTTTATCTTTTACTTTGTTCAGTTGCTTCTCTTTCTTGTTTTCTCTCATTGGTTTAATTAGCTGGGAGTACTTAGGAAGTGTATCTCACTATTAATTTTGAGAAGTTTTGTAAATGCATCTCATCCTCAGTTATGTTCTGTGGTACCACAGTCACTAAACATGGAATTTATCCCCAATCTATTTTTAATTCACCAATCTCTCAAGCTTTAGGCTTTCATTTAACACTACACACACACACACACACACACACACACACACACACACACACACACACATTTTATTGTATTTGATGTACTTCTACTTCTTCAGGTATTTCACAGTTAGTGACTCATTTATCTTTGCTAACTAGTATAGGTGAGACCATGATATCTATTCTGTAAGTGAGGAAGGTTGAGATGCAGATACATGAAGCAACTTCCTCAGCATTCCACAACTAGCACATTTATAAGTTAAGTTGGTTTGCTTTAACTTTATTTCTTTGAGTCAGTAATCCATGAATTTGTACTGTAAGAGATCTATGTAGGCACTTGGTTATAAATACTATCCCCAGTTTTCAAGAATGGTAAGTTTTCAACAGCATTCACTACAATTAGTGTATTTATCTTCAAGTCCCCATTTAAATTTGCATTTTGGTGACCTTGTACATTTCTCTCCTTGTATATATGTGGTTCTGGATATTGAGCCCAGGACCTCATAGTGCAAAGAAAGTGTTCTCTCCTGACGTTCATCCCACATCCATCTTCTATATGTGAACTCCAGAATCAGAAAAAAATGCCACAGAAATACCATTAGGTCCTATAACTCATTTTCTATTCAGGGTTAAACACTCAACAGTCTTTATTCTCAGCACTTGGATGAGTTATGAGCCTCTGATTTGACGATTTTTTTTTTTTTTTTGCTGCCAAAAAAGGCTTCTCTGCCTTAGGATGAGAGCCTCACCAGTCTTTTGGCATAAACGTAAGTACTTAGAAGGCAGTTTAAATTCATGCCCACTTAGCAAAACATCAGGAGCAGCTTCCTCTATAGCAACTCCATCGGCTTTTGTCAAACTTTAAAGTAGCCAACAGGCATTCCTTCTCAGGGAATGGGCTTCAGGTACAGTTGAGAGTTTATTATATCAGAATCAAGCACACTAGTTTTCATTACATTAGTGGGTATGTTTTTTTTGTGCAGGTCAATCTTGTAGTACACAGGGCTAGATTTTTCTCTCCCAAAATTTTGCAGAACACCTTCTAGTGCTATGAATGCTAATCACCAGGGAAGAAGATTTTCTTCATTCCCAGCTTGATTTTCAGTGTCTGCATCCAAAGCATGTATTGTTTTTAGCACTAGAGTCTTACTATCTAGTTTTATAAGGCAGCCAAGAACACTTACAATATCTATACTGTTTGGAATCCTCTACGGATACTCGGATAAACAACTCACGGGGAGATATCCTATACTCTGCACTAATTTTTGTTTGTTTGTTTAATAACCTGTAATTTCTGGGGCAGCATTAGTTCACCTGCTTTTTAAATGAATCAAAAAAACAAAGAGACATGTTTTAATTTGCCTATATGCTAATAAGTTCCTATATGTTTTTTTATGTGTTGTTAGTTTCAGTTGGCCTTGCTTTCACCTCCACTTTTCCTGAATGTTCTACTCTATCCCCATTTAAACTTTCTATCTCTAGCAGTCTACCCCATGTCTATTTCCATATAACATGTGTTTACTATCCCCTCCCCTCCTATTCTCTCACCATTTTCGCCCAGTCTTTTCTGGCTTCTTGTCCCATGTAGATACTCACTCTAACATAAATATCAACATCTAAAACTATTAATCTAAAATCCACATATGACAGAGAATATGTAGTATTTGTCTTTTGGGGTTTGGTTTACCTCATTCAGTATAATATTTTTCAGTCCCATCCATTTTCCTTCAAATTGTATTATTTCATTTTGTTTAGCAGTATGTAGAATTCTGTTGCATAAGAGTATCACATTTTCATCATCCATTTATCAAGTGACAGAAATCTAGGCTGTCTGGTTGATATATTGAGCACCCCAATAAACTTATCTGAGGGTCAGAGAACAGAACAGCCACTATATTAAACTCAGAGGTTAGGCAGTGTTAGCACACGCCTTTAATCCTAGCATTCCGGAGGCAGAGATCCATCCAGATCTGAGTGATTGCAAGGCCACACCGGAAACTTAGCCAGGCATGGTGGCACACACCTTTAATCCTAGGAAGTGATGACAGGAAACAGAAAGGTACATAAGGCATGAGGAACAAGAACTAGAGGCCTTTTAAATGTTTTAGGCTTTTAGCAGAAGCTCAGCTGACATCCATTCATATGAGGACTCAGAGGCTTCCAGTTTGAGGAAACAAGATCAGCTGAGGAATTGGCAAGGTGAGGTCGGATGTGGCTTGTTCTGTTTCTCTCATCTTCCAGTGTTCATTTCAATATCTGGCTCCAGGTTTGTTTTTATTAATAAGACCTTTTACGATTCATGCTACAAGGCTGATTTCATTTTCTAGCTATTGTATACAGGGCAGCAATAAACATGTATGCTCAGCCAGCTCTATCATGGTATAAAGAGGGTCCTTTGAGTATATGGCCAAGAGGGGTACATCTGGGCCAATATGGTCATTTTGGTTTTAGCTTTTGAAGAAACCTCCACAGTGGTTTTCATAATGACTGAACCAATTTATGCTCCTATTAATAGTGACCAAGGGTTCTCCCCTTTCCCCACATCCTTACCAGTATTTTCTGTCATTTGTTTTCTTGACAATGGCTAATGTTACTGAGGTTAGACATAATATCAAAGTTATTTTCACAGTTTCCTGATGGCTGAGGATGCTGGACATGTTATTAAATATTTATAATTTTTGTATGTTACTTCTTTTGAGAATTCTCTCTTCAATTACACAGCACATCTTTTTTCACACTACAAGGCTCAGGACACGACACGTTGTCAAAGAGGAGTGGAAAGACTAGGGGAACAAGATTTTTGTAGTGACATGTCTGTGGCAGTCTTGAGTACATGGCAGCTGTGACCCCCTGCACTTGACAGGCACAAATAAAACATGACAGCAGGAATAGCAACAGTGATGTCATCATTCAATGCTAACATGTAACTTTTGATCTGAAGATAAAATCAGTCATTTTAATGGTTGTGTAATTGACTGCCTGACGTTTATATGAGCCTAAGGTAGTTGGTTATCTTTCAAAGATCTCAAAATGAAGTTCATTTGAAGGGATTCAATTATATGACTTTAAAGAACTCATTAAGGTTAGGTGATACATGAGGATTTTGAGTTCATTTATTATTATTATTTTGTTTGTTTAGTTTTGTTTTCAAGACAGGATATCTCTGTGTAGCCCTGATTGTCTTGGGACTTGCTTTGTAGACCAGACTTGCCTCAAACTTACAGAGATCCACCTGTCTCTGCCTTCTGAGTGCTGGGATTAAAGGAGTGAGCCCCCAACACCTGGATAATTGTTATATTCTTAAGTAAGAAATGATTCAAAACATAAATGAATACTGGGTACGATAACTGCCATGAATGTAACCCAATAGAAAGAAGGTTGTTGATAGATGATTCTCCAATGAGTCTTGGGTATTTAAATTTGAATTCCTGAGGCCTGTGCTTTTATCTGCTATGTTCATCCATTAGCATGGTCAGTTTTCCCGTTCAAGTACTAGATTCTCAAAATAATTTATCCCTGTAGCTGGAGGGCTTCTCTCCAGGTTCCCCAAGCCCCGCAGTCCCACAATCCACTTATAAAATAATCACTCAGACGCTTGTATCACTTATAAACTGTATGGCCGTGGCAGGCTTCTTGCTAACTGTTCTTTTATCTTAAATTAACCCATTTTTATAAATCTATACCTTGCCACGTGGCTGGTGGCTTACCGGCGTCTTTACATCTTCTTATCCTGGCGGTGGCTGCAGTGTCTCTCCCCTCAGCCTTCCGCTTCCCAGAATTCTCCTCTCTCCTTGTCCCACCTACTTCCTGCCTCGTCACTGGCCACCAGTGTTTTATTTATATAGAACAATATCCACAGCACTTGCCCTTTTTTCTTTTCTTTTTTTTTTAAAAAGGAAGGTTTTAACTTTAACATGGTAAAATTACATATAACAAAACAATTACCGAGTAAGAATTATAGTTACAATATTAAAGAAGATGTCCTATCTATCTTATATTTGTGAGTTTAAGGTTTTATATCTAACTTATCTTTTATCATAACTGAGGAAATTACAACTATCTAGTCTTTAACCACATCAAAGACCTGAGAAGGAACATAATGGTACCTGAGAAATGGTAGATGGATGCAAGCAACTTTCGGGAATCTTGCAAAGGTAGACCAAGACAGCTGGCAGCCTGGACAGTCACCTAATGTTTCTCAGCATTGTTGGTGCATTTAAATTGGCTACAGGCCTAGAGTATCTGACAGACCATTTTTAGAAGCAAGGATTCTGAGAGACCATCTTACCCTGTCTTGGCAGAGTACAGTGGTCGTTTTCCTTGTGTCCTGCTTGTCCAGAAAGGACAGCATTATATTTGTACTGTCAGCCATCAAGGCAAGGGCAGTTCGTTGCCCAGTAGGCCATTTTGTGCCAAAAAGACAAACTTCCAAATGGAAATGTCTTAGAAGCCCAACGTTGTCTCGGGATCAATTGGTGCAGCCAGGAGCAATTGTGTCTCACGTCAACAGAATTTTAAGTTATTTAAATGCCATATTCTCTAGGTCTATGAAGTGTTTGAAGATTACCTATCTATCTGAAATATATCTATGTATACCTAGAAAACTTAACTAACATGGCTACAGATATGATTATCATAGATGACTAATTATTAATCTATTTTTTAATTATCCATTACAATTTTAAATGAGTTACATAAACATAATACCTCAAACAAGAATAGAAATATATATATACACAGTATAACAATATTAACTTCAAGTTTGTATCAATAAACTAAAATCCATACCAATGTAAAACATTTTAAACATAAACTAAAATCTATACCAATGTAAAACATTTTAAACAAGTTGTTCTTTAAAAGTAGGTTAATTAATCTATCCTTTTATCTTATCATCTCTATATCCTCCTATATATCTATATTATATCCCCTTTTCTTTTTTAGAAAGAGATCACATTTATAATCAATCTGTTTTAAATAAAAATATTGGTTTTCTCTGTCCCACACCAGAGGGCTCTTCTGATTTGGGACACAAGAATTGCCTAACCATTTTTTTTTTTTTAAAGCAATATGTCTGGGTTTAGAGGGGGAGTGAGCCAATTCCACCTCTAAAGCCAGCGTGGTATTTTTGGGAATTTGGGCGTAGCATCTCTTACTACTTCCTGCTGGAGGGGGGCGCTGTATCTTATGGGGATGCAAAGAAAATTTTAGACCTATGGGGTAGTCCGTGAGGCTGTATTGTTTGAACCAGTTGCCTTGAAACCGCTCTGGATGCTGGATCATCTGGGCCATGGTGTCATCGGAGACCTTTCAGGGGGTCTTGGCTGTTGAAACCTGATGTATCTTAATCTGGAACAAATCCATAGCCTCTGGCTTTCTGTGGAAACAAAAGCAGAACCTCTTTTCCAAAGCAACATATCCTTAAATCCAAATTTTGAAGTCAAGGTACCTTTAAAATATACATTTTGGCATAACTCAACAGCTTTTGCAATCAAATGTTTTTCTTCAGTTACAAATATCAAAGACAACATAATCCAGATTCTCTGTGTGGTAGCCATCGTTACGTGGCTTATTTTTTATATTACCTTGAGCCTTGAGCCTATTGCTTTAAACTGTACCATTCTAAGACTGAAACTGCGCTGTGGCTGCTGGCTCCACCCACTTTAGCTGCCCAACATGGCAGTGGTACATTTTCCGCCAGCTCTGGGAGTCATCAAGTCTCAGAAATAGTGGGTCTAAGCTTTTATCAAAGCAGCGTGTAGCCCAGAAACCTCTTTTTTTTTTTTTTTTTTTTAATACTAGTAAAGACTAAATCTACCACACAGCTTAATGTGCCGCTGGCAGACTCCTCATTTCCGCCATACTGCCGGTCAAACGCACACGCCAGGAACCCGCCAGTGTTCAAACCCGTGTTTTGCGCCGTCTAGCTGCTCATATGAGACAAGAAGCAGGAACCTGGTTTTGGCTCTGTTTAGAATTGGTTATTAAATATTCTCAGGTTTAAGGTGGAAGCTCGAGCCGTTGGGCGCCATTTGTAGCTGGAGGGCTTCTCTCCAGGTTCCCCAAGCCCCGCAGTCCCACAATCCACTTATAAAATAATCACTCAGACGCTTGTATCACTTATAAACTGTATGGCCGTGGCAGGCTTCTTGCTAACTGTTCTTTTATCTTAAATTAACCCATTTTTATAAATCTATACCTTGCCACGTGGCTGGTGGCTTACCGGCGTCTTTACATCTTCTTATCCTGGCGGTGGCTGCAGTGTCTCTCCCCTCAGCCTTCCGCTTCCCAGAATTCTCCTCTCTCCTTGTCCCACCTACTTCCTGCCTCGTCACTGGCCACCAGTGTTTTATTTATATAGAACAATATCCACAGCATATCCCTACCATATAATTTAAATAACCATTACATTTTCTCTTTAATTTTGATAAAAAACAATATTATATCCTGCAATTTGACATTAAAGCAAAGAAAAAACTTGCTGTAAAGTCAGACTTCTTTGGTACAGTATTTTCTGCAATAGTTTACATGTGCCTCCTGAACAAAGCAAGAATATATATACTGTAGCTACTTCTTAGGAATTGAAATGTTCCCTGCAGAAGGGAGAGGTGAAATTTGTAAGGCTTAGAAAGTTATCCAGACTTACAAAGCTTAGGAAGTTCCTGAAATTTACAACAAAGATCATCCCCACCTCTCCCACCTCTGCAATCTATAAATCTCCTTTAAAAATGCTAGGGAGAAACAGCCAACTCATGCAATGAGGACAGAACCCAGTCCCACTGACTGGATGCCTCCCAAACAGATCAAGCCAATCATTTGTCTCACCCATTCAGAGGGCCTGACCCAGTTGGGGGCCCCTCAGCCATAGTCATGCTAGAAACCCCATCCAACGACTGAGGGATCTGGATGCAGAGATCCACGCCTAGGCCCCTGGTGGAGCTCCGGGAGTCTAATTAGCGAGAAGAAGAGGGTTTATATGAGCAAGAACTGTTGAAACCAAGTTTGGATAAAGCACAGGGACAAATAGCCAAACGAATGGAAACACATGAACTATGAACCAATGGCTGATGGGCCCCCAACTGGATCAGGCCCTCTGAATGGGTGAGACAGATGATTGGCTTGATCTGTTTGGGAGGCATCCAGGCAGTGGGACTGGGTCCTGTCCTCATTGCATGAGTTGGCTGTTTGAAACCTGGGGCTTATGCAGGGTCGCTAGGCTCCGCCTGAGAGGAGGGGACTGGACTGAGTCTACCAGGTTGATCTCAGTCCTCGGGGGAGGCTTTGCCCTGGAGGAGGTGGGAATAGGGAGTGGGCTGGGAGGAAGGGGAGGGGGGCAGGAGGGGGGAGAACAAGGGAATCCATGGCTGATATGTAGAACTGAATTGTACTGTAAAATAAAAAAGGAAGGAAGGAAGGAAGGAAGGAAGGAAGGAAGGAAGGAAGGAAGGAAGGAAGGAAAGAAAGAAAGAAAGAAAGAAAGAAAGAAAGAAAGAAAGAAAGAAAGAAAGAAAGAAAGAAAGAAAGAAAGAAAGAAAGAAAGAAAGAAAGAAAGAAAGAAATACTAGGGAGAATTTCCAAGTGGCCAAGCTGCTTACAAGATGTGTAGAAAACTCAAGGGATTCATGAGCTGTCACCAGTTCTGGAGGTGGGCTTCTGGACCTAGGGTAGCCTTTGGACCACCTTATGTTCCTGCAAGTAACCCCCCCATCTAGGTTCCTGTGAGTAAATCCAATAAACCCAGTGGTTTACTAAACTAGTGGAATAATTTCTTTAGACTGTTGTTGACATTCTATCTGGGGAGAACAGATGTCTGTTCATTTCTTCCTCAGGAAAGTTATTCAACACTAGGCAAGATGGGCTGAATAATTATTGTTAATTGATTACAGGCTGCCCTACAGTAATATGAACATACTGCTTCATAACATTCTTCATATTAAATAGCTGTTTATTTTAGAATGAACACCCCAGGGATGCTTGCCGTGTCTTATTCACAACAGCAAAGCTTTCCATAAGCTGATAATTGATAAGTAGGGAGTTTCTGTCATAAGATGTAAACTATAATTAAATGATGGATTTTTGCATAGTGAAAGGAATGGATGCTTTGTAGGCAAAAGCAGACTGTCTCATTACTTTCCTCAGTATATGTGTTTCTAATTATTAGGTCATCGGTATGCATGATATCAGTCTTTACACTAGGCACTGATAGCTTTCATGGCTCATGTGCATACCACCGCACACCTATCTGATAGAGATTGTATTTATTTAAGTGTTTCAGGGAATTTTTATCACCTCAAATGCGAGTAAAATTGAGTTTTGAGTCTTAGTCTCCTAATCCCTACTCTGTGATTTGTGCCTGTCTCCTTGGTAGAATCTCAAGAATATTAACTAAAAGAACTGTTATTCCTAAACTTTAGGGGTTTGGGGGTTTACCTTGAAGAGGGACAAGAACAGAACAGAAAGGGACACTGTTATGTATTCAAATGCAGCAGCGGAGCAGATAAATGAGCTCCGTCTGTACACCTGAGACAGTGATGCCCTTGGTTTAGTGATTTAGCACCAAACAGAACAGCCAGTCAAGGAAATGATGTGGTTAGAGTGTGTGATGAGGCAGTAATAAAAGGAATGTTGCCTGTCATGACCCTTTTACTGCCTAAAAGCTATGATTACATGCACAAACGCTCTGCACGTAATTTAGAAAAAACAAGGTAGAAGATAAAGCTTAAATTCTTCAGACATGTCACATTTTAGAATACTCCTACTTATATAGTGGTATTAACATCTTTCTCTTCTGAATTTTGCAGTCTAAGATTAAAATTTTATGAGAAACCACATCTGAACACAAACAGCCTCCACTTTCCATTTTGTTTTGATATTTTGAGAACTTTTGTACAATGCCGTTAAAATGTTTTTGATTGCTGATTTTAAATAGAATTTCCTGATCATTTATTTTTTGGCAATTTCATACATGAGAATTACACTTACATAATCCCTATCCCAATCTCTCCCCCTTCTAGCTCCTTCCATGTTGCCACACATGAAAATTCTCAAATTCATGGTCCCCTTCTCTATAATTGTTATTTTTGTGTATTGGTTTGGATAATCTCTCAGGGAACTTGTCACTGGAGGAAACTAATTCTCCTTCCCAAAGCATCCACCAACCGTTGGAGCACTTCATCTAGAGATGGAGTTCTTGTAAAACTTCCTCCATCCACATTGGTATGTTGACTGGTTTGGTGTGGTCATTATTCAAGTCTTGTTCAGGCAACCACATAATTGAAATTTCATAGAAGATACTATGTCATATAGGATATTCTGGTCCTCTGATTCTTACAATGTTTCTACTTCCTCTTCTGTTACATTCCCTGAGATTTAGGCATAGAGGTCATGTTAAAGATATTCTAATTTGGGCTAGGCACCTCAAGACACTTGTTCTTTACATTGTGATCAGTTGTGAGTCTCTGCAGTACCTTCTCCCTGCTACACTAAGAAATGTGCTTCACGGATGTGTGAGAGTTACAGTTATATATAGATCTAAGAGTACATATTTAGAACACACACATACCTGTAATAGTAGTAGGTTCTCCTATGGGGTATATGACCCCTCTCCAACCAAAAGATAATTAGCTAGATTTAGCATATCAGGCATAGGTTTCCTCCTATTGGGGAGACAACATAAAAATTTAGTATATTTAGAGGAATACTATGCTGTGTTGTGCTGTGGGATGTCTTTCTGTATGCTGGGAATATGTGTTACTACTACTACTGGCTAATAAATAAAGCTACATTGGCCTATGGCAGGGCAGAATGGAGCCAGGTGGGAAAATCCAAGAGAGATAGTGAAAGGAGAAAGGAGAGTAAGGGGAGACGTCAAACCACCATCCATTCAAGGAACAATGTGTAATGGGACACAGGTAAAGCCATGGAACATGTGGTGATACACAGATTAATAGTTAGAGGTTGAGTTAAGTTATATGAGCTAGGTAGCAAGAAGCCATAGGCCATATAATTTGCAATTAATATTAAGCCTCTGAGTGATTTTTTTTTTTTTTTTTTTTTTTGGTTTTTCGAGACAGGGTTTCTCTGTGTAGCTTTGCGCCTTTCCTGGAGCTCACTTGGTAGCCCAGGCTGGCCTTGAACTCACAGAGATCCACCTGGCTCTGCCTCCCAAGTGCTGGGATTAAAGGCGAGCGCCACCACCGCCCGGCTGTGCCACCACCGCCCGGCCTGAGTGATTATTTTATAAGTGGCTGTGGGACTACTGGACCAGGTGGGACCAGAGGAACTTGCGGCTATAGTGTTAGGGTAATTTATAATTCTAGATACAATAGTATTTCTTTTATGAAATTGGGTTGTTTTTGATGCATATATGTTTGGATTAATAGTAATAATCCTCTTCTTTTTATTTTTCTTCAATGAGTATAACATGACCCTCTTTATATCTCTAACTAGTTTTGATCATGAAGTCTATTTTATTAGATTTTAAAAGAGTTATACCTGCTTGTTTCTTGGAATATTTATTTTCTAAGCTCATTGATGATGAGGTGTATTTTTTGGAGATAGCAAAAAGATGGATTCTGTTTTTTTTTTTTTTCTTTTTTTTTTCTTTTGGTTTTTCGAGACAAGGTTTCTCTGTGTAGCTTTGCGCCTTTCCTGGAACTCATTTGGTAGCCCAGGCTGACCTCGAACTCACATACATCTGCCTGCCTCTTCCTCCCGAGTGCTGGGATTAAAGGCAAGCGCCACCACCGCCCCGCAGAGATTTTTTTTCCTCTGTTTTCTAATTCTAATGCCACTCTGTGCCTTTTTATTGGGGAATTGGGTCCATCAATACTAAAGGTTTTTACTGAAAAATTTGCACCAATACCTGTTATTTTATTTATTTATTTTTTAATTTGGTGATGTTTTCTTAGACTTCTTTTGATTAACCATTCTTCATTGTTTCTTCTCTGTGTACTCTTGGGTGTGTTTATCCTTCTTTTCAGACTGAAGAAATCCTTCTAGTATCCTCTGTCTAGCTGGCTTAGTGATCATAAACTTCTTTATTTTTTTCTTCTATTTGTTTTCTCCTTCTATTTTATTTGATAGTTTTGCTGGGTATAATATTTTGAGTTGATGGTTGTGGTCTTTCAGATCTTGGAATACATCTCTTTAGGTCCTTCTAATTTAACTGTTTTTTTTTTTTCAGTTGGAAAATCAGGAGTTGTTTAGACAAACCCATCTGTATAAGTGTCTTGTCTTTTCTCTCTTATAATATTCTTACTATTTTCTGTATTTTAAATGTTTTAAACAATAATGAAATGGGGAAGTTTTTTCTCGATCTTTTGGAGTTCAGTAGGCATCATTTTTTTTTGGGATGGGCATCTCTTTCTCTAGTGTGAGAAATTTTCTTTTATGACTTCATTGAAGATATTCTCTGTGACTTTTCTATCATATTCTTCTATGCTTATAATTTGAAATTTTGGTCTGTTTGTGATGTCTCAAAATTCTACCATGTTCTTATCACATATGATTTCTCACTGACCTTTACTGAGGGATCTCATTCCTCTACTTTATCTTCCTGCTGTTACTCCTCTCTGTTTCTCGTATGATGCAGTTTGCTGGGAAGGCTTTTCACTGAGTATTTTGTTTGTTTCTTTTTATTTCAGCGTCATTTTAGATTGCTTTTCTTCAGCAATTCTCTTATTGATTTCAATTTTTGTATATTTGATTGACTTCCTTATTTAACTTAGCTTGTGTTTTTCTTTTTGAATTGTTTGACTAGAGTTATTACCATTCTTTTGACTTATTTAACTGGTCATTCTTCCAGGTTATTCACTTCAAAGTTTACTACTGTAAAATTAGCACTTCTTGGTGTGTACACACTGGTTTAGTTTTCCATGTTATTTCTTGTTTCTTCTGAAGTAGTTTATTAGTTAAGTGCTTCTTTGTTTTTGCTCAAATCACCATTCCTTTTTCAGGGTAGGCATGTACAATGTTCAGAAAAGGTTTAAGTTATAAGAGGGTTGATAACTTGTTTTCTTTAGTGGGATTGGTATTGAGAGTTACAGACTCTATCCCTAGCCTTTTGAGAATATTGTCTGCCTGAAAAGACACCATTTAATGGTCAGCACACCCATTATTGGTCTCTCCTCCACTGCCTCAGGTGTGCTTTTCCAGGTCTAGTTGTTCTATGATATGTAAGTTCTGTTAAACCCAGGATTAGGGATAGCAGGTCTTGGTAACTAGGTGTTTAGTCAGGAGGCTGGGGGGATATATCTGGCTCCTCTTGTCTTCAGGTGTTTGATGTAGGTTCTGTGTGATGGGCTGTGTTAATTGTGAGGTACACACTCTGCTTTTCTACAGTGGTAGAGGCTGGGTTCAGTGGATTGATAGTTATCCTTATAAATGTACATCTTCCTGTTATGGGGTTGATGGGGCTTAAGGTCAGGAGATGAGTGGTGCTTAGCATATAATTCCCTTCCCTATTACTTTTTCACATCCTATTTTCATAAATGACAACTCTGAGGGGGAAGTATTTATACTCTAATTAAAGCAATGAGTTTGTATCTTTGTGAGCACAAAGCCAAAATAAGCATAGATAACATATAAAACCATAGTCAAAATTTTATTACTTGCAGTAGGCATGATAGTTATTTATAATGATGCCTTTTAAAAGCAAAAGAACCACGAGGATTTCATTCAGGGAGCCTGTGCATATTCATATGGGTGTTGATCCATTTCTAAACATGTTTGGTTAGTCATGAAGGTTAAAATGATCAATAGGAAGGCCTCTAGACTTGCTTGGCTTATACCATAAAGTTTTATCTGAAAATATGCAAAAGAATATATTGATGGTATAATCACAAAGAAGTCTGTCCTTACAGGTGTCTTCCTCACTTAGTGGCTGAAAATACTGAGAAATATATAGTGCCTTGAGGTTTGATATAAGCCAACCTCAAGATACAATTCAACAGTGGCCAGTGGAGTAACATCTTCATTTACCCTTTTCCAACTAAATGAATTCTAATTAAATCTGATACACAATACTCTCTTAAATTATATTTTATCTTCATACAATTTGAAATCAAATGAACCAATTTTAGTGTCAGATTTGCTTGTAAGTTTATTTATAAGAGTGGAAGTATGCCAACTGCTGGCTTGAAAAATTCTGGAAAATTTAAAAATAAGTTCTCCCAGTAAGCCAATCCAAACTTTCCCTCGCATACTATTGCAAGTGTTCAACAAACAATGATTAAAGTATTAAGGTATTTTATAATAATAAGATAAATAAGACTTTTGTTGATGTTTGGGGTGTTGTGCAAATTTGGTTTAAGATGAGGAAGAAAAGGGAAATATTTGCATCTTAGAACAGTCTCCCAATTAATTCATCACTATTACAAGACGTTTGATGTATTTAAAAAGTAGAAATATAAAACATTCATACTTTCTGATCAATTTTCTTAACTTCAAAATAACAAAAAGATCCACTTTTTATTTTTCTTAAGTTCTCAAATTTTGTCGATTTATTTTCTGTCTTGAAAACTATGTGAGAGTTATAGTTTGCCTTTATTAGAAACTTGATAGTTTCTTCTGATATGTTAGGACCTTCCACTGCCATTTAATGACTTTTGATTCAGTTGTTTGTTATATTTAGGAGTTGAGAAGAGAACAAAGCTAAAGAAATGCCTACTCCCCACTTTATCTTGCTTTTTTTTTTCTTTCAGATAGAAGTTGATCTTAAGATTTTAGCAGATGGAATTCCAGCCATAATTGTTACATCTACAATGCAACTCCTACATGTAAGGCTCAGGGAACATAATGGAAGAGAGGAAGGAACTTAAAGACCAGAGCACTTGCTGTATAACTGTGTCTTTTAGGCATGACAGGGTTGCTACACCCACAAAATCTTAGCAGTAAGGCTGCCTAAACAAGACCTGCATAATGAACACACCAGTTGACATGGTAACAGCAGTGGGGGAAATTTCACAATTTTCCCATTCTTACTCTCCTTACAAGTAGTCAATGGCTGCTCAGAGAGGGAGAGAGAACCAGTTTTCTCCAGGAAGGAACATTCTAATGAGTTATCCAATCCTAATTGGTCAGCCCTAAATGCATGTATTTAAGAATGACAATAAATAGACTTTCTATCTGCCTGTCTATCTATCTATCTATCTATCTATCTATCTATCTATCTATCTATCTATCTGTCTATCTGTCTATCTGTCTATCTATCTATCTGTCTTCTAGATATCTACCTATCATCTATCTATCTTGCGGATGAATATATATCCTACTCATGAATATATGTACAAAATTAAAGAAGATATCATACACACAAGAAAGTGGTAGGGTTTGGGAGGAGTTGTAGAAAGTAATGGGTGCAGGAAGGGTGAAATTATATAAATGCAAAATTTTATTTGATAAAAATTAGAATAAATACTAGAAAAAATAATTCAGCAGACATACTGGACAATATCGAGGCCCAAATTTTATTCTTTTATTTGAATGTGCTTACTTTGGAATTTTCAAATAAAGATGTCTGGATTAATTTACACATCATAGTATCTATAAGCATATGGACTTCATAGAAAATAATAAATGCATTAATTTTCATTCCTGACACTGTGGCAAAGTAACCACACTGTATGGGAGACCCTTTTAACTTATCCACCCAATCTTACTCTCATGATGCATCCTCTAGGCAACCTCACTGCCAGCCTTCTCCAATACCTAGCTTCCATAGTCTGGTAACAACCATTCTATTCTCTACTCCTACAAGATCAACATTTTAAGATTCTAAATATAAAAGAGGCAGAGTGGAGTCTGTCTTTTTATTTGACTTATTTCAGTCAATATAATCACATCATATTGGCATATCATCTGTGCTGTTCTAAATTATGAGATAGTTTATTTTTTATGGCTGAAACCACTCCATTGTTTATATATGATAATTCTTTATACATTCATCTAGTTTTTGTAAGTTCCTGCTTCTTTTTTCTTTTATCACAGTACTGAGGGTCAAACTCCAAGCCTTGTGCATATAAGACAAACTTTCCATCAATAGTATCCATGACCTACCCACTTATGCCTTGAAAGGTGCAATTTGATTGAATAACTTGGCTATTGTGAATAGTACTGCAGCAAGAATAAAAGTGAAGATATAATATCCTTTATCTCTTTAGAGAGTGTAAATGTTTTCATTATTTTTTTGTGAAGACTTTCAGATTACCCTTGTTAATCATAGAGTACATACAGTATTCAATATCCAACTTATTACTGGGCATTTCCATATTGGATCATGAAGTACACAAGCAATTTATACTCCATATGTCTGCTTTAAAACTATACACCTACTTCATCAGGCTATTAGAAAAATCTGTATTTTAACTCTCAGTTTGACCTAGAAGTCCGGTGAGCTTATTATTTTCAGTATTAAGATCTCATAGTCTTATTACAGGCTAGAATTGCATTGAGAGTTTCAAGCTGCCACCTCAGATTGTCAGCTTGTATTAAACTTATGGTCACTTAAAAGAGTCAAATATTTCGCCATAAGCTACTTCCAAGCATCTTTCTTTTTGATAAACTGGATTACAGCCCATCAATCCAATATTATATTTTTACTTTATTACTTCTCTTTTATCCTGTCAGCTTTTTCTTCTAACTTTATACCTTATAAATTTTTGAGATATTTTAGTATGTATGTTATGGGTCTTTCCCCAAATGCTTGAGAAGTGTGTTTTAAGCTTTAAAAAAAAAAAGGCCAAAGGCCAATTTCTGGAACATTTTTTGAATATCTATTTCCATTTATGCTTAAACTTGGAGTAAATTATTTTCCCTGAGAATGCAAAAGCACCTAATTAAAGTATTAGTCATTTTTACCAATTTTATTGGAATTTTATATTCTTTTTCATGTCGTTTTTTCTAAGGAGCTAAATAATTTGGAAGGGAGAAGGGGATGGGGATAGTTAAAGGGGGAGAGGAAGAACTGGAAGTGATATAAGCACAATGTTCGTGGATTAAATTAAAAAATAAAATAATAAAAATAAAAAATCATACTGTAAGTTTTGTTGTAAATAGGAAAAAAGTGAATATATCAGGTTATTGAAATGATCAAACCAATCACAGTGCCCTGCATGGGACACATCCTTTTGGAATCTGGAGCAGGCTTTGGCTGTAATTTGATGCTTTTCAAGGTTACTGAGGTTTTAGAGTTGTGATTTTCTGGATTTCTGGAGTTGTGAAATCTCCCTGGGCTTTGGTTTTAACAATCTGCCATTCTTCTCAATCAAAACTCTGTAATGTTAAATGTAGACCACATAACAGGCTCTGCAGGCAACTCCACTTATGATCTAAGTGCATTTAAACACTACCTGTGCTTAACCCAGGAGTCAGAGTCAAGTCAAACTCACTTTGTGTGACAAACTGTCTCCCCAACTTGTAAGATAGTGTATAATTATGTCTGTGCATACAGCTGCTTATTTCTTTGTGCTAACACCACTCTATTAACCTCAGTTCTAATATCTATAAGTAACCCTCCAATGCCTCCCTTCACGTTCTTGCTTGCATGCATGTGTAGTGCATGCATGCATGTTTTTGTGTCTGGGTATGTGTGTGTTGGGGGGCGTTATTTATTATTCCTATCTTGGGAACCTACCTGAATGACCAATACCTCATAGTTGACTATGATGTCTTACTACCATCCATATTGTCTTTATTTGGACTAGAATTTTACCTAATTTACATTCTTTGGTAAAAAACTTGAATTCCTGCTGGATTTCTTACCTCATTTTCTAACATCCACATAATCTATCTTACTGGTTACCTACCTTGCCTACCCCTGAATATTCCAGTACTATGTTTTCTGGCTTATTTATTAGCTCAGAGATTCCCTGTCTGACTAGAATGGCATCCCTCACTTATCTTTATAATATGCAGCTACTGGGCTCCAATTTTTTGGCTAATTTGGGAAACTCTTGTCTGGGAAATTCAAATGCAGCTACCAAGCTACTGTCATTTGCTTGGCTGCTGTGAGATTTATGACTGCTTTAGAATGCCCTAAATCCAGCCAGGCCTGACAATTCCCTGTCAATACACTGATCCCTGTACACAGCCAACCCATCTCCATATCTGCTTGCCTGTCATCTTTCTAGATGGGTCTTTCCGGTTTCTGTACCCATCTCAGTACTCTCTTCTAAATCTGAACCATTCAGTATATTCTTTTCCACACAGTGCTAGGAATAAAGTAGTAGTCAATATATATGTTTTCCCTCTGTTCCTTAAGGTCATTCTCTAACAAAGACTATTGAGATCCAGCCCCTCAATAGCCTTCTCCCAGAGTTCCTGAAGAGATGCTACCAGCAGCAGATTAATTATTCTGAGGGATTCTTGAATAAGCCTATGTACATGAAACTCTTTAGTCCATTCATTTTCTTCTTCTGAGTCAGTTCTATCTATATACAGCTTCTATTCTGCTCTTATTTAGCTCCTTTCTCACCTGCTCTCTCTACATTTTTCTGCTGTTCCCTCTAAGTGCTATCATAGTTCCTTCATCTAGTTCTGCCCTTTCTAGGTTCTCATTCATCTAGTTCTTTCCCATCTTAGCTCCTCTCCCATCTCCTAGTTCTAGTTCTCTCTTCTAGTCCTCCAATCTAGTTCTCACATCTCTGAGGTTTACAGTTATATACCCATGCAATAGCAAGGCTGTGACTAAGGCAAGGTCACTAGGCTTGAATTTCCTCAGGGTCAAAAGGAGGGACAATAAAACCCACACAAAAGATCAGTAATTGTCAGCCATAATCAGCAACCCAAAAGAGAAGTGACTAATGGGGAATGAATCAACTGAGGGCTAAATACAGATAATATCTAAGCAAAGGGAGTTTATGTGCTCAAACTATATTCTTAGAAGTGGTTAGGTAAAGGGTTAGGAGTCTATCAGTGATGTGTGAAAATAAAACTGCCTCATTATCCTTTGGCCCCTTATCTTCCAAGCTATCTTGGATGTGGCCATTTTCTGGTAGGGTGAGAGAGTGCACTCAGTTGCTAGGCAAACTGAGTCACACTGGGATGCACGTAGTAATTGTTAAAGAGAGATCTAGAACTAGAGATAAGACTTGGAAAAGAAGAAAGTTAAGCTCAATTAGTACATCCTCCTGGCCTGTGCAATTATCAGTGTAAATCTTTACCATCTCTGACAGATAATCTATTCTTACAAAATCTAGGAAGTTTCTCAGATAAGATACTTTGGTCCGGATATGGTTCTGTCTGGATGTTGCTAATGATGATAACTACAGGGAGGCTTGAAACTGGGGTTCTGGCTGTTTTATTACTGTCAGTACAGATGGTTGTCTAAATATTCCATTAGTAGAGGGGAAATTGTGTCCAATGAATGATGAAAATACACTATTCTTCGGAAAGAGAATTGAATGGAAATGCTACGATAGCACACAAGAAATTCATTTTAGAAAACAGCTAATATCAAAGAGCTAATATTATCAAGTGTAGTCAGAAGATTTTTTGTGTCCCAGCCTACTGGCGGTCTGGACAAATCTCTCCCATTCACGTCCCCCAAGTAAACACACAGAGGTTTATATTAATTATAACTGCATGGCCATTGCTCAAGCCTTTTTGCTAGCTAGTTCTTATTTTATTTTATTTTTCTTTTATTTATTTTATTTTACAATACTATTCAGTTCTACATAACAGCCACAGATTCCCTTGTTCTCCCCCTTCCTGCCCCCCTCCCCTTCCCCCCAGCCAACCCCCATTCCCACCACCTCCAGATCAAGGCCACCCTCGAGGACTGAGATCGACCTGATAGACTCAGTCCAGGCAGGTCCAGTCCCCTCCTCCCAGATTGAGCCAAGCGACCCTGTATAAGTCCCAGGTTTCAAACAGCTATCTCATGCAGCGAGCCCAGGACCTGGTACAACTGCCTAGATGCCTCCCAAACAGATCAAGCCAATCAACTGTCTCACCTATTCGGAGGGCCTGATACAGTTGGGGGCCCCTCAGCCTTTGGTTCATAGTTCATGTGTTTCCATTCGTTTGGCTATTTGTCCCTGTGCTTTATCCAACCTTGGTTTCAACAATTCTCGCTCATATAAACCCTCCTCTTTCTCACTAATTAGACTCCCAGCGCTCCACCAGGGGCCTAGCCGTGGATGTCTGCATCCAGATTCCTCAGTACTCGGATGGGGTTTCTGGCACAACTATTAGGTTGTTTGGCCATCCCATCACCAGAGTAGGTCAGTCCCAGCTGTCTCTTGGCCATTGCCAGCAGTCTTTTGTGGGGGTATCTTTGTGGATTTCTGTGGGCCTCTTTAGCACTTTGTTTCTTCCTTTTCTCATGTGGTCTTCATTTACCATGGTCTCCTATTCCTTGTTCTCCCTCTCTGTTCTTGATCCAGGTGGGATCTCCCACTCTCTTTCCCTCGACCCTCACCGTTCATTGCTCCCACTCATGTCCAGGCTGTTCATGTAGATCTCATCCATTTCTCCGTCATTGGGTGATCCCCGTGTCTTTCTTGGGGTCCTGATTTCCAGGTAGCCTCCCTGGTGATGTGAGTAGCAGTCCAGTCATCCCTAATCATCAGGGAAATGCAAATCAAAACAACTCTGAGATACCACCTTATGCCTGTCAGAATGGCTAAGATCAAAAACACTGAGGACACTTTATGCTGGAGAGGATGTGGAACTCGGGGAACTCTCCTCCACTGCTGGTGGGAATGCAAGCTTGTACAACCACTTTGGAAATCAATATGGCGCTTTCTTAGAAAAGTGGGAATAAATCTGCCCCAAGATCCAGCTATAACACATATGTATAGCTGGATATACCATATACCCAAGCTATACCACATATGTATAGCTGGATATATCATATATACTTGGATATAGCATATACCCAAGAAATACTCAATCATACCACAAGAGCTCTTGCTGTGGGATGTTAATGTATGTCCTGTGGGAGCCCTTCTTGGGTTCCTTGTGGCGTTACCCAGCAGGTTTGCATAGAGGATGATTAGGACCATGGGCCTGAGTGCAGGTGTCTGAGATGGTCTGCACTTGGCTGTGCTGGGGGATGGTCTGTATGTCAAGTTGCTCTGATTGGTCAATAAATAAAACCTGATTGGTCGTGGCTAGGCAGGAAGTATAGGCGGGACTAACAGAGGAGAAATAAAAGAACAGGAAGGCAGAAGGAGACGCCGCCAGCCACTGCCAGGACAAGCAGCATGTGAAGATGCTGGTAAGCCACGAACCACGTGGCAAGGTATAGATTTGTAGAAATGCGTTACTTTAAGATATAGGAACAGTTAACAGGAGGCCTGCCACGGCCATACAGTTTGTAAGCAATATAAGTCTCTGTGTTTGCTTGGTTGGGTCTGAGCGCCTGTGGGACTGGCAGGTGACAGAGATTTGTCCTGACTGTGGGCAAGGCAGGAAAACTCTAGCTACAAGCTCTTGCTCAGCTATGTTTATATCAGCATTGTTTGTAATAGCCCAAACCTGGAAACAACCTAGATGCCCTGCAACTGAAGAATGGATAAATAAATTGTGGCACATATACACAATGGAATACTACTCAGTAGAGAAAAACAATGACATCATGAGGTTTGCAGGCAAATGGATGGATCTAGAAAAAATCATCCTGAGTGAGGTAACCCAGACTCAGAAAGACAAATATGGTATGTACTCACTCATAGGAGGATACTAGTTCTTATTTTAAATTATCCCATTACTATTAATCTATGTATTGCCACATATTCTGTGGCTTTACCTGCATCCCATTACATGTTGCTCCTTGGGTGGCTCGCTGGCGTCTCCTGACTCTGCTCTTCCTCTTCCAAGCATTCTCCTAGTTGCTTGCCCCATCTATACTTCCTGCCTGGCTACTGACCAATCAGCATTTTATTAAATCGATTTACAAGAGCATTATCCCACAGCAACCAAGACTCCTTGAGCCTTGGCTTTACCTCTGGAAGGCCCTTGGCTTCTTCCAGGTATTAGCTTGTCATAATCAGCTGAAATCCTACTTCAAATTTTTGCAGCTTCCAGTAGTTCCCACCCATTGAGTTTGTGAAATTTACCCCTCTGCTTTTACACAAATGTTACTTAAATATAATTTGTAGAAGCCATTAAAAGTTATTCTTTAACATGTCTTTTCTATTGTTTTCTTGATAACTGAAGCACATAGATATGGAGTCAAGCACTTATCAAATACTTTCCACATTCCACACACTATATTTGGGAATATAGGTAAGGATAAAATGCATGATTATAAGTTTTGGTAGCTCATTGTCACTGGAACAATTTAAATAGTTTTTGTTGTTGTTGTTGTTTTTGTTTTGTTTGGGGGCAGGTAGGGAGCTGGGGACTGGTCTCTAAGTCTGTTTGATTTTGTTTGTTTGTTTGTTTGTTTTGTTTTTTTGCTTTTTTTCTTTTACTGAAAATAGATGTTTTATATATATATATTTGCCAGGCAGTGGTGGTGCATGCCTTTAATCCCAGCACTTGGGAGGCAGAGTTATCCCTGAGTTTGATGCCAGCCTGGTCTACAGAGCAAGATCCAAAACAGGTACCAAAACCACACAGAGAAAACCAAAGGAAAAAAAAAAGAAATAAGAAAACAGATGTTTTTCACACACTATATTCTTTTTTTTTTTTTTTTTTTTTTTTTTTTGGTTTTTCAAGACAGGGTTTTTCTGTGTAGCTTTGTGCCTTTTCCTGGTACTCACTTGGTTGCCCAGGCTGGCCTCGAACTCACAGAGATCTGCCTGCCTCTGCCTCCCGAGTGCTGGGATTAAAGGCGTGCACCACCACCGCCCGGCACATTATATTCTTTTTTATGGTTTCCTCTGCCCCTACTCCTCCCACTTCCTCTCCACTTCTGCTCCTATTCATTCCATATCATTTCTGTTTCTCATTAGAAAAAGAAGGCATCTAAGGAATAATAATAAAGTAAATACCATAAATAAAAAACAAATCAGAACATGATACACACACATGCACATAGAAAAAAGACAAAGAAAAATAATAAGAAATGCATATAGATGCAGTGAAACACACATTTGCACACACAGGAATTCCATTAAAAAAAAAAACAGAAGCCTTAACATACATGAAAATGAAGCTCTTTCTATCACTTCTAAAATGATCCCTGAGCCTTAAGCAGAGGGATTGATGGAGACATTCCTTTTAGGGCTGAGTGTTCTAAGGTCTCTTATTCTCTTCCTATTGTCTGGCTGTGGGTCGTTGTATTTGTTCACATCTGCTGTAGGAGGTATCTTCCCTAATGATGACTGAGTAAAGCACTGATCAATGAATATAGCAGAATGTCATTAGGAGTCATTTATTGTTACATTCTGTCAGCAGAATAGTAGCATCTGGTTTTCCCCTAGGTCCCTGAACTGTCTAGTCTAAGGTTATTGGCCTCCTGTACAATGTCAGGAATGAGTGTCATCTCATGGAATGGGCCTTAAATCCAATCAGATATTGGTTAGTTACTCCCATAAGCTTTGTGCTACTATTGTAGCAGCATATCTTGCATGCAGAACACTCTTACAGATCAGAGAATTTGTATCTGGCTTGGTGATTACATTTTTCCTTTGGTAGCATGAAGAGTACCTTCCTATATCATGAATATTAGTCTATAAGGTTGAAGGCTATAGGTATGCACCAGTTTGACTTTTCTTTGTTCAATGACTTGTATAGGTGTAATATAAAGCAATAGTGTTTTACAGTCATTTTAGAGATAGCCACTAATACCTTTGGCAATGACCTAGGTTGTTTAGGCATTCCCCTGGGACTCCTTTGGCCAACAACTTGTGCTATGGGATATCTTTATGTATGCTGTGAATATGTATTGTTCTGTGTGGCTGATAAATAAAGCTGTTTGTCCAATGGTAAGACAGAATAAGGTTAGGTGGTACATTCCAACTGGACAGAGATGAAGAAGAAAGGCAAAGGTTGTAGAGATGCCAGCTGCCACCAGAGGAACAATGACATGCCAGCAGATGCAGCTAGCCACTGCCAGGAGAAGTAACATGTAAAAGTACCAGCAAGCCACAAGCCACATGGCAAAGTATAGATTTATAGAAATGAGTTAATGTAAGATGTAAGAGCTAGTTAGTGAGAAGTCTGAGCCATTAGGCCATATAGTTTGAAAATAATATGAGCCTCTGTGTGTTTACTTGGGCCTGAGCAGCTGCAGGACTGGGTAGGACACAGGAAAACTTTTAGCTACAAACTTTATTAGATGTAAACCATTCCTGGCACTGGAAGCTTCATTTAGTGATGAAAGATGTCCATCTGGACCTCTGTCTCAGCATGTTTTGATGATTTCATGTAGATCAGCTTCATATATGTAGATATTATAAGAAGCCTTCTCCTATATTAGGTTTCCACACAACTGTTCAAATGGCCCTGAGATCCATATTCCTTCCTTCACCTCCCTCTTTTTTCCTTCTCCCTGCTTAATCCTTCAATTTCAGTCCCCACCACCACCCTCCATCCGTAACAATCTGTTCTGTTTCTCTGTCCTAAGGAGACCCGCCCTTCCCCTTTAATTCCTGACTCTTATCCAACTTCTCTGGTTTTACAGATTGTAGCTTGCTTATAAATGACTTAACAGCTAGCATCCACATATAAGTGAATACATACCATATTTGTCCTTCTGGGTTTGAATAACCTCACTCAAGATGATTTTTTTTCTAGTTTCCTCGATTTACCTATAAATTACATAGTTTTTTTTTAATGTTGAGTAATATTCCATTATGTAAACACAATGCTTTACCCATTCATCTGTTGATGGACATCTAGGTTGTTTTCAATTTCTAGCTATTATGAATTGAACAGCAATGAATGTGGATGAGCAAGTGTCTCTGTAGTAGGATGAAGCATCCTTTGACTGTTTTCCCAAGAATGATATAGCTGGATGTTGAGGTAGGTTTATTTCCATCTTCCTGGTGAACCACTACACTGATTTCCACAGTGGCTATACAAGTGTGCAGTCCAATCACTAATGGATTGGTGTTCCCCTTACACCACATCCTAGCCAGAATGAACTGTCATTTGCTTTATTTATCTTGGCCATTCTGATTGATGTTAGATGAAATCCCAAAGCAGTTTTGATTTGCATTTCCCTGGTGAGTAAATATGTTGAATATTTCCTTAAGTGCTTCTTAGCCATTTGTTTCTTCCTTTGAGAATACTTGAAGGTATACTGTCATATTATATTTTTTTTGTGAATAGTTTTGAGATATCTTTGCATTTGTTTGCATAAAAAAGAAATCGTTGCTGCGGGATATTCACACAGGATACTCAGGTGGATCTTTACATGTCTGACACTGAAGCTTGGATTGACCTTTGCCTTAAAGCTGAATAATCCATGCCAGCACTGAAGACACTACACATCAGCCTCAGTTCCTGCTTTTTTTGCATCAATTAAACCAACTCAACTATGCTTAGAACTGAAGTATCAGCAGAACTAATATGCCTTTCAAAGGACTAACATCTCTTCCCTGACCTCAAAAAAATGGGTTTTCTGCAAATGACTTTAAAGGCTATATGAATCTAAAAACAACTGGTCAGTGGTCATGGAAATCCATCTTTGCGTCTTTGCATTTGAATCTCCATATTTTCCTTCACTGGTTATTGGGAAAGAAACTATAGAAAATGTGAATAAATGAGTGTGTCTATTGTATAGATTTATAAAACTAGGCAACAAGTAATATTGTTCATAACTTATCAGCTATGTTACTTAAGTGCATGCTACGTTATTTCTGCCTAATTAATAATATTTATTAGTCATTATTAAATTAAAAACAGTATATTCTTCATCTTCAGAGAACAATATAGCACATTGAGTTATAACCTACATCAACTATAGTGAGATTAGGGCTTTCAAAAGTTATGTATTATCTATTAATGTATCTTATATTTCATAAGGGATTATTCCTGTTAGCACCTGTGTCTCACATTCATTGAGCCTTAGTAAGCAGCAGACATTTCTCTACATGTTTCTTTGCAGTAGAATTTCCAGTGAATTATCACTGTAAGTATTTGCACGGATAGAACACAGGAGGCAAGGCAGTGCAATGCAATAGACATTTCCTCCACAGTATTCACAGGGTTGTTTGTTTTCTCTAGTTGGTGCCGTGATATTTATGTCTTATCATCTGCTAGCAGAATCCAGCAGTGTTTTCCTTTTTTTCCTCTTTCCAGTTTTGAGTTGATGAAGTCTGTGGATTAGTGGCAGATTTACACATGCTGTTTGTCCACCTGGTGCTTATTTAAAATAACTGCTTGTTTCAAGATGGACACTTGAATAGTGAGTGTTTATCCATTCCATTCTAGGTGGGTCCCCTGATTCTATCTTCCTAATGTCTAGCAATAATTCTTTGCTCTAATGGTAGTAGAAGTCGAAGCATTTTTCATTATTGTTGCTTTGCGATTCAGAGCAGTTCTACATTAGAGTCAGCCAGGTATGTATATATTGCCTCACTCAGAAATAGGTACAGATATTTGTCAAACTCCCAATTTAGATCAATGCTTACAATTCTATTTTTTGTATTTTTTATTCATCATAAACAGCCTTTAGATGGATGGTAACAATCACAATTAGAAGTAAACAAACAGTATTATAGAGAAAATAATGAAGCTTCCTAAAGCTTCACGTGGCCAGTGTATAAAATATAGAGTAACTATATTAGCTACTTTTCTGCCACTGTGATCAAATGCCTGACAAGAAGCCGTACAAGGGAAGAACGGTTTATTGTGACTCATAGTCTGAGGTGGGACAGTTCATGGTGAATAAAGCGTGGTGGCAGGGGGTTTCCTGTGGTGGGAGCATGCTGCAGCTCATTGTTCACATCTCCTTATACAATGAAGAGGAAAGAGGGTGAGAAATAGACCTGGGCTATTAGCCTCAAGGACCATTTTCTTGTAACTGCTTCCACTAGCTACCTTCCATCTGCCAAAGATCGCATAACCTCCCCAAACTAGTCACTACCTATTAACTAAGCACCTAAAGTCCTGAGCCTGTGAAGAGCAGTTCATATCCAAATCATAAAGGCAATGATAAACTCAATTTTTCTATTCTGGTGTTAACTGTACCCATATTATACCTGATGTGCCCATGCCAGCCAAGTGAGTTACTTCTCAAAAGGGCTTTATCCATGACAGAAATATGGAGATAGTGATGCTTAAAAAGATAAGATGCTGCCTGTTAAACACTAATTCCTGTCAACAAAGTGATATACCCAATGTGTATGAAAATATATTTTTTTCATAACCTCATATCCAGGATCTTCAGACTAAATAAAGCATTGTACCTCTTTAACTTGACTTACATAGTAATTTCTAGTTATAACTTTGGCAAATCATCATGGAAAGAAATTGAGAGACCTTTCATTTCACAGACCAATTTCAAATGCAAATATGACCAAGTGTGTAACATGATGAACCTAAATAGACGGAGGAGAGATATATTACATGTATTTTGCCACTCCTGGTGGGTGCTGGAGTTTACAAATCTGTGCTGATTAGTTTTAATAGGAGTCTCAATTGAGTATTTTCATAGATCAGACTGGCCTGTGGGTATGTCTGTGGGAGAATGTATTGATTGTTAATTGATTCAGGAAGACCCAGATTATTTGGGGTACTGCCGTTTCATAGTTTTGGGTCCTGGGCTGTATTCAAGTTGAGAGATTGAGTTAGATGACAAGTAAACAAACAAACAAACAAACAAACAAACAAAAAACCCAAGAAGTGTTTATTTTCTCTCTGCTCCTGACTGTGCACATGGTGTGACCAACTGTCTCAACTCCTGCCTTTTGTCTTCCCTGCAATGATCGATGGTAGCTTGAAATTGTGAGGCAAATAAACCCTCCCCTCCCCAATGTTTTTGGTCAGGATACTTTATCACAGCAAAGGAATGAAATAAGAACATTACTCAGTCAAAATTGGGAGCAGTTACCTATTCCAATGTTCTTGTTTGTCTGTTTGTTAAGTAGGACTATAGGCTTGAGTATGTCTCATTGCTGTGATTTAAATGTGAAACGTCTCTCATAGGGCCCTTGTCTGTCCATTTGGTGGTATAGTCATGAAAGACTGTGACACTTGAGGAGACAGAGCCTCCCAGGAGTAATGGGCCACTGTGGGAAGAACTAAGGTTTTACAGCCCAGATCCACTTCCTGTCCACATTTTTGCTTCCTGTTCTGTGCCAGTGTGTCACTGGGCCAGATATCCTAGCAGCAACCTACTGAGACTTGAAGTCCCTACTTTTGTCATGCGGCACTATCCATGACAGACAGCATCCCCTTAAACTACAAGTGAAAATCGGCCCTTCTTCCCTGACCCTCATTCTTGGTAGTTACTTGGTTGCAGCAATGAGAACAGTAGTATTATTCTTTTCCCCAATATCGGACAAAAAATTTTTTTTTATATGAACTTTGCCAATTTAAAAAGATTGGCTCTCTGCTGGGCTGTGGTGGCTCACACCTTAAATACCAGCATTCTGGAATCAGAGCTAGGGAATATCTGAGTTCCAGGCCAGCCTGGTCTACAGAGTAAGTTCCAGGAAAGCCAGGGATATACAGAGAAACCCTGTCTTGAAAAACAAAAACAAAGCAAATCAAAACAAAGATTTTGTTCTCTATAGTTAAAAAATAGTGGACAAAAAAAAAAAAAACACTTCTTCCAACTGGATCTGGTAATTGGACCATCTGCCTGTTCTCTTTGCGAAGACTAATACTGATTCCTGGAAAACAAAAATACGAATTAATAGGAAGAGTTAACTTGCTAAAATCACCATGGCACTTCCTGTCACTCCACATTCACACACGAATAACATGGACAATCAAGATTAAGAGCAAAGCCTCTTTATGATACATTATCACTAAGATTCTTTTGGACTTAAATATTTCCATTCATGTAATTCCTCCTCTCCACAGTCAGGAGTCAGTTTCAGTAAACACACACACACACACACACACACACACACACACACACACACACAACTTCCTTTCTAGTATTAGACTCAAAGATTATTCTAAAAATAATGTTTGTCATTATAAAAATAAATTTATACTGTTGTTTTGCAAGTAAAATCAACCTCCACAAAATGTCACAAAATGAATTATGTAACTTTATATTTTTACTTATAAATTTAGAAGTTTTTCTATCTGTAAGGTATATCATTGCCCCCTTTTTTCCTGTTTGAAAGACACGTTTAAAAGAAATAATGAGGGTCATGTTTTATATCATCAGCAAAATATTGCAAATTTCCAAAATTACGATTAAAATATAACTCAAATGCTGGGGAGATGGTTCAGTGGGCAAAGTGTTTGCCACATAAGTACGAAGAAGACCTTCACTATGATTCCCTGGAACTCATGTAAAATGAGACACGGTAGAGCACATCTACTATCTCAGAAATGATATGGTGATACAAGAGGTGGAAATAGCTCCTGCACAGGGGATAGATCCTGATCCCACTGCCAGGAGCCCCTCAAACAGACCAAGGGATACAACTGTTGCTGTATGCAAAGGGCCTAGCCTGGTCCCATACAGGCTCTCCCTATGGAGGCCTTACCTTTTCAGAGGAGGAGATGGGGGATAGGTGGTGGATAGGAAGCTAGAGGGGAGTTGGAGGAGAGATGAGGGGGGAATCTGTGGTTGGTATGTAAAATAAATAAAAAATTAAATTAAAAGAAGTAGATATAGGCAAATCCCTGGAAGCTCATGGGCCACATAGACTGGTATACTTATCAGATAACAACAGAGGGAGACCCTGTCTCAAAAGAGTAGATAACAAGGACCCAAACCTTATTCTCTTCTAACTTCCACATGTGCATCATGGCATACGTAGGCCTGAATACACTCTCTGTCTCTGTCTCTGCTGGCCTGCTCCCTCCCTCTCCCCCGACACACCACATATACACACACAAGTAGAAAAATATATAAATTAGATTGAACATTTCTTTAAATTTAAGGGAGATAAAAGGTAAATAAAATATAAAGATACATGTAGGACTCCTATAATAATCCCGGTAAGCACATTGCTCAGCACATTAGAAACACCATCTAGCCGGGCAGTGGTGGTGCACACCTTTAATCCCAGCACTCAGGAGGCAGAGGCAGGTGGATCTCTGTGAGTTTGAGGCCCACCTGGGCTGCAGAGTGAGTTCCAGAAAAGGTGCAAAGCTGCACAGAAAAACCTTGTCTCAAAAACCAAAAGAAGAAGAAGAAGAAGAAGAAGAAGAAGAAGAAGAAGAAGAAGAAGAAGAAGAAGAAGAAGAAAAGAAACACCATCTATTTGTAGTAGTTCTCAACCTTCCTAATTCTGCAACCCTTTAATACAGTTCCTCATGGTGCAGTGACTCCCCCGACCCAACCATAACATTATTTTTGTTGCTACTTCATAACTGTAATTTTATGACTGTTATGAAATGTTACAAAATATCTGCCCTTTCTGGTGGTTGTAGGCAACCCTTATGAAAGGCTCTTTCAACCCCCCAGAGGGCTCTAACTCACAGGTTGAGAAATGCTGATAATCTCTGGGTCTTTTCTTATATGTCCTGCAGGAGGAGCTGGGAAAGTATATACACGGAATTAATTCTATACAGTCATGTCACTTGATATATATTGTACACGTAATAAGTAGTAACACAACCCAAAACAATTCAAATGAATTGGTGACCAAGCATTGAAGCTGCCAATGTGTAAAGCAAGTGAGAATCAAGGGAGAGACTTCTGTCTAACTGAAGTCAAGAAGGCACAGCCACCAATTCTCTCTTCTTTATGAAATTCTTACCTTTTGCCCCAGCCTTAACTCTTGGATTTTTATCTATTAACTAACTTATTATTTCCATGGCTTGTATCCAGTCATGGCTACAGTTTCTTTTTAAACAGCTTCCTAAATATTTCCCACTTTCTTGATCATACTACCTGCCATAAGGATAGATTTCTCTAGACTGCCTGAGATCATGTTGTTATCATCTGCATCCCCCTTTATGTTTGTGCTTACTAATGCAGACTTAGAATTTAATATCCCTCTTAGGACAAGTCAAATCCCTGACCCCAATGGCAAAATAATAGTAGTAGATTTATCCTTTGGCCTGTAAGTTCTCCAACCATGGGCTCTTGGCCAGATTTATAGTATTAGGCATATGTTTCCTCCTGTGCTTCAGATTTCAAACCCAATCAGAAAGGGTTGATTAATCATCTAACATTTGTGTCATTATTGTACATAAGGACCTACTTTGACATTCAGGTCATTATTGGAATTCATAGTGTTTATACCTAGGTAAGCCTACTGATGTTGTTTCCTTCCCTGCAGTCTACATATCATCTTCTGATGATATGACAGCTAGCCAGCTGAAAGGAAAATTCATGGTCACAACTAACTTGATTTCTTCATGTCCTGTGACCAAAGTGTAGGGTGTGTTCAGCAATGTGTTATTACCATCAAGTTATAGTAGCAACTAAGAGCAATGGTAGTCACCTATATTGTTTTGAGGTCTCCAGTAGGCTATTGACCAACAACTCTACAGAAGATAACCCACATCTGGTGCTGAGTTTTTTACTTGGTGATATATAGCTTCAGGAAGGAGCATTATCTTTTTGTGTAGATTAATTGTCTAATGAAATTTATTTAAGCACCTCTAAAGGACCTGTATGCAAAGTCCAGCTGGTAGAGTGCTTGCTCACCATGCACCAAACTCCATGTTGGATCCCTAGCAATGGATCAAATTAAGCATGATAGTGCATTTCTGTAATCCTTGAACATGGGAGATAGAGTTAGGAAGATTATAAACTCAAGGATACTTACTACTGTCTAGTGAGTATAAAGCCATCTTGTTATTGGCTACAGGAGACCCGTTTTCATTTTTTTTCCTGTCTCTCTCTTAAGACCCTTATTCAAAACAAAAATAACATTAAGAAAAAACTTTAAAATTTTGTACCCAAATTTAAAAAAGTAGAAACATGAGGGACAAAGTGTGTAAGACAGCAGTTGCTTCTGGCCCTCACTAACAAAGTTAGTTTCTAAGTTCATCTTTGTCTTTAAGTTTTATAGTTGAACTTGAATTGTGAAGATATCCTCTGAAGGAGCTGAGATCTGATCAACTGAGTGGAAACTGTTTTCATCTGAGTTATCATAACACTTAAATGAAAAGTGTCATCACCAAAGGCAGTTATTTACAGGAAACTAAAATAGATTCCCTATCTCCAAATTTATACTTTATGCACTCTAAAATAATTCAGTTGCATGAACTTGGAAACAAGTAGACAGATATTAAATAACTAGAAACAATAAAGTAGAGATACATCCCACCTTTCTGTTTTTATTTTTTATGAGTATCTTTCAGTGATAGAGACAACGTAATACTTGCCTCAGGGTCTGCATGTTCATGAACACAGAAGTAATTTTGAAGGTTACTATTTTTTTTTATGTAAGCAGCTAATCATTGATTAGCAGTTTTGTTTACTATGGGGACAACTTATTATCACAGTGGCTTAAGACAAAAAAATCTAGGCATTTTATAAAGTGTATCATGAATTTTACTAGAAAAGTTATAGCTGGGAATGGAAAAGGCTCATACTGTTATTTTATATCACATAGTCATTTTTATCCAAGAAATAATTGGCACTAATATATACTTGCTTACTGAGGTTTGAATAGATGAATTGGTCTTTTACTAAACAGAATTTGGTACTTATTATTCATTTATTTCACACTAGAGAACACTAGAAATAGCTATCACTATAAATACTGCCTTGCTGCACCAAATAGACTTCCGTCATGCACAACCAAGGGCTGAAAGCTCAGACTCCTACACTGCTAATCTCCTTTATACACACAGAATTTCCTGAAATGTTTATAAACTTGATTTTTGAGCATTACTAGATGAATTTTGTTGAAAGATCCTTATGACCCATTCACATATTAAAGTTGGTAGTCACTGAGAAAGTGCTGGTTGTCTCTTCCAAAGGTTTTCAGCCAGTTACCTAGAAATCACAACGTCTTTGCTGTTGGCTGTATGTCCTTCTGGAAAAGCCTGTCTCTTTACTCTTTATATCTACCACCCCTATGTATCATGTAGAATGTCTTTCTTTCATTGATGGACAAACATATTTCCAATAACTAATTACTTTCTTTTATCTCACCTATCACTACCCACTATTGAAGTAATATTTGCCTATATATTTAGAAAGCAAAATACAGGATATTGCATACATACATGATACACACACATATGTATAATATATATATATATATATATATATATATATATATATATATATATATATATTACTCAGTAAGTTATGTTTCAGTTAAAAATGTTTACAATTGCCTAAGTAAAAAAAAAAGTAAAATAAAATAAAAAAATAAAAATAAATCAGCCCATGTTTTGAGTTTTATTTGTGGCTAAAATTAAATAAATTAAAAAAAATAATTGTTATTGATGTCATCTCAGGTGAACCTCATTACAAATTTGAGAAATAAGTGTTTGGAGCCCAGTTTTATAAAACTTAAAACAAAACAAAACAAATAAACAAAGAAACCTCTTGTGCTCCAGGGTTAAAATAAATATCCAAAATTAGTAGTCCAGTAAGTGGTATAATTTGAGTATAAAGTTGAGGTTAAAGACCATATCCTATTTCAAGTTTCCTGCTCTGTCTAGTAGAACAAATTGCTTCTCATAAAGCAAAATGGATCATCATAGGACCATTTTTGGTCAACTCCAAATCCTTTCTCAAAATAGCTGGGAAACATTAAGAGACTCATGGTTAGCTTTCTCTATTCTCAAGTTCAAATCTATAATCCTGAAGTTTTTTTGGTTACACCATTGTAAGACAATTTGAACAAAAGAAAATAGGTGATTTCAAAAGCATGGGGTGTTGTGCCCAGATCGCAACCCCCAGAGAGACCACCAAAGAGGAGCATGCTGGAATGCAAAAACAAGGTTTAATTCTGGATATACAAGCCTAGGCAGGGACTTCGTCCAATACATCTAAGGCAGTGGAGGCTGGAGGAAGTGCCTGCCTGTCTTCAAGCTCAGTTTTTAAAGGGAAAAATCACAAGGTTACATCATTTAGGGGTGCTGGTACGGATACAATTCTGATTGGCTCGCTTGTAGGGGCTTTCTAGAAATCATGGCTTAATCTTACTTCTAAGGGGGTGGTTGCCTGCCACCATTGCTCATTGGCTGCCCTCAGGTGGGGACATTTTTATGGTCAGTTACCCTGGAAACCAGGGTTGGAACATTCCATAGTCTGGTAGTCATTACCTCGTGACTACCTTGTGACTCTGTACTTTTACACTTCCTGGTTTCTGGAATCTGAACTGACTAGTTTCAGTAACTAATGGCCTATTCCCAAAAGGAGAAATCTTAGGCCTTAATTTCAGGGTGAAAGCATTTTGGTCTTAATTCTAAGATGGCTCAGTTTGGTCTCACATGGGGGAAAATGAAAACGGAAGACTGAGTGAGTGGTCATTGCTCTATGTCATTCTGCTTTGTTCCTCAATGCTCCTCTTGAGATCATTGATTAAAATGACAAAGTAAGGCTGAGTGTGGTGATGCATGTCCTTAATCTCAGCTCTTGAGAGGCAAAGGAAAGTGGATCTTTGTGGGCAGCCTGATTGAAGGTGAGTTCCAGGACAGCCAGGGCTACACAGAGAGACCCTGTCTTGAAAAACCAAACCAAACCAAACAAAACAAAACAAACAAACAAAAAACAGGCAAGCAAACAAACAAAAAGCTGAAATAAAAATAAATAACTGAAACTGGGAAGACACAAATCTTAATAGTGATAGCCCAGGAGGGTGCTTCATGAATTCTCCAGCACAAAACTAGTCAATTCATTAAGGATTCAGAGAGGTGGTTTGAAGAGTCTGAACTCTTTCTGTGTTATATAATTCAGTACAGATTTCAAGTTAGGAAACAGGATGGATTCCTTATGCTGGCTATCAGAGCTGTTCTGTTGTCTTTTCACCATTCCTCTGTATTCTTCTAAAGGAAAATTAAAAGTCCTTGTTAACATTCCATTTTGCCACTCAGCTTGGACCCTGTGGCGGTTTGTGTTGTGCCCAGATCGTAACCCTCAGAGACCACCAAGGACGAGCATACCAGAATGCAAAAGCAAGGTTTAGTTCTGCTGCAAGTCATGACAGGGAACTCATCTCAAGCCATCTCAAGTGAGGCAGGGAAGAGTTACTCTTTCTTGGGGAAGTTAGTTTTTATAGGCAAAACCCATAAAATTTCTTAGAGGGGAGGGGGTTAGTATGGGTCCATCCTTGATTGGTCCAGTTTTTCCCGGGCCTGGACTTTATTTTATTCTAGCTTATCTGTTTGCCCTGTCCGGAGTTTTACAACTCATCTCCGGGGTCTGGTCATGTTATCTCTGGAGAGGGGCATCTTGTGGTTAATTGGTTACCATCAGACATCCTGACTTAGTTCTTTTGAGTTCCTGGGGCTGGCGCCATTATTTCTGGGGACTTGAAACTGGCCTGGTCTATCTATATTGAGATATCTTTGTCTAAGGCCCCCTTTTAGAGACAATAGAGTGAGGGTCTTGTTGTGCCTAGATCGAGTCCCCAAAGCCGCCACTGGAGACTTTAGGTACAGGATGCAAAAGTAAGGTGTATTTTAAGTTTACAAGCCTCCAGTGAGGTTCTTCCATAGAAGAGCAATGCTCTCACTCACAGCAGGGAGGTTGGAAGGAGTGCTCCCCTTTCTTTGTGAGGCTAGTTCTTAAAGACACAGACCATATAATTTATTTTAGCCCGCCTCCCTTTTTATAAGGCTTTTGGTCAAATATTCTGACTCTGTGTTTTCCAAAGTCCCTGTAGCAGATACAGCCACCTGGGGAAAAGGGGTCTAAGTTCTTATCTACACTTAGGAATCCTGGTTTAAGCTTCTCTTTGTCTGTAGGGGATAGAGTGGGGGGTTTTACTGAGGTATCACAGTTTGAAAGAAAATGGTCCCCACTGGCTCAAAGGGAGTGGCACTATTAGGAGGTGTGGCCTTGTTGGAGTAGGTATGGTGTTGTCCAAAGAAGTCTGTCACTGGGAGCAGGCTTTGAGGTTTCAGAAGCTCAAGCCAGACTCAGTGTGGCATTTTTTTCTTTTTGCTGCCTGCCTATTTAGACATAGAGCTCTTCAGCTCCTTCTCCAGCACTACGTCTGCCTCCACACAACCAAGCTTCCCATCATGATGATAATGAACTAAACTTCTGAAACTGTAAACCAGCCCCATTTAAATGCTTTCCTTTATAAGAGTTGCCCTGGTCATGGTGTCTCTTCAAAATAATAGGAACTCTAAGATAAACACTGTTCTGTATTTTCATTTGCACTTACCAGGCTTCTTTTATTTTTATTTCAATTGTTTAAAAATAATTCCAATGGAGTATAGCCCCATACAATTATAAAGTGAAATTAATTTTAAGGAGAATGGTGACAAATTTGGATGTCAAAGCATAGTCACACAAATAGCTGATGCTATTTGCTTATTTAATTTCTGTACTTATATCATGTATTTAACAAGTTGTAGGTCAGTAAAAATCCAGGAACCTTGTTAGGGAGACCCTATATATAGCTCCATATCTCTCTTTTCTCTATTATACCACAGTGGTTGAATGTTTATTTTTTATTACAATGTTCAAATTTCACTTTTAAACTCATTTTGACAAATATAACTAATTTAAAAAATCATCTGTCGGCTGGGCGGTGGTGGCAGCGCACGCCCTTAATCCCAGCACTCGGGAGGCAGAGGCAGGTGGATCTCTGTGAGTTCGAGGCCAGCCTGGTCTCCAAAGCGAGTTCCAGGAAAGGCACAAAGCTATGCAGAGAAACCCTGTCTTGAAAAACCAAAAATCATCTGTGACATCATGGTTAAGTGATTTGGGATTCTTCTGAATCATTATTTTTTTTCATAAAGGAAAGAAATAACAACAACCAAAGGGTTGACAGCCTTGATCTGTAATTTACTGATGTTTCTTAATTGTTCGAGTCTTTTAAGTAGGCATCTGTAGCATGAAGCAATGTGCTTGGACCAGTAAAATGGCTCAGAGGATAAAGGTAATTGTTACCATGCATGACCCCCTTAAATATCTCCAAGAGTCACGTGGCAGGATTGAAGCATTTCCTGAAAATTGTCCTCTGATCTCTACTTATATGTCCTGAAATGAGCACATACGCGTGCATGCACGCACGCGAGCGCGCTTGCACACACACACACACACACACACACACACACACACACACGAAATAAAACATTACTCTTCAATGTTGATTTCTGTAGATAGCAAGGATAGACTCAGCATTTCTTAGGTTGGTCAGTTCAAAATATAATGAATGGGCTTTTCTATGAAATAGATAAAGAAGACAGGTTTGAAACAACATGCAAAAAAATCAGACATTTACATGAAGAATTAAAATTTTGAGTTGTTCATGTTTCTTATATATTTATTCATTTTCTTCCTTTTGGAATCGACAGACACAAATCAATCATTTTACAAGCATTTTGTGCCTTGTATGATTTACAATTGGTTTGCTCTTTTAGGTGTTTTATTTTGCTTTAATGGAAATATTAGTGTTTTGTCCACTTGTCCCATATCCAAACAATGCTGCCTCTGAAGAAATATCATGCCTAATCCTAATGGATTTTACAAATATAATGGGATAAAAATGAGCAACAGGAATGAAATAATAGTTAACATACAGATAGCAGGTGTTGTGGCCAGTATCTGTTCTAATGTCTAACCTGTACTAAAGCACTTGGGCACTTTACCCACCTGTAAAGTGCACACTGTTATGATGGTCCAGAGCGCTGTTGTTGCCTGCTTACCACTTTGCTAGGGTGAAGTGCTTTTGTCTTTGAGCATAAAATAGGGCTTCTTCCTGCAGAAACTATTTCTTTCATTAAGTTACTACAAATTATATCTAACAGAGAAACTACAAAAACTCTGATGAATTGAGTGAATTCTACAGTTTAGACATCCAGGGGCTCTGCCTTCCAGTCAGGCCATTTCACCAGGAAGAACTTTGTGGCAGCAGCTGGCCAAGACATTTCCCTTTCAATTTATATGTTTACTTACAAATAATCCCTTTCAAAAGCAATATCTCTTTGAAATTAAAAAAAAATCTGTTCTATCATGCAGATATGTGTTAATTTTCTAATGTTGAACACACCTAAATAGCATCTGGGTGATTGACTCTTTTTCCCTTTTCATCCACTTAAATACAGCTGAAAATTCTTTACTTTGTTATCATAACTTCAAGCTTCACATCTGCCCATTTTATATGTGCAGAATTTAGGTGAATCCTAGCTTTGTACAAGGAACACAAAACAAAATCTGTGATAGGCATACCTGATGTAAATTTTGCACCATCACAAAAAAGTGCACACTTGGATGCCCAATGATTATTTGAAAATTATCTGAAACTTGATGGTAAGAGAGGCACTGCTCAAATTCATAGTGACTTCATGTTGACACATGTTAACAGATGTGTTAAATTACCCAATACTTAGATCTGTTACTTCTCAAGCATCTCTGGCTGTGTTCTATCCTATAGGAAAGCTCATTAAAACTCAGGAAGTAAACAACTCAGGAAGCCTCAGGAAGTCCCTGGAACTGACGAGATTCGATAGGCCTCTCCCTTCTCAAGCTTATATAAACTTGAAGGAATACTGAGAGACACTCTTAGAGCAGTAGAGTTGTCTAGAACTAGAGACATAGAAGAGAGAGATCAGCAAAGCTGTCTGAAAGACTCAGACTAACAGTGGTAAAACAGAATTGATCTGCAAAAGTCAAGTTGTACAGTGAGATCCAGGCCTCCAGCTTTCATGACCTGTCACCAATGGTGGGGTGGACTTTTGGTGATGCATCTGTCTTAAATTGCTTATGCTACTGTAACTAACCCCTTACCTATACTACTGAAAGTAATTCCAATAAAAAGCAACAACAAAGCAAAACACATTGGTTCTGTAAGTTGGATTTTGATGTGCCATTACAAGCTGCTCCCTGGATGGCAGTGGGCTGGCATCTCCTCACTCAGCCTTCCTCTTCCCAGAAATCTCCTTGTCAGCTTATCCTGCCTAAACTTCCTGCCTGGCTACTGGAAATGGATTAATTTAAGCTATAAGCACAGTTAGCAAGAAGCCTGCCACGGCCATACAGTTTGTAAGCTATATAAGCCTCTGTGTTTACTTGGTTGGGTCTGTGCGGCTGTGGGACTGGCGGGTGAGAGATTTGTCCTGACTGTGGGCAAGGCAGGAAAACTCTAGCTACAAATGGTGCCCAACATGTTGGCAAGAGTTTCTACCTAAAACCTGAGAAAAGATTCTAAAATGGAGCTAAAAACAGCTTCCTAATTGTCTCTCTCAAATGAGCGGCAGCTGCCAGTTTGAGCTACTGGCGGGTTCCTAGAGTGTGAGCTCGGTCTGCAGTATGGCGGGAATGAGGCCTCTGCAAGTGGCACATTAAGCTGCGTGGTGGATTTAGCCTTTGCTAGTACAAAACAACAAAAGAGGTTTCTGGGCTACACACTGCTTAGATAAAAGCATAGACCCAGGATGGCTCCCAGAGCTGGCGGAAAAGGTACCACCGCCATGTTGGGAAGCTGAAGTGGGCTGAGTCAGCAGCCACAGCACTGTTTCAGGCTTAAAAGGCTGCAGTTTAAAGCAAAAGGCTCAAGGTAATATAAAAAATAAGCCACATAGAGATGGCTACCACACAGAGAATCTGGATTATGTTCTCTTTGATATTTGTAACTGAAGAAAAACATTTTATTGCAAAAGCTGTTAAGTTATGCCAAAATGTATATTTTAAAGGTACCTTGACTTCAAAATTTGGCTATAAGGATATGTTGCTTTGGAAAAGAGGCTCTGCTTTTGTTTCTACAGAAAGCCAGAGGCTATGGATTTGTTCCAGATTAAGATACATCTGGTTTGACCAGCCAAGACCACCTGAAAGTTCTCCGATGACACCATGGCCCAGATGATCCAACATCCAGAATTGTTTCAAGGCAACTGGCTCAGAGGATACAGTCTCACGGACTACTCCATGATCCTAAAATTTTCTTTGTGTCCCCATAAGATACAGCGCCCCCCTCCAGCAGGAAGTAGTTAAGAGAAGCTACGCCCAAATTCCCAAATATACCAAGCTGGCTTTGGAGATGTATAAAAGTTAAAACCTTCCTTTTTAAAAAAAAGAAAAGGGGAAGTGCTGTGGGATGGTCTGTATATCAAATCTGTTGCTCTGATTGGTCAATAAATAAAACACTGAATGGCCAGTGGCCAGGCAGGAAGTAGGTGGGACAAGGAGAGAGGAGAATTCTGGGAAGCAGAAGGCTGAGGCGGAGAGACACCGCCAGCTGCTGCCATGACTAGCAGCATGTGAAGACACTGATAAGCCACCAGCCACGTGGCAAGGTATAGATTTATGGAAATGGATTAATTTAAGCTATAAGCACAGTTAGCAAGAAGCCTGCCACGGCCATACAGTTTGTAAGCTATATAAGCCTCTGTGTTTACTTGGTTGGGTCTGAGCGGCTGTGGGACTGGCAGGTGACAAAGATTTGTCCTGACTGTGGGCAAGGCGGAAAACTCTAGCTACACCTCAGAAGGATACAATATTACCTAAATAAATAGGAAGAGCATTGTAAGCAACTTCCAAAAATCTAGAATGACAGAAACAGCTGTCTGCATGGACAGTCATCCAAAGATCTTCTGCAAAGTTGGGGCATACATATTCAGCTCATAAGCCTAGAGTCTCTCAGTCACTTTTCTGTGTCCTGTAGAATGTCTGGTAGTTTCTTCTATGAAGTAGGAACCTGAAGGACCATTTTGCCTTGCAAAGTTCAGTGGTCACCTTCCTGTGGGTCCTGCATGTCCAGTCGATACAAGATTTTGTCAAGCAGTCCAGGCAAGAACAGTTTCTTGTTGAAATGTCTACTTTTGCCAAGAAGAAGATAAACTTCATATGGAGTGTCTTTGATACCCATCTTTCTCTCTGAAGTAAATTGGTGTTGCCAGGAGCAGACAAGTTTCATTGTCCAGAAAGTCTAAGTCCTTAAAACATTTTTAAAACATTTTAAAACATTTTGTAGGTCTTTGAAGTGTTTGAAGATTACTTACCTAATTGAATTATATCTATGTATACCTAGAAAACTTAACATGACTATAAGTTTGACTATCATAGAAGGCTAATTATTAATCTGTATTTGTCAACTATACATTACAATTTAAATGAGTTATATAAACATATCTTAAACAAGAGTGTATATATATATATATATATATATACAGTATAGAAAAATTAACTTTAAATTTGTAATAAACTAAAATCTATAGCAATGTAAAACATTTATCCTATATTTCTATATCATATCCCTGAGTTAAATCAATATATATATATATATATTAAAGGTATCTTGATTTCAAAATTTATCTCTAAGGATACGTTGCTTTGGAAAAGATGTTCTGCTTTTGTTTCCACAGAAGATGAGAATCTGTGAATTGCTTCCAGGCTAATATGGTTTGACTAGCCAAGACCCCTTGAAAGGTCTCCAATGACACCATGGCCCAGTTCATTCAATATCCAAAACCAGCTTCAAGGCAACTGGCTCAGAGATTACAGCCTTACAGACTAATCCAGTCAGGACTTAACCATAATCCTAAAATTTTCTTTGTGTCCTCATAAGATTGCCAGCACCTTTTATTAACAGGAAGTAGTCTAGCAAACTATGTCCACATCCCCAAAAAATGGATTATAAATATTTGTCTTCATTTAGATTATTGGTTACAAATTGTTATTGGTCATAGTCAATCTCTTTCTAAAAGAAGAAAGGAAAATATGATATAAAAACATAAGATACTTTCTATAAGCATAATACATATCTATAGTTCTAGGGAGATATGTATCTTTGTATTTTGCTCTATATCTAATATTGTAATCTAAAAAGGAGGGAATAAATTATATCCCATTGCCCAAAACAAACCCATGCTTAAATTTGATATGTCAGGTGGCTCTAGCTATTACAAACACAAATTCTGAGTGCACATTGCATAAATATTGTGGGAAGCACTCTATATTTTTATTTCTGTGACATGTTTTCTGCTTTCTTTCTTAAAATCAAGATTTACCAAATTTCTTAATTTATAAATGTTCCAGTAAATACAATTCTTATGGCTTTTCCAAATGAAGTCAAGAGGTATTCAATTCAAAATTTGTATGTGAGTGTTTTTGTATGTTCCAGCCTGGAAACTTGTTGTGACATTTATTATCTGTGTATCACTGCTATATTTGTAAGATTCGAAAAAATAGTATTGTTTACCTTATTAAGTTGAAGTCAGATGACAAGTTGCTGGTGAATAGTTAGAATGGGTATGTAGGACTGACATATCTCAGTATGAATGCTGAAGGAGTTCTGCACATCCTGTCAGAGTGGTTCCACCACTTATTATATCAAGAAGCTAAAATAAATTAAGAGTTTAATTATTTTAGTTTGTGTGATTATTTCACTGAGAAAACAAAGGCAAAAAGGAAAATAAGACAGATACAGCGCCCCCCTCCAGCAGGAAGTAGTAAAGAAAGCTACGCCCAAATTCCCAAATATACCAAGCTGGCTTTGGAGATGTGTAAAAGTTAAAACCTTCCTTTTGGAAAAAGAAAAAAGAAAAAGAAAAGGGGAGTGCTGTGGATATCATTCTATATAAATAAAACACTGATTGGCCAGTGGCCAGGCAGGAAGTATAGGCAGGACAAGGAGAGAGGAGTATTCTGGGAAGTGGAAGGCGGAGGAAAAAGACACTGCCAGCTGCCGCCATGACAAGCAACATGTGAAGATGCTGGTAAGCCCCAAGCCATGTGGCAAGGTATAGATTTATAGAAATGGATTAATTTAAGAATAAGAACAGTTAGCAAGAAGCCTGCCACAGCCATACAGTTTGTAAGCAATATAAGTCTCTGTGTTTACTTGGTTGGGTCTGAGTGGCTGTGGGACTGGCGGGTGAGAGAGATTTGTCCTGACTGTGGGCCAGGCAGGAAAACTGTAGCTACATAAGACCAATAGCAATAACAAAAATGTCTTTTCATGGGTTTGGACAGATGCCTCAGTCAGTAAAGTGTTTGCTATGCAAACATGAGGATGTGGATTTATCCCCTGAATTCCAGGCTTGGTGGCAGATATTTGTAAGTTCAATTCTGGGGATCCAGAGATAGGAGTCACCCTGGGATTCATTCACTACTCAGTTTGGCCTAACTGGTCAGTGCCAGAATCCACCTATCTTACACATACATAAAAATACCACAAATCTCCTTCAAAGTAGTTGCTAGAGTAATCTGCTCATCATTTTTTCGTTTTCTTCTTTCTTCCTTTCTTTCTTCCTTCCTTCCTTCCTTCCTTCCTTCCTTCCTTCCTTCCTTCCTTCCTTCCTTCCTTCCTTCCTTTCTTTCTTTCTTTCTTTCTTTCTTTCTTTCTTTCTTTCTTTCTTTCTTTCTTTCTTTCTTTCTTTCTCTCGTTCTCTCGTTCTCTCTCTCTCACTCTCTCTCTCACTCACTCTCTCTCTCTCCCCCTCCCCCTCCCTCCCTCTCTCTCTCTCTCTCTCTCTCTCTCTCTCTCTCTCTCTCTCTCTCTTTCTTTTTTTTTGAGGCAGGGCTTCTCAGTGTAGTTTTAGTGCCTTTTCTGGATCTCATTCTATAGACCAGGCTGGCCTTGAACTCACAGAGATCCACCTGCCTCTGTCTCCCAAGTGCTGGGATTAAATACATGCACTGCCACCACCATCCAGCCATTTTTATTTTGTGAGCCAAGATTGTCTTTTGACTTTCCTGTCAAGAAGTTGGCACCAACTATTGGAACAATTTCAACTTGATTATAATTCTGATATGTAAAAGTGTTCACCTACCTCGTACAACGTGATTATCACACAATATGTAAATGGCAGCTTTATAGATTTCAACACTGATATTCTCAACACTCAGTTGCTCCTGTGCTCAGTTAGGGGTCAAAAACAGATGAGAATGAGTCAGCAGCTATTGCATACATTTTCTTCAGTTCTTAGCATTTGCTTTATTGAAGTGCTTGATTGTTTCATCATATACCTATCAGACTCAAAATCCCATTACACAAAAATATTTTCCTTCTTTTCAAATTGTCTTCACTCACATAACAATGCATTTTTACATTGACAGCACAAAGTTGATTTTTTTTCCTGTTCACTTGACTTTTCATAGCTTATAAAGAGTACAGACTGTGGTCTTGCAGAATCTTTATGACTTAAAGAAAAGAAGTCTGGCAAAATCGAATTTTGAGGTCCCATTCAGTCCTGGCATTCAGTCTTCATCCAACCATAATGAGAGACTTGTGAATCTCTCACTCAAGAATTCTACAAAGCAACAAAAGGAGCATTTTCTACAGATTACTATAGTATTGCTATCAAAGAATATTTTTCTTCTCTTCACCATGTACTTTGGTTTATGTCATTCAAACCTTCTTTCATACTAGGAAAAAAAGGACATTCCAAGTGATTTTCCAAATGCTAATAGAGTATGCTAGAGTCGAGTTTGTACCCATCCTCAGTCATAGGTAATGAATATTGTACATGAGCACATGACAGATGCCACGGCCAGATAGACTGGCAGAACATTTTAAGGAGGTACTAGACATTAATTTAGTAGCATATTATAAACTTAGAAAAATGTCTTTCAGTATAATACATATTTTTGCTAAATAAATGCTTCTGATATCTTAAAAAATTCACTCTGCTTGCATAATGCATTAATTTATAATACAATGAAAAAGCAAGCAGCTAATAGTAATTTGAGTTCCTTTCCAGTTTTTCATAAAATCCAGAGCTTTAGATTAACCAGCAGCACAACATTGTATTATTTTTCCTCTTAAATTAGCATATCTTAGAGTAAGGCAAAAGTAATAGATATCATTAAAGCTCCATTAAGTGAAAACTATAAGCCATTCATAGTTTGAGCTTAAATTTATTGTATAAAACTTAAAATGGTTGCAGATCAAGTCAATTGTGTTCACCACCAGAATCTAGTTTTACTGTGGAAGTTCAAGGCAAAGAATACTTAATAATCCTTACTTCCCTCCTTTCCCATAGCATTCATGCTGCTGCTTTAAAGGGTCTTTTGCTTATATATTAAGTTTGCTAATTATGTATCTTTATGAAATTTCTGTGTGTGCAAATGCACGTGTCTGTGTTAATATGTGTTTCTTGTGCTTTTCTTTCAGCCCCTTTTTTCCTGTTTGTTTTGTCCTAATCAGGTTTGTTTTCATTTTGTTTTATTTTACTTTATTCTTTTTCACTTTTTTCTTTTAAATGCCTGTTTATTTTCTAATGAGAAAGAACAAGAAAGGGTGTGGACTTTGGATGTGGGAGGTGAGGAGAATCTCAGAGGAGTTGGGGGAGAGGAACCATAATCAGACTATATGTAATATTGTAAGAAAAAAATCTATTTTAAAATAAAAAAGAGGATTATGACAAAGATAAAGTAAAAGGATAAAACAAAACTATGCTTGATTGACAAACTGGAGAGATGTCTCAGTGGTTAAGAGCACTTTTTGCTCTTAAAGAGGACCCAGGTTTCATTCCAGGGCACCAACATGATGGCTCATAGACATCATTAATTACAATTTCAGAGGATCTGATATATTCTAGCCTGTGTAGGAATGAGGCATGCATCTAGTGCACATAAATAGGTACTGGTTAACACTCATATGAATAAAAATAAAAATAAATAAATCTCAAGAAAATAAAACTATATTTGATTGTATTTATATAATTCATATACTTTACTGAATTGATATATATGAATGATTCAAATGTGCATATCATAAATTATTTTATTAGCTAATAACTAAATAACTAATGCTCTGTAATTAATTGCTAAATTATGAATGAAATTAGCTCAAGTATGAAAATATAGATAATGCTGCAAAATTAAACATATATTAATTATATTCTATTGCTTACTTCCCAAACCAAGTTTTTGGTTCTGAAATTACCATAAAAATATATCCTCGCCGGGCGGTGATGACACACGCCTTTAATCCCAGCACTCGGGAGGCAGAGCCAGGCGGATCTCTGTGAGTTCGAGGCCAGCCTGGGCTACCAAGTGAGTTCCAGGAAAGGCGCAAAGCTACACAGAGAAACCCTGTCTCGAAAAACCAATATATATATATATATATATATATATATATATATATATATATATATCCTCAAACACTATTTACAAATAAAACTCTTATGCATCTATAAATATCAAGTTTTATAAGATGGATTGATTTGATAAGTCTTCTCTTCTATTATCCCCTATAATTGAGTCACAGCTGTTTATTTATTTTAAAAAAGTCAATGTCATATTACACATTAGAAAATTTAGGAGTCATTTTCTGTATAGTGGGTAACTGTATTTTGCCTTGACTTGGAGTACTATGATTCATAACTGACATGAAGATTCATATGAATCAGCTTACCATGGAAATGTTTCTATGCTAAATTAAAAACATAAGTGGCAAAAATAGGTAAAGAAAAGAAAGTGGCCAATTATGCATGAGGTTTTAGAGTCCAAGTTTCAACATGTTCTCACAGGGGCTCTAGAACACAATCGCTAGGAGTTTGGTCCTGCTGTGAGCAATGGGATCAAGCATTCATCAGTCTGCACATGCAGTCTAGGAGGCTGGCAACGCCCAGGTTCTTAGTGCATAAAGTAGTTTTCAGCCAAGGAACCATATCATCAAGGAGGATTGTATCATAGGTCTCTAGAAACAAATTTACTTGGAAGTTGGAAGTGTGGCTCCAAGAAATAGCAAGAGGAATCTAAGAATGCCTCAGATGAGGACAAATAGTAGCTGGTTAATATATGTTAGAGGTGACTCTGTATCAGTTAGGCATTCTTTCCAAAAAATGCAAAGTCATATGCAATACAATTCTATGCAGTTATTCTTAGAATTTCTAGGAAATTATTTAAAATAGAAGGCTCACAACCAAATAAATAAATAAAGATGCTATTCTAAGGACTGATTTTAATCCATCAGATATAACATAAATTTAATTTTCTCCAAAATTTCCTTGCAAATGCTGTATGCATCATTGGTATACTCATAGCTGTTAGGTATGACAATAGCCTTTCCAATTTCTAAACCACAACTGTCATTCTGTGTTGAGAACAACAATTGAGAATATAAGTATAGAAATAACTAGTGTAAATATTTGCAGAATGGTGTATGCTTCACCCCAGGTAAAGAAAATAGACTTTGTGTTATCTACATTTTTTTTCCTAATTTCATTTTACCTAGTAGCTTCTTTTCACAGAAACATTTTAAAACAGAGACATTATTAGGAGACAATTTAAAAAATTAGAAAAAAAATAAACCATCCTTTAAATTTGTCAATTAGAATGATATTATATTTTTAGGGAACTCTAAATTGTCCTTTCTTATTTTTTTATTATGTCTATTTTCTATATTATTTTCGATCATCTATTAGTTTTCCAAGGAAGCCGCTATCAATTACCAAGACATTGGGCAACTTAACAACAGAATTCTTAAGCTCAGGATTCTGAAATTAACTTATCTACAGGGTTATCTTCCCTCTGAAGTTCCCAGGGGAAAATCTTCTCTCGTGTCACATAGAATCTGGTGGCCGTGAGCTTTGTGTGACTTGTGGCAATACAACTCTAAACTGATCTCCCTCTTTACACTTTCTTCTGCTCTGTTTCCTCTTTGTAAAGTGTCATTCTAGTTGTGCACAAAGTCCTGTTTACAGCAAACCCTGGTGCACACTTCCATTCCCAATCTCCTGAGGAAGGAGATTCTTAACTTGGAGTTCAGCTTGAGCTACAAAGTGAGTTTAAAGATAGCTGACTACATAGCCAAGACTTTCTCTAAAAGAAAAAAAAAATAATTAAGCCTTCTCTAATCCTACATATTCATGAACTTTAATTACATTTACAGAGATCTTATTTTAAAATAAAGTCATTTTTAAAGGCTGCAGGTAGCTGGTCACTAGACTCTCTCCATATACTAGGTGCATTTAATAGACAGTCATGCTACTTCCCACCTTGCTCAGCTTAGGTGGGCTACCCATTTTCATCTTACTGTATTTACATAGATCATGATTTCCCAAGGGTTCTATTTTAAAACTGTCACCTAACATGGGGACTGTTTTTGCTTTAAAAAACATTTGACTAACAAATTGTCTAGTCTCAATATCTTTAAGCCATATCCAGCATAGCTTATCGTTCTCATCCCTGTATTTTATTTTTTTGTTTCCCCAGACAGAATCTTCATTATCACAGATATGTCTTCCTCATTGCTCATCCAACATTGTTGTTTCATTTTCTTTTCCATAGCTTTTGAAAGTTGTTTATCATTGTTGTACAGCATTTGCCCTTTTTCTTCCACATACTTTCTCTCAATAGCCTCCTGAAGCCAAGTAGTTAAATACCCTTATACACTTAGTGCAGTGCTTTAGCACTCTAATCCTGGCACTGAGGGATGTGGAGCAAAAGGATGGCTAGTTCTAATGTAAAAACATACCATGCTATATTGTGAGACATCATGATATATAAATAAGCCCTATTCTCCAAATTATACATTGATGGCTTTCTCTTGATTTCTACTTTATAAAAGTAACTGATTACTTAAATGTCCCCACTGGGTCATGGCCAAAGACAAAATTATATTAAATAAACTGCATAATGTTGCTAGAGCTGTGGTTTCTTTCACTTCAGTAATGGGGTGAAGAGAGGTTGCTGTATAAATACCTGAATGATAGGATAGAACTCATAGATAATACTTTTGAAAAAATCCTGAATGGAAGTCATCATATACACAGCTAAACGTGTTTTAAATAACATAAAAGATATTATATAAAGGCCTGAGGTTAAAACATACACTGGGTATTCTTGTAATAACAAGGAGGCCACTATAATAAGGAATAAGTGGGCAAAGAGAAAACAGCAGAGAGCCACAGAACATACAGCCTATTATAAGAATTCATAATTTTACTTAAGGCCATTAAAGAATTTTCTGCAAGTATTGCTTCCCCAGGAAGTGTTAACATTTTTATTTGTGTATAACTTTTATAGAAAATTGTAAGCAATAATTGTGGAAATCAATAAATATGTACATATTAAATATTGCTGTATAGTCATATATATGACCCTTACCTAAACATAACATTACCAGTGTCCCTTAAGCTTTACTCAAGGGGGGTGCATTCTATTTACTAGTGTCATGTCAAAGCTCAAAAAACAAAACTATTTTGATTCCTAAAGTCATAGATGAGTGGGTAACTATAGAAAAATATGTTATATAGTAGGTTAAATGCAGATAAATAAGACTGGGTTATGTGTACATTTTTGGTTTAACTTCTTTGTCTTATTTGGTTAAAAATTTTGAGAGTACAGAAGATCCCAGTGGAAAAGAGACCAAGCTAGTAATTAAATAAGAAACTGCCCAAGCATGATGAAAATATTCTGCAACTTGACTGTGGTGTTGTTTATGCATTTGATAAAACTTGTAAAGCTCTAAACCTAATACCAATGCTTCTTCCCACAAGATAATCTTTAAGAATCTTTGCACGTTAGGACTGGGTGGTCATTAACAGGTCAAGACAGCTATGGCAATCTCAAGCAGGAATTCTTCAATTGCAGACCTCTATCTTACCATTAATGTGTCTCAAGGATTTTGCTTTAGCCAGGAATTTTCTGTGATTTAACACTAACATTCAGATACTTTAAACCTTTCAATGGTTCCATATATAGAACTATTATTCCTATTTGTTTACAGAATTTTGCTCTACAGTAGAGTTTAGATTTTTCTGTATTTATCAGTGGCCTCTTCATGAGTTGCCAACATGCTCAGCAGTTTTCTGAAGACAGACTGTGAGTGGAAACATTTTATGGAAAAATGGCTGTGGTCATGGCAGGCATAAGAGGGAAAGAGTTCAGTACACTAATGGAGTTTCAAATTGTATCATTTCCCTTAATAAAATATAAATTAAGCTGCAGGCTTAGCTATCTCATCATTTTGCAACATCATAAGACTTTTTCTATTATAATTCCTCCTCACAATTTGCAGTTCCTTCCCATTGATTTTTACTACAGAAGTTTGAGTGACAAAGCTCCTGGGATTCTTGGAAAATGATGGACTATTGAATTATCAGTTAAGATGCTGAAATTTTGAGCCTCAGTGACCAAAGTATTACAGAGAAACAAAATGCAGTTAATTCACCAATATGATCTATTAAGAGATAAATTTATATTCAATTTAAATTCATTAAGAAGTGTTACACATATAATTACTCCAAACTCAGAAATAGCTATCACTTGTAATTTTGATTAATGGATAATTGAGAAAGAACATGGTTTGGGGACCTCAGTTCTTCACATTAATTTGTATTCGGAGAAAAGCTAACTTTTTCTCACAAGTAAGCCTCTAGAGCAATGGGTTAAAAAATGAAGATAAAATATAATCACCAACTGCGATTTTGTCTGCAAGGTAAGTTGAAGTTCGATTTTTCATCTAGTCAAGAAACACAATTTAAATGTGTGCCCCTCATGGGCTGCTGTGCTGGCAGTGGCACCCCAGTGTCTGCCCTCCCATAGGATGCCACTGGTGGGAGTGAGTGACAAGTAAGTCACTACACAAATTGAAATTGGATGTGCTGCAGGGGTGCAGAAGATAGAGCCATCAACTCTAACTCAGTGAATAAAGGAAGAGCTTTGGATCCATCATCAAAGACGAGTGGGATCTGAACTGGGGGAAACGGGTAGTGGGAGAGGAAGTGTTACAGATAAAGGTAAACCTAAGAACAAAAGAAGACACAACTAGGCATTTTTATGTAGGGGAAAGTAATTTTAGGTGGCTCACATGATGCATGGGTAGGAAGAAGTTTGTATCTCTAGGGGGACTTGGATCATATAATGAGAGGATTTGCATCTGTTACCTTTCTACCCATGAGTAGTGGTTCTCTGTCAATCTTCCTCATTAGATTTTGTCTCGATTATCAGCTATTATCTTCGTGAACACATTACTACCAGAGTTTACCATTGAGCCCTGTATATCTTTAAAATGATGTTTTCAAATACAATATAAAGTTTTACTAAATGAATCTATGAATGTTACACTAACTATCTTCACTCACTCTCCATTGCAGGTAAACTCTCTAATGACACAGATAGGTAAAACAAAAACAAAACCAAAAACATGTTCATGAGAGAAGTGAAATGAATCAAGGTATGCTTCCAAATTACCTAGTAAGGCTTGCAAGGTAGTCTGGTTGGAGTAATGAGAGACGAGCAGATCAGTCAGAATATGTTGCTATATTCAACTGAGAATTTCTGGGTGAGAGATGCAAGTTGAGGAGATTGAGGGAATTTAACTGTTGAATCAACAGCAATGGCTTTCTAGAAGAGGAGTCAAGAACTGGATATCAATATGACTGAGGGTAAAACTAAGTAAGAAAAAGCAAAGAAGTGTGTGTGTGTGTGTGTGTGTGTGTGTGTGTGTGTGTGTGTGTGTGTGTGTGTGCTGGGGGATAGGGAAGGGATGATGTGGCTCCCTAGGACCTGTACTATGAAAGAAGAAAACAACTTCTATAAGTTGTTCTCTGACATCCACACCCATACCTTGATCTACACACTCACATGTACATGGGCACACACAGAGAAAATAACTAAATAGCCAACTAACTAACTAACTAACTAACTAACTAACTAGTTAACTAACTAACTAACAAACAAACAAATAAATAAATGTAACAATAAACCAGGAAAGTACTCATTTGATCAAGAAGACTATAAGCTCACTTTAGACCATCTAGGATAAGGGGGGAAAAGTACGTGAACAGACAAGGAACAGATTTGGAATGTTAAGTGGCAAGCTGAGTAAAATCATACTCTGTAAGTTGTTCACACTGAGCCGAATAGAAAGTCTGGATGTTTTGTTACAGGGAAAGTTTCCTCTAAAGTAAAAGTTGAAAGCTGGTATTTTATTACCAGTTTTGTTTTGATCGTTTTACACTGGAATAAAATCAACAGAATCTTCACAGCAAGATCAAACTTCATTCTTATCATAAAAATATTCCGTAAATATTTTCTATTTCCAAATCCACAGCTCTGCCATGAAGCACCTTGGCTATGGGAAGTTGGCAGCCCATATAATGGTGCCAAGAATGATTTGATACTCCTCCCTGCCACCCTGCTTCTCTCTTTCTCCAGTCTTTTCAGACAACCTGCAAAGGAGAGCTCGCCGAGGCATAGCAGATTCCTAAACATACATGGGCTTCAGAACCATCCAAGAGCCACGTCAAAGTTGTACAATTGTAGAATCTAAGTGCAGCAACTCTGATTAGCTATTGGATTCAAGCAAGGGAATATGTACATAACTCTAATAAAGATGGTCTCAGTTAATTTTAAACTCAAAGATTTCAACTTTTACATATTGTTAGGTACACACATGTTCTGAATTGCTAAATGTTTGCTAAATGTTGCTAATGACATGCATTTCTTAAAATTGTGCTTTTCTGTAAAAAGATATTTTGTCATCTATTATTATTACAACACAGCTTTGTGTGGATGTGGATATTATTATTTGCTGGCTGCATTCAGGTTTTCTCTATAATTATAGCTTGATCATGTTTTGATGATTATGTAACTTGTTTTTTTTTTTCTATTTGAGGACTTGTTTTCTAACTTCTGAACTAGAAATCTACTTATAATACAAATCCACCTGTTTTGAAAACTGGTTTCCTTTGCCTTTGACACTTTCCCTTCTTGTACCTCGTTTGCAAATCTCAACTGGTTTTATCAATTTATTTCCTTTACCAATGACTTAATTATTCAGTCCAATAACTCCAGCTCATTTATTTCAGATGCCATTAGCAAGTCACAGACCACTTTTACTTCTGAGAAACCCATGTCGTTCTCCCTAGATTTAATACAACTCAATGAAATAATAATGAAGAGTATACGTAGGGAAAGATGGGTTTATGTGTGTGTAGAATGAGTGGGGGATGTTCGGAGCTTCATTGCAACCTCTGGCTCTGTGGCCCTACCAGAAAGTTTATGTAGTTGTAAACCTGGAATCTCTCTGAATATCATTTTTTCAGGTGTCTTCACAGTGTTTACTCTCTAGCTCCTTCTCTTTCTGGGTGTTGATTGTGATGTTCCATTACTAATGGACACCATGTGGAATAGACAGAAGACAGAACCAGAGAGAGATGAGTCATTGAGAGCCATTTAGAAAGGTTTTCTGAACGAGGCAATGTTGATAAGAACATCCATTGGATCCAAGAATAATTATTATCATTTTGTTTATATCATAGTTGGCTAAAATCAGTTTCCTATTTTTTATCTTTAAGTAAACAATTATCTATTATTTTATCTAACATGAAAGATTTGTAGATCAATGCCAATACATATTTAAGTATGAAACCATAAATGAACATATATTTAAAATTAGTTTGAATAACTTTACATAATATGGAGCAATTAAAACCTTGCTCTGAATCCTTGCTATGTCTACTTTTCTCTGCCTCAAACAAATAGGCTAAATGATCAGTTACTTATGGCAGAAAGAAATCATGATGAGACTGCCTTCTTAAAAATCTTTTAAATAAGCAAGTGGACAAACCAAGTAAGAAGTTTGTTACCTGCTATAGAGCTTGGTAAGACTGCTATTTGTGTCTTCTCATAGCACTTTATATTAAACATGAGTGAAACATTGGTTTCTAAATGGCATACAACTCCAAAGGTCAGAACAGATCCAATATTAGAATAGGCAGTTATTCAATGCATTGTTTTCTATTAAAGGTGGTTGTTAGAAGAATTTTACACACTTGAGAAATCAGATTTTTGCAGTTGCCTCATCTCATGTAGGGTTTCCAAGTAACAATCTTGTTCCCTATTTGGCTGTGCTCCTTAAATCAAGGAGAACTTCAGAGACAATTTCACTCAGAGTGGCATAGGTAGCTACCAGCATGCTGGGATTTAAGAAATGGTTGTTTTTGCCATATAGTTTACTCAAACCTTTGCTGTGATCAGAGGAATTCATGGTTTGATTATTCTTACAATCCTCTTCCCCACGTAAAATGAATATTTTTAAAAGACTATTTTAAATATAATATTGATTTCCAAATTGATTGATCAGTTATCATTCAGAATCCACAACAAAATGAATAAAAACTGCAGATACAGTCAGTGATGACAGAGAGTTAATGAGTGAGTCAATGTCTTTGGTATGAGACACAAAGTAAGAGTGGGCTAACCAGTGGTATGCTAATTAATGAACTTCTATTTGGCACTAATTGTGTGTTTAGTCAATATTTTCTAGATATTGAGGTTGTATTATTGAAAAGAGGTGATCTAATACCTTCCTCACTCCCCCTCCAGGAATTAAAAACAGACAGAGAGCAAGAGTTTTGATAAGATGAATTGGGGCTATTATTTTAGCTAGGTACTCAGAGAAACAGTCTTAAGAATTAAAATTGGGCTAAATTTTAAGAGTGAAGTGGGCATCCTTAGATTTGCAGGCATCTGAATACGGAGATTTTGAACAAGTGCAAGATGTCTGATGTGGAAGCACTGTTGATATGGTCAGCTAAGGACTAAGTGTGTCAAATGGTACAGAAAGCAAAAGCAAGAAGTGGCAAATCAGAATACTGCAATTCAGAAAGTTTCTGCAAAGAGGTCCAGGGGCAGAAGAAGCAACCAGTAATCTATAGAACAGGAGAAAATCTTTCTCAGCTATTTATCTGACTTATAGTTAATACCCAGAATATATAAGGAACTCAAGGAATTTAACAAAAGAACAAGTAATCCAATAATGTCCATCCTCTTTACAGGTCAGAAGAGATGACCAGGTAGGAAAGATCAGTTAAGGCCAGCTTAACATTAGATAGTAGATGTTTGTGTGCAAGACAGAGAGGTGAGCAACTCTGGGATTGGCAAACCTCATCTGATCTACAAACATCCTGGGACTGATGGGGCAAACTAAGTGCTGTCTATGATTCTCACTTTCTTTTTCAAATAATCTAATTTCCCTGATAATTTCTTGTGCTTATGAGTTTTAAAAACGTCTCCCCTATGCTCCATTTTTCTCTGTCATTTGACTGGCTCCTAACTTTATCTTCCAACTTCAGTGCCACTTGCATGGTGAGTCCCTCAGCAGGAAAGACAGGACCATAGTATCTAGCAAGAGCATGTTCAACAATGGGGTCCATAATGTCTTAAGATCTCAGGAAAATAATTGATTTTTTTTTTAAGAATCAGGAGAAAAAAACATTGCCTGTTATGTTGAACAAAATATTTCATATTTACTATTAGCATATTTTTATTATATATATGTCATAATAAAATATGTTTATGCTTCTTTTTAATAAAGGAAGAGGCCAGGAAGAAAAGTGACTGTGGCCCACAAAAGCCATAAAGTGCCTCCAGGGCCATACGTATCTTGCCCTCCAGCAAAGCAGTGTTGAAACAGAACTTCACTCAAAGCATTTCTCTTCTCTAAATTCTACCAAGGAAACAGTGCTCCAACTGAGTGAGAGCCAACTCTTCTTTTTTTCAGTGGGCTTCTTAAATCTTTCATCAAACAGACTGTCTGACCTTTCTGACATTGAGTCCCATTCCTTCTCTCACAACCTCTATGGCTAAATCACAGCTGGGTCTCCCTGCTTTGAGCCTAGTACCACTACTATTCTCCTTTCTGCTCTGATACCCATCATAGATTACCTTTTCCTCCATCCTAGCAACTTGTTTGTATCACTCCTTTAACAGTTAAAAATCCATCTTTCTGTGCTGACACATTCTGTAGGTGTGCTATCCAGGGATCGTCTCTATCTCTTCTGAGCGTCCACAGCTTTCCTTATAGCGTTCCTTACTTCTCTCCTCTGTACATAATCATTTTCTATCTTAAATTACATTCATGTGAGTGAATGTCTGAGGCAGAAGACAGCTAATTGCTTGGCTGATTTACATTCTTCCACATTTCCCTCATTAAGAACTAGAGTAAGCTCACTTAAAATACACTTCCCTGCCTGGCATGCAGCTGACTTCTGACCTGTGGGATTTTAGCAAAGTTACTGGATTAGACTTTTAGCTGTGTACTCTAAGAAGTTAGTTTTCTCAGCTGATGGAGCCTTGTATCTTTTCTCCCTTCTTCCTGAAGTGTTGTTACATTTGAATGTAAAATATGTCCAACCTTAAGTTCATGTTAGGAAAGCTCACTCCCCAGCCCATAGTTCTACTTTGAAGGTTGCAGAGTCCTTAGAAGGCAGGGCCTGGTTGGAAGAAATTGGTAGCGAGGAGTGGGCCTTTGAAGGTGTTCCCACCAAGAGTCCAAGGCTCTCTGCTTCCTGTCTGACACAACACAAATAGATACAAGATGGAGATCCCATGTCTCAGACAGAGCCACTCAGCCACCACACAGCCACCATTGCAGTCCCACCATGATGGACTGCAATCTGTCAAAACCCTGAGTTAAAACAAAGCCTCTTTCACAGCATTTGGAGACGTAGCTAATGCAGCTATAACCTCAGTTCTTCCCATGGATCAGTGCATTTGTGATTCTGCAGTGATCAATGCAGACAGTGGATGCCAGAGCACAAAGACTTGTGACACAGTGGACATTTGGCCCTGTTCTGCATGTGTAACTTTTGTTGGAGGGATTTTTTTTCTTAATGGAGCAACAAAAGCTTTCATTAATTCATTTTTGATTTTGTTTTCATTACACTGGAGCATCACAATTACTCACAAATAAACTCGTTCTTTAGATAATTAAATACAGTTTAAGACATCTACCATTCATCAAGTGATTTTTTTTTTTTTTTTTGGTTTTTCGAGACAGGGTTTCTCTGTGTAGCTTTGCGCCTTTCCTGGAGCTCACTTGGTAGCCCAGGCTGGCCTCGAACTCACAGAGATCCGCCTGGCTCTGCCTCCCGAGTGCTGGGATTAAAGGCGTGCGCCACCAACGCCCGGCCATCAAGTGATTTTTTAAAAGCAACTGTCATTTATAATAGTGAGACTCAGTAGCATTAAGAAATATTTATATAAGGATGTGCTACCATTGATATATCAAATAAAAAGCATTAATTTTATTTTGTATTTTAACTCCAGGTATATCTACTGTAGACATATATATTACTTCTTTGTTATTTGTTTATATTCAGCCTTAGTTTTCTAAAACTTACCATCAGTCTTACCATCTTCCACATCTTATCACAGAAACAATGTGTGTGTGTATGTGTGTGTGTGTGTGTGTGTGTGTGTGTGTGTATGCTTGTCTCTGTGTGTGTCTGTATTTGTGTGTGCATGTGCTTGTGGGTATACAATATGTGTGTGTCTCTGTGTGTCTGTATCTATGTGTGTGTGTGCATGTGTGTGTGTGAATATGTATGTGTGTATGTCTCTGTGTGTCTGTATCTGTGTGTGTGTCTCTGTGTTTACGTGTGTATATGGTGTGTGTGTGTCTGCATGTGTATGTATGTGTGTGTGCATGTGTGTGCATATGTATGTGTGTATATCTCTGTTTGTGTCTGTATCTGTGTGTGTCTCTGTGTTTGCATGTGTGTGCATGGTGTGTGTGTCTGTATGTATGTACGTATGTGTGCGTACATATGTATGTGTGTATATCTCTGTGTGTGTCTGTGTCTGTGCGTACACATTTGGAAATCAGAGGACACACCCTTGAGTGTCTTTCCTTTTCAGGAACAGTCCACCCTTGCCCCCCCCCCCCCCGAAGCCCAGTTTTTAAGACAAGGTCTCTCTTAAGGATCCAGGACTCCCTGACACACCTGGGCTAGGCCCTGACATGAGGCCCAGGAGTGCACTGTCTCTGCCTCTCTAACACTTGGGTTATAAATATATGCAACATGTGCTACGAAGCTCAGGTTTTAACTGGATGCTGGGAATAGAATTCAGGTTCTTCTGCTTGTGCAGCAATGATTTTACGGATTAAGATATCTCCCAAGTTCAGAAACTTCCGTGATTTAGTTCAGTCCAGGCTTCTGAGCACACATGTATGAGCTAAGCATGTGTTTGAAATTTAAACTAGAGGAGTCAGTTTCCTCCCCAGATTCTATCACTCTAGCTCAAAATGAGAACCTGATGTCTGCTGTGGGATGTTAATGTATGTCCTGTGGGAGCCCTTCTTGGGTTCCTTGTGGCGTTACCCAACAGGTTTGCATAGAGGATAATTAGGACCATGGGCCTGAGTGCAGGTGTATGAGATGGTCTGCACTTGGCTGTACTGGGGGATGGTCTGTATGTCAAGTTGCTCTGATTGGTCAATAAATAAAACATGATTGGTCGTGGCTAGGCAGGAAGTATAGGCGGGACTAACAGAGGAGAAATAAAAGAACAGGAAGGCAGAAGGAGACACTGCCAGCCACTGCCAGGACAAGCAGCATGTGAAGATGCTGGTAAGCCACGAGCCTAGTGGCAAGGTATAGATTTGTAGAAATGCGTTACTTTAAGATATAAGAACAGTTAACAAGAAGCCTGCCACGGCCATACAGTTTGTAAGCAATATAAGTCTCTGTGTTTACTTGGTTGGGTCTGAGCGGCTGTGGGACTGGCGGGTGACAGAGATTTGTCCTGACTGTGGGCAAGGCCGGAAAACTCTAGCTACAGATGTCCCTTGGGTGCACTGAAGTAAGCTCAGACAGTAGTGTCACAGACTCATTTTCACACAGCCAAGCTTAAGGGTGCACACCTGTACTTCCAGTGCTTAGGAGGAAGAGTCAGGAGGATCAAAAGTTCAAGAGACACTTGGCAAAAAAGAGCAAAACCCAATCTCAAATTTTTTAAGTGGATGAGGGAAACTAAAGTTGTGACTCAATGGTGAAGTATTTACCTCTCACACATGAAGCTCTGGCTCATCCAAAAAAACAAAACAATAAATTTATTTATTTTTTTTTTAGCAATGTAGGATGCAAATGGAAGGAAGGTGTCTTTACAGAGAAACTAAGGAAGCTGATGGAAGACAGATAAAAGCAACACAGCCTGGGGATACCAGTACCAGGTCATGCCTTTCACCTGGGGGCATTTGTGTCCACATTTTATAACATATACTGTTGTCTATTAACAGCATCTCCATTCATTTATGGCATATTTCAAAATAAGCAAAAGAGTAATAGGAGGGTTTCTTATACACAGAAGTAAATAAATTTTGAAGAAAATGAAAATATTAATGGCCTTAATTTAATCACCACACACTCTATCTTCCCATGGAATTGCTATGTGTCATTCCATACATGTAAATTTTAAAATATTATTAAATTTAAAGTGTTAACCTTCATATATGTAATTTTAATATGGCTCTTATCTTTTAAAAAAATGCCTAAATGGAATATTGCCAAGGAAAAGCTCCAAAAGCAGACCCAAACCTGCCTCCCTCATGTCATGAAAACACCAGTGAACTTGCTTAATGTTTTGTCTCAGTGGGAGAAGTTTTGGTTAATTAGCCTAATAAATTCATGCAGTTTTGAATAATTGTGACCATAATGCCTAGCAGAAACCTAAAGAAACAAAGAAATATTTTGACTCATGGTCCATCGTGGTGGGGAAGACTTAGTAGACCAGTTCTGGTCATGGTGGAGGAAATCTGAGGTTGAAGATGTTCAAAATCCAGGGTCCAGAAAGCAATGAGGATAGGAAGCAGACATCTGGTAAAACCTCCTGTCACCAGTGACTCCCTTCTGCTGGTGAGGTCCAAACTCCTAAGGGATCCACAGCCTCAGAAAACAGCATCAGTAGATAGGAGCAACCACTTACAACACAAGATTTCAGAACCAAGAGCTAACAGACCAGTTAAATACCTAGTTACTCTGAATACTCAATACAAAAAGGCATGCTATATGACATATTCAGATTAACGGTGGCAGACTACATGTCTGTGGAAATGTGTCAGCATTTTTATGGACTACCCTGGGCCTCAACACACTATATATCCCTGCCCATGAACTGAATTCAGTCTCCCACATGGTATTATAAACCAAATTTAATAGAAACACAGCTGCCTCCATTTGTTTACGTATTATCTGAGACTCCTTTCAAATACACAGCAGAGAGGACGAGTCACTGTAGAGACTTCTAGGTCAACAATATCTAAAATATTTACAATCTCACTCCTCCCAGAAAAGCTTTACTGACCCCTTGACGGGACAAGATGTGAAAGAGCAGAAAGGCCCAGACAAAGGTGACCCTCCTGAGAAGAGGTGAGGAAAATAACACCTCAAGGCCACAGAGAGCCAGAAGGAAGGGCATGAAGGGCATGAAGTATGTTAAAAAAAATTACACAGGTTTTGAGAACCTTGTCCCATTTGCTGCTGAGTCTACACACCCAACTGCTGCCATTTCAGGTAGTTGAAATGGTTGAACAATGTGAGTCTGCGAGTGGGAGGCTGGGGGAGTTGCCCATGTGAGGATGACTGTTAAGGAACATTTTAATATATTTTTCCTTTGGGGCTTACATTAGCTGGGATTGGGTTTCTGATGCCATGAGTCCTCATTTATAATGATAGTATCTTTTCAAAGAGAATAAATCCAATCTCTAATTTGCCTCACTTATTTCTGAAAAACAAATGTAAAGAGCCTCACTACTGAGCTATTGCTAATAGTATCTGTGTGATCTTTAGTGTCAACAGTCAATTGGAAAGAATCTAACACGACCAGGGAGACAGTCCCTGCGTGTCCGTGGGGGAACTGTTTTGGTTATGTTAACTGTGGCAGGAAAAACCACCCACTGTACATGGCACTGTTTCCTGGTGGGATTCCTGGACTTGATGAGAAAAAGAGCTGAGCATCAGCAGGCATTCATTTCTTCTGGACTTCCTAGTTGTGGAAATGATGCAACAAGCTACTACGGTTACTCCCCAGCTGTGATGCAGTGCACCCTTGAACTGTGAGCTAGAATAAACACTTTCTATATATTTATTTTTGTCAGAGAATTTTACCACAGCAACAAAAAAGAAATTAAGACAGTATCTTCTTTGTCTTCTTAATCACTATCCCCCTTCTTCACTGTGATGTCTGATAGTGGTGGCCAAGTACATACCTTTGAATACATACAAGGTACAGTACTGACCCCTCTATCAAATAACAGAGTCAAAGATAAGCCTCGAAATTCACTGAGTTATTCTGAGCTTTTGTTTATTGCCTATTGTTTGTATGGTCTTAAATTATTCAACTGTTCCAACCCCAGGTTTCCCGTCTGTGAAGTAAAGGGAGCAAGGATTTATTTATGACTTTAAGAAAAAGAAATAGGAAGTGCCAAATATTTAGCTTCATAAAAAGAGCTCAGTAATTATTATCATCATAATTGCTATTGAATAGAGAAAGAGCAAATGTTCTTCCCTACTCCCTTTTGAAAAGTAGTTTAGCCCCATTATTGGTGCCTATATAAAAAAGGAAAATGACTCAGCTCTTGGAGCCAATTTAATATGACCTAGCAGCATATGGCCAAGGTAATGTCCTTATTGTCTTAAGACAGAGTGAGTGCTAGAATGATTTAAAAACAGCCTCACTAAAACACTGTGGGATGTGTGTGTGTGTGTGTGTGTGTGTGTGTGTGTGTGTGTTGTGTACACTAAAAATAACAGATGCATTTACACATATGCTTATTTACTGTTAAATCAATCAAATTTCCCATTTCCAAAGAGCTTAAAAGTAAGATTTATTTGACATTTAGGAAAAAAGAATATATAGGGAAGTTTAGTCAACATTCCCACTTGATACATTACACTAAAGCATTTGAAGGCTGTTTTAAATAAGTAGTCACTAGAGTTAAGTATCATGGCAGCATACTTCACTTTTCCTATCTCAATAATCTTTATGGTTCCCACACCAGGACTGCATGGGTTTCATATGCAAAATAATTCATTAATGAGAAGGTAGCATTTCCCTCCACTCTATTTTTATTTTTTTAGTGCAGAGAATCTGCCTGAAATTCTTACTCCAAAGAAGGTTTTAAAACATGTCTTGGAAATATTCAGTGTCATGGTATCTATTCCTGGAATTCTAATAAAATCAATATTAATTTATGTCCTCAGCTTGCTGCATTTAAATTTAGAAGACATAGCATTCAAACCAAGAGAAACAAACAATAAAACAGAATAACAGTGATACTAAAATAGTGATTTACAATTCTCTAGGCTTAAAGTTGAAAACATTTATAGTACAGTATATGGCTTGATTTTAGAAAATAAAAGAAATTTTCAACATGCAGAATTAAACTGCATAGTTGAATTTGTACAGCTTGGCTTACATTTTAATTCATTGGGTGATGAAGGTTCTCAACAATGTTACCCACTACTTCCTCTATGTAAATGATTTTTCTTTTTGTTTAAAAAAAGATATTTTACATACTTATTGTGTGTACACATGTGCTACAATGCACATGGGGAGCCCAGAGGGCAAGTTAAGATTCTCTCCTTCCACTGTGTGGTTTTGGGATCATCACACTTAGTTACTGGAACCTACTGAGTCATCTCTCTGGTCTGAATTTTTTAATTTCCTCTTTTCCAGTGGATTAGTTTAGATAGATTTCAAGCAGTGGAGAATAACTTCCATATCAAAAATGGGACAGTTATTCTTTCTATTTTTAGATTTGTGTATTAAGCTATTTATGCTTCTTATTGAGCCTTGGAATGTTCGAAGCTTTTCTCAAGCCTATGTAATCCAGGCTGACTTAGAACTCACAGAGTGCTGTGTCCACCCCCTCGGTGCTAGAATTACATGTGTGCACTATGTCCAACTGTTTTAAATATATGAGATTATCTCTTAAAATCCAAGAAAGGTAAAGAAAATCAAAACAGTAACTCTGAAGCCAAGTTGGTTAAGTATTTGAAGGTGATTTGCTGCATAGCCTGAGTTCTGTCCTCACATAGTGGAGAGATCCAACTGCTAAATGTTGTCCTCTGCCTTCTGAATGTATACCAGCCACATGCAAATGTCCCTCCCTGAAGGCACATGTGCAAACAAATTAAACCCATTAAACAAACAAATAAAGATATAATAAATAAATAATTTTAGAAAATTAGCTGAAGTCTTTAAGATTGTATTTGATAATTATATATTTTTTTTCTGGGAACTATCCTTGTCTATCACTTGTTATGACCCTATTTTGAAGACTGGCTCCCTTGCCATTTGATCCATTGTAGCTAGAGTTTTCCTGTCTTGCCCACAGTCAGGACAAATCTTTGTCACCCGCCAGTCCCACAGCCGCTCAGACCCAACCAAGTAAACACAGAGACTTATATTGCATACAAACTGTATGGCCGTGGCAGGCTTCTTGCTAACTGTTCTTATAGCTTAAATTAATCCATTTCCATAAATCTATACCTTGCCATGTGGCTGGTGGCTTACCGGCATCTTCACATGCTGCTGGTCATGGCGGCGGCTGCAGTGTCTCTCTGCGTCAGCCTTCCACTTCCCAGAATTCTCCTCTCTCCTTGTCCCACCTACTTCCTGCCTGGCCACTGGCCAACCAGTGTTTTATTTATTGACCAATCAGAGCAACAGATTTGACATACAGACCGTCCCACAGCAATCCATGATATAAAATGAATCTGCATTACAGAAACTCAGTTTATCATTCCTTCAGACAGGAGAGAGCTTTGAACTTCGTAGTTGGATATGTGAGGTAGCCAGTCTTGTTGGCTCATCATGGCATTATGTCTGTTCACTTGTGGCAACTAGATGATAAGGTGTGAGCTTGTCTGCCAAAAACAATCTTCTTGCATCAAGAACCCATTCAAAGGACTTCATAAAATTTGGCAAAAATTTGCCCGCTTGAACTAAAAGAATAAAAGAGAAGTTTGGGCCATGTACATAGGCTATAACATTGATCCTTCTGAAATATAACAAACCATTTTATCAGCACAAAGGATGTGTTCTATTTTTAGCAAAGTTCATTAAAATCTATTTGTATACCAGACATGGTGGCGCACACCTTGAATTCCAGCACTGAGAGGCAGAGGCAGGCAGATCTCTGTGAGTTTGAGGCTAGCCTGGTCTCCAGAGTGAGTTCCAATATAGCTAGAGCATTATACATAGAAATCCTGTATCAAATAACAAAAAAAAGCCAACCCAATCCAAACCAAAACCAAAACAAAACCAAATCAAGAAAAAAAAAAAAAACTAAGCAAAAAAAATGAACAACCAACCAACCGAAGAAACAACAAGAAAACCTATCTGTTCAAGGTTAGACATACAACAAAATTGAACACCTTACTTAAGAATGTCTGTCATAGATTTAAGAAATAATTGCACGGAGAAGGATATAAAACTAACAAGAGAGTTCAAAGGTCTTTGTAGGCAGAAATCATTCTGGACTGAGCTGCAATCAGCTATCACCCTACAGGGATGTACTGAGATACTAGATCTGCTTTTCATTGGAAACACTGAAAACATTCTAAAGCTAACATCAGCAACTTGAAGATCTAAGAAAATCATTCAATTGAAAGTGGATAGGAGATCAATGTTAATTAGGGGTTTGGATGCAATTCATTGATCATTAACTTATGGATTTTGATATGTATGTTTATTAACCTAAGGATTGAACAAATGGATGAATGAATTATGTTCCTTTGGTATTTGAACACCTCAATGGGAACACCGACTGTACCCTTCTGAAATTTTCATATCTTAGTATTAACTTTCAAAATGCAGTCTAAAGTCTTAGCAATTACAAAAGAAATGGATTTATCTACTAAATTAAGATTATTTCTTTCATGAGCATACTTTTTAAAGCCTTACTTGGATACTTTGAGTAAATTAACATAGGTTAATATATTCAGTATAAGCCAAGCAATATGATTCCATGTGCACCATAATATTTAGAGATACCAGGCTGTGTGTGTGTGTGTGTGTGTGTGTGTGTGTGTGTGTGTGTGTGTGAGAGAGAGAGAGAGAGAGAGAGAGAGAGGAGAGAGAGAGAGAGAGAGAGAGAGAGAGAGAGAGAGAGAGAGAGAGAGAAGGAGGGAGAGAGAGAAGCCTTTCTGAGGAAAAAAATGGGGCAGAGCTGGGGCTGAATCCGTAGCAAATTGCTACTTAGACCAGTGGAGCATGAGAGCGTCGTGATGGTTTCAATAGATGTCAGCCAAGTGCCACCTGAGCTGTCGTGACAAAACCAAAATAGTGTGTATGTCTCAGCTTCCTGTTTCACTTACTAACTAGAGAAGAGCTATTTCAGGCAGAGAATGCATTACCTATTATATAATACCTCAACATTATATCTGCTTTGTGGAAAAGAGAACAGCAGCTAATTTAAAGTATGAGGAAGGTAGAGTGTTGCAGAATAAAATAGCAGGATTAGTTTCCATGAAAATCCTGATCTCTTACATCCAATTGGTTGGCATTAATTACCAGCTAGGTCTCTGAGAACAATAGCATTTAACCTGTGGAAAACATAGCATTTGAAAAACTTTTCCCTTTGGGGTTACATCTTGTAATTCCTAGCTGACATCTTCCCCGTACTGCAACACAAGGGAAATGACATTTCTAATGAGCACACTTGTATCATTTCTTGTAGGATCTGACTCCAATGCTCTGATGCTTCCCACAGGGTTCAGCGTGAGAATCCAAATGTGGAAGGGAGGAGACTCTGGGGAGAAACTTTACTTGGAGAATCACTACTTTATTCCATTGTCATTTGCTGTCTTTGAGATGAGGAACTATCCATCCCACAGAAATTTTCACTAAGCTTGTGTATGCATGTGCCATGTATATCTTCATTGTCTGAACCCTAAACTCCACATGGCACTTATGTCAAGCTTTCTGTATTCTTTCTTGCTCAGGCATTTCACCTGACTCTGATTCTCAGTTGTCCCACCCCTCTATTCTGGCCATATTCCCCATGCTTCCATCCTTAATACTGTCTTCCACCCTTGATCAAATTAAATTTCAGTGCAGGAATTCTAATGTTGAATGGGTTGTCAAAACATGTCATTTGTCAAAAATTACATGCCTGTCACTTTAGGTCCTACTTGAGTCTTATATAGTACTTAAAATTTCTTTACTTGTAGCTTAATCATTCCATGAAATTTGTCTCTCACACTCTTTCTGTTGCTTCAGAATCTAACTAATTCATTTTCTCTTCTTTTTCTTCAGTCTTCCTGTCTTCAGGCTACAGATCTATTACCTCCTCCATCAAATATCCTCTGAACACCCTCATTTGATTTATTTCCTTAGGTTTCATATAGTTTTACTCAGACACCAGTAATCATATGTGCTTCTGCCCTTACACAGATATCACATCTCTTTCGTTCTCACTCTCCATTTTATCTATGTGTATCAATGTTTTATACATACATGTCTATGCACCACATACATGAAATACCTGTGGAGACCAGAAGAGGACATTGGATCATCTGGAACTGGAATTAGAGATGGTTGTGAGTCACCACATGGGTGATGGGAACTACTTCCAGCTTCTCTGGAAAAGTGTCAAGTTTTCTGAAACCATAAGCCACTCTCTACCCCCTACTTCATGTTTCTTGAAAGTGTGTGTGTTATCTCAGAACCCTTGATTGAACTCATATGACAAAAAAATATGCACAAAACATTAACCATTTAACCAAGGACTAAGAACAAAACATAAAAAAAGAAAGGAACATAAGAGGTATGAGTGAACTACTACAATTTGCAGAAGAAAAACCAGCCACAACAACAACAACAACCTGCTTTAAATGCCAATTAGTCCTTTACTTCAAATCTGCCATTCCAGTTTTCTTCCTGTAATTGCAATAAAGCACTCTGACCAAAAGCAGCTAAGAGACAGAAAGGGCTTATTTTGTCTCACAAGTCTAGACTACAGTCTATCATTGAGAAAAGCCATGGAGGAATCTGGAGGCAGGACCCATAGGGAACCTGGTTTGCTGCCTCATTATCCAGCTCATGCTCAGCTGGCTTGTTACACAGCTCAGGACCACCTCCCCAGAAATGGTGCTACCCACAGTGGTCTGTATCCTCCTCCATCAATTAACAATCAAGACAACCCCTTACAAACATGCCCATAGACCAACCTAAGGAAGACAATTACTCTATTGAAACTCTTTCACAGGTAAATCTAGGCTTGGCAAGCTGACAGTTAATGCTGACTAAAACACGTGCATACAGGCAAATGAAAACATATTCCTGATTTATGCATGTATAAACTGTAAGCTATGTATATATCAAAACATTGGTTTCCTAAGATTTCAAATTTCCAGTCAGTTTGGCTTTCTCTCTGTTGCACACTTCCTACACATACCTCATTCCATAGATGAATTCTTGCTCTTCAGTGTATGTGGAATAGCTTTCAGAACATAACTTGCAATAGTTGGATTGGATATGCTGTGGGATTTACAATCCTGTCTTTCTGGTTCAAGAACATTAATATCTGTATTTAATTTAGCTTCTGTCACTGAGCTCTCAGGAAAATAAAACATTTCTTTTAATTTAACTTTATTGCACCTATATTAACTTTACTTCACAAGAATATTACAGATCAGCAAATCAAATATTAGTTGCACCTCCCTTGTGTCATTATATTATTTTCAATAGTCAATAATTGTATTTAAAAGAAATACATAATGTATTTACTTCGTGAGATAATGGAATATTCTAAATGTGTGGGATAAAAACTCAATTAGTTAAGCTGACAGGCATTAAGCTCTTGGCCTAATTAAACATAGTTATTACCAGTTACACAAAAGAAATGAAAATTGAATATATATGAAACTGCCCAGAAAGTGACCTTATTAGTATATTTTATTCCTTTATTGGCTTTGAAAAGTCATTTTTGGAAGCTGGAGAGGAAGCTCAGCCATTAACAATGCTTGCAGTTCTTTTAGAGAACTCTAGTTCAGTTCGTGGCACCCACATGAGGTGGCTAACAGCTGTCTACTACAGCAGTTCCAAAGGACCATGTTTATCTGCGGAGAGCACCTGCAATTATATTCACATGTGCATCCCCAGACATATGCATACACAAGATTAAAAGTAAAAATAAAAAAATAAAAAACTTGTTTTGCTCAGAAATCCTGTAAAAGTCCATGTTCTGATGATAAATTTAAAATAATTTATATCTCTGTGATCGTTACAACCATAGAACTTCATTATTATCTATATATTTTTTTAAAAAATTAGAACCTTAAAGTCTCCTAATGAGATAATGTAATCTTTCACATATTGTTGAATCCTGTGTGTTCAAATGGTACACCATACTTCTAGCTCCTGATTTTTTGTTTTGTTTTGTTTTTTTGTTTGTTTGTTTTTTGTTTTTCGAGACAGGGTTTCTCTTGTGTAGCTTTGCGCCTTTCCTGAAATTCACTTGTTAGCCCAGGCTGGCCTCGAACTCACAGAGATCCGCCTGCCTCTGCCTCCCGAGTGCTGGGATTAAAGACGTGTGCCACCACCGCCTGGCCCTAGCTCCTGATTTTTAAATATTATATGAAATAAGACTAGGTCCTGAGTTATACTTCTCTATAGATTGGTGAATTTCTTGAGTATAGTTTCAAGGCTAAATTTATTACTATTTTTATTTAAAATGTTTGAATTTAATATGAAGAAACACACCTAATTCGTCAGTGATAATCTAGGGTGGTTGATTCCTTAAAGGTGCTTCTAAAACTTAAAACTCACCTCTTAACCTTTCAATTAAAATGATCCTAAAAATAAATGAAATAGGGGCCATGAAGATGACTCTGTGGGTGAAGCATGTGGTGTGTAAACATGGGGATCTGAGTTTGGATCTTTGCCATCAATGTTAAAGCTAGTCATGGCCCTATGCATGTGTAACCACAGCATCTGGGGAAAGGTGAGATATGGTGTTCCCAGGAGCTTATTGACCTGCCAGTCTAGCAAACATGGGATCATCAGGCTCAATAAGAGTCTCTGTCTCAAAAATAAGGTGGGGAATAATACAGTATTGCACCAGATACTGTCCCCTGTACTCTAAACACACATGCATGTAACACCTTCATATGCATATACACAAAATAAATAAATAAATCCAAAAGGTATCTACCCTCAGCTGAGAAGCGAGATGGTTTCAGCATCAATATCCAAAACAGTGGACTCCATCAATTCAGTAGTTCCAGAAATGCATGTATGCATCACAAACAGCCTCCAGTCTTCCGAGCTGAAAGGACAAAGCTTACTATTGTGCCAGGGATCTGGATGTCTTGAGAGGAGGCCACTCATTTGTGTCAGATTTGACTACTGTGGTGGGGCTTGAGAATTTGAAGCTCGTATCATCTGAAAGGTGACTCACCATATTTCAGCATGCTCTCTTTTCTGGTTGTAAAGGAGCTGAGAATCCTGAGATTTCTCTGTATCTCTGTGTGATCTCCACAGTGGTCTCTCCAGCATAGAGGCACTGGATATCTGTATCTACTAAGATTCTAATGAGGGATTTTCATTCCTAAGAGGGAAAGAATATAGTGAAATGGTATTGCTCTGCATGGCACTGGCTTAAAAGTCACCCATTGGCACAGCTTTGACATGGGTGTTGGGATCTGAACTCTGGTACTCAGACTTGTGTCTCAAGTGCTTTATCTAACACTGAAAATGCCCCTTGAACTATCTCAGGACTCTTTGGTGGTGGTTTGAAGTCTGTGATCAGTATTTCTGTTTCTTTGCATGTCTAAGTTATTTTGGATACTTTAGGTAATACATTATATCAAGTTACAATATGAGACCCCTTAAACCAGAATAGTGTTTTATTTACCTGGTCATTGCTATTTTTGTTTAGTGATTTGCTTGAACCAGTCCCAAGAAGCCTATTTACCCAAAAATATATAACTTTGAACTGTGTATTCATCATAATTTTATCATCTTATTTTTCTATTTTATCCAGGCTGTGTAGTATTAGTTGTTGAGTCAGTATTAGCACATTGTCAAATATTTCCATATGCCTTTTTCCTTTAAATGTATAGCTTTTACTGTTGAATGTATTGTGTCTTAAAGGCTGCCATCATAATTTGTCCAACCAAGTCATGATTCCTTCTAATCTATGTTTAGCTGGTTGTTGGTATTTTGAAGGGGCTGTCTCCCGTGTATCCTGGGAATGCATAGTATGAGACATGCAGAGTTTTCCAGAATGACAGGCAGGGGTTTTAGTTTTAAATAAAATGGATTTCCAAAGTCTCCTCTGGATGACAGTCACCTGATGTTAGATCCATAATAAATGTTTTGGGGGAAAGATGTGTTGATAGCCCTGTGTGCCAATATAGCTTTCTGTATGGGTGGTACTATGTCAATTTTAGGGAATCCTTGCAAAATAATCCATGTCCTGCTCCAACTAATCCCCAGTACCTGGAACATAGTGTATGTATAGCTACCCAGACTCCCAGTTTCTCTGCAATCTTAAGAAGTCCCTCCAACTTCTGGCACAGTAGCCTTTTCCTTGCACCATGTGCTATCAGCATCCAATTAAATTCATCCCTGTTGCACAGGAGATCTCCATGATCTATTGCAGATAAAGTCAGACCCTGTGTCAGAGTTACTGAGCTTCAGAGCTCTTCTTCCTACAAGCTGTTTTTTTTTTCTTATAATGAAACCCTGGAACACTGCTCTTGAATTGCTCTTCGTGTCTACAACTGGGTGCCATGGCGTAGGTTAGCTCTACAAGCAAGATAAGGACATACAAAGGGAACCTTATATTCTTTGTCCCTTGCACTTTGTCCTCTTGTTATGCATAAAAAAAGATTCATCCAAACCGGAATGAGAGTAGAAGGGTGGGAAGGGGCCAGTGGTAGTCCTCTCCTTTCAGGGTGAAACAGACCCCAAGACCTGGATCTTGGAGAGGGAATCCCTCCTGCTCTTCACAGAGCAGAGCTTCCAGCCATAGCATCTTCAGCACACACAATTCAGGGGCAAGTGAGAGAAATCAGTTACAAATCCCATAGTTGTCTAACATTCTTGATTCTTGAGCTTTTTTAGATTTTATTGAATGGACGTATTTCCCTATTTGCTCTATAGCCTTAGGGAAAGTTCCAGGGATTTAAAATTTTTTTGTAATTGTTCACTAGTCAAATTGTTGATTTTTTCTGAAAAAAATCTTCTATTCCACATATGGACTTTTATTTTGTATTACTAACACTTGCCCTCTATTCCATGAACTCTTGATTCATTCAAATTTTATTACTTGGCATTTGCTTTCTTCTCCTGTAAGTATTGGTAGTACTAGAAATAGGACAGAAAGCCTGGAATATGTTAGATAAATACTCTCAGACTGAGCTGTATCTTCAGCCCTTGATCAGTATATGTATGTATATATGCATGTACATATGTATGCATGAACATACATGTCTCAATCAATAAAGGTATCTATCACTATCTTCTATCTTTATTTACTATCTATATATCTTTTATCTATTTATCTACCTATCTATGATCTATCTATCTATCTATCTATCTATCTATCTATCTATCTATCTATCTATTTACCTATCATCTATCCAATCTATATCTATTTATTTTGAAAAAGAGTATTACTATGTTGCAATAATCTCTACAGGTGAGACAGGTCCTGACTTTGAATATGAGCCTGATGTCTCAGCCTCCCAAGTAGCTGGGATTATAGACCTGAGCACCAGGTCTGAGGTATTTCTTGTTTTTAATTTTTGTGAATCTGCCTCAATCGTTAGCAAATTGTGTTTTATCATTATATATATATATACATACATACATATATTTCTAAGCTTCTTAAGCCAAGAACAAAGATATACCCTGATTAGTTCAGATGCTGGAATTTTGTTACACTGAATCAGAAATTCCATTATCATCAATTGGAGTTTTATGCATGAAATCATTATTTAATTTATTCTTAGCAAGAAAAAAGAGATATTTATGTTTATTTCTATCTTATCAGTGGATATACAATACTTGGAAAGCACAGATAATATAATAATATAAGAATGCTGTATGCAGAAGCACTGGAGAAAGAGTTTCATTTTTCATCTGAAGAGGGAAATTCGTTGCTACCTTTCAGAAATTATGTTTACATCAAATAAATTTTATACTTGTCTGGTGATAGCATTTGAATAATGGATGTCTTTTCTGTTGTTCAACTTTCAAATTAGTTTCTCATGCAGTCCTTAGATTTTACAGCTATTTGCTCACTTACGTTTTTTGAAACCAAAAGCATTTTGATCTCATTTTTCACACTGATATTTTCCAACACAGAAGCAATGCTCCACTTATGTAGAAACTTCAGCTTTCTAATCTTATAAACCATATACCTTTCCTATTTTTCTGAAATCTAAATGACAAGCACATACACACACACACACACACACACACACACACACACACACACACACACACAAAACATGTACACCTGCATGCACACACACACACAACCAAGCAACATAAATATTTTTAAGAGTAGTGCTCTCCAGAGATAAAAATATATAATCTGTTCATATGGCTAATGAATTAATCACCTTCATTGCAAAAGGTACATTTAAAAATAAACTGCATTACACACACACACACACACACACACACTCACACATACACACACACACACACACACACGAGCATAAGTGACTTTAAGTGAAGAATTAAGCTTTGAATTCATCTTATTACAGAAAACTGTTTTCTTCCTCTGGTGGCTACAAAGCTCTAATAAAATCTAGTGGGACTGCCATTCTAAACCTATAAGCCAAGGTCAGGTAATAATCCCAATCTGGTGTCTTCACATGAGTACAGACAGTTGCAGTACATTCTCATCCTCAAAGCAAGGGTCATGATATTCTGTGATCACATGTGAAAATATTCCAATGAAATTTTAACTATTTTTAAAACATAAGTTAAATCACTGAGGAATGTGAGCACTATTTTAGCATCGCTTATGAATATTGACCTGTTACATTTTCTTTGAACCTTTTATTATCAAAGTAATATGATACAACAAACATTAGTTTCACTGATTAGAGTGCAAGACAGTTTGCTGAGTAGCATTACTAGTGTTGATTTACTGTTAAGGGCTCATAATTTTTTTTTATTATAGTAATGATTTCACCAGAGCTTTAAGGGGGAAAAAAACCCTCTCACCTTGGGGGGGAATCTCAAAGTATCAGATTTGGCTGACTTTTCTAAAGCTCCAATCAAAGTAGCAAGCAGGGACTAAATCAAGAAACAAGCTTCACTCTGTATGACAATTCATGGAGGGCAGAGATCTGAGGTATTTCTTCAATAGTCTGGGGAGAAAATGAAGGCTTTATAGAAAGGGAGGGAGGGCCGTGGATTGGCACGATTGACAGAGCAGGCACTCTTTGTCAGGCAATGGTCTGAGTGATCATAGTCTCAAGATAGCCATGCTGGACATTGTTGACATTACAAGGCCAGTGTTTCATGGGAGGTAGTTTGGATGGTGTGTGTGTGTGTGTGTGTGTGTGTGTGTGTGTGTGTGTGTGTGTGTGTGTTGTTGTTGTTGTTACTGTTTATTTAGTTTTTTTGTTTGTTTGTTTTTACATGAGTGTTTGCCTGTTTATGGGCACAGTGTGTTGTAAATGCTTCTGGAAGCCCAAGGTTGACAGAGGATGTCTTTGCCATTCACTTAATTTATTAAAACAGCCTAATACTGAGTTTACTAATTTCAGCTAGAGGAGATAGGCAGCTTATTCAGGGGATGCCCTGGTTTTGCCACTTGAGTGCAGTGACTTTAGGTGACTGCTACACCTGCCAGTCTCTTACATTGGATGTGGAGATCTGAACTATGGTAATCACACTTACACTGTAAGTGCCTTTTCCCATGAGCCATCTCCCCAGTCCCAGATTTGACTCTTTTCCACAAGATTTGACCATCAGACCTGTTGTTTCTGGAATCTAAGGCCATTGTTGGAGGGATGACTCAGAGAAAATGACAATTCTGAAAGGCAAGATGGACTTCCTTCCTTCAGGTTTAGGATATTGACTAGAGACTTATAGATCTACTAAGGAGATGTGGAGCAGGGGCCTGTAAAAGCTGGAAAACAAACACATACATAAAAATGGCCATGGCAATGATGACAGTATCTTAATAACCTTTATCTTGGTTATCTTCAGTCTGAAAGACTAAGGTAGAATATCAGCTTCAATGATTAACATGTCTTATGCAGTCTGTGCTCTGATACCAGGACTAGAGGGGAACCATGGGAGGTGAGAGATGTTCAATTATTGGATTAGTTTGTCCAATGTGAAGTTCCTTTAGAGGCAAGAAAGCTAGAAAAAGGGGCTATTGGATTGGGAGTTAGAAAACAAGCCTTAGTAAGGATGAAGTAGAACCCATGTGATTAAGTAAAATGGGAGGTACGGTGGATGGAAACATTCAAATAAAAGGGTAGTGGATAGTGTGCAGAAGGATTTGAAAAAAAAGAGTTGACTAAAACTAAGGCCATATGAAAAAACCATATAGAAACTCTATTTTATAAACTTATTAAAATACTGAATTAAGAAAAAAAAATATTTGAACAGCAGTATTCTGCATAGGTAGATAATACTGCCCCCAGTAGTCATAGGTGAAAATCCCAGTGCCTTAATATGAGATATATTCATCTATGTTGGTAGTCTGGGAGAGCTCAAATCTCAGCCTTCACAAAAAATACAGCTCATTACCATTTTTGTTGGTTGTCAAACAGAAGAAGATGCTATGACTTTGAAAATGAGGCACACTTTGGTTGCAGAGCAATTGAAAACTCATAATAGAACAAAACTGGAAGTGTGTTCACTACTGGATAGGGATTGTAGTACTAGAAAATGCTATACAAGTCACATAGGAAGAAAATATCATTAACAGCTTTATCCTTCTGGGAACTCTACCAGTTATAATAACTTTCCAGACAACTTGTGCCCACTGGCACAACAGTGGCATGACTATGATGGGGTAACCAACCTCTTATTAATTGATGGAGCTCATGCCTGGTACTGAACTCTTGGATAAAAGTCTGTGGCTGAGGAGGTGGTAATCTTGAAGGGGAGAACTACGCTACTGCTGTTGCTTTGCTAAGTGGTTATATTGTCAAACTGACTTCTAAATATTTACATTTATATCCAAAGATTAGTGTTGTCTCTGCTTGGATCACAGGTGTTTCTTTTCCCTATGGGCACTGGTTAATGTAAAGATTCATAACTGGCCAAAGTGCTGAAAATAAATGACTGAGTACTTGGACATTAGCAAAAAAATAACTATTGCCACCTCCAACAAGGCTCAAGAAATATTATAGAAAAGATGACAGAAGAATGTAAGGGTGGAGGGAAGGAGGAGTGTCAGGAAACACTGTGTTGAGGACGTGAAGTGATCATTGCACTCCTGAACTCACAGTACTTGTGATTAATGCACACGACCTTCACAAAATTGAGCCTGTCAATATTTCATCAGGGAAAGAAGAATGATTGTGATGGTCCTGCTGCTCATGAGAAACTACTGTCAGTTAATGGTTGCTAGGACAAGTAGTTTCCTCAGTTACATAACTACTGTCATGTTGTCTGTGCTTCAAAAAATATCCCCTTAATCTCATGTTCATTTGAACAAAACTAGTTAAGCTCAATGGGATAAACACACACACACACACACACACACACACACACACACACACACACACACACAGTATAAGATAGTAGGAGGGGACTTATTAGAAAGATAGGGATTTCAGTAGAAGAGTAAGGAGGATGAAAGGGGTCATATGGGATGAAAGGGTCAAAATTCCTTATAAAATATGCAGAAGTGTCAAAAATAACATTTAAAAAAATCTTTCTCTTTTTTAATACTAATAATAGCATTTTGACAAACTACAAAATTTGTTGGCCATGTTTATTCTCCTTCATTGGATCTTTAGTACCATCAACAATCATCAATTATAGCAACAAAAATTCCTATGGATTGAATCTGGAATGTTCTTCAGCGACTCTATGTTTAGAGTTTTGAGTCTTCAGTCTCTGAATGTGGAGAAATGCTCATGGAAGCCCCATGCCCTCTACACCCTTTCTGCCTTCATTTGGACCAGACTGCACCATACACTTATGTATGAATCTCAAAAATCAGAGGTAATTCAAAGACACTGAATTTGATTAGTATCTGTTTGGTATGTTCCCCTCTAAGCAATCTTCATGGGCTTCTTTCTCTCTGATAGAATATGTTTTTACTGACAATTGATTTCTATTAGTGTTTGGCAGATTGTCTGACTTCTTTATTCTGTCTTGAATCAATTTGATGAATTCTATTTTTCTAAGCACTCATCCACTTAATTTATATTTTCTAAAGTTGTTCATACTGTCTTCACAATTTTTAGAGTGTTCAGCCTTTGGTGTGATGTCCCCATTTCTCATTCCTACTATGGTTTATTTGCCCAATCTCTCATTTATTTGCTTCATTTGTCTAGAGAGGTCTATGCTTTATATGAGTCTTTTCACAGAATCAAAATTTGTTCATTATCAGCATGCACATTGGTTTCTTAATTACTTCCAGTTGTATTGTTTATTATTTTCCTCAGTTTTTGTATTATTTCTGCTATAACAAATTATCACAATTTTAGCAGCTTAAAATAGCGCACATTTCTTCGTTATATTTCTCAGAAGTTACCCATTTCAAAGGATTCTAAAGTCCATGGGTCAGTAGGGCTGTGGTTCCATCTGGAAACTTTAGCAGAGAATCTGTTTTCTCCTCTTTCTTTGACTGTGGCACTCTTACTCGGTGAGACTATTGTCCCTTCAAGCCCTAATGAGAGAAGGCTCCTGAGCAGGACAAAGCCACAACTAGTCCCCCTGCCACTGGGGCAATTAAGTGGCCTGACTCTGGTCACTTGGTCCAAGAAGTAACTCCAGTGACATAGAGTCGGTCACATATTAGCTAAGCCTTTCTCTTTGTGGTGTAAGACGTCTCTCTTCCCCCAAGAAACTTGGGTGTTCACCTTTGCTATCCCATCCATGGCCTTTAACTCTACTTAAAACCTCCAGCAGGGTTAGAATAAGGACAGCACTTCCAATTTCCCATTCTCTCCTTCTCTGAAAGAAAACACATTTCTTTATCAAGTCAGCAATGTCAGGTTAGGTCCTCATCTTGCTTTACTCTGACCTCAGCCCCTGCCTCCCATCGTCTTCTTTCATGGTCCTGGTGAGGACATTGGACTCTCTCACATCTTATGTTAAGCTTAGCTGGTTGAAATTTTAATCCCTCCTGCAAACTTAACCCCCTCTTGCCATGTAAACTAATCCATTAACAAGTTTTGGGATTATGATTTGGATATCTTTGGGGAAATTCTCTATGTCATTTGCTTTGTTGGTTTATATTTTCCCCTTAGTTTATACTTTTTTTCCAGATAGATTAACTTTTAGTTTTTCACATAACCTCATATATGCCCATGAGGTTATAATGTTTTGTTTAAGAATGACATGAGCTGCCTTCTGTAACTTTTGTTGTTTTGGTGTCATTGTTTTTCAGTAAGAATATATTCCCCATTTTTTAACCCATGGAAAATTAGAAATACATTTCTTTAAAATGTGAGCTTTGTTACTAGTCAGTATTTGGTGAATAGTATTGGTACAGATTGACTCTAGAATGTCTCCCCAGCATCATTGTTTGGACACTTGATTCCTTATCTTGTGGCCCCATATCAAGAGGCTATAGAAACTGTGAGATATGGAGCTTAACTGGTGAGCATAGACCATCAGTAGAAGGTTGTAACCCTCCCCACAGTTCTAGTACAGATCTTTGATTTACTTATATTTTCACATTATTTTAGTGATATATACATGTTAATGTTTTGTGAATACAATGCTTTCAAATTAATAATCAAAATCAAAAGATGGTCTTACAAGAGTCTGTTTGCTGTAATGAGATGTGAGGGAGATAAAATCAAAGATATTAAGCATCTACTGTTTGCCTTGGTGTTAGCAGCTTTGTGAATTATTTTCTTATTTGCTAGTCTTTGTCAACATGTTGTTATTACATCCACTCAACAGTGAGCAAAACAAAGCCAAGAGGACTTAAGTTGTTTGCTCAGTATTTATCTAGCTAGTGTAATTTGATTTTGTACCCCAACCAATTAGATTTCTTCATACTCAGGCTTTTGGAAAGGAACTAAGAAAAATAAATACTTTAGCACTAAAGAAAGTTTATTTCTGTTTTCTCTAAAGGGGTTTAGTCCTGGAAGTTATTGGTTTTAACGCAGTATTACAGTAATGGCACACACCGTGTTGTCAACATTGTTTGTAGTGTACACAGAGCATGTGATCATGGAGCAAAAACCCGAATTTTCTAGAAGTATCAAGTTATCGTTAAGTTTCTTGACTGTTGACAATGGCCAGCTTCTTATCTTAATGTTTTACATCCCTGTCCTAGAGTGCACTGCAGAGAAAGCCATGGAAGAATAAGGATGTGACTAGAGGCTGGTTAACTGACACAATAGTAGAAGTACTGTATTTTTTATTTTAAACTGAATTTGTCTTAAGGCAAAGAACACCATTCTCAGAAACACCTACTTTTCAGTACATTTAATTGGGTATTTGTTTTGCCCCCAAAGTTAAATTTTTTTTTCATATTGTCAGCTGTCTTCTGTGGACAAGGCTCTGTCCATTGATACTCAAGGCACTGCCAAGTTCTATAGATATGCTATAGCTGAGTAACTTCTAAAGAGTCCAGAGTGGCTTCACCAATGTTGTGCAACATTTTTTTGTTTTGTTTTTTTGACTAGGTAGCTTTCTTTTCTACTGAGCAGAGCTGTTGAAGACCACAGAAGAAGCAAGTGCCATAGTGGATACATAGACCCTCCTTATAGAATCTTTTTTTTTCTCTTGTCCCCTGTCTCTTAAAAGTGAGATAAGCATGCTTTATATTTTTGTGTTATTTTCAAGTCATGCTTTTCTCATCAGTCAACATTTCTACTTCATATTTCTCTATCTATCTTACCATATATGTAATTATTGGTAGATTTAAATTCCTTGTTAGAGTTTCAAGTAGTGGGCCATCTACAGGCTTCGTAAACTGCACTTTATTCTTAATTATGACTCATTTCTCTGTTTCTTTCTGATACTTGTGTTTTTATTATATTACAGATACTGAATATAAAATAAGCATGGTGATAAAAATGTCCTGATTTGAGGTTTTGCTTCTTTTCCATAGTATGTAGGCTCCTATGGTATTTTTCTTTTCATTGATGCAAGGTAGTACTGGCTTTCCCTATTTCTCTTGCTGTGAAATTGAATTGTGGCATAGCCCTAGCTTAATTAGATTGAGTTTAACCTGACTCTAGCCCTCCCATAGAGCTACTACATTTTAGTTGCTTTGTTATTGTGTTATTTGAGCTAAAGGTAAGTTGAGTATAATTTCAAGCATTTTATTGTTCATTCTTGAGTTCAGCTTTAATACTGGCCTGACATTTTATAGCTTTGAGAATGTTCAAGATTTCACTACCCATCCCCCTATAACTCTACCTCCAACAGCTAAGAAATAGGGCAGCTCAGTGCTGGAACAGGCCATGTGTCTCTCTATTTAGAGCTCAGATGTATTTAACACTAAAAGGGATTTGATTAGAGAAAATGAGACTATGTCTCTGTGTGGTGACAACACATTCATACACTCCTTCTTGTAGATAAATTGTGTAATTAGTAAGCTGAAAATAGTCTTTCAAGTAGAATAAGCAGTAAACATAAGTTAGCATTTTTCCTTTAAAATGTTTTAGATTAATTTTTATAATTGTTTTAAATTACATGTATATGGAGAAGGCATGCACACACAAGTGCATCTTAAAGATCAGAGGTGATAGATTCCCTCTGAGTTGGAGTTGCAGGTGGCTGTATACCACCTAATATGAAGTTATGGGACTGGACTTTGGTTCTACAAAGAACAATGTGTGCTCTTAACCACTAAGCAATCTTTCCACCCTCTCATTTTTGCAACCTTACATTTTGAATTATTTTTTAAAGTTAATCATTAAGATAATTTTAAAGAGTATTCTGCATTCTAAAACACATACAAGAGATATGAGTAAATCATATACTAGTTTTATTGGTACCTGTAGCCTGCAGGTTTCTCTGGTCCTGCCCAGCCCCATGGTCCCTCAGCCACTTATAAAATAATCATTCAGAGGCTTAAATTAATTACCAATTGTATGGCCTATGACAGGCTTCTTGTTAGCTAGCTCTTATAATTTAACCTATTTCTATTAATCTGTAAGTTGCCACATGGCCGTGGCATTACCAGTCTGCTGGCAACTTACTGCTCCTTTGGTGGTAGCTGGCATCTCCCATTTTTCTTTCTTCTCCCCACATATCTGCTTAGATTTCCTGCTTGCCTCTAAGCTGCCTTGCCATAAGCCAATGCAGCTTTATTTATAAACCAATCAGAGCAACACATATTCACAGCATACAGAAAGACATTCCCACAGCACTTCCCCTTTTCTGTCTAACCAAAAAGGAAGGTTTTAACTTTCTTTTTTTTTTTTTTTTTTTTTTTTTGGTTTTTCGAGACAGGGTTTCTCTGTGTAGCTTTGCGCCTTTCCTGGAACTCGCTTTAGAGACCAGGCTGGCCTCGAACTCACAGAGATCCGCCTGCCTCTGCCTCCCGAGTACTGGGATTAAAGGCGTGCGCCACCACCGCCCGGCACGGTTTTAACTTTCACATAGTAAAATTACATATAATAGAACAATATCTAGTCTATTTGTATTTGGCAAAATTAAAGAAAATATTCTATTATCTATCCTATATTTGTGAGTCTAAAGTTTTATATCTAATTTACCTTTTATCATAGCCAAGGGAAATTACAATTATAACTATCTAGTCTTCAACTATATCAAAGTCCCCAGAAGGATATAATATTACCTAAGTAAACAGGAAGTGCATTATAAGCAACTTTCAAAATTCTGAAAATGACAAAGACAACTAGCTGCCTGGACAGTCACCCAAAGTTCGTCTGCAATGTTGGGGCATTCATCTTTAGCTTACAGGCCTAGAGTTTTTCTAGTCGCTTCTCCCTGTGTTTTGTGGAATATCTGGCAGTCTCCTCTGCAAAGCAAGAACCTGAAGGAACATCTCACCTAGTTTTGGCAAAACTTGGTGATCATTTTTCTATGAATCCTTTATGTCCAGGCTATATAACATACTGCCAAGCAGTCCAGGAAAGAGCAATTCTTTGCCCAGCAGACCATTTTGTGCCAAGAATAAGATAAACTCCATATGGAGTGCCTTTGATACCCATCTTTCTCTGAAGTAAATCAGTGCTGGCAGGAGCAGACATGTCTCACTGTCCAAAAGACTTAGTTTCTAAAACATGTTAAATGCCATATTTTGTAAGCCTTTGAAATGTTTGAAGATTATCTACCTAATTGAAATATACCTAAAAATCTTAACTAACATGACTGTAAATTTGATTATCTTAGATGACTATTAATCTGTATTTCTTAATTAAATATTACAATTTTAAATAATCTGAATAAACATAATACCATAAATAAGAGTAGAAATATACATATAGTATAACAAAATTAATTTTAAATTTGTAACAAATAAAATCTATAGCAATGTAAAACATTTTAAACAAGTTTTTGCTCTTTAAAAGTAGATTCAATAATCTACCCTTTCATCCTATCATATCTATAATATCCCCTTTTCTTCTTTAGAAAGGGATTGCGTTTATAATCAACCCCCTTTAAATAAAAATAAACATATCTAAACAATATTTTGGGAATTTGGGTGTAGCTTCTACTACTACTTCTTGCTGATTAGGGGTGCTGGTAATCTTATGGGTATCTGAGAAAATTAAGAATTATAGTTAAATCTTGGCTGTTTGTGAGGAAGGATCATCTCAGCCGGTTTCTTTGAAGGTGATTTTGGATGTTGGATCATCTGGGTCATGGTGCCATTAGAGACCTTTCAGGGTATCTTACCTGACCAAACCATATTAGCCTAGAACCAATCCATAGGTTCTCATTTTCTTTGGAAATAAAAGCAGAACCTCTTTTCCAAAGAAACATATTTTTAAACACAAATTTTGAAGTTAGGATATCTTTGAAATATATATATTGGTTTAACTCAGCAGCCTTTATAATTAAATGTGTTTCTGCAGTTAAAAATCACAAAGACAATATAATCCAGACTCTGTGTGTGATTTCCATCATTATGTGGCTTATTTTTATATTACTTTTACTATCTCTTTCTAGAAAAACTTTTTCTTTATATAACTATCTATCCTAATTTTCCTCTCTCTTTTAAGCCTATGTACATTTTTAACACATAATATAAACCGTTTCGTGGTCTATTTCATATGAATCTGTCTTTTGTGTATCTATAATCCTTTTATGATCATTGCAAACTGTAAAATAGCAAGGTTGAAGCAGCAGCCATGGCTGCTGACCCCACCCACTTCAGCTTCCCAAGGTGGCAGAGGTACCCAGGAGGGTCACACGTACCGCCAACTCTGGGAAGCAATGTCTCCAACAAGCAGCATGTAGCCCAGAAACCACAGTGTGCTGCATGGCTTGGAGACACATCTGGGTACTGTGGCAGAAATCTGTCATGCTGCAGGTCAAGCCCACATGCCTCGAAATTGCCATACTGTAGCTCACAGCTTGCCTAAGAGACACAAGCAGGAAGCTGTTTTTAGCTCCATTTTAGAATCTTTTTTTAAGTTCGCTCAAGTTTTAAGTAAAAAGTCAAGCCAACATATTGGACAACCAAGTGTAGCTGGAAGGTTTCTCCGGTCCCACTTGGTCCCACGGTCCCTCAGGTGCTTATAAAATAATCATCCTGAGACTTAAATTAATTACCAATTGTATGGCCTATGGCAGGCTTCTTGTTAGATAGTTCTTATAACTTAACCCATTTCTACTAATCTGTAAGTTGCCACATGGCTGTGGCATTACCAGTCTGCTGGCATCTTGCTGCTCTGTCCATGGCAGCTGGCATCTCCCTTTTTTCTTTCTTCTCTCCATATAACTACTCGGATTTCCTGCCTGCCTCTAAGCTGCCTTGGCATAGGCCAATGCAGATTTATCTATCAACCAATCAGAGTAACATATATTCACAGCATACAGAAAGACATCCCAAAGCAGGTGCCTATCACTGATTTCCATTTATAGAGAAAAACAAATAGTATCATGTGGTGATATTTTATTTGTACTGAAATGTTATTTTAATTTTATGTTAATAAATAAAGTTGCCCTGGGGTCAGAGCTATTAGAGCCATAGTGAGAGCGTGGTGGTTAGAAGAGCTAGGTAGATTTCTGTGTGTTCAGGGATACAGCCAGTATTGGAGACATACGCCTTTAAGACCTGGAGGGCGGTACTTACAGGCAGTGATGAGGCAGTCATGTGGTTGGGTTTACAACCAATGAGAAGGCAGAACAGAAAGATTATTTAAACAGGGACACAGGAAGTACCTCCCTCGCTCGGGGAAGCTAGGAGCACTGCAGGAGGTAAGATTTTATCTCTGAGCTCTGACCTCTCGGCTTTCCTCTTTTACCTTGGCTCTGTGTTTCTTATTTTAATAATACGATTGGTTACATCTACATCTGGCGCCCAACGTGACAAGAATCCATTAAAAACTGCTTGGGGCCAGCTCCCTAGCCGGAGCAGCCGACTCCCTAGCCCCGGCCCAGGTCTGGGCTCAGGCTGGACTGTGAGCTGCTTGCTTAAAGCCAGTGCTACAAACAGCTCAGGCCTGCCCTGCTAAACAGGGCCCCTGGCTGTAAAGCCAAGCCTTGACTCGGCTCAAGAGGGAACAAGTGGCTGGCTTTAAGCTTTAGCCGGCTACCCCTTCGCTTTCACTTTCACTTTCACTTTCGCTTTCGCTTTTGCTTTCTCTCTTGCTTTCTCTCTGTCTCTCTGTTTCTCTCTCTCTCTCTCTCTCTCTGGATTTACACCTAGGACTCTAGGTGGCTGTTTTGAAAATTCGCTCGGATTTCTACTGTTCTACGCAGATTTGGTAAGTCATAAAGGAAACTATTTAAAAGACAAATTTTTTCCACATTTAAAAAAAATGGGTTTCCTGTGTACATTGGAAGAAAATTGGGTTTTGTTTGAAATTTTAGGCAGTCTGACAATGGAACAACTATATGAAAAGATTAGTATTATGGGAATTATGCAGTTAATCACCATGCTTATTCTCATTTTACTATTTAAAAAGATAGTCGATTTAAGTGCCAGGATAACAGCTTTAGAAAAACCTGTTAATTTTAACAGTGAAGTTGGTTCAAGTTTGGATCATAAGGTTACAGAAAGAAAGCCTGTTTTCACACAATCATCCTTAATTTATCCTGTAACCATACAGCAGATGCCTGATCAAATGGCTACACAAAATATCTGGGCTCCAATTGAACTGATGGATTTTAAAAGGTTTAAGGAGGCAATAGTATCTTATGGCATGCATTCCCCATATGTAAAGCAAATGTTAAACTCTTGGTCAACATATAATAGGATTATACCACAGGACTGGCGGGACCTTGCACAAGCTGTTCTGGAACCCAGCCAGAGAATTCAATTTCTAACGTGGTTTAAGGAGGAAGCTAGAAACGTAGAAACACAATGGAGGGATAAAGGAATACAAGTTTGTCAGGATCAGCTTATTGGAGAAGGCCAATATGCTTCAATACAAACACAATGTTTATATGATGTTCAAACTGTAATTTTATGTCGAATGGCAGCCTTGAATGCATGGGACAGAGTTGATGAACCAGGAAAAAAACCTGAGTCATTCACAAAGGTTATGCAAGGCCCTAAAGAATCTTTCACAGATTTTTTAGAAAGACTGGCTTCAGCAGTAAACAGAATGGTCTCAGGATCAGAAGCTAGTAAGGCAATAATTGAAGCTTTGGCATTTGAGAATGCGAATGCAGCATGCAAAAGAATAATCAGGCCGTTAAGGGCAAGATCTGCACCTTTGGAAGATTGGATTAGAGAAACAATTAATGTTGAGGTTGATGAGCATGATACGTGGGTAGGAGAAGTAATTTCAAAAGGTTTGAGGAGTGTTAGATGTTTTGGGTGTGGAAAGCAAGGACATTTTAAAAGGGACTGTAAACAGGTCAATCCTAGAAGCAATGTTTCTTCAAGGAACAATGGCAACAGAATGCCCCTTCCTTCTGGAGTATGCAGAAGGTGTGGTAAGGGAAAACACTGGACCAACGAATGTAGATCAACAAAGGACAGACAGGGTAATCCTTTGCCTCAGTTTTCGGGAAACTCCCGGAGGGGCCTCATGCAGGCCCCCATAGCAAAACCAGTTCAAACCTTTCCTGCAGCTGTAGAGGAAATCCCTGCTCTGAGCGATTAAATAACCAAATGACTATTGGAATAAATCAGGCTGGTCAGGATGATGAAAAAGAGAGAATAGAAAATTCAGGAGAAAACATAAAGAAAATTTTTTGGCAAACTTCTATTAATGAACAGAGACCAAAATTAACGATAAAAATAAATGGTGTTTTGTTGTCTGGTCTGGTAGACACAGGTGCGGACATTACCATAATTGCACCAGAATTTTGGCATCCAGCTTGGCCTCTTCAGGAGGTAAACGTTCAACTGTTAGGAATTGGGACATTATCTGGAGTGAAACAGAGTGCAAGATGGCTGGAATGTATAGGTCCAGAAGGACAGAGAGGAAAATTAAAACCATATGTCGCTAACATAGCTATGAACCTGTGGGGTCGAGACTTGTTGCAACAATGGAATACTCAGATTAAAATCCCTCCAATCTCAGAAACAAATCATAAACTAGCACATGTTTCTGAGAGAAATATTAGAAGGCATTATTTTGAGTGGTCACCAGCCATCCATATTATACAGGAACAGGGCACAACAACTGATAATCCTCCAAAAATACCAACAGCTCTACCTTTAAAATGGTTAACAGACAAGCCTGTATGGGTTCAGCAATGGCCTTTAACAACAGAGAAACTCCAGGCTTTAGAAGAGCTGGTAGAAGAACAGTTAAATGCTCAGCATATTGAACAGTCAACCAGCCCTTGGAATTCTCCTGTATTTGTTATTAAAAAGAAATCTGGTAAATGGAGAATGGTAACAGACCTTAGAGCAATTAACAAAGTAATTCAGCCGATGGGCTCTCTACAATCTGGAATTCCTTTGCCTACTCTGTTACCAAAAGGATGACCTCTCATAGTTATTGATTTAAAAGACTGTTTCTTTTCAATACCCTTACAAGAAAAAGACAGAGAAAGATTTGCTTTCACAGTGCCTACTTATAATAATTCTCAACCGGTTAAAAGATTTCAATGGAGGGTCCTCCCACAGGGAATGTTAAATAGCCCAACTCTGTGCCAATATTTTGTACAACAGCCATTGGAAGTGATACGTAAAAAATTTCCTAAATCTATAATTTATCATTATATGGATGATATTTTACTAGCTGACTCAAATGCAGATACTTTAGAAAGAATGTTTGAAGAAGTAAAGAAAATTTTGCCTTGCTGGGGATTACAAATTGCTCCTGAAAAAATACAAAGAGGGGATTCTATTAATTATTTAGGATATAAAATAGAGCTACAAAAAATTAGACCCCAAAAGGTGCAAATTAGGAGAGATAGACTACAGACTCTTAATGACTTTCAAAGATTATTTGGAGATATTTCTCATCTACGAACTATTGTTGGGGTAAAAAATGATGAACTGACTAATTTGTTCAAAACCTTAGAAGGTGACAAGGACTTAAATAGTCCAAGAGAATTATCACCTGAAGCTGAGAAAGAATTGGCCTTGGTAGAAAAGAAAGTACATGAAGGGCACGTGGATTGTATTGATCCAAAGCTGGATTGCATTTTGGCTATTTTACCTTCTAGGCATTCCCCTACTGGAATATTAATGCAGAGGGAAGATATTATATTGGAATGGATATTTTTACCAAATAAACCAAATAAAAAATTAAAAACTTATGGGGAAAAAATCTCTGACTTGATTTGGAAAGGAAAATTGAGACTTCGTCAATTAGCAGGAATAGACCCAGCAGAAATTGTCGTACCTTTAACTAAGGAGGACATTGAAAAATTATGGACAGAAAGTGAACCTTGGCAAAGAGCTTGCAGTAATTTTTTGGGAGAAATTAACAGCAAATATCCCAAAAGCAACAGAATTGATTTTATAAAGAGAGCTGATTGGATCTTGCCTCGAATTGTACGGCAAAAACCCATATCTGGAGTTCGTACATTTTATACAGATGCCAACAAACAAGGAAAGGCAGGTTACAAATCAGAAAATTTAAGTAAAGTGGTACAAAGTCCTTATAATTCAGTGCAAAAATCAGAATTGTATGCTATTCTGTTGGTATTAATGGATTTTTCAGAACCTCTCAACATAGTAACTGACTCTCAGTATGCTGAAAGAGTGGTATTACATATTGAGACTGCAGAATTTATCCCTGATGCTTCAGAATTAACTTCACTATTTATTCAATTACAAGATACAATCAGGAAAAGGAGTCATCCTTTATATATAACTCACATCCGATCTCATACTGGTCTGCCAGGCCCTTTAGCACAAGGCAATGACGAGATTGATAAATTATTGATAGGAAATGTGCTGGAGGCCTCAGAATTTCATAAAAAACATCATGTCAATAGTAAAGGTTTAAAAAAGGATTTTCCCATAACCTGGCAACAAGCCAAAGAAATAGTAAAGAAATGTCCTACTTGTTCCTTCTATAATCAAACGCCATTACCAGCAGGATGTAACCCAAAGGGTACTCAGAGAAATGAAATCTGGCAGATGGATGTGTTTCACTTTGCAGAATTTGGAAAACTGAAATATGTACACCACACTATCGATACTTATTCAGGATTTCAATGGGCAACTGCTCTGAGTTCTGAAAAAGCTGATTCTGTAATCACTCATTTGCTAGAAGTTATGGCCATCATGGGTATACCTGCACAAATCAAAACTGACAATGCTCCATCATATGTCTCTGTTAAAATGAAACAGTTTTTTGCTTATTACAATATAAAGCATATTACAGGTATACCACATAATCCTACAGGTCAAGCAGTTATAGAAAGGTCAAACAGAACTCTAAAGGATATGCTAAATAAACAGAAAGGAGTAACAAAAACCCCCAGAAATAGACTGCATAATGCTCTATTAACTTTGAATTTTCTGAATGCCAATGAGAAAGGAACAACAGCTGCAGAGAGACATTGGGTAATAGAAAAAACTACAGAATTAAATCAGCCTATATACTTTAAGGATGTGCTGACCTCAGAATGGAAACCAGGGTATGTATTACGTTGGGGACGAGGTTTTGCTTTTGTTTCTACAGGAGAAGATAAGCTGTGGATACCATCAAAATTGATAAAGGTTCGATTTGAACAAGAAAAACCTCTTAATTAGAGGAGGTGATAGTTCATCAATCAGCATGAACATCCAATTTAAACTAACTTGTACCTGTAACACATGTCTTTTCATTTAATCAGATAATAACTTGCCAAAAAGGAACATCCCCAAAATTAGTCTTGGGGGAAGGTTTTTGTTTTTGTCTTTTAGGAGAATGAAGGTTAAGGAATCTGAAGGACACAAGACAAATGAGACAACTGAAGAAAAGGGACAAATCATCTATCCCAGGAAACAGAGTATATGGGAGTATATGGCATATGGGTATATATTATCTAAAAAATTTTATGTCTTCTTAAATGTTTGTTTCTGCTTTTCTCTAAAGATTTAACACTATTGGTTTTCTAATAGTCCCAGTTCAATTAAAATTTAAAGCTGACTTTGGAGTTGGAGAATGGCTCTCTCCTTCTTTAAACTCAAGCATGTTGTTAAAAGGAAAATGCAAACTCCCTGTATCATACCAGAAAGAGCCATTTTCTGCTATGGGACAGGACAAAAGCCAAATTAATTAAGGGACTATTCTATTACTAATCTCAACTCTTTGATTCTATTCTGATTCTTTAAACTTTTTTTAAGTATAAATTTTATATCAAAATTTACAAGATTAATAGATACATATACATTTTAAACTTTGTTAAGATAGGAATGGTCATATAGAGTACTAACTAATTCTAGAAAAAAGGCTTCAATTAGCTGCATATATATGTTTTTGTGTTCGAGTCTCTTATCAGTTTTCTGCAGGAAATCACGGCCAGGCCTAACATCAACTGAAGTCTCCGGAAAGAAGATGGGGCCCCACAACAACAACAACAACAACAATTCCACGTGGACAATAATAATATCACTAAGCTGACAAACATCATCTACAGATCAGCTTTGAACTACAAGGTGCTCAGAACAATTTTGAGATGACTAGCTGAGATGATCCAGTCTCAAAGACTACTTGAATAAGGACTTGAGATAAACCCTGAACTTTGGCTTTATACACAGACTGGATAATAATGAAGGATATAGTTACCTTTCCTAGAATTTGACAATTAACCTAAATTTTTCTTTCAGGATAAAGATAACTTCGCCCATACCCAGCAGGAAGCAATTTTAAGAATATGACACCCACATTGCCAAAGAAGTGGTGTGGGGCGGGTGGTTTTTTGGTTCTTTTAATGGGTTTTGGGTCTGGGATAATTTTCATTGTTTAGGGGGGTTGGTTACAAGTTGTTGTCAAGGGTTAGGAAAAAGGCTAAGCAAAGGAGATTAGATTTAAGGTTCTTGTTTAAAAAAAAAAAAAAAAAAAAAGAAAGAAAAGAAAAAGACAATTACTAGTTTTAAATACTTTACATTATTACCAACTATTAGGATATAAAGAAATGAAAGTTAGTAGTTAGACATTACAATAGAAATTGTAGTCATATTAGATATGTTTTAAAAATTGAGCAGATATATTTTAGACAGGTCATCTTCAAACCCTTCAGAGATCTAACGAATATGGCATTTAAAATATTTTAATAACTTAGAAATTTTTCTTTTTTGAGACATGTCGGCTCCTGGCAGTACCAATCTACTTCAGAGAAAATATGGGCATTGAAGAAACTGCATATGGAGTTAATTTTCATTGTGGCAAAAGTTAGCCACTGGACAACAAAGTATCCTCGTATCAACAGGACAAAATGGACAGACAGAACACGAAACAAAGGACTACCGATTCCTGCCAAAACAAGTGTGGTTATGGCTTTATCAGAAGGCATCTTCTGAGGCCAGGACAATATGGCACCATCCCTGAAGTCGCCTTCACAATCTGGAAAAGGTACAGTACCCTTTTCTTCGAAGGCAGCTGAACAGGCAGTGGGCCGATGGCTTCTGTTGTGCAATGGAACAGCAACTAAAGCTCACGCCTCTCAATAGTAGACTGGTATTTAATAGAGGGATGTGGAGAAGAAGGGGATGCTGAGATGAAGCCATATATACACAGCCAAGAAGAATGGACAGCTGAATTCAAAAACCATCAACAATTTCCAGAATTTAAAATCCTGAATCATGACATGACACTAGTGGAATTCAGGTGTTTCTGGTACATGGACTGCTCTCACCCAGTGTGAGGTTGAACTGTTGACCTTGTGTACAACCTACTTCACAAATGAGTCTGTCAGATACGCTAAGCCTATAGGCTGAAGATGATGCCCCAACACTGTGGAGAAACCTCAGGTGACTGTCCAGGCAGCTGGCTGTTTCTGTCAACTCACAAAATTTTTGGAAGTTGCTTTTGTGCACTTCCTGTTTTTATTTTTGTTAGCTAATATTATTTCCTTCTTGGGTCTCTGAGGGAGTTGAAGATTAGTTAGTTATAGTTGAAGATTAATTAGGATAGAAAGTGAATTAGATACATTTTGGACTTACTAAAATAGGATAGATAAGGGAATTATTTTCTCTGATTTGTCAAATACAAATGGACTAGACATCGTTTAGGTATTTGTTACTTGTATATATTGTATATAGTTATTGTACTTTTGTATATAGTTTTTCTTTTGTTAGTTATAACCTTTTGCCTTTTTTCTTTTTATTAAAATAGAAAAGGGGAAATGTGGTGATATTTTATTTGTACTGAAATGTTATTTTAATTTTATGTTAATAAATAAAGTTGCCCTGGGGTCAGAGCTATTAGAGCCATAGTGAGAGCGTGGTGGTTAGAAGAGCTAGGTAGATTTCTGTGTGTTCAGGGATACAGCCAGTATTGGAGACATACGCCTTTAAGACCTGGAGGGCGGTACTTACAGGCAGTGATGAGGCAGTCATGTGGTTGGGTTTACAACCAATGAGAAGGCAGAACAGAAAGATTATTTAAACAGGGACACAGGAAGTACCTCCCTCGCTCGGGGAAGCTAGGAGCACTGCAGGAGGTAAGATTTTATCTCTGAGCTCTGACCTCTCGGCTTTTCTCTTTTACCTTGGCTCTGTGTTTCTTATTTTAATAATACGATTGGTTACATCTACAGTATCACTTAATCAAGTTGTTTTCTCGGTAGGTTATATTTCCAAGATAAGTAAAGTTTGAAGTCTCTTCTGAGACTCAAGACAACTGCCTAACTGTGAGCTCCTGTAGAACATAGCTCTTCAGTCTCTCACTTTCTTAGTGTTAACACAGTGTTTCATAGTCTCTTATCCTGACTACTCTTTGCTATTGGCATCTGTATCCTCCATTCAAGGAAACTAGGCAAAAGAGAAGTATCCAACAACTGCCAACCACTGTCAATAGTTTAAAACAGCCTGGTCCCCAATGGCTTAACTTATTTCAAGGAAAATAAATGTTAGTGTGCTTAGAATATGTTTAATACAACACTAACTTTTTTTTTATTTCTAATTTATCTATTTTTTTACAGGATTGAGGGTCAAGCCCATGGCTTCATGCAGGCTAAACAAGAGATCTACTACTGAGCTATGGCCCAGCCCTTAATTTTGACATTATCTAACATCTGTAACAGTACTTAACAATGCTTAGCATCTAAGCAAATATTCTTGGGGAAAGTTGAGTAATTCTGACTTATTTCAGATGCACTCTCTGCTTTTTGCAAAACTCACTGTTTCAAAGATTGGCATGCTATGTGGTAGGCAAAACAAGCCTGTTTTTTTAGCAGCTTGGCAAGCGAAGCTAAAGGCAGATCCAAACAGAACTTTTGCCCATAGCTCTTTGACCCATCAGTCACTTTGCTATGCTTGTGGATGGATTTAATCAGTTGCCTAAGCTGTTTGTTTCAGAGACCTTCCCTAAGCCTCTCTCCCATTAAATGATAACAGAACACATGACGTTATTTGGAAAGGAGAACATATTTTATATCCAGAAGACACCTTTGCTACTAGAGACTGCATTCTTGATTCCCATTTATTCTTCCTTCTGGTGGCCTTCATCATGACAATGTTACTTCAAAGATGCCCAGCACTTGACTTCTGCAAGGCAGCCTTGGCTTAGACTTCATTGTTCGGGCCCTGTTTCTAGTTTTCTGGTGCTAGGGAGCATGAAAAAAAATGAAAAATGTCTGCTCAAAGATGTACACTTATTTTTTTTTCTGAGTCTGGTTTTATCTGCAGCATAAATGATCTATTTGTTTATTTTGACTGACAATTTTCACATTCTGAAGTATTCAGAAAAGTTGACTCTGTCTTCTTCAAAGCTGAAAGACATTCAGCTAGTGCCTGGTCATGATGTTCTTTGGAATAAGGAGATGATGACCTGGACACAGCACTGGACCAAATTTCCTTCAAATCTGTACAGTTAGGCTACCCTCAGAAATCCTAAGACTAGCAGAGTTTCCACTTTGTCCTAATGAGGCAAGGTTTCTCCTGTCTGTACTTTCTTATGGTCTTTTCTGGCTGAATTACCCTTATCACTACATGCTTAGTCTAATATTTTGCAGTTTGGCTTGATCAACTTAAAAATTTCATGTAAAAACATTTAAACGATTTCTAAATTGTAATAATGGGGTTATCAAGTAAGTGTTTCATCTCTTATACTATTTTTATCTTTCACTTCATTTTTTGATAAAAATAGTTTGTCATTTCAGATGTCCTAGCTGAAATGACAGTGTACAGTATTTAATTTTTAAGCTCATTTGAGACTGATTGAAAAAATATAAATGTAAAAGATACTGAAAAATAATCTATTATTAGATCTGCTTTACCTGAAAATTGTTGTCTACAGCCTACACAAGACTTAAAAATGAAAATGTTATGGTTAGCCACATAAATAAATGACCTTGTCGGCTATAATTTTTGTTAAAATAAGTATTTGCTAAAGTTATTAGTGTCCAAAGTTGTTATAGATACCTTCCATGGCAACCAATATTTTCCCTGGTGTCTGGACAGTTAGGATTCAGTATTCTCAATGTTGGGGCAAGGGCTTGATGCCCAGTATGGGAAACATGACAATTTCCAGTTCCTTATATATAGAACTTGCAGCTTTCCCTTTTCATGTTTAGTTTTTAACCTTCTCCATACAATCTATTTAATTTTCCATAGGGGGCACTCAGAAGATTCATAGGACACTTTTCCTTTCTGGAAGTGAAATAAATAGAAAACAAAGTCTGGCTCTAGTAGATGCTTTCTGGTACCATTGTCTTAGGGAAGGAGTAATCATAAGATTGATATCCCGGGGAGGGCAGAAAGTGTTGTGAAAGCTAGCAACTAAAGAATCTTAAATGCTAGATCATTGCTGTTTATCTGTAATTTTTGCATGTTTGTGTTCATGTGTGTTTTAGATATTATGTCTACATGCATGGTTATGTCTATAATGTACTGTGAATGTTGTCTTCCATATTGGCAGAAGTAAAGAGTAAAATGGTAAGTATTAAAACATATTTTATTGTTACCTTCATAAAATAAGTACATTTGTGATTATGAAAATAACAAGTACTTAAAGAAAAGAAAATAAAAGTTATTAGTCTACATAATTACTAAGGGCTTGTAACCAAAAATGAAAGAAGGGAAATAATTCATTGTGTTGATCCCCATTCTACAAAATTCCAAGTGAAACCAAATGAATTTAGAGATGTTTGACAATCTTAAAGCTTATTTGTACAAAATCAATATTGTTCTTTTTTAGATTATTTTAATGATAAAAATGACACTAAGTTATTTTAAATTATTTGAATTTAAATTTTCTGAGATTCTGTAAAAATTTACAATGAACTTTAGAATGCAGACAAAAACTCAAATTGTCATATATGGATGCATTATGGAAAAATAATCTAAGGGTTTATATAAATTGTAAGAGGTTTTGTAAACCATGAAGGGCATTTTGAATGGATCAGATCTTGTACAAGATGTGATGTGTGATCAAACTGACAAAAATTGTTAATAGAATTATTGAGTAATCGCCGGGCGGTGGTGGCGCACGCCTTTAATCCCAGCACTCGGGAGGCAGAGCCAGGCGGATCTCTGTGAGTTCGAGGCCAGCCTGGGCTACCAAGTGAGCTCCAGGAAAGGCGCAAAGCTACACAGAGAAACACTGTCTCAAAAAAAAAAAAAAAAAAAAAAAAAAAAAAAAAAAAAGAATTATTGAGTAATCAACAAAGAACAAAGAAGGCTGGTTGTAGAGCCGCTTTAAAAAAAAAACATGATAGTTCAATATTCCTATACAGATTTGATGCTGACTCTCAGTTGTTAATAACATCCCCTCCAAGATAAGACGAGATCAGACCAACAATGAGGGCAGGTCTATTCCAGCAACAAAGAAGCATCAGAACTCAACCAGATCAATGTTTAAATGAGGGCATATAAAATGAAATGTTATTATCGTCAGAATAGAGCACTTTGTTTTCAATCATGCAAAAAAAGAAAATAAAACTGGAAGATCCTGAAGAGAGTTCATTTTCTGCACTATACCTTCTGACTTTGACCCCTTTTATACTCTGCCTTAAAATAACGGTGCTTTGGGTATTAAGTGTGTATTAACCAAACTAATCTCACAATATTAGTTTATCATCTGTTCAAGGAATACACAAATGTCTGCAGATGCTAAACAGTTCCATTTAAGTAACCCAAATTGCTACCTAAATTCAACAGAAACAAGCTAGGCCAATAATTCCACAGAATCTCTCAGAAATGAATTATAGCCAAAGATAATGAGAATCATATCTTGAATGAAAATCTAAACAAGGCCCTAGATTTTCCTTGCTTCCTTTCCCTTTGTTCCTGTATAAACATATATTCTTATTAATACAAGTGTACTCATTTTTTATTGCTTACACATGTATTGTTAACTAAAACTTTTACTGTCAATCAGCCTCTATTATTATATTTGAATTTAATTTTTATAGGCAGCATATTGTTGGATCATAGTTTTAATTGACTGTAGCATGAATTGTTAGGTTTTATTAATGCAAACAAACCCAGAGTCAGATATTGGGGTGAATGCTAAAAGATCAGAGAGACAGAACACGCCACAGTTAACCTCACCTTGCCATCTTCTCAGCGATCTTTTTCCCTCAGACTGGAAGCCTCTGAGTCCTCATTGAATTGATCTCAGCTGAACTTCTGCTAAAAGCCTAAAAGTTTAAAAGGGCTCTAGTTTCTGGTCCTCATGCCTTATATACCTTTCTGCTTCCTGCTATCACTTCCTGGGATTAAAGGCATGTGTCACCATGCCTGGCTGTTTCCAGTGTGGCTTTGAACTCTGGATCGCTGTCTCCTGAACGCTAGGATTAAAGGCATGTGCTACCACTGCCTAAACCTATGTTTAATATAGTGGCTGTTCTGTTCTCTGACCCCCAGATAAGTTTACTGGGGTGCACAACATATCAACCACAATTGACTGCCAATCTGTTTTAATTATCACATTTAGAATATTTATACTTAATATAATTTGTGATACATTACACCTTAAGAATGTTGTTCACTTAATTCCTAACTCTTTTCTATTTTTCACAATGCTCTTTTCCTGTGGTTTATTAATTTTTAATTCAATTTTGATTTCTCTATTTTCTTGGTCCATATTACAGTACTATAATGAAATACCCCAAGTAGGCTAACTCAACAATGTGAATAGTCTTATTTTGGTGCACATTCTGGAAGCGCAAGGTTGATATATTGGTTGTAGTTTTCTTGTTGGCAGGGGAAGCAACAAAAGACAGAAAGTAAAGCAGTGGATGGGGCCATCTAAGACAGTAGGTAGGTCTATGCTTTAACACAATGTGCAAAAGATGCCCGTGTAGAGTACTGAGATTTAATGCTATCATCCTGGGTTCTGATCTAGATAAGAATCCTCCCTATTCCCTATTTCTTCCTTTTGGCAAAGGAGTGTTTCCCATGTGCCTGTTGCACATTGCATCTCGGCCGTATATGTTTTTGATTTTGTGTACTAGAAGAAAGCATTTCTTTGAGTCATAGTTGACACTGGAATTTTTGGTGAATATTTGAACGAGTTATTATCTGCAGAGCTTTCAGATAGAATGATTGATTGTATGTTGTAAATAAGAGAACATGAACTTCTGAGAGTCGAGGATGAAAGGCATTGGTTTTCAGTGTAAACTATGCATTTAGAAGTGTTATCTTCTAAATTCATGGTGGCAATTACCCCATCACATGACTTCTTGATTTCACCTGATTTAGCATATTCTAGGAAGTGTGTTTCTAACTCTTTTGCCTACTCTTGGGAGTCTTTTCTTGCTATTGTGTTGCCTTGTCCAGCCTCCGTATGAGGGCTTTTGACTCTTCTTATTCTATCCTGTTTGTAGTGTTTGGTTGTTGTCTCTTGGAGGACTGTTCCTTTCTGAAAGTAAACAGAAGAAGAGTGGATTTAGAGGAAAGGGGAGGGGTGAAGGAATTGGGAGGGGTGGAGGGAGGGGAAACTGTGATCCAGATGTACTGTAGAAGAAAAGAATATATTATCAATAAAAACAAATAAATACAATAAAATATCTGAAAAGTAAAATCTAAAAAAAATTTAAAAAACAACAACAAAAAAGAAAATTTATCACTCCTATTTTCTCTAGAACTTATGTCATAGATGCCTTTCATATTTTCTACATATGTTTAGACTCACATTAAGAACTTTGTTAGCTCCAACTATGCTCCAATATAGCTCCACTATATTAGCTCCAACTGTGAAACTCAAGTTAAAAACTCAAGAAGAAAAAGAAAGCATGTCGTATTCACTCCTGGTTTCTGCTTGCTGTGCTATGTCTTTCTTTCCTGGTCCTGCAGTGTTACAGTGGGATCCCAGATGTGAGGAGTTATCACTATTGATACTGACCATGATCACTTGGCTAAATAAACAGAGCCTTTCCTAAGAGTACAGGGCTTTTCTGTAAACAAGCAACCACAGTAGAAGTAGCTTAAATAAAAGCAGAAGTTACAGTTTGTGGATTTTTTAAAATAAATTTACTTATTTATTTTACACCCTGGCCACAATTTCCCCTCCCTTTTCTCCTCCCCCCCACCCCTTCTGCTCCTACCCTCCTCCCAATCCACTCCTCCTTCATTTCTGTTTGTACCTATCTACATACAGCATATGAGATTATTATGTGAGCTTCAAAAAGCCCTAGAATGTTTACTGGAGTTAGGATTTAGAATGGGACTTGTGACTTGTATGCTGTTCTATTACTAATGCTGCCGACTTCGTTAGACAATTACATTTCCAGTACAACTGCCACATTTGAGGTTTTTGAAAAAGTGTCCTGAAGTTATGTTTAATGAAGTAAATTAAGTCAGAGCTAAGGCATTTCATTTGCATCACAGTGTTCCCAGGAGGGCTTGTTAAATGGTATTTCCACAATACCATTTTCATTTTAAAACACAGCATCTCTCTATATGGTGAGGTATTGCCACCCCACACCCCTATGTCTGTGAAAATCTTACGTTGACAATTTACTTAATAAAGTCATGTGACATTTTCTTCTTTTTTTCTTTGGTTTTTTGAGACAGGGTTTCTCTGTGTAACAGTCCTAACTGAACATTTTCTCTTTAATTCAGAAAGCTCAATTGATCCTCATTCTCACAAATTCTTCAAAAACTCTTCTTCTTAAACATGTGAGGAATGATGTAATTTGGAAAATATGTATTGAATCATTCTATTTATAAACAATTGTAATTACTAAGGGGATTAATTTGTTCCTAGAAATTAATGTATCTACTACAATATCTATTATTGTAAGTTACATGTATTTATTATGAAGCTTTCAAATAATTTGAATACATGTACATAAGCCTTGTGAGTTTTAAATATGATATATATTGATAGAGAGTCTTACTCTTTAAAATATGGAGCTAATTATTTGTAGTTAATATCATATGTATTTTATTTCCAGTGTTAATTTTATTATTTCACATTTGTAGAAGCATATTCAAAAGAGTGCAAACAATTCCATACATAGCCTGTGCTCTGATTTACTATTAGCTTATAAAAATAATTATTACTTCATTGTTCTCTCAGTATACATGATTTTTGGGAGCCATATCAATGAAGATTATAAGTTCAGTTCTTACTTAGAGCACTTCAGGGAGCATCTCCTATGTAGTCAGAGTGTAGGAATGAACATGTTGAAATTTGATCTTGACACGGCACTGATTCATCTATAGCTTATATACAAGTGTTTCCCAGTTGTTCCAAGAATATCCTGGACGACTTGTCACAGACTCACACACTGAATCTCACTGTCCTGTCTCTTTCATCTTCATAGTTTAGATGGCTGCTTCAGCCTTTCTGTGTCCTTCTTCATTTTGATATATTCATTTGAGTACAGGCTAGCTAAATATTATAGAACATTTCCATTAACTGCATGATTCCTGATGTTTCTTTGTGATGTTCACATGTTTTACTATTAGGGGTGAAAACAAAAGACAACATTTCTTTCTGTTTGTTACATGGAGACCCAATGGATATCAGTTGGTCAAAGTAGGTGATGTTAATGCTGCTCTCTTGAGTAAAGGACTCCACTCCAATGGAAAGGTAATGCTTGCTTTTGCAATCAATATATCTAAGAAGCAAAAACTGACTCAAAAGCACCTCATGTCTTACCAAATTATTCATTTTAGCATCCATTGATAAAAGATGTTATTAAGTAGCAAGAACCTGGAAACAACCTAGATGCCCCTCAGCTGAAGAATGGACAAAGAAAATATGGCACATATATACAATGGAGTACTACTCAGTGGTAAAAAAACAATGATATCATGAAATTTGCAGGCAAATGGATGGAACTAGAAAATATCATCTTGAGTGAGGTAACCCAGACTCAGAAGGACAAACATAGTATGTACTCACTCATCAGTGGATATTAAATGGGAGGGAAGGGATGGCCAGACTGCAACCCACAACTCCAGAGAGGCTAGCTAACAGGAAAAGACCCTAGGAGGGACACATGGATAACCCTGTGAAGGAGAAGTGGATGAGATCTACATGAGTGGGCTGGACCTGGAAGATGGTTGTTTAGCTCGAACTGTTTGAGGGACACCCAGGTAGGGGGATTGGTCCCTGGTGCATGGGCAGGCTTCTGGGAATCTGGTGCCTGTGGTGTGACACCTTGCACAGCCTTGGTACAGTGGGAAGAGGCTTGGAGCTGCCTAGGCTCAGTGTGTTGGGCTCTGCTGACTTCCCATGGGAGACCTCAATTTGGGGGATGTGGGGATGCGGGGTGGCTTGGGAAAAAGGGCTGGGGGTGGGAGGATGGAGGAGGGGGTGTCTGTGGATAGTATGAGGAATGAGTAGAAAATTTCTTAATAAAGAAAAAAAGTTGTTATTCAGCTGAGCAGTGGTGGCACACACCTTTAAAGCCAGCACTTGAGAGACAGAGGGTTGCAGATTTCTGTGAGTTCAAGGCCAGCCTGGTCTCCTAAATGAGTTCCAGGAGAGCCAGAGCTGTTACATAGAGAAACTCTTTCATTAAAAAAAAATTGCTATTCAAAAACCCAAAATTAAAGAATCCATTTCACTCTTCTATAAGACCATGTTCCTTCACCCAAAATTCATTTATTTATATCACTATAGACTTTATTTATATAAGTATAGACTTAAGATTTCTCTAATAATAAAGTGAGTCTGACTTACCATTATTATTTTTAAACATGATTTTAATTGAAATATAATTGCTTTGCTTTCCCCTTCCCTTTCCTTCCCCCAAATCCTTCCCTTCAACATGTCCATCTCGAGTTGATAACCTATTTTTCTTTGATATTACACACACACACACACACACACACACACACACACACACACATACACACACACACTCACACGTCTATGCACAATAGATATATAAATACATCCTGCTTAGTACATTTTTGTTATTTGTGTGTATATGGCCTCAGGGCTGACCACTCAGTTGGGCCACTGATAAGGGGGCTCATCCCTGGGAGAAGCTAATTCTCCTTCTCTCTGCAGTCAACAGTTGCCTACAGTTCTGTGTTTAGCGGTGTGACCTCACACCATTTCTCTCCTTCCAGATTATTATGTCTACTAATATTAACATTATTCCAGTCTTGTTTGTGTGGTCATTTTTAGGAGAGACTGTTTCATTGCAGACTCCATGGTAGTCTGGCTCTTTCAATCTTTCTGCTCTTCCGGTTGTTCCCTGAGCCATTGATGCATATTTTTCTAAAACTAACAAGCTGAGAGCCTTTCAAGCTGGGTGCTGTGTCTTTTCATTTCATTTGTAGTATCTGACAATTCCATACTTGTATTCAGTACATAGTGATCATACCCACAATACTATCCTATCCCACTCTCCATCTCCTCCAACCCCTGTGATTTTCCCCAAGTAGCTTCTCTCCTGTCCTCATGGAGAAGCTCATGTGCTCCTTCCTTAAGTTTCCTGTTTTTATTTGTGTGCATGTCTGCTGATCATCAGGGCTGCTGTGTGTTCTTGACTGTGATGGGGAGATTGTATACCAAAGACAGTTTCACAGTGCTCCTTCCCATTCCACATTCACAGTACTTCTGCTTGCTCTTTTACGGTGTTACCTGGTTCTTCAAGGGTGTGACACAGATTTCTCACTCAACAGAAACTCATTCTCACCTTTGTGAACAAGCATAAGTATCTGCTTTTACCATCTTCTACTGCAAAGTAGGTTTTACTGACTCAGGCAAAGAGTTACACTGTGTGTATAAAGTTAAGTACTTAGCAGTCAGTTTAACTATACATCCACTTAAGTGCCAAATTTATTTTTATGAAACTTTTCATTCCTTGGACTACTCTTTACCTTTGTTGTCACAATAGGCTCAGAATTCCCTTTGTCTTTTCTGCTATACTAATTTTTTTCCCATTTCAAACTTTTTGGCAGAGCAAAATATTCCAGGATGGGTACATATGGAAGCATTTATTTATTTTCATGAAGAATGATATTCAGAAAATAAGAACTGGAAATTAGGTATATTCATTGATTCTCATGTGCTAATGTTTCCAGGCCCTCTTGGCAAACATAGCTATGATTTTATATATAATTTATATTCATTGGTCAGTGACTATATACATACATACATGGATACACACACACACACACACACACACACACACACACACACACACACATGTACTACAGGATATACTTTGATTTCTTCATCCAATTTTGGCTTCACCTCCCTTTCCAAGGGGTTTATATTATCCTCTCACCTCAAGCCTAGAATACAAAAAACTTAGTTTGGAATTGTCAACACATATTCCATGAAAAGTAAAACAAAATTTCACAATGCCTTAAAGCTTTTCCTTTCTGTTGAAATTAAATTTACAAATTACACCATTTAAAAATTCCTAAATGTGCAATTAGGTGAGTTTTGATAATCCAATATCCATGATACATGCACACCCTAATAAAATAAAGCCACTCCGTATCTATGGTATCTATGTGCTAAGTTAAACCACTTTTAGTTTCCACTCTTCTTATATAAAAATCATGCATTCAAAAAGAAAGTCTAGAAAGTCCAGTCAATTGTGATGTGATTGGCAGTCTCCCACAACTTTCCTTTCTGTCAAGCATCATAGCCCTGAGTTACTGTTACTCAAGGTGAATTTCTACTATTGCTTCACAAATTCTGTTCTCTTTTATAGATTTGAACAAGAAACATAGACCATTTATAGTTCTACTGCTGTGACCAGTGCATCAAGTCAGAAATATGAACTTCCATACAAAATCAGACTCTTGAGAAAAAAAGAATTTACTTTCTTGACTAAAGTTTTATTTAATTGTATGAGTCAATTTTTTGGTATATACACACTATTTAAGTTGTCTAGATACCACTCTAATATTCTAGCTCTGTCTTATTCACATGCAATATTTTCTTATTGAAAGTTTTAATGGTATAATTTGCCACTGACATTCCAAATGTGTTTTAAAAAATAATCTACATGAAATTCTGTTTAAGCTATGAAGTGCTAAAAAATGAAAGATATAATTACAGAGCAAATGCAAACTTCACACAGGTCTTTGATCACAAATTCCAGCAGAAAGGAGATAGAATTGATGGTTCATAAGGGCATACTTTCCCCATCCATTTTATAGCAACAATCAGAAGACTAAATTCTTGTTTTCATTAAGCAAGTGAAACTATGCTGGCTTTTAGAGAATTTGAGTAGAAAAAAATTCAGAAAATTTATCTTAATTCCTTAAGTGAGTATAGTTATGAAGCATATTATTTCAAAGAATTTTATCTTCATTTTAGAAAGTATCTTGGCACTGTCAAATTCAGGCCTTGCCTTTCCTGGAGACTACTTCACTTGCTATTCGTTTCCTAAGATATAAGCCAATTAACTTCAGATCATCTAACTCTGCCGTCATTAGAAGACTTTAGAAAATGACACTATATTGTCCTCTTTGGTAGTTAAGCCTCATTTTTATTTAAATTAAATGATGCCTTTCTTGTCAATTACTAATTGTTGTATGAAAAAGCTGGACGTAATCACACCATTTAAAATACTAAAACAGGATCTTAAAAAAATAATTTATTTTACTTGGCAGAATATTTTCTCAAGGTGCTCCTTTGGGATGAAATTTGTTTTTCAAAATGCAAACCAAATATGTTATTCATAATTTATAGATTTTAAAAAATGTAATAGCCATATAAGAGTGTTTGGCATGGGACACACAATCCCATTAGCTGCAAACATCTGTGACAGTGTAAAAAAGGCACAGGCCATTGCAATCTTCTACAGGCTGCTCCTTCTGAATTATTTCTGGGGATCTGGAAGAGAATGCCGATTGTCTCAGAAAGGGACATTTACTTCTTCCCAATTAACAGAACTGTTTAAAACTGACTGGCAGCTTTTCATCTACAGGGGTTAACAAGGGGTTAACAATAGGAAGACACAGGGAAAAAGCATCCAGGAATCATGAAGAAAAGGTAAAGAAGCTTCTGTCTGATACTGTCTTCTCAGTTAGTTATCTGTGTTGTGCAGAGCAGGATGAGATTAGGGTTCTGACACTGCTTGAAGAGTTGCGTTTCAGCATCCCATGAACTCTGTACCCGAGATCAAAGAATGATGATAACAAGGAAGATACAGGTTTCTCTTCTAAATTCATTGGCCAATTGAATCCTGTAAGGACATGAAGGGTTAAGGAGCATCTTTAAGGCACCCTCAGGTAAAGACAATCATAGAAAACACAGATTCAATGTGTGTGTGTGTGTGTGTGTGTGTGTGTGTGTGTGTGTGTGGCAGTGAGCGTGTTGTAAGTATATTATTGAATAAGGCAAACTGAAGAAATTCTTGAGCAGACAGAAGAAAAAGTCACACACATTAAAAAAAGAAATGAAAGAGAAAAGTAAATAATTAATGTGAATTAATTATAGAATTATAGAATTAATTTTATATCCATTATCTCACCATTAGAAGCCCTTATCTGGGGAACACATTAAAAATTCTGCCTTCTGTTTCTTGTAAGCTAATATCCTTATTGTAAGTACAGAGAAAAATATCAAACCAGTACCCATCCATAGTCAATTCTCAAGTCACTATTCACAAATATCCAACATTTCCTAGTATGAAAATACAAAACCCCTAGTGCTTGTTTATAACTTTTAGTGAAAATATCTATGAAAGGGGAGGCACAAGAACCTTTGTGAAGGTATCTCTCTGTTCTCTATGAAATGAAAAATTATATGCCCCCTTTTCCTATTTTATCAGCCTTCTGCATTGCCTGAAGGCGTGACAGAGTCCTCTGTTATCTTCTGAAGCCAAAGCTATGGAGCCAAGTCTACACGCGTGGAAATGAGAAGGCTCCACTGTGTGGATCTTATTGATTGTTAACATTATTTCTTTTACCTATCCTGTAGTTCAGAACAGAGCTGTACCCATAAAACATCATTTAGAATAATGCACGCCTTTTCCCAGAGAACCTTTTTCAGGAGAGAAAGCAACAGGTGGTCAGAGGAATATATATTTCTGCATTTTATCCTTTCAGCAGGACTGCATGTGCCATCTATGGTTTATTTAGGATTGAATTATATTCAGTAGGATGAGAACTGTTTTTTCTTCTCCCATTTAAGAATGTCTTTCAATCACTACACATTTCCCTTATAGTACATCTTTGGGGACCTGTATATAATTACCTGGAATTATTTTGAATGTTGACATTGAATTCTGCCTTCATTTAGAATTACTTTAGGGTATCCTGTAGTTAAAATATAGAACATAACTTTTTGAAAATTCCTTAGTTTCGATTTTTTAAATTATACTGCGTGTGTAGCTTAAATAATCACATCTACCTTTTGTGGTGATATATTGTGTACCCTAATAAATGTGCCTGAAGATCAGAGAGAAAAAGGAACAAGCCACCTTTTACTTCTAGGACCCCTGAAGCTGAAAACTTTCCTCAGTCAAAAAACTTTAGTTCCTGTCTCCTCATGCCTTATATACCTTTCTCTGCCCACCCACATCATTTCCTGTCTCAAGTTTCCTAGTACTAGGATTAAAGGTGTGTGACTCTCAAGTATTGGGATTAAAAATGTATCCCACAAGTGCCTGGCTCTTTTTCTCTTCTAGACTGAGTCAATCTCATGTAGTCCAGAGAGGCTTTGAACTCACAGAGATCCAGACAGCTCTCTGCCTCCTGAGTGCTAGGATTAAAGGTATGTGCCACCACTGCCTGGCTTCTGTGTTTAAACTAGTGGCTTGTTCTGTTCTCTAATCTTCAGTCAAATGTGTTAGGGTGGACAATATATTACCACAACCTTTTATATTGTTTTAAAAAAAATGACTTAAAATTACAACTAACCCACTGACCTTAGAAAACACCCCTGTGCATGTTTATTCTTTCATTTACTAAGTATAAGTTAAATGATATGTATACTCAGGTTTTGGTTAACATTTGGGGTTCAAGAAATGATATGACAGAGCCTCTAAATGTATACAAGACATTACCATTAAAATATTAGGTGAGGGACTGGAGAAATGTCTTAGGATTTGAGAGCACTGGCTGCTCTCCCAAAAGATCTGGATTCAATTTCTGCATCCATATGGTTGCTGATAACTTGATGGGGAAATGTCTTTCTGTATGCTGTGAAAAAAAATATTGCTCTGATTGGTTGATAAGCAAAGCCATTTGGCCTATGGCAAAGCAGCTTAGTGGCAGGCGAAAAATCCAAACAGATACATAGGAAGAGAACGGAGAGGCAAAGCAAATGCCAGCCATCACTGAAGGAACAACATGCCAGCAGACTGGTAAGCCATGTCCATGCTACAGCTTATAGATTAATAGATATGGGTTAATTTAAGATACAAGAACTAGCTAGAAAGAAGCCTGCCATGGCCATAGTTTAAAAATAATATAAGCCTCTGTGTGTTTACTTGGGTCTGAATGGCTGTGGGAGCTGGGAAGGACCAGAGAAAAATTTCAGCTACAACAATTAGCTGTAACTTCTGCTCCACAGGATCAGATGTCCTCCTTTGGACTTTACAGAAACCATGCATGCAAGTAGTGTACAAATACACATGCAGGAAAACAACCATACACATAAAATTTTAAAATATTAGGTAAAATTATATAATGATATATTCTAGTAATTTCTCAGTAGAGCTTATAGTGTTAGCATAAATACTTTTAAACACCTTCTCAAAAGACAGGTAAATTGGGGCAGACAAGGTTGCTTAGTGGGTAGAGATCCTTTTGTGTAAGCCTGATGACCCTCAAAATGCATGTAGAGTTGGAAGGAGATAATCATCTCCACAAGGCTATCCTTTGACCTTTACATGCATGATGTGATGTGTGCATGCCCTCCTCTAACATACAAATACATGCACATATATTGTGAATAAGTAATTTAAAATTTAGAAAAAAAAATGAAGAGAAATGGGTAACATTTAAACATGGGGTGAGGTTGTGGGTGACAAGAAGACATGGGGGAATAGGAAAGGTAGAGACAAACATAGTCATTAATTTAACAAACAGTTCCTAAACATCAGGCTTATGTTAGATACCAAGAACCATTATTATGTTCTGGAAAGAGAGCACTGCTCAAAACTTCACATAAACTCCTACTCAAATGAAACCTACATCCCAGGGACTATGCGAACTTCTTTCTGTGAAGAGACTTGAACGCTGCTGTGAAAGGTTGACATTCATCTAATTGCATTAGATGCCACTGAGGTTTGATTAAGTTTTGGAGAGAGCTGATCAGATCCACATATTAGAACACCAACTTGGTGGCATTTTAACAGATGGACTGTGGAGAAATGATGATAAGTGAAACGATATTACAACAGCCTGGAACAAAATTGAAGCAGCAGCCACAGCAGACTTTAAGAGCAGTGAGAAAAACAGGTGTTTTACAGGTGGGTCTATTGACTGAAGGACTAATAGAGCAGGAACCTGTGAGAGTAAACTCATAAGACTGACATTTCTTGTTAAAGTCACTGAATATTTCAATTTGGAGGGGGAAAACAGAGTTAAGTCTTAATTTGTTTTCTAGAGAATAAGGGTAGTGCATGGTTGGGGTTGAATGGGGTGGGAGCCGTGCTGAGCTATGATGCTGAAATACTAAGTTAAATTTAGAACCCAGGTTAAAAGCCTAAGCTGAATTCTCTACTATACAGAAATTGAAATTGTGGAACTAGCAAGAGGTCTGGGCAAAGAGGAGGCGGAAGCATTAGACATGTTTTTTTTTTTTTAAGAGCATGATATTCACAGAGTTACCAGGCATAGCTGAGTGTGTGTTTAAAGAAGGGCTTAGTAATAACACTTAGTAATGAGACCTGATGCTTAAGAACTATCTGTTAAATGGGTAAATAGGTCTATCCCTTTCTTCCCACTATCCTCTTACACTCCCAATGTTGACTTCTCCCTGTATGCCTCTTTGTCTTCCATAAACTGACTTCTAACAGTCTCTAGCCCGGCAGTGCTATAAGACTGAACTTCTGGATAATCCTTTAATGTTGGATTAAGATTTCTGGTATGAAACAGACTACCTAAAACACCTAAAAAGTCATTCCAAATTATTTTTCATAAGATGCAGAAGAGAAGTATCAGATTTTTTTTTTTACCAGAAACTTCATGTGTACAAATGGATGTGTACTGAAGCAATTGTAGTGTCACACATCTTACATGTGCAGAGAAAGACTTCGTTTTGTCCGTGTTCACCAGGAAGCAGGGGCATCACTCCACTTCCCTTACCATTCCATTCCTGGAACTACTCAGGAATCAACCTTGGGATCAATGGCTTGATGCCTGAAAATATCTATTTCTGTGTTAATTGAGCCTCAAAAAATGTTTAGAGTATTTCATCTTTGGGTTGTACTCTGTATGACACTGTGAGTTAAGCTTCTAGTTTCTTGAAATAATAGTTTGTAAGCCAATTTGGCATTTGAATGGGGGACAACATTTTGGTCGGACTTTCTGTAGTTTCCCCAGAAAACAGGATTGGTGTTTCCACTATGATACAATGCTATAAATACAGGCATTTACTATTGCATGCTACATTGTCTTTCTCCTAGTCTTTGTCTAGCTCTGCAGATTTTTTCTGACAAGGCCCTCAGCGACACGAGGGCAAGTAATTTTGAGAATGATGGAGGGACTCCCTTTCAGAATATAAACACTTCACTAACTTGTGTGTCAGTACACCAGATTGTTGTAATTGTGAAGAGAGAAATCTATCCCTTTTCCTCTCCCCCTTCTCCTCCAGCAAAGAACATATCTGGTATGCGTGGATCCTACTTGAGGGAATACCTTAACTGAAGTTATGTCCAAAGGAGGAAATTGTTATGGCTACTTTCTGAAAAGAGAAATGAACAGCAGTAACCTGAATGACTTGCTAATTCTTACTATCAGGTAAGCAGGAAGCAGATCTATGGGAAAGACCAAGCATGGTTAAAACATGAATGAGATGACTTTGAAACTTTCTTTACAAATGCTCTATTTTTCTTACTGAATGTGAACACTTGATAGACAGAAGCTTACATAATAGTCTTGAGTGAGAAAAGCAGTGGAGACTCAAGAAATGGTAAGGATTTTATTTATTTTTTTTGTTTTGTTTTGTTGTTTTTGTTTTTGTTTTGTTTTTGAGATAGGGTATCTCTGTATAGCCGTGGCTTTCCTGGAACTCTCTCTGTTCACCAGGCTGGCCTTGAATTCACAGAGCTCCTCCTGCCTCTGCTTCTTGAGTGCAGTGCTGTGATCAAAGGTGGGCGCCAACAGCCTTGGGCTAAAAAATGGTAAGATTTTTTTTTCTTAAATCTCAAATCAATGTATGCATACATTTTTTTTGTGGAAAGGAGCAGAATGAAAAGGTACCACGAAATATATGGATGACGATGGAATCAGTGTAAGTCTTACAAATATAACATATAGTACTAAGTTCACATTGTATAGACTCTATCTACACCCTAATTTAATTAAAATGGAAAATAATAAATCATACATGATTCTAGGGGAAAAACTTATTGCTCTGGGTTTTGTTATTCTACACTATTTACAAATGCTTTTCATTGATTTTCTGTCCTATTCCTTGGCTCTTATATTATAGTCAATATAATGTGTTTCCCCTTGAAATTCTTATTCACCAATTAATGCTTTTATTTGTTTACCTCTTCATTTATGGGATTCCCATGCTTCACTATAGAGACAATTAGAATTTTTGGAGTGATGTAACTAGAGACACATGCTAACAATTATATGACTTTAAAATGGATCATCACAAATTTATCCAGTTAATATTTATTAAGCCCTGAGAAGACAAGCACTATATTATAGCACACCTCAACACCTCTGTGGTGTTGTGCTTTAGGCCATACTATTTACTTTAGGTACTGGGTAAGTCACATACTGTCCATGGAGCTAAATATTCCAACGTGATCACTCTTAAATGAGAAGGATTAGAAAATGGGAAATGTCAGTGGGATTATCTTAACCTACAAGAAAAGCATTCAAATATACATTAAATCATGCGATGCAAACTTTTAACTGAAAAGAAATGTATTTTAGAATCTTAGTCTAAAGTAAAAGACTATAGATTTGCTTCAAGATGATATATAAATATAAATGATTAAGTAGTTATTAATGAAATCTGAGGCCACCACCACTAACTCATTCCCCCCTTTTTTTTTGAATTAGGAATTCCATATGGAGATATTAAAGCAAAACCTAAGCTGAAAGTCAAGTCTGTGAGCATTGTCAGGAAATACTAGCCAATCTCCAAGCTTGTCCCACCCCTGTCCTCTTACCCAGCTTAGCTGCAGTGTGCCTCACCAAGCTCTGTAACAGTCTGAGTTCATCTTTCCCCAGCCCTGCACTGGCACCAAAGCCTTTGGGATTTAGTTCTTCCCCAGTATCTGCGATCCTTCCTTTCCTGCAGAATGAGTTTTCTCCTTAGTTTTCATTGCTAGTGCTTCATCTGGAGATTCAGATTCAGAGACTATGAGCAGGCAGATCCCGAGTTCTAGGAGATTTTCACATTGCTCTTCATCTGCTCTGTGATCAAGAGACAAGGACAATAGCCCGCTTAGCAAGTGAGGAACTTATATCTAAGAAAAGAAATGGAATGAACCAGTCATGTTTGTGTGTGTGTGTATTTGAACAAGTGCATAGGCCAGCTGCATCCATGCATGCCCATGTACCGGCAAGGCAGGATGTAGGATGTCTTCCTATTTCACTCCCTAACTTACTCCTTGAGACATGGTCCTTCAATGAACAAGAAGATTGCCCTTTTGGCTAGATGGCAGGGCAGTGAGCTCTTGGACTTGGCCTGTTTCTGCCTGCCAATGACGGCATTACAAGCACTAAAAGCCATGTTGAACTTTTAATGTGGGGACTGAGGATTTGAAAGCGGGTTCTTAAGCTTGCAGAGCAAAACCTTACACACAGAGCCATGTCTTCAGCTGGAAACTAGCTATTTTTAATCCCAGACCTATAATGAGTGTTCATTAGGTATTGAAGAACAAAAATTCATGAACTGATATGCAACTGAGGATCAAGAAGGGTAAAAGAAATGTCACAGAATAGTTTAAAAATAGAATAAAATGGCTTCATGCTAACAGGATAGCCACTACTTTCCCTTCTAGTCTCCCCTTTTTCTCTGCTTTCCTGCCTCTCAGTGGTCTCCTGTCTTTCCTTCTTGTGTACATTCTTGCTATATTAATTCCCTTTTTATTGACTTTGTATGAAATAATTTCAAAGTCTCTTGAACTCAGTGTTTAATTAAAGAAAAGAATTCAGCTTCGACTTAAATGTTATTCAGGATTTGCTTGAGTCAAGTCCCTGGACAAAGGCTAAGGGAGAGGGGAGGGAGCAATGAAGGTTTTAAAAGATATTTTGTCTACCCTATATTCTCCTACAAATGGACCTTGAGAGCTTGTTTAGAGGTTCTAGTAGGGGAGCACAGCTACTCCTTACACCCTTGAGGGAAGACTGGTCTTCCCCTATTTGGGGAAGGTCGTTCTCTTTGACTAAGTGAGCAGCTTCAGGAAGGACACATATGGATCAGTGAGGAAGGAAGGGGACACCTGCTTAGCCAGCCATATCAGCAGAATCAAGCCTGGCAATTAATGGGGTGACAGATGTTGCAGCCATATCCACCCTCACATCCAAGGGCAATGAAAGAGATATCTTGATAGAGGGAGACACTATGGGGTAAGGAAGAATCCTGGTGCTGGGGAAATTCCACAGAGATGACCCCAGATTAGACTACTAGCAATAGTGGTGAGGGTACCTGAACTGGCCTACCCTGGAAAGCAGATTGGTGCATACCTTAACTGTCATCATAGAGCCTTCATCGTCTATCTGATTGAAGCAGATGCAGAGATCCACAACCATGCACCAGACCAAGCTCCAGCAGTCCACAGAGAGGGGAAGAGGATTATATGAGTAAGGGAGGGTGGGGATGTTCAAGATCATGATGGGGAAATCTACAGAGACAACTGAACCAAGCTCATAGGAACTCACAAACTTTAGACCAACAGCTGTGGAACCTGCATGGGACCAGAGTAGACCCTCTGCATACAGGAGAGAATTGTGTAGCTGGGTCTGTTTGAGGGCCCCTGGCAGTGTGATCAGGATCCATCCCAGATGCATGAGCTGGCTTTCTGGATCCCTTTACCTGTGGTCAGACACTTTGCTCACCCTTGATGTAGCAGGGAGGGGCTTGATCCTGCCTCAACTGAATTTACCAGGCTTAGCTGTCTCCCCATGGGAGAACTTACCCTTTTGGAGAAGGGGATAAGGGATACTTGGGGGAGAAGTGAAGCAGGGAAGGGGGGAGCAAGAGGAGAGATGAGATGGGGATCTTTGGTTGGCATATAAAATGAATAAAACAATTATAAAAGAAGAAAGATATTTTGTTAGGATCCAGTGTGGTAATATACACTAATAATCATGACCAAAGCAGGGGGTCACAGGTTTGAGGTCAGGGGAATCCTGTCTCAAAAAAAAAAGAGAGATTGGTTTTGGTTCCATGAGAAGCAGCTTGAGCTTTGAATAAAGAAGGAAAATAGAAGAAGAAACCGTTTTTGGCACCGGGCTATGTGACATTCCTGTGCAGCTGCTGTAACAGGGTAGGGGTGGGCAGGGGTGGGAGGTGGGGTAGGGAGTGGGGAGTCTGGGTGAAGGAGTAAAATAAGCCTTAAGAAAACACCAAGGCAGAAGTCCTAGCATGCGGTGAGTGAGAATCTTCTGCTGTCCTATCCCTGGGCTCACGTGGTCAGAGCTGGACTTTCAGAGCCCCAGCAAGCTGGAAACTGAGATGGGATCTTTGCAAATCATGGGCTTTAGCTATTTGGGCACGGTCACCCTTATTTTTTTTTTATCCACATCTTGGGCTTATAACCTTCACTTGAAACCTCTTTCGCAGTGTTTGAGGATAGCAATTCCAGACCCAGAAAAGCAAACTCTCAGAGATTTAATTTGCTCTCCTCTTTTTTTTCCCTTGCAGCACAGGTAATCTTCCTCCTTCTCCTCCCCCCTCCCCCCGCCCTTCTCACACTCTGGGGAGTCCCCAAAGCAATTCAGCTGGTTTACTAGTCTGGTCTACACTGTAATTTGGATTGGCAAACACTGCACAATTGCGAAGACTACCTAATACATCTTTTCATCTGCACCATTCCCTCATCTATTTACTCATCATCTCACATGTTTACAATTCAGTAAGAGGTCATAGAAATTTATTGAACCGATTCCTTTTCTTCTTATTTTCCTTTTCCCCTTAAAAAGATGTTATTTTAAGTTTCACTTTTAGCCTCCCCTAATTTTCAGAATGGTTCTTCGGGGCTTTCATTATTTGAACCTCCTACTGACTTAATCTTTTCCAGAGCCAAGTGCTTGGGATTTCTTGGGCTTATGGCTGGCACTTGCCTAGCCTTCAAGAGCTTAGGGTGGAACCTCGTCTCAGGGAGCTGCTACTTGTGCTCCTGTCACAGCAAGACCACAGCTAGTTTCCTCTGTGGAAAGCAATCTGCTCCCTACCAGCTGCTCAGCATTGCAGCCACAGCAGAGCAAGTCCCGTGGGAGCTGGGTGACATTGGCAGGGAGAGAGACACAACAGTGTGGACTCCATCAAGGGTGAAGACAACTCTTCCATAGCATTGAACTGTGGGTTGTACTCAGGAAGAGGCCTGGTAGTGCCCACCCCCAAGGCCCCTGCTCTGGCCAACAGATCATAAATTCTTTGTGAATCATATACTGCAATTGGTTCCCGCTAGACCCTTTTCCCTTAGATTTCTTTTAGTGAGGACTTTAATTTCTGACCCATTTGTTCATTCGTGTACATAGAGTATAAGGACACCTAAAAATGGGATTTTCCTTGGTAATAGTAGAGCCAAAGCTTCTCTCCTCTACTGCTGAGTTTGCCTTAGGCAAAAATCTTCCCATAATAGAGGGAAAAAATTATACCTATAAGTTTCGAATTAATTTGAATGTCTTTCTCCTATGAGCTTCCCTATTTCCCACTTTAAAGGCAGTGATTTACAAGGAATTCTTCACAACTCCCAGAACAATGTCTTATGTATCTTTTCCAGTCAATCAATAATTATTGGACCCACAAGTATAGATGTGTCTGTAGAGTGACTTCATGGGTTTTTATGGATAAACACTATTTATAAACATAAAATATTCAACATAGAACTATCCTACACTGACTATACAATAATTAAGCACCACATTCACAAGTGGTTCATGTGAGTGCTAGGTCCAAACAACTGTTTTCAACCTGCTACTCCCTAATAATAATAACATGCTTGGTATGCTTCGCATCTGTTCTATCATCTATTGGTTGTGATTTCTTTACAGATGACCTGGGCTCTTCCAAATTATCATTTGTTTTGGGAATGATAAGCAGCCCTCCTCAATGGAACTCAACACACAATTCTTTCCCCTTTTTCTTATTGGTCAGGCTTTGGATATCCTGCAAAGCTAGTTGTACTCCTAAGAAGAGCCTCTGCACACTGCTAATGATACAAGCATCGGTTCTATAGATTAGAGGTTATGTAGGTTAGAGGTGCACATTGTTAAGAAAATAGGTATGAAAAGTCTGGACTCTATGAAATGTAAAAAGCTCCTCAAAGCAGGCTCCCATGCATTCACTATAAGAGCTTGTTTGTAAGCCTGTTATTGCAGACACCACACTTTGGTCATAGGATATGGAGAAATCAAGTTGGAACTGACTATGAATGTTCCTCCCTGATGGCTAACCTCTATAGTACCAGAAGATGCTACACAGGCTTTGGGGGAGGAAGAAGTCATTAATAATTTTAAATACAGTGCAAGTCTATGATTCTTTCTGTTTAAATACACATACATATATATGGTATTAAAATATAGATTAAATCAGAATTTCCCTTTGATAACTTATTTCTTCCTTTTACAATCTTCTCAATCTCAGGTTTCTTGGGGCTTCTATGCTAATAACCTTTCATTTTCACAGGCAGGCTTGGTGCTATTTATTGAAAGTTTCAGGACCTGGAACTCAGAGACTTGTTCATGGTGGGCAAATGCTGTATCAATGACCTACACTATCAGTCCTATGTTCATTGTTGTTCTATGTCAGGAGCTCACCATATTCTTTGACTGTCCTTAAACTCACTAAATAGCTGAAGATGGCATCCCAACCTTGTGATCCTCATGTCCCTACATTCTGAGGGTTAAAATTACAGTTGTGTATACCAACTCAGTGGCTTTGGCTTCCAGTATAAAAGTATTTACACAGTAAATATAAACCGCTGGACATTTTTATTTCTGTTAATTATGTGGCAATGGCCTGACATATGTAATTCCAACTGTCACTGAGTTTATATTTTCATAAAAATATTGATATAGGTGAGATGCCTCAAATGGTAAAGTATCTAGCATGCAAACATGAATACCTGAGTTCAGATTTCTAGTACCATTGAAGAAGGTGGGTTTACAGTGCCAGGTGTGGGATACTTCTCTTTCAGTTGTCGATCAGTGATGTTCCAGAGACTCCCTCCAAAATGATGACCTATTGCCATTGGTTGTGGTTGCCTGACAGAGCTTGATTGTAAGACGCTGCTGCTGAAGGCACCACATGCTTTGGTTACAGGATATGGAGAAATCAAGTTAATAATGACTAGAAATGTTTTCCTAGATAGCTGACTTTCATGGAACCAGAACTTGCAGTAGTACAGGCATGGGGGAGGAAATAGTCATCAACAGTCTTTACTAGCTGCAAGCCCCAGAAGTAATAGCCATCATGGGAAGATAAGCCTATGGCTTCAACACTGACGCAAGTGTTATGATCATAACCAACAGTTCTTTTTTCTTTTTAAAATATTTGCTACATGGAAGGAGACATATGTCTCATACTAGCTCAGATGCCATGGTCTAGAAGCTCATGGGCCCTGTTGTTGAACCCACTATGATTATTCTGCTCAGTAGACCTAGCATTCAACTGCTCTCTACATTTATCTTTTCCTATCCACAGATTAGGGCAGCTCTTAGACCTTATAGAGAAGTGGAGGAAGGGAAAACAAAAATTTCTAAGAGATAACTTTTTAACTACTTGTTTAGACATATGATGCCTCAAAATAATTTGTTTTGAGCAAGAAGGATTCAGCTTCTCAACTTTCATTGACACTGTTATACCAGTTCATGAGGCAAAGAATCTCCTAGACATGATCTAGATATTGCACTCGTGAGATCACAGCTGTTGTAGATTACCTGTACACGGCTGGACTGGCAACTTTCCATTGTGGATATAGGAGTGACTTTGGAGGCTCCATTCCCTCCCAAGGACATTTCAGTGTTTCCTGTGGATAGGGAATCATTTTCTTCACTTCTGAAGCCAATGATCAATTCCAATAAATACCCACAACCCTTGCTCAAGCAAGTGACCCTAACTTAATTCAATGAGTCATAATAAAATAAGAAAAATCTGGAAATAGGAAGAGAAATATTAGGGTATTTGGGAAGAAGATTGAACTGAAATGAGAGGGGGGCTAAGAGATGGTAATGGGGATGTATCTGATGAAAATATACATGTATATGAAACTGTCCATGAATAAACAGTAATAAAGAAGAAAAATAGATGTTATTGGTGATTTAGAATTAAATTTACCACTAATTCTCAGGGCAGTGTTTCCTTTAACCTAGCCTCAAGTAGAAGTCCTACACAGTTCCCTGGTAAAGTCATGTAGAAAGCACTGGCTCATGTTTATAATATAGTTCATGTTTGCTATAAATTGTCAGCTCAAATGACTCAGGACTTAGAGTTAACAATGTGCTCCATCAAAGACAGGCAGGACATAGCTCCAATGGTATGTCTTCCTGCAGACCTAGATGGTGGTGGAGTTTGGAGTTGTTTTTATTGCTTCCTCATAGTGATGCTGGCTACAGCGTTGTGCCCATCTAATCTTCTTGAAAAATAAAATGCTTAAATTCCAGGCCTCAATGCCAATAATTAAAACATATTCTCCTTAGAAGCAAGCATTTGACACAGAGAAAAAGCAAAGAACACCAAAATAAGACAAAGACAAAAACAACTAAACCAAACCAAACAACAACAACAACAAAACCCTTTAGTACCCCTCAGTATGCAGATTGGTTCTTGTGCTTTATTCACTTTTTATTATTGTTAAAACACCATATCACAGAAGTGATTAATCAGATAGGGAAATTGATGGTGAAATGCTAAAGTGTTGAAACCCATGTACTGAGAATTTATTCCTATCAGGTTTGCATGAATCCAGGTGACCATGAGATATGTCAGTATAGATTGGCATTCAAATGACCATCACATAAATGATGAGGAAGCAAAATCTTTACTGAACAAAATTTAGGATGGTAGTGGAAGAGATTGGAGAGCAAAGATAAGAAACATCCCTTCAAGTGTCAGGAACTTCTTTGAAAATAACTAATCTTTAGCTACCTTCTAACTCCCTCCTCTATTACTCAAAGAAGATGAAGGCACTCAATTAATTGCACCAATTATATTAAAGTCATGTGATACTATATTTCATTCTAAGGCAAAATGAGAAGCTCATGTATCCTTATTTCGATCACTTATCTTCATTATCTTTGGGACTATGATGCTGTAGATTGCAGAACAAAATATTTTGTCTTTTTTTTTTTTTTTTTTTTCTGGTTCTTCAAGACAGGGTTTCTCCATGTAGTTTTGGTGCCTGTCCTGGATCTTGCTTTGTAATCCAGGCTGGTCTGGAACTCACAGAGATCTGCCTGCCTCTGCCTCCCGAGTGCTGGGATTAAAGGTCTGTGCTACCGCCTCCCAGCATATTTTGTCTTTTATGCTGTGATATATCGCAAAGTCTTCTGTGGCAGACATTGGAAGGTGACATCCAACCTTCATTGAAGAGTTACTTTCTGAGAGGTAACCATTCAGCACTGAAGGTCAAGGATCAGTCTCCTAGTTACTGTTCTATTGTTGTGATAAAATGTCATGACCAAGACAATTTATAAAAGACAGAATTTATTTGGGACTTACAGAGTCCCATGGCTGGCATCACAGGTAGCATTACAGTAGACAAGTAGGCATGGTTCTGAAGCAGTAGTTGAGAGCTTACATCCTGATCTACAAACCTTAAGGTACAAATAGCTACCTGGGAACAGCATGGGCTTTTGAAACCTCAAAGCCTGTTGCCAGTGATTCATCTCTTCCAAAAAGGATACCTCCTTATCCTTACAAAGAGTTCCAACAACTAGGGACATCATTCAAAGTTATGGACATGGGGGTAGGGTGGGTTGGAGTGGGCATTCTCCTATTCTCTTTCAAACTGCCACTGTAATGTAACTGAATGTTTTCCTCATCCCACCCGGCTCCCACAGCCCCATGGTCCCACAGTTTGCTTATAAAATAATCACTCAGAAGCTTATATTAATTATAACAGATAGGCCATTAGCTCAAGCTTATTACTGACTAGCTCTTACACTTAAATTAACCCATAATTCTTATTTATGTTTAGCCACATGGCTTGGTACCTTTTTTCAGTTCTCCCTTCAAATCTTGCTTCCTCTGTGTCTTGCTGGCGACTCCTGACTCAGCCCTTCCCCTTCCCAGAATTCTCCTTGTCTGCTTGCCCCACCTATACTTCTTGTTGACTACTAGCCAATCAGCGTTTATCAACCAATTAGAGCAACACATATTCATAGCATACAGAATGACATCCCACAGCACCGTAAGTATTGTGAAATGTTGAGAAATTAGTTATGTTCTTTCATTACAATAGAAATTTTCCATATCCAATCATGTATCATGGAAGAACCAGACTTTTCTAACTGAAAAACAAGTAGAAATGAATATTAAATTAGTATTTTTGAGTTTCAGAACAGGTGTACTTTTAGAATTAAGTAAGACTTCATGAGATTTTCTAAGTGTGGGTGTGTGGCTAACAAATAGGCTTAGAAGAGTATCTGTGGGAAAGGCTGTTTTCCGTTCAGAACCATTCAGAACTCAGTGACCTGAAAAGAGACCCAAAATCTCTTTCCAGCACAGTATATTATGAGAAGTGTGTGTCAGCTCATGAAAAAATTATGCAAACTCTTAATCTAGTTAGGTGGAGAACAGTAAGATTTTCCTATGCCAAAAGACAGGAAAAACAAAACAAAATGAAAAACATTCAAGGAAGAAATGTAGTATTCCAAGGTTCTTATGCTCTGAGGATGTTATCATAAGGAATTTCTCATCACCTCTACAAATACTAGAGATAATAGAAGCAGATAGTGGGTTGTTTATGTGCATGAATTGAAATAGAATTACATCAATCTCCCCTCTATTTCTCCCACCCCAGCCTCTTCCAGAAACCCTCCTTTGAACCCTTCTATATCTCCCCATTCTCAAATTGGTAGCTTCTTTTTCTCTATTATTGTTACATACGTGTGTGTGTGTGTGTGTGTGTGTGTGTGTGTGTGTGTGTGTGTGTGTCTGCACATATGCAAAATCTGCTGAGTCCGTTTTGTGTGGTTTGTGTCTATATGGTTATAAAACTGACCCACTGGGCTTTGAACAAGCAATAAGGAGGCTCTTCCCTGGGAGATGCTAATTCTCCTCTCAGTAGCCATTAGTTGCCTGTAGTTTTATGCCTAGGGAAGGGACATTGTGAAATCTCCCTTCTGTGCTAACTTGTCTATTAATATTGCTGCTGTTCTTTCCTTGTTTGTGCAGCCATTTCTCGGAAAGACTGTTTCACAACCAACTTCCTGGTATCTGCATTCTTAGCCATTATCAGGCCCCTGTGTTCCATTTGTTGTTGTATAACATTTTTTCACAAATACTATCTTTTCTAAGACACTGGACACCAGTTTAGCAAAAGAGATATAATAATGACAGAGATAGAGAAGGATGAAAGGAAGAAGGACAAGTGGAAGAAGGGCAGGCGGAATGAAGTGGAAAAAAAGAAGAATTTAGTAGGAAAGGAGAATATAATGCTATATTGAAGCTAACTGGGGAGTTATTACTAAAAGAACCAGGAGCCCAAAACACCATGTCTCTCTTACTAAATGCTTTCTTCCCAACTCATTCCCTCAAAGTGAGGGAGTCCAGAATCAGCTCAAAAGTAATTCTGAAACATAGTTTAGTGGGGAAAAAAATCAATACCGTTCAGTCAATCATATTTCAAGCCACTGCAAAGCTATGTTCTCTCTAATAAAGTAGGTCATCTTCTTCTCAATGAGACTAGGCAAGTAGTCTTGGGCGGAGATAAGAAACAGTAATACACTACAGTGTTTAGACCAATCAATGCACCTCTCTAACTTGAAAGCCACCAAATAAACAATTGATACCCTGCAGGCCCAGCACTTAAGGAAGCTCCAGGCAGCTACCAGGCCAGCCATTTATTTCCATTTCCAAACCCCTTCAGAACATCATTAACACCAGGGAAGCATTAAGACTGCAAGCAGCACAGATTCACATCTGCCCGGGTAACCGTGAGAGCTAATCTGTTTGAAACACCAGAGAGCTACTTAGCATTTCTCTTTTGCTGATGGCATCACCCTCACCAGATTGACTCTAAACATCACTGCCAGAGGGGTTGCTTCTGCTTTGTTCTTCTCCATGGGAAAACTTTCATTTCTCCCAATAGAGAGCTAGCAGAGACTGACTTTGTATTCCAAATGCAGCTAATGCATTTTCAAATCATTTATTCTCCTTGTGAAAAATGGGAAGTATGCTAACAACGTGCCATACAGGACAGACCCCAAAGTGACAGTCAAAATGGTGTCTTAATATGCCTGCTCCTCTGCATACTTAAATGTACTTTTCTATTTTTTATGTGTCCTCCAAAGATAAATGTTTTGGATAAATAGTCAACTTTAGTTTTCTTTTCTTTTGCTTATATTGTCAAGCTTGGTAAATCTTTTAGCAGCTGTCAGAGTAAATTTATTACCCAAAATGTCTATATCCTTATGTAATCCAGAAGGGAAAGTCCTGGTGATGGGTTTTATTTTACTCCTTTTGCAGACTAAATATCTAGCATGATTAGGATGCAGAAGCGGAGTTGGCAGTATGCAGTCTCCAACTGCTATCCATTATGCAGTAATGAATCAAAACAGATTGTCTGAAATTGCAACACTTGAAACTTCCCTTTAGTCACATAACCAAAACTACAGGCAGAAAAGGGCTACCACATCTGGAATTGTAGATACATGCATTTGAAGATTAAAAATGCAGTGCATTCCAGGAAAAAATAGTAAAGCAGTTTCCCTCTTAGCATATGACTTTTGTTTAAATCATACAATCAAACAAACAAAATAGCTTTCAGATTTCAATGAAAATTACAGAAAACAGAAAAACACCACTTTTTTTAAGGATATAAATATCTTCCTTCGGTCTTGTATAATATTAGAGGAACCAGCCTTAATATTATACATCCTAGGGGCTCAGGAGAGAGAACTACTAACGGCGAGGACTATTTTCAGGAAATAGAATCTAAGTACAACGAGCTTTATAGTCCACTTGCTTTAATTCCTCTGGCATAACATCCTTTATACACAGCTTCAGTTCTGTTCTCGCGCCTAGCTCCTTTCTTGCCTGATTTCTCTCTACACTTATCTAAATTCTATCTTAATTCTCTCATCTTAATTCTGCCTCATCTAAGTCCTTTTCAGCTTGTTCTTACCCAGCTAGTACTTCCCCATCTGGCTCTTCCTCATCTTCCATCTCATTCCTCTAGTACTCTCTTCTAGCCCTTCAATCTAGTTCTTCCCCATCTCAGTTTGTTCCTCACAAGTTCTTACCTGTCTAGTTCTTCCATACTCTTTTCTCTTCTCCGTCCCATGCCCTGGAAGCCCCAGTATATAAAGGGAGGGTCTGAGCCAAATTGTGTAAAGCTATTACTTAATGTCCACTTGACCTAGGCAGTGTCCCCTTGTCGAATTTACATTAAGTCAGGAGACTTGTATGTGGGCTGCTATCACTATTAGTCCTTGTAAATTGGGTGCCCCCCTGGGCGGTGTCTCCTTGTGGAATTTACCTTAAGTCAGAAGACTCGCATGTGGGCTGTTATCACTGTTATCCTCAGAAGTTGGGTGCCCACCTGTGCGGTGTTTCCTGTAGTCCTTGAAAGTGGCAAAGGGAGATAACTGATTCCAGAGAAAGCCTTTCCTGAGGCTGTTCTCCAAATACCTGGAATGTGTATGTCCAGAGAATGATCAGTCCAAATTGTTAGCCCTTCTAGGGAAAAGTCAACTGGGAAAACTGTGAAGGCACACATGATTCTCATAACAGAATACAGCTGATATATAACAAGCCAAATAATACCAAAAACTCCTTGGAATTTGGCTTCCTCTGGAGGAATTCCCTGATCCCTCTATGTAGTGGCTTTGCCATAACCAGCTGAGTTCTTATGATATATTCCTGCGGCCTGCAGCACTTCGGAGTCTCCAGGCCCAGAAAGAATGCTCCGGAATTTCTGATGATGATGAAAGGTTGCACAGCCCAAGGAACTGTTTGAATTAAACAGTTCCATACATTTCAAAATAAAAGTAGCTTGGGTAATATGCACACTATCACAGATTCATGGAAACCCATCAGATATATTTGCTCATTACAAAAATATATTATAAATAGATAATCTGTGGAAGTATTTATTCAGGTTATAATCAATGAGATATCAATTTTTAAAATGCAAGCATTAGCAAACATATCTAGAACATCCCTAAACACTTAAATACTCAGAGATAAACAAATTTTTGAAGTTATAGAATAATTTTACGAAAAAAGTGTTTATATATATGTATATATATAATTTTAACAGATTAAATTGATAGTATAACAAATATCTGATACGATTTTAACTCTTGAAATATGATAATGGTCCCTTTAGAACTGTAATTTAGATTAGTGTCAACCAACTATGAACTATGAGACATATCCAGCCCTCTACCTCCTATGGTAAGGTTTTATTATAACCCATTCATTTCCATTTTCTCAGTGGTTCTTTTTGTGCTGTAAAATTGAGCAAAGTAGTTGCTGCGGAGACCATATGGCTGACAAATTGGCTACATTTATGATATAGCTCTTTAGAGAGAGAGAGCTTGTCAGTTCTCATCGTAGGTGGGTTTAAGAGGCTAGATAGATACAAAACATTGCTCTGATGAGAACCTGAGATGGATTAGTTTACTTGTGTGTCAGTTTCTTCTTCTCTCCCTGCCTTTTGTTATTTTCTTATTTTGGTATGTAGCTGAGTATGGTCTTGAACATTTGATCCTTCTGCCTCCTCCTCCCTGTGCTGGGATTACAAGCATGCACCAAGACAACCAATTTTCTGCAGTGTTGGGGATCAAAACTGGGACCTCATGCTTGCTAATGAACAGTCTCCTCACTGAGCTACAGTGGTGGGCTTTTCTCAACATTAAAATGGAAAAAAATCAATGACCTTAACTAACTAGGATTAATGAATAAAATGTGTTCATTATATAGACCATTAGATCAATGACTGTATCTACTAATATATAGATGACCTGATCAAGAGTTAGCATGTTCTTACAGGAATCACTACTTAAACTTGAGAGATTGCCAATAAAACAATGGGTTTTTCAGTTATAGTTATTTTTATTAACACTTAATTGTGTGTGTGTGTGTCTTAGAGTTACTATTTCTGTGATGAAACACCGTTTCCAAAAGCAACTTGAGGAGAGAAGGGTTTATTTAGCACATGCTTCCACATCACGCTTCATCATTGGAGGAAGTCAGGACGGAAACTCCAGCAGGACAGGTACCTGGAGGCAGGAGCTGTGCATAGGCTGTGGAGGGGTGCTACTTACTAGTTTGCTCCTGTGGCTTCCTTTTAGGTTCCAAGACCACAAGCCCAGGGATGACCCTCCCCTAAGTCTTCCCAGATCCTCTTCAATTCTCCTTTATCCTAAATCCATAGCATTTCTGTCTTTGCCTCCTGTGCAACAACAATAACAACAACAAAATATTAGATAGAAGAAAAATAAATAAGAATCAGACCAAAAAAATAGTAAAAAGAGCAAAAGAAGAAGCTCAAGAAACACATATCGATTCAGAGACATACACATCACATACAAAGACTGAAATTGTATACAATTACATAAAAACACAAAACATGAAATGTAGCTAGCGTTTTCCTGCCTTGCCCACAGTCAGGACAAATCTTTGTCATCCGCCAGTGCCCCAGCCACTCAGACCCAACCAAGTAAACATAGAGAGTTATATTGCATACAAACTGTATGGCCGTGGCAGGCTTCTTGCTAACTGTTCTTATAGCTTAAATTAATCCATTTCTATAGATCTATACCTTGCTATATGGCTTGTGGCTTACCGGCATCTTTACATGCTGCTTGTCCTGGTGGCGGCTGGCAGTGACTCCCTCCGCCTTCCTGTTCTCTCTTTTCTCCTCTCTGTTAGTCCTGCCTATACTTCCTGCCTAGCCACTGGCCAATCAGTGTTTTATTTATTGACCAATCAGGGTAATTTGACATACAGACCATCCCACAAAGAAATCACAGTATGTATGCAAAAGCTTTAAGGAAAATAAATAAATAAAAGTTCTGATGAAGCATTATGACAAAGAACCTCTGAAAATGCCATTAAGTTTGTTTTGTGTTGGCATTCTATGGTCCTTAAGGGCAGTTTGCATACCCAGTGATACTCCATTGAAGAAAACTAATTTTTCACTTGTGAGCAGATATAATTTAGAGATAGTGTCTAGGTTAGGGATACGAACTTGTGTCCACTTCTCTTCTCAGCACTGAGACCACACCTTGCTCAGACCTGTGCAAGCCATGTGGATGCTGCCACAGTCTCTGTGAGTTCATATTTGCTTCAGTCTCCTCCAGCTCCTCTGGCTCTTATAAGCTTTCTGTCTCCTCTTCTGCAGAGTATCCTAAACCTCGTGGGAAAGGATCTCTTTTAGTATTGGGTGTTCCAAGTTCTATCACTCTATAAGTATTGTCCAACTGTGAGTCTCTGTATTAGTTTCCATCTACTACAGGAGGAAGCTTCTTGAGGGCTGAGCAGGACACTGGTCTATGAATATAGAAAAATGTCATTAGGAGTCATTTTATGGGTATGTTCCTTCAGTAGAACTATGGCATTTGGTTTTATCCCTAGGTTCCTGGACTATCTAACATCAGATTCTTGGCCACCTGAGTAGTGTCATGGATGTGTTTCATCTCAGAGAGTGGGCCTAAAGTCCAATCAGATATTAATTGGTTACACCCACAAACTTTGTGCCACTATTGCATTAGTGTGTCTTGAAGGCAGGCTACCACTTTAGACCTAAGAGTTTGTAGCTGTGTTCGTGTTTACCTTTCTCTTTTGGTAGTGCTCTGAATAACTTTGGTACGAGGACACTAGTCAGCAGGGATGAAGGCTCTAGGCAGGCACTGGCCAGACTTCTCTGTGATTAATGAGTTGTGTAAGTGTTGACTTCAGCAATAGAGCTTTACTATCAGTTTGGGAGAGCAATCAACAGTCTTGACAGTTTAGGTTGTTTGGGGGTTCCCATTGGTGCCCCTTTGGTCAACAATTCTACTAAATGTAACCTATTCTTGGAACAAGTGGATTCATTTGCTAATGAGAGATGCCTTGTTGGGGCTCTGTCTCTGCTGCAATTTGGCAATTTTGTATAATGAACCACTTATATTTCAGACATTAGTCACTTGTATTTCAGACTTTAGTAACAGCCACATTTCCCTTCTCTACATTCTCCATTCTACCTCTTCCTCTTCCATTTTCTTTAAATAAGCTGTAAGATTTTTCTTCAAGTCATATCTCCTGAATTATTCCTTGAGAGTCTCTCTGAACTTCCCACACAGGAATGTCACTTCTGTATATTTTTGTTATAATCCGTGCAAACTTCAGTTTTATCATTGACAATGCCATCATTTATTTTTATGAGTATAACAATTGCTTGAAGAAAATTATCAGGCATAAGACTCGTGTTTTAATTGCATTCAAATTTTAATGCAGATAGTCAATGTTTTCCACGGCATATGTCCATCAAATATTTGATGAAAGAGCAAAGAGTTGGTGGCCATTTGTTTTGATTTGTTTTTTACAATTCTCAGTCAAGTTTCAGAAACATGCAGAAGTCCACATGACAGTCATAGAGTACATAAAGTTATCTATTGAAAAAGCATGAGAAATACCCTCTGAGATAGCCCAAGAGATGCCAAGAAAACAGGAAAGATGGAGCACAATGAGTTGGAGAGTACTTTCTCACTTTCACAACTTTCTCTATGGTGTCAGTATAAGAAAGGTCTTGGGAGTTAATCTGTGCACTTCTACACTATTTAAACTTTCAGTGATAATAGCTTTCTAATTAACTCCCTTTGTTTCTTTCATGGCTACCTGGGCTACAACTCCTTAAACAACCTTGAGCCTTCCTAATTTGCTTCAGTTCACTTCTTTAGAGGTCTAGAAACAGCAAGCTCTGTAGAGCTGTAAATCCTGGAGCAAACAATCCCCTGGATGACCAGGGTAATTACATCTACATTCCTATTCTGCAGCTTCTCCCATGCAAGCCAGCAGAGAATTATGTTGTACTAGGCAAATTTCATCAACATTTGCATAGAAATTACCTTTCTGTTCACTCTTTAAAAAATATGGTCAAAGAGAAGCTTTTCAGTTGGCCACAAGGAAGGATAAAATATGAAAAGTCAATTTCAGTGATTATTTGTATATACCTGGTATTGTGATTGACACATTTATGTATGTTGTTGTATTTTATCCTTGTAATAGCTCCTTGATATATACTTTATTTTTTTTTTCATTAGAAAGATAGGGAATCTGCACCTAAGAAAATTGGACTAACCTAACCTAGAAAGGCAGTTTGTTTTTCCTATTTTATATACATGTATTGAAATACCACATAATTCCAACAAATTTATGCAATAATGACATTTTAATTTTAAACATTAAAAATCAATTAAAACAAGCTGTGACAAAACAAGCCACTGCAAATAAAACAACAACAAAAATCTAGTAATCCTAAATGGAAGACTGAAAAATTAAACACTCAAAACATAATTTTACTGTGTCCAAAACTGATGAACAGGCAAAGCACAAAAACTGGAGAATTGTAACCCATCAAGAGGGGAAAAATGTGGTATTCATAAAAGATACATTCATGACAAAGACAGTGAGATGAACATATAAGAGCATCGAAAGAGCTTGTATGTTCATGTTCAGTGAGTTCAAGTCATTATGAAGATGAGTGGAATGAGTTTAGGAACAGAAGATCAAATGAAGAACAAATGGAACAGTCATTAGCAGTTCAGTGAGGTTTAAGACAAGATGAGTACTGTAGGACTCCTTATGTAAATTTAAAGGACTGATGAAAAGTGTGGAAGCTTGGACCAGAAAATGTTGGGGAAAGACTATCTATAAGCAGAGTCCCATGACTTTTTAGATACTCTTCTGTCAAGAAACCCATATGCATTTATGAAAAAATGTTTAGGATCCTTTGTTCTTCGCATAACTAGTCATCACAAAAGCTAATGGTTTAAAACAAACAAATAAACAAACAAAAATGTCCTTTTTTTAAATGATTAGATGGGCAACCACACCAGTTTTATCCCTTTACCTGGCTTATCTCTTCTTGAGTCATTTGGCTATCTTCTAGTTGGATTGAGTGACCTGAGATGGTCTCATTCAGATGCCTAGCTGTTGGTGACAGACCATGACAAAGCTGTGCATTCTTCACAGCTGAGATGTTCTTTCTTTTGAGGCAGCATCTCACTCTGTAGCACATGCTGGCTGCAGACATTCAATAGTACTGCCGTAGTCTCCTAAGTGCTGGGACTGGGGATACGCACATCTACACTCAGCAGAGAACTAACCTTTCAAAACAGCAAAAGAGAAAGCAAATCTAATAATAATGTGGACTTTTCAGAGCTTCCCTATATAAAATTTTCTTATCTCTATTTAGTCAAAGAAAGTCACGTGGCTAAGGAAGAGGTAGAAAGGGACATTGGGTCTATAATTGTTTCTTGTACCTTTTCTTGGCCTCTTTTCCTTCTCTTTGTCTGTATTGTATTACACTGAGGTGTTTTGTTTTATTTTATCTTATTTTACATTTATTATATTATATCCATTAAATTATGTTTGTTTTCTAATGAGAGACAGAAAAGGGTAGATTTGAATGTGAGGGGATGTGGGGAGGAATTGGGAGGCACAGAGGAGGGGAAACTGTAATCAGGACATATTATATAAGAAAATAAATCTACTTTTAATTTTAAAAAGAGAGAAATGAACCAAGTAAACACAAGGATAGATGCAGGATTCATTAGAAGTAATTCCTTTGAGTTACAACATGCTGTCCAGGAGAGAGGATCCTTAAGACTCAGGAAACAAAAAACTAATAAGTCTTATGAAGTTCATAAAACCTACCAGACTCAGGGTCCTTCTGTTCCCAACACTATGTAAGTAGTAAAGATTGTTGCCATAGAAAAGACTCTCCCACCTGTAGCGTCATCTGCAGTGTGCACAGAGAGATCTGAGCATGCATTATCACCCATGTAGGGATGGGCTTTTTGAGTAGTCCATACTCTATACATAGTTCACATAAACTCACCAGTTAGACAAGTTGGACTTTGGATAGAACCACTTTTTCCTATCTATGGTGAACAGATGTTTATTAACATTTATCTGGAAAAGTCTCACACAACAGTAGCAAATAACTGAACTGGAAGGGTGACTCTGAAATGCTACTGTATTATAGCAATAAATTAGAAAATCCACACACTGAAACATTATCCAAATGCTTGAATTATCCAAGTCTCTATTAGAATATTTCTAGTGGCACCTGATCTGCAGAATTTCTTTAATTAATTTGAGTTTCTATTAAATGTTATTAAGTATTTTTCAGAGTTGTTTTAACTAGTAGATATTTAGCAATTATCTACAAAATTATCTTGAGATTAAATGGTGTGATGCTTTTCAAAACTTTTTTTCCCCTCAGTAACGTATTTTTAAGTAAACTGCAAAAGCTCTGGGTTTGGTGTCCCGGGTTTCAACATCAAAATGTTAGTAAATTGATGGCTGAAACTGTGAGGAGACAGTTCAGCCCTAGAGGGTGAGGTATCAGTTTACTTACAGTATTAGCTTCCTATTTTCCAAAAGCATGTCTCCTAAGGTACGTTCTTGGCATAGCACATAGAATTTTTTCAACGATTTATTTTTAGTGTGTGTGTCTGTTTGTGTGTGTGTATGTGTGTGGGGGGGAGGGGGGTATATGTGTGTGGGGGTATGTGTGTGTGTGAGTATGTGCATGCTACATGTGTGCAGGTACCTAAGGAGGAAAGCATCAGATTCACTTGTGAGTTGCTTGACACAGGTGCTAGGAACTGAATTTTGGTCATTCAGAAGACTGCAAGCCCTGTAAACCACTGAGCCACATCTCTAGCCCACAGAGAGTATGTTAAAGATAATACAGGCTACACAGAGAACTGAGTCACTCTTCATCTACATATTAATGGAATATATATGCCAGTATATTCTAGACTGGCTCTTATACATGGTTGTTTCTGATCATACAAAATTAATGACTACAGGTAGTGCCCTTCCATTTCAGAATTCCAGATATCCAAAGTTCATCGTATTTATTACAGATGTTTCAGGAAAGGCAAGGCCTGCATAATGCCACAGAGCAATTCAATTGGCTCAGCATAAGGAAAGTTTACATTACTTCTAATATCCACTTTGCTAGAATCTAATCATATATGTGACCCAAATGAACCACAGTGTGGATGTTTAAACAATTATTTTACCGAGTTCCAACAGTTTGTGGCACAGAATATCAGAGCCTGAAAAAGTTCGGATTCAGTCAATAGTCATATATCTAAAATTTTATAATCTTCAAACAATCCTCATTTACATAGGAATAAACAAGATTTTATTAAAGGGTGAGGTACTCTGGTTACTATGGGAAAACTTAATTGATGCATCATTTCAAACCATTATTATTTGTAATTTTATACTGGGTAACAGTGATAGTTTCTGGGTTATACCAGGAATATGTATCATGTTACATGAAGTATTAAATTTTTTATTTGAATTCTTGGTCTTGTTGTTGATGGATGAATTGAGTTTGGTATGTGAGAGTGGTGGAGAGGGGAGACTTTTATCTCCTTGGATCAAATATCTTATGTGGCCAGAAGTTTCTCTGGTCTTGCCAGGCTCTGTGGTTGGGGCGAATCTCTCCCACCGTTTGGTCTCAAGTAAACACACAGAGGCTTATATTATTTACAAACTGTATGGCCTATGGGTCAGGCTTCTTGTTAGCTAGCTCTTATAACTTAACTCAACCCATTTCTATTAATCTACACGTTGCCACATGGCCATGGCATTACCAGTCTGCTGGCATCTTGTTGCTCTTTGGGCAGTGGGCTAGCATCTCCCCTGACTCCACCCTTCTTTGTCTGGCCTTCAGTTTGAATATACCACTTAAGCTTATCTTGCCCTGCCATAGGCCAATGTAGCTTTATTTATCACCCAATCAGAGCAATACATATTCATAGTGTACAGAAAGACGTCCTACGGAAATCTTGCATTCATAAAGCTGTAAGCAATATATCAAAATAAATCCTTAGTTGAGGAAAATAACCTACTTTAATATGCATGATTTTATTTGTACTTACAAGTGAAAGGAGATTCTTTGTAAAGAATTAAATCTGGAAAATTTTAGGACGTGTTCCTGTACCTTTAGAACAAATCCTAAAGCCTGAATGAGACCACACTTTCCTGCACCACTCTCAGTGACAGTCTGTTGTGAATGGATAGCCTTCAGTTTAAGAAATAGTTTCTCCATGGTCTTTGTTATGTATTCCATACTGAACTAAATCATGTGATGACAAACTTCCTAAGACGCCTAAAGGGTTATAAGGAGTCATGCATCTCCTTCATTTTCTGCCAAACATCTGGAGAATCCTCAGGAGCAAATTATTTTTTTCTGGTAGAGAGCTCTGAAGGCTGCTATCTGTAGAGGCTCCTCTGCTCGTCCTCTGCTATCCTTTTCATGGTGACTAGTGACCTTTTTCCTCACCATCTTCTTATACTCAATAAATTTCTTAATATTCTTGATAAATTTCTCCTCCAGGTTTTAAATGGAAGTCTCTCCATTCTTTGTTCTTGGTATACTGTATAGGTTCTGTCTAATGTTCTCCATTCTACCCCAGGGCCCAATCATGCCCTGAGGTCCTCTCGTTCTAAAAAGTCTCACTGAAGGGAAGTATGTGGCAGCTTCCTTTGTAGACTCATCAATGTTGTCCTTTTTTTTTTTTATTTAACAGAAACAGTCAAACATAGGGTTGAGTAGATCTACTTTACCACATACTTGCACAAGGTGCAGAGGAAATTTCCTATTTTGAATATCAGTTTTATTGCCATTATAATACAGTGTTTTACAATGTCTAACAATATATATTTAATAATTACTAGGTCCTTAGCTTGAAGAAATCATTTGTGTAAAAACTGGCTTCAGTAAAACCCCATGTGTGGTTCTTGAGAGAACTAAATAAGCTAAGCATCATGGGTAGACCTTGGTAAATCTGGGAGGAGGAGAAAAAAAAAAAACAGCAGCAACAACAACAGCAACAACAAAAACCCCAAATCAAAAACAACACTTTGGAGCAGGATTGGCTTTTAATCTCCTCCCCACCGAAGGAGCTTCCAACTCTCTGCCTTCCACTCTGCTCTTCATTCTCCACTAGCATACTATCATTTCAAAGGCAAGATAGGATCAACATTTTTCTTTTCACTAAATTTGGAAAAAAATCATTATTTTCATGCACTAAAATATTTCTTGGAATTCATTTTAATAGATTCCCAGCAAAGAGGGGAACAGAGGGCTCATGAGATAAAATGGTGCACCAGAAGAAATTGGGCTTTGGTGTACAAAAGAAATTATCTTACAATATAGTTTCTAGACAGTACAAAGTTGATATTATTTAGGAAATTTGTAGGAAAAAATATAACATATACTTGTTTGTCTAGCATCTTCATGCACATATTATAATTCCACAGTCTTAAATTTGAAAAAGGAGAGGAAATCTGATTTTGGTATTTTTAAGTGAATAATATATATATATATATATATATTCAGATGTTCCTGGGCAGTAGGAACGAAATTTAGAGACTTTGAAACATTCTAAATAACTAATATTTCACTATTTAAAATGAAATTTTGTGGCCTGGAGAATATTAGAAACATGGGGTCTTCAGATCCCCTCCTTAGGTTCAACAGTGTCTCGGAGGTGTCCAGCTGAACACTGAGAATCCTGCATTTGACCACTTTCCCTCTGTTCAGGATATCAGAAAGTCTTCTCATTTAACTGTCACTTCCCACGCTCCTACAATTACGGAAGAATACAAACACCACCGCAATCCTCCCTCCTGGGTGGCAGGCGATTTGTCTTCTTTTCTGTGGATTCAAGAAAGACTGAACAGAGAAGTTACCGTGAAGAGTGTGTCTTCAATTCATTTCAGCTTAGCATCACCGGATTCCCTCACCCTGGCCAAACTTGGAAGCCAGGCATTTACACTTTGATGAATTAGCCACGTCGCTTAGAGCTTTATGACCGGCGTTCTCCCAGGATACCATTTCCACTGCCTGTTAATTTGATTTGATTCGAATCCTAAGGTTTAATGCACACCCATCATAGCTCTTCCAGTTCAGCCCGCTCCTGGTTGCCACCCACTGGAGTGCTATAGCGTGCCTCTATTACAGTGTTTATTAACTTCCCTTGTTTCCACCTCTGGCCTCATTACTTTGCAGTCCTTTACATGAAACTGCAAAGCTGAGGCTTTATGCCTTCCTCCTTCTGAATTGCCTGTCCTCCCAATATATTGTTCCTTGCTCTGTCATAGGAACCTCTCACCTCGGCTTCGCTGCTCTCTCAGCTATTCTTGGCACTTTGGGAGGTGGTGTTCCTTCTTCCGGTCCATTAGCATATAAAGTGGGAAAAATTAACCTTAATGTTGACCCTCGTGGTTCTCTATTTCTCAGTCTTCTAACTCCCAAATTGTTTCCACACCCAAATGCCCTTTTTATATCAGATAATGCAATTCTCTCTTTGCCTAAGTATGGTATAAGAGATGAACTGTGTGTTATTTTTAACTATAAAAGCACGGTTTAGCTAGGGTTTTCTGAATTTAATGAGGTGCAACCTATAAAATATTTTTCTCGACCACAATACTAGGAGAACAGAATACCTAGCCAGTGTAGCTACAGAAATGATAGGGGGCCATGGAAGAAGCCATTAGTACACATGACTCTGCCACTATATCAGAGAACTTTTTATAAGGTAGAGGAGGCAGCCTAAAATGGCCAAAGTGGATCACTATTGAGGGAGTCTGATGATTGGCTTCCCCTTTTCCAAAAACAACAAAACCAACACACCACCACCACCGCTGCCGCTGCCGCCGCCATAAAACAAAAACACTTTATGTTTTATAGATTTATTTTTTAAATAAACTTTATTATAAACTTGCAAATGAATAAAAACAATCCTATTTAAACTATTTCCAAACCAAGCACAAATGTCCAACTAACCAGTTTACAAAGACTCAATTGGTATATTGTGTTTGATAATAATTGAGGCAAAAATAAACAATGCCAAAAAAATATAATAGGCATGATTGTGCCATCGGCATCAGGACAGTGGGCACTCAGGAGAAACTGGGAGAGGACAAGAGAAAGAATAAAGGGCCAATCAGACAGCAGTTATTAAATCTAGAAGAGAAAATCGGGTTTCGTATTTGAGTCCATAATTTCCGGACAGTTGCTTATGCTACCATGGAGCACTTAACATCAAAATGAAATATTCAAATAATACCTACTTTTATTTGCTTTTGTATTTATTCTTTATAAATTATAAAGGTGTCATTATATTTACCTGTTAATAATTACAAACAATGCCCTTATATATATGTAGTATAAAATTATGACTTCTCCTATGGACTGAGATAAATTGGGGAAAACATTAAGCCTGTGTGATTAGGGGGTTCTTTTATTCTGACGTGGCTCCACAATGATATTAGAAGCACAGAAAAAAAAAAGAAAAGGGGGAATAAAAATAAATTTTGATCCTCAAATTTGATCTGTTATCATTAACCTATATATTTATATAGCCTAGTTCCCTGGATGTTGTGACTCAGGAACAGCAGAGCAGATATTCAATTTAACTAGCAATGTTATAATCTTCTCATTGAAAAATATTTTAAGAGTGACTTTCTTGTATAAAAGCAGACAGCTGTTCTGCAAATATTTATGAAGAAAACACAGAGCAAAGTAAGCAATCACAGGAAATAGCTCCTTAGAATTAGTAGAGATATATACATGTGTAGCATGAATCTTAAAAAGGTCTTATAAATAATAATAATTTAAAAAACCCTCAGTACCAGCTATTGGGGTAAATTCTGAAAGATCAGAAAAGCAGGACAAGCTACAACTAACCTCACCTCGCCAACTTCTCAGCCCATCCTGTTTCCTCAAACTGGAAGCCTCTGAGTCTTCATACATGGTTCTCTCCTGCTCCTCTTCCTTCTCTTCCTTCTCCTCTTCTTCCTTCTCATTTTCAAGGACTCACTTTGTAGGCCCAGATGACTGGGAACTTAAGATCCTTCTGCCTGAGGTTCTTATGTACCAATTTTTCAGATGTTTACCACATTTATCATTTTGAATTTACTCCATCTATTAGAAATTGTCTAGACATTGCAGCACTGGCTGTCATAATGAACCCTATTATTTTGAATGAGCAACATATGCCAATAAAATACATTTTTATGTAAAATATGATAGGCACTCAGAAAAAAAATTATACATAGGTTAAAAATAGTTCCATGAAAAAAGCAACCTAATAGTGCTTTCCTTGTAGAAACTACTAAATACCAATGGTATTTGTTTTATTTTTATTATAGATATGATTTTAATTATTCAGTGCATGTTTGGAAAGAATACTTGTGGCACATGTCAATGCTTTTATACGGGTAGATATTGAAAATCAATCATAGAAAATGAATGAATGAGTGCTACAAATAGAATTGACACAGTCCCACAAATTATGTTGCCCTAATTCATAATTCTGTCCCTATGACAGTGTAGGAGAGGCATGTCACAGTTCCATGAATGTGCCCACAGGAGAAGGAAAGAGAACAGTGTTCATGACACAGACCCTGTAATCACCCCATTTTTTATCTCCCATTTCTACATTTTACTACATAGTGTAGACATCAATTACTTGGCTTTTTGTGCCTCCTGAACCACACTTCTACCCAGAAGTTTGTTGTGGGAACTCATGTAAAACATTTGAAGCAATACACATATTGTAATGAACATCCCAAAATATTATCTGTTATTTCTCTTAAATTCCATTAGCAATAATTTTTTGTTTTTATTCATTTTTTTTCTCAATTGCTTAAAAATTTCATTGAGTCTCAACTCCTGGTAGGTCTGTAGGTTTAATTAAAAGTAAGCACAAAAATAACTATAAAATGGCCCAGTTTTTCTTACTAAAGTTTTTTTCCTTATAATAAGTGTTGGAAAACAACTTGGTGAAAATGATTTAACATCACTGTAAACACTACTTGTTGTTTTTCCAGGAGTGGCATTTTGCAAATGGTCACATTTCCAATTCTGAGCAAAGCTGATACTCTATAAACAGAATGAAGGATTTCACTTTTCTGTTTGGAGACCGGGTTACATTTTCAGAAACGGTTTAAAGTGATTGTAGGCACAGGTATGATTTCAAGTGATGGGATGACAGGCAAAGATATGTGAAGAGGAAGGAAGCAGTTGTACAATTTCTGATACTTCACATAAGACAGTACTGTCATTACTCATCAATAACTAATGTCTGCAGCCGAGTTAATTATGCAATATTTAAGTATATGCCAGCAACATCCCTGCTGTACAACTCCATGGGATTGAGACATACTCATTTCCTTCCTTTTGGACAGAGTAAGTCAGTAGAGCAATCACCAAATGTAATTATAGAATGTGAAGGGACAGATGACAGGAAACTGTAAAATTTCAGAAGATTATACAATGCTATAAATATTCTACCACCTTAAAGACATATGTACATTTGCATTGAAATTTCCTGATCACTACATTTCTGCCCGCCTGTCTGTGCATGTGGATGCACGCGTTCTGTGGGGCATACACACACAACAATAAAACCTTTAATTTTATAGCCCTGTCATTTTGCCTATGGGTTGCTTAAATTTATTCACTTTCTAACCTTGTTTATTACTTCCACATGATTTTGAAGAGCATTTCCTCCCATCTCCAAACCCACACTCCATTTAAATCACATTCACTTCAGCATTTTACACACACAGTAGAATATTCAAGCAAAGACTCAGCTCAGAATGCAATGCCTCACAGTAAATTGGGAATAAATTACCCATGTAGTTCATGCACATTGTGTGGGCAGTGAATGAGGAAGCAAAGTTATGGTAAGAAAAAAAAAAAGGAAGAAAAAGGAGCATCCGTGTACGGCTCAATGCTAAGTACATTTGATAGCACAGTGTGGAGGTTGATTCTATTGGCCCGAAGATAATGCATACATTATAGGAGAATCTTCAGTGAGAATTTTATATCAGACTTTACAGGTATTTCCCATCTGTTTCCACCACCACGAATTTGTTCTTTTTGAAAACAGGATGTATTTTGTTTATTTTATGTGTATAAATGTTTTGTGCCTCTATGCAAATGCTCCACGTATATGACCAGTGCTCATCAAAGCCAGAAGAAGGCATCAGATTCCCTGGGACTGGAATTACAGATGGTTGAGCTGCCATGTTGGTGCTGGAGAGTGAACCTGGGTTTTCTAGAACAGCAGCCCCACACATTTATAACTTTATACTAGAATACCTGGCATTTAGAACCATGCCATCAAAACAAAGGGTACACTTTCATTTGTCATCCTGTGTTCTCCAAGCAATTAAAAATATCTTTCATTTTATGTGGATGGGTGTTCTGTTCACATGTATTTCTGTGCACAATGTGTGTGTGTGTGTAGTGCCAGCAGAAATTCCAGGTCATCTGAATCTAGAGTTATAGACAGTTGTGAGCTGCTATATAAGTGCTGGGAACAAAACCTGGGTCCTCTGGAAGAGCAGCCAGGGTTCTTAACTGGTGAGCTCTTTCTATCCACTCTATGAGATTTTTATAAGTGAATCAATAGGCAACATAGATACATAGGTGATATTTTCATTTAACTTTTAATAGTTATTATCATATTCTTATTATTATTGAAGGCTCATACACTTTATCTTTGCATTATTGACAGTGGTGGTATAGAGTACTGTCACTACCAGGGATGTTTCCTTAAGTTAGAACCATTTCCTCTTACTCTTGTTCCTTCAGGAAAATAAGAACGTACTAAGAATGTTTTCTACTTCCCAATAGCATGAAAGTTAACAGTCAGGACCAGGACTGTAACTTGGTACTAAAGTTTATGCCCTGACAAGTATATATTGGGATATGTGTGTGTGTGTGTGTGTGTGTGTGTGTGTGTGTGTGTGTGTACATACCATCACAGTTGGCTGTGATGGTAAACAGGTTTGTATATTTTCTTATATGTTCTCTCACAATTAATTCCAAGAAGAGTTAAAGAACCTGGTGTTGAAGAGTCTAGGCCTTTGCAAAACTTGGTGTAACCATAACCATGAGGCCTCAACCCTATGGAAAGAACTATAGGCAGCTAAGAAATTCTTTCAGCAGGAGAAGTAACATTCTCCAGGGAAGAGAACACCGACTGGTTATCCAATAGCAAATGGCCAGCCCTGAAAACACACAAACAAGTAACATTATGCAGACTGAAAAGGTTATGTTTTGTAATATATATATGCATGTATGTATAGGTGTGTGTGTGTGTGTGTGTGTGTGTGTGTGTGTGTGTGTGTGTGTGTGTGTATTTTCTTGATAGTCTGTGATCTTGGTTTGTGCATTGGAAAATCACAGGTATTTTATTGACAACTGTTAGATATACTTTAAATAGCTCAAAAGTCCTATTGTGATGGTGCCAGTAAGTTTGTCTTCTACGTCTACATACAACTCAAGAATTTTCAGTAGCTCCAAGAAGAAGCCACTGTATCTTAACAAGATGAGAGAAGAAGCCCACCACAGACTCCCCACAGTGGAGAGTTGGCAGCATGTGGCACATCTACATTGTTCAATATGCATATTAGAACATGGACAAGATTCGACAAATGTGAACTTGTATTCCTTTCTTCTGTTTCCTTACACACTCACACATCTGTTCACAATTTTCCTTGGTTTAGCAGTTATCCTTTGCTCATCTGAAGAAGAGACTGAGAAGTTGTTAGATCATGAGGTGCTTGCTGAATTTCAACCCAGTCGCCTGTGGCTGTGGATCTCACCATGTCTGACACTGCTGAGTACACTTGTACCCTCGGGCCAAAAAGGACTTCAGAGATGAAAGCTCCACTTTACCCCTCGATTTCTCTTTTCATTCCAACATTGTGTCAAAATCAAACAAAATGCACTTAATAGAGCTTAAGTTACCATGCTGCAGAACCAGACTTACAGTCCAATGGATGGGGCAATACAGGCACAACCCCATTACGAGGCATTACTATTTTTGGAATTATCTCCCTTTTGATTGTTTCTGGTGTGGAAAATGAATCTGAGATTCTTTTCTCGCATAGATGAGGATTCAGTCCTGGGGCATTCTAGAGTGGACAGCTCTGAGAGCAGCATCAGGAATAGACTGTTTTTGTCACTTGAATTCATTTTTTTTTTTTCTGGCTGTCTTTTCTCAAACCCTCTGTGGAAAGTTCCAGAGAGAAAAGATCAGGCTATGAGGCAGAAAGGAAGAGTCTAAAGGACCCACTATTTCCATCTGTTTAGAAGAACATCATTAAACTTAAATTTTCTTTTTTTCTTTTTTTTTCTTTTCATCTTTAATAGTATATATATATATATACATATATATATACATACATATATATATATATTATTTTACAATTTTAGATGTATATTTTGTTCAGACATGCCTATCACATACATGCCAAGAAAAATCATGGCTGTGATGGTAAACATATTTGTATATTTTCTTGTATGTTCTCTCACAGTTAAATCCAAGAAGAGTTGAAGAACCTGGAGTTGAAAAGTCTAGGCCTTTGCAAAACTTGGTGTAACCATAACCATGAGGCCTCAACCTATGGAAAGAACTATAGGCAGCTAAGAAATGCTTTCAGCAGGAGAAGTAGCATTCTCCAGGGTAGAGAACACCGACTGGTTATCCAATAGCAAATGGCCAGCCCTGAAAACACACAAACAAGTAACATTATGCAGACTGAAAAGGTTATATTTTGTAACATATATGTATATGCATATATGTATGTAACAACAATTAATGAAGAATGAGGCCATGAATTTGAAAGAGAACAAGGACTATAGAATGGTTTTCAGGGAGGAAAGGACAGGAGAACATGATGTAATTACATTATAATTTCAAAAATAAAATAAATAAATAAGTAAAGCTTAAGAAATGGTATAACAATAACACTAGTCACCTGATAAAGCAATCCTACAGATTATTCTGGGCCTTTGGTCTGAGGATGCTTCTTGGAGCATTTGCTGCTTTTCAAGACTTTTCTGTGTATGGTGCAATTGACCAATCTAGAACATGCCTTACTATGTATCCATAGCTACCCTGTGCCTCTATCAATTCTATTGTTTGCCTGTCAAGTCATTTAAAAGCATGAATCTGGGAGATAAGGGGGTGTTAGTTAAGGGGTTAGAGCATGCTCTGCCCTTGCAGGAACCAATTTTCAGAGTTTCAGTTTCCACCACCCAATCTCAAAACCAACTAAACTGCCCATAACTAGTAGAAGGGGAAGCAACACCCTCTTCTGGCTTCTGTGGGTATTTTCAGTTGTATGTATATACCAATTCACATACACATGCTTAAATATAATACAAAACTTTAAATAAGACAGATAAAGAAAGAGTATGAATTTGAGTGGGTGGGGAGTTGGGGAAGATCTGGGAGGAGTTGAGGAAGGGGAAACTGTAATCAGAATACATTACACTGAAAAAAATCTGTTTTCAGTAAAAGAAAATAAAAGACAAGGATATATATATATATATATATATATACATATATACATATATACATACATACATGCATGTGTGTACACATCACATATCTATATCCATATCTATATCTATATAATTACATCTATCTATATCTATATCATCTCTATTTCTATCTATATCCATATCTAGCTACATGTGTGTATACACACACACACACACACACACACACACACACACATATATAAAATTGGGATTTTTTCGACAGAGGACTTCTTTTTGTATCCCTGGCTGTCCTGGAGCTAGTTCTGTAGATCATACTGGCCTCAAACTCACAGGAATCCTCCAGCCCCTGCTTCCCAAGTACTGGAATATAAAGACATGCACCACTTCCTCCCGGCTGGCAGTGAGATATTTTATTGCAGAAAAATATATGAATGTACATACATTTTTATGCAGAAAATACATTCTAAAAAAAACAACTTTGTTCATATCACCTAGGATTTTATCTAGTCATATACAATGAAAAATTTAATAATTATTGTATTGTTTATATTAATACAAAATAAAGCATGTCTATTTCTACTCATGTTTTGGTGAGCATGAACCAGCCAAGGAATTTTGACATGATTGATAATAATTACTTGTCTGTGTAAAATCATGCTAAATAGGGTGGCTGTGACATCCAAATAAGATGTATGTGGCTGTATTAGTTATAAGAGATAAAAGGCTTAATTTGAGGTATCAAGTCTTAAAATACACACTTGGACAAAAATAAGTAATTCTCATATCTCATGGCTTCATCAATGTATCCATGTGACAACAGAGAAGATAGAGATATCTTAACTTGTTCATACATACAAACAAATAATTTAGATCAATGAAATATAAAACATAACTGACTATCAGATTTCAGAGGTGTTCCATACTACCTCAAATTTATATATAATTCCAGGTATTGTTCAGACTTAACAACATAACTATTATGGTTTGAATATGAAATGTCATCCATAGTTCAAGTTGAACACTTGCTCCTGCACTGTTAGTGTTCTTTGGGGAATTATGACTTCTGGGATTGGACTAGTTAGAAGAGGGTTATCAGGGCAGTCCCTGGAGTTAATATCCACTTCTGATTCCAGCATGACAACTCTGCTTCCTGCTATGTGACGGTAGAAACAAGCTGTGACATAAGTTCCTGACAGCCAATCAAACCTGAACCCCCCCGAAAAAACAAACAAACTGTAAGCCAGAAGAAACCCTTCCTCTCTTAAGTTGCTTCTGTCAGGCATGCTATCATGGTGTCAAGAAAAACAACTGTAGTAGTAACTCACTAGTTAAACTAAGAGATAGGAAGGCTTGCTGATGGTCTTGACATAATGGCTTTTCACAGTTCTACAACATCTGAATCATTAAACACATACATAATAAAAAGGATTGTGTCTTTGCATGCAGTTTGTATAACTTATTGTTACATGTTACCAAGCTTGAGTTCAAAATGAGTGTATTTATGGTCTTGGAGGTTGTCTTTCCAATATCATTTCATCCATTTCACAGATTACACACACCATCTATTCAAGCAACCAGAGCACAGCCTCACAATTATGCCTTTTTAAAATTAAATCTACTTCCTCATTTTTGAAGTGAGCATGACCCTTATTTCTATCATCAAAGATTTGATTTGCCTATTCACAATGTCCTATCAATAGAAATATCTCATTGTGCTTGGATTCTTTCTCTCATTATGCTGCTTTTGAGATTCAATTACAGCATAAGTGTATAGATAATGATTCTTTTTCTTTTTTATTACTGAAGACTGATCTATCATATGCTAATCCCTCTATGTTGGAATACCAGACAGCCTTGGCTGTTTGGTATTTGTAAACACATCTTTTCTGGATATTTCTTGGCTGTGTTTTGAGAGCATGGGTTTTCTTTCTGACAAATTACCTAACACTGGAGTTTGGAGATCCTGGGAAAGATATACATACACATTTTTCTTAAGAATCTGGAGATTATTTTTCAGGAGATTACACTGTTTCACATTGCTATCAGAACTGTGTTCTGCAGCTTCTCAATATTTGCTGTTGACAATTTCTTGCTCATGACTGTTGTGGTGAACCTATGTCAGTAACTCCTTGTGGCTTTCATATTCATGTTTATTATTAATGGCTAGTAAGTCCTTTATTATTATGTTATAAATTGTGCACCTTCTTTTATTAAGCACCTTTTCAAACATTTGTATTGTTTTTAAAGATTGTCATTTTTTAGTTGAATTTGAAAGTTATTGTTACATTATGGGTACTCTGCATTTTTGTAGGTTGTGTTGACAATATTTTTTTCCCAAAAAATCCCTTGCTTATTTTCTTCAAATTTTTCCCTATTAAGAAATGTATCACCATGTTTGGCTTTTTGGAAATGGGTGTTAAGTGATTCCACTGAGACCCTTTTGCTTGCTTTTATGGTCTCAGCACTGGAGAGGCAGAGACAAATAGATCACTTGAGTTATCTGATCAGAAAGACTAGCTTAATTTATAGGCTCTTCATCACAGCCAGAGACAAAATCTACAAAAGAAAGTTGGATAGGTCTTGAATAATGATAATTGAAGTTGACCTCTGACCTCCAGACACATATATATTGTATACCTACACAGATAAAATACAAGTATTACTTCAATTTAAAATAATTTTGTTAAGGTGAGATACATTTAATATGAGACAGATACATTTTATTTAACTTTTTTTTAAAGATTTATTTATTTATTACATATACAGCATGTTTGCCTGCAGGCCAGAAGAGGGCATAGTTACAGATGGTTGTGAGCCACCATGTGGTTGCTGGGAATTGAACTCAGGACCTCTGGAAGAATAGTCAGTGCTCTTAACCCCTGAGCCATCTCTCCAGCCCCTTAACATTTTTTATTGTTGTTGTTGAAATGACTATCCATGTAACCAGCAGTGCAACTAGATGTGAGGGGTTCTAGTACACCACAATCTTTCTTCACTGCTGGTTACATTAACAAGATTGTGGTGGACTTGCCAATAATCTCATAATAATTAACAATGGGCTTCAAGTTTTCATACCAGGAAGGCCACAATTTTGATCTGCCTGATTGCAGATTAGCCAACCTATTCTACCAAGGCCTCATGAAGAACCACTTACAACTTTCCTATTCCATTTACATCATCTGTCGCCCAGCAGTCTATAAAGTTCTTAGCTCCTGTGTATTTTCTTTCTCCTGTTTTATCTACTTTTAGACACCTAAAATCTGAGTATCTGTGCTTCTTAGTGTCCTGTGGTTATCTTATCCATAGCCAACTGGCCATTGTAAGTTCTTCAGAGTGCTGGAGTATTGTGGAGATCTTCAATTCTTGTCCCATTCTCAGATTTCTGCTAACCTTGTCCTTCTAGACCCAAGAAAAGCTTAATAGTTACTTTTTTAAATTAAAAAAAATGATAACAATTTGATAATGAAATTGTTAAGTAAATTATGATATCTTGATTATAATAATTCATCAAGAAAAGACTATGGATGAGACATTTATTAAAATAAAAGGATAATTAGAGCTAAGGACATACCACAGTAGATATATGATTAAGAACTTGGGTCCTGTTCTTATACATCAAACTCTAACATCACAGAAAAGACAAACATAAAGAGAACTGTGATATACTGACATGTAATAAAGTCAATTTGCTGAACAATGTTCATAAAGTGTATGGCAATTGGTGTACATATGTATCATTGTGTGTGTATATTATTTAAAATGTGTAACTATGAAGGTCTGAATGAAAATGAGAAGCTGTCACCTTGGTTACTGTTGAGAAAAGGACAAGTTTGGAATGTGTCAAGAAACAGTAACTTTAGTTTATGTTATATATTTGGGCTACAGAATTAGCAATTTTTTAAAACTTAATTGTTTAAATGCTAATTTGAAAATATTTTGGTTAGTTGTGCCACTTCAAAAATGCAAAAAAAATAATGAAAAAATAATTATACATTTAATAAATATAAATAAGGCTAAATTGAACTGTCCAATGCTCCAAATAACTTGCCAAAATAATGACAAAACTAGTGGATTTTTATTCATAAAAGTTATGTTAAAAAGCAAAACAAGAAATAAAGAAGATATAATTGCACTGAACAGATGGCATGATGTTAAAAGATAAAAATACAATTATTTTACTCCCAATTTGTTTCTGACTTTACAATCAAGGAGAAAAAACACTTAAGAAAAGAGAATAAATTGCACATTTAAGATGAAGAGACTTTATCTCAAGTTAAGATAGAACACAAGAGAGGTCCTTGTTCACTGACTTACTCTCTTCCATGGCACACTCAATCTTAGGAAACCAAAAGAATGTGAATAATCATTAACAAATGAGAGAAAAATTTAAGAACAGAATGAGAAGAATTCAAAATGTAAAAGCCAGAGAAATGTTAGAGGCTGTAAGCATGAAATGAATGAATTTTATTTAATATACGCAGAATTTTAAAAGATACTAAGCACTCTGCCTGGGTCTTCAGAGTTTAAATATATTGATCTGTAGAAACGATCACTGGTTCACCAAGTTAATGATTAAACTTCCTGAAATGCTTGCATGGCTACTCTAAAAGTATGACAAAACTACTGTCATGATGCTAAGTAGCATCTTCTAGTAAGGAAAAGTTGTTTGAATTAAACCCATTGCATTTAAAGTATAAAGACTGGCTTAATCTCACCAGAATCACACCACAAAGTAAAGATGCCCAAACAGATAAGAATTTGATTTTAACTCTTTTGATAATATAATAGTTTGTTATTTTTTGTGAATTTCAAATTTGCATGTAGTATATTCTCATTAAACTTGTACCACACTCCTCCTTCTAACTTTCCAGATACACATCACTCTCTGAACCCATTTTAACCTCATGTCCTTACATTCTATTTTATGTATTCCACTGATTTCAATTGTTCTACCCATATACTCAGGGGAGTTGGGACAAACTACTGTAGTGGAATGACCTACCAGGGCCACACACTTAAAGAAAACTGATTCTCCTTTCCCTCAGAATCCATTTACTGCCAACTTCTTCTCAACTAGGTATAAAAGTTCTATCCCCAACATACTGGAATGTTGACTAGCTTGATATTTTGCATATCTTGTTTAGGCAAACACATCCACTGTTAGTTCATGAGTGTAACATTCCTGCCATGTCTGGATACATTGTTCTTGTCCTTCCTAACCTGTGCCTCTTATCATCTTTTTGCCCCTTCCTCCACAATGATCTTTGAGTCTTGGTAGTATGTAAATATTCCATTTATGGTTATGCACTCCATTTACACTTATCTGCACTTTGATCATTTGTGTGTTTCTATATTATCCATCATCCACTGTACAAAGAAGTTCCTCTATTGAGGTCAATGAACTACAAAAAATCTATGGATAGAGATGTAAGAATTTAAAGAGCAGTCTGATGGTGTCTATGTTTAGGCTCACATAGCAAAGGAATAATAGCAAGCTCACTCATGGACTTATGAGCCTCCCTACTATGAGTTCCTGGCAAAATTTATAGTAAAAGGCCTGTGTTTCTTTCTGTGGAATAATTTAAATTTCTAATTTAAATAAAATTAGAAAATGTTTGGGCCGGGTGGTGGTGGAACATGCCTTTAATCCCAGTACTCGGGAGGCAGAGCCAGGCGGATCTCTGTGAGTTCCAGGTCAGCCTGGTGTACAGAGGAGATCCAGGACAGGCACCAAAACTACACAGAGAAATCCTGTCTTGAAAAACAAACAAACAAACAAAAACCCAAACAAACAAACAAACAAACAAAACAGAAGAAAATGGTTGGTTACCCCTGTAACATTTGTACCATTATTGTACTCATGGACACATCTTACTATGCCGATTGTTATTGTGGCTCTCACAGTTAAAAGCTAGGTACAAATGTGATGACTTTTTCCCCTAGCAGTCTGCTTAACACTTATTGGAATTATGAAAACTAGCCAGCAGAGAAGAAACTTTTTGATTATATCTAACTTTATTTCTCAAAATCCAGTAACCAAAATATGAGGTGTCTTCAGCAGCAAGGTTGTACATCAAGTTATGGTTATTAAGCAAGAGCAACAGAAATGGCCTGTGTTATTTGGGGTGGTCTATGGGACACCTCTGATCACTAACTATAAGTGAGGTATTTCATAACAGGCACTAGTTTTTATTTTATTTTATTTTATTTATTAATCTAAAGTTTCTGATGTACATTATCTTTTGTATAGGTTAACATCAAATTTTTTTAAACATTTTTTTTCAAGAAAGGGTTTCACTGTGTAGCCCTGGCTGTTTTGAAACTAGCTTTGTAGATCAGGCTGGCCTCAAACTCACAGAGATCCACCTGCCTCTGCCTCCAGAGTGCTGGGATTAAAGGTATGTGACTTCAATACATGTCTTTTTTAAAAAATATTTTTCAATTAAACCCCTTTAAACATGTGCATGAGTGCATGCACACAGATGTGTGCTTGTGTGTATGAATAACTGATAAAAAATTACATTTCCATATGGCTTAAAAATATAGACTGAAACAGAATGAATGACTATTCTTTATTACCTGTATCCAAAGGCAAGTAGTAGAGATAGCGAAGCCCTAAATAAGAATCTCAAAATAAAAATGCCATTTTCCTGATCACATGCTTGGTTGGATTAAGTTTTCTAAAATCTGGATCCTCTGTGGAGTCATTTGTTGTTTTTTGCTTTTTAAAAAAATGTAATATTTTTCTGTACTTAAAGTTCATTAAATCCCTGAAGTTTAAGCCCTACTCCTTCACTTAAATACCCAACCATGCTGACTTCTAAAACAAAGACTAGACAAGAGCAGAAAGCTTTGATACAATTTCTGAGCTGTCCTTATAGCTACATCAGGAAAGGCCACTGTGAACAATTTTAAAGTGTATCTGTTAACTTTTACTGAAATAGTTTGATAACATTAGATTAACCAATCTGACTGCATTCTAGAGGAAAATACATTGTTGTGATCTATGTTCAGACAATTGTGGTGCGGGCTCTTATGAATTGTATTTAAAACAAAAAATGTAGAAAAGAACACACTGGGGCCTTGAATAAGAATATCTGTTTGGTGGTGCCAGTCCTTCATCCATCAGGTAAATGATCCAGGAAATGCAATCTTTGCATTTTTCTTTTTGCTTCATTGTAGCTGCATAGCCTTAGTCAGCACTAAGAACAAGATTTTATGTTTAAATTCCTGGAGCCTCATCTGAACTCAGTAGGTGGTGGATTCCTTCTCCCTCTCCCTCTTTCTCCCTCAATTTGAAATAAGGAAATGACAAACATTGTAGGCAAAACCTCACTTGGCACAGGGATCCCACTTTCTGGTATTCACATATAACTTTCTTGTTTAGAATTTTAATGGCCTGAGATTTTACCCTACTTTCAAATTACCTTGGTCTTGTCTTGGTCTTGTCTTCAAGAAGACAGTGTTTCCTATGTTAACACCATTTATTATTCTAGCAAATGCTATTAGGAGGAGAAAAATCATTTTGGTACTTTCTTCTTAAAATCCAACTCTTCTAAGGTGCTGGTTGCATGGGTAATACAGTATATTAAAGGAGATAAACCTGAGTCTCAAGGAACCTTATATTCTAGGATTGTCTGTAAGTCTGTTCACCCTTGGTCTCTATGGCAATACTATCACTAACTAGAGAGTGAGCACACTGGTTTTTGCCTGATGTGTGACAGGACTTTGAGAGGTTATCTGCTTAGTGAATGGATTTTTATTTTTAAATTTAAATGTTTTAGATAGTACATATTATACTTAGTCAACACATAATATAATTGTACATGTTGTAGGATACATATAGAATGTTTAGTGACCTAAAAGCCTCAAGTATACCAAACAGAAAAGTTGACTTGATTGCTAACTCCCGTGGAAGCTACTGATTAAGACATCAGCATATCAACCTCTGCTGATAATTACTACATTGAGACGGCAGGGAAAATGACCTGCGGATGGAATCTTCCATCCTAGAAATCTGATTTTCCACCCTATTAAATCCTAACCTCCCTGAGCTATGTGCACATAGTTTTCACTTCTGTGGAGAGACCAATGTCCTTTATTTTTCTGATTGAAGGGCAATATGTTGCCAGGTGGTGGTGGTGCATGCCTTTAATCCCAGCACTCAGGGATGCAGAGGCAGGGGAATCTCTGTAAGTTCATGGCTAGCCTGGTCTACATAGCAAGTTCCAGTACAGCCAGAGCTACACAGAGGAACCCTGTCTCTCAGCTTGAACTCTGTATTCTTCTCCTTCTCCTCCTCTTCCCCCTCCTCCTCCTTCTTCTTTCTTCCCCTCCTTCTCTTTCTTTTTCTATCTTCTTCTTCTCTCATATAATACAGTACATCCAGACTGCATCTTCCCCTCCCTCCACTCATACCAGTGGTACCCCCCTCCTCCTCTCTTCTCCTTTAGAAAAGAGCAGTTCTCTTGGAGATATCAACCAAACTAACCATAACATGCAATAAGCCTAGGCATAAACCCTTATATCAAGGCCAAATGAGGCAACCAATTAAGAGGAATAGGGACCCAAGTGCAAGAAAAATAGAGTCAGAGACACACCTACTGTTACTATTAGGAGTCCCACAAAAACCCCAAGATAAATAACCACAACATATTTACAGAGAACCTAGCATAGACCCATGTAGGCTCTGGGATTGTCAATTCACTCTCTGTGAGCTCCTATAATCCCTGCTTAGTTGATTCTGTGGGCCCTGTTCTTCAGACCTGTGTTGTTTCTTGGATTTTAACATTGCCTCTTTCAATCCTGATATAACACTTAGCTCTTTAATGACTGCATACCTGGCAATAACAATACACTTCTGCATAAGTTGCATTTGAAGAAGATTCACAATATTTAGGAAGAAGCATTTAATGAAGTTTAGAGATGGATATATGTTTATACGACCCACAGAGAGAAAGTCTGAAAATTCCTGGCAAATATCCCAGCTTTTGCTTTTGTCTCTTTTCTTTTCTTCCTTTCCTGCTTTCTTTCCTGTTTGTTTGCTTGCGTGCTTGATTTCTCTCTCTCTCTCTTTCCATTTGTTTTTTTTCTTTCTTCTGACAAACATTCAGTCTTCACTTATTGACATTCATTAGAGTACTATTTTGCCTTTGAAAGGTCACAATTTAATGTAAGGTTTGACACATAAGACACATTCATTCATTCAACAAATATTAAATGTCTAGTACATGTTCGGCAATTTCAGCCACCTGGGAGGCATTAATAGATGAAACAAAGACAAAACTCTTCCTGTGGACATATGATTAGCAGGGAAACATCACTAAGTATTTGTTTCAGGCTGAATTAATGATTGCATTAGTGTGTTCATATTCAGCATTTTCTTAGATCTTCCAAAGTGTTAACTTGGGGCTTTTAAAATTATTACACTTCTTCATATGCCACCATCCAGCCTAATATTACAATCTAACAACAAAAATAGGATTTCTTTTCCAATTTAAATTCAATATTTTCCAAAAGCCTTCAACATTTTCTCACTCAAAGAGGTTAGTTGTAACAAGTTCTAGTCCTGCAGGCAAACTGGTTGTGGGATGCCAACCTAAGTGTATCAAATCATATCTTATATATGCTGTAGGTAATTTATGCTTACAGAGTACTTTACAAACCCTTGTATGTGTTTACATTATGTGTAGCACACTTGTATACTCAATCCTAATAACAATGTTAAAGTAAGACAAGGAGAAGCAATTCTGCCATGGGTGGTGTGATTTTGTGTTGCTCTTTTACTCTGATGTCAAACCTGTAAACAATGCATTAGATCATAAACAACCCATTCAAGACAGAGAGCTCCTCTAAAACTCTTTGTGCATATTTTTTTCATTTTGCATGTTAAAATCATATTTAAAATGGACATTTCCATGTTTCTATTTCCTGAATGAAAGCTGTCATTTTTATTTGACATGGTTTATTAAATGGTTCTATTTTTGAATTGTTGCATCATTTCAATCCTTTTTCTATCTGTATACAACCATGAAGCAAACACTGAATATAAATATTTTTGTACTTTTTCTGAGTATGCCCTCAGGATATGTTACAGAAAGGGATATATTATATAAAATGAGATGAATATTTTATGTAGCATTCAGAAAAGACTAGGGGAGAAGTTCCAATCCCAAGAGCATTGTGAGTTTTCATTTTTATACAAAACACATTTCCATAATATCATTTGGCTAATCTTTGCTTATATAGTCATTGAAACTAAACTTTGCTTTAATTTGCATTGCCAAGGTGGACATTTTTAGATATGTTTTCAACAATTTACATTATATGATTTTTTGAGACATTCTCACTCTGTATTCTAGGCTCTGTATGTCTGGAACTCACTCTGTAGTTCAGGCTGTCCTTAGACTCAGGGCTACTTTTCTGCCTCCCAGTTTCTGGCTTATTGAGGTTATTTACATAGCTGTGACCCACCATGCCTACTTTGTGAGAAAAGTGCTAGAATTTTCTAATGGATCTCTGTATATCAAGATGAAACACTTCTTAATGTCATTTGGTACTAATCTTTAAGTGTGTATACATTAGTAATAAAATAATTTCAAGTAGCTAAATCTTATCCTTTTCCATATATTTTTAGTTCACGAAGTAGATATTAACACAATGAAAAATTGAAATAAAAGAAAGTCTATATTCCCCAACATTATCTACACTAGAAATCAAGTGTATTCTTTGAAATTTAATACTATATTTTACTTCAAGGTGTATAATAGCATTTTGCTTGCAAATCATTGTAAAAGAGTGAAACACTTGGACTTGAGTCTGAATGCACAGAATGGGCACTATACATTAAGCTATACTATACATGTGTACTGTTGAGTTTCTGCTGTTCTTTCTCGTAACAGGAGAAGAAAGCGGAATACAATTGTGAAGGAACTAAATCAGCATCCCTAGGCTTTAAGACCCATGGTCTAACACTTTCCAGTTCTTTGATTCAGAAGCTCCCCTCAGATAGTTAACTTGTGATCAATATTGGATTGTTTTTTAATTTTGTATGTACCCTTAATCTCCTTTTCACTCATATTTCATCAATGATACATCCACACTAATTTAACAATGATTAAAATTGAATTTTGACAAGTGCATGCCATTGATGGAAAACAAAATTGAGTTCTAAGACCTATTCTAACAGTTGTCAAAGTTCAGTAAAATTCAAAAGAATTAATCGAAAGAGGTCTTTAAGACTATTCCATCCCTCAGAATTCTAAAATGGATATTACAAAATAATGGTTTAAGTTTTTATACTTTATCTTATTTAATTATCTATCTATCTATCTATCTATCTATCCATCCATCCATCCATCCATCCATCCATCCATCCATCCATCCATCCATCCATCCATCTATCTATCTATCTATCTATCTATCTATCTATCTATCTATCTATCTATCTATGATTAAGTCTTGCTATGTAGCAAAGACTGGTTCCAAATTCTCTGTGCAGTCCAGGCTGGCCATATACTCATGATTTCCCCTGCCTATTCCACTCAAATTCTTAGATTACAACAATGTCTCACTGTCTCAAATTTTCATTATATATTATATTTAAATTTCAGCAATTCTATTTATTTGCCTTCTAAATGTTGTTAGAATGTAGATAGTCCACTGATCTCACTGCTGAGGTGTTTTCAGTAGCACTGCCCTTATCTTTCCCCTTGATTATTACAATACACTTCTGCTTTCTCTGTTTGAATTTTTGAGCACTATTTTCCATGGAGCAGTGAAGTCATCATTGTGATCATCTGGAAACATACCCTTTCTCTCTTGGAACCACCTCAAATAGGTCATAGAAAGTCTCCCCAGGTACCTACATCTATTGCCATCCCATTCACTGAACTAGTGTCCTAACCATGTCTCCTACAAGCTATGCTCTATCTCTTACCTCCTCCCTCCCTCCCTCCCTCCCTCCCTCCCTCCCTCCCTCCCTCCCTCCCTCCCTCCCTCCCTCCCTTGATCTTTCTTTATTCCTTCTCTTTCTTCCTTCCTTCCTTCCTTCCTTCCTTCCTTCCTTTCTTTCTTTCTTTCTTTCTTTCTTTCTTTCTTTCTTTCTTTCTTTCTTTCTTTCTTTTGGAGGGGGGTTTTGTATACCATTTTCTCCAAATTGAAACATTCTGCCCCAGAGAAACACTAGTTAAGCATCAGGAAGTTCTAAAGGGAGGCTATGATTCAAGAAGTAAGCAATTCGATAGTCTCAGGAAGTCCCTTAAACTTTTTAGATTCACAAGGCTCCTCCCTCCTAAGGTTATATAAGCATTAAGGACTGTTGAAGGGGAAAAGACTATATGACCTGTCAAGATATCTACAAGTCAGGCATAGAGCTAAGGGGTTTCTGCTTCCAAGAACTGTGGCCCATCCTGAGGTGGGTTTTATTGATACAGTTGCATATGAGTGATCTACTCTGCTGTATGTGACTCCTCATCCATATTACTGTAAATAAGCAAGATCAATTTACTAGTTCACCATGTTTAGTGACATTATTATTGTGCTCTGTTGTTGGTTCAGTATCTGGAGTGGATTTTGGTTATTTCTCCCTATAGAGAGTGTCACAAAACTGCCACTAGTATCTATACCACAAATCTCTAAGTGTATTCACACTCTTGAGTCTTTATTAATTTCTCTGATTGGAATGTTCTTCCCCATATATACCTAGGTTAATCACTTTAACGAACCATTATTTGGGATAAAAGCAATCAAGTGCCCACAAAGTTTTCCTATCTTAACTCAATAAAGTTTGGATTCTTTATATGTTAAACAGGATTCTACAGACTTCAGATTCAATTAAATTAAGGCATTTAAAATGGGACAAGTGTCTGAGATAATCCTAGTTTTCCCTCTGCAACTACAGAGGTTCTTTTTAGATCTGGGCAGGAAAGGTTATGAGCCAGTGGAAGAAGGATACAGGAAGAGATTGGAGGATGCAACAGTATTGTCTTTGAAAAGTAGAAGATGGATCCAAAAGCGAAGGTAGCCTCTGGAAGCAAAAGGTTCCTCTAGTAAGGAACCCTATTCTTGCCTAGAGTGACTCATGTTAGGTGTTATTGCCAAATAGAACAAGAAAAGAGCCAGCTTGTGTTTAAAACCATACCATTTGTAACAATCTTGTATCAAAATGACAGGAAACACACACTATTAACTCCCATTACAGCAAGGATTTCATGGGTGTTCTACATGAAGACATTCTCTTCTCCTCTCCATAAAACAATTGTATAACCCACACAGCTTTTCCAGAGTACTGATCCAAGCACACATTCTATAAATGCTCATAATTTGTTGTACATTTTACACTAACAGCATGCCTTCTATTATTTTACCTTTCTTTCCTTTATTCTCAGAACTGACACAGAGTGTAGCTGATTAGAGTAGATATACACTGAATACTTATTGAATGTAATTTCCATATTACTTTTACAGAAGAATATACTATAGTTTTGGTGATTCTGTAAACAAAAATAATGTATACTAACATGGGGTCCTCAGTCCTTTTTTTTTTTTTCTTTTTTTTTTAAGTCTAAAGCCTGGATTTATTTTACTACATAACGGTTCACTCACCTCTGTAGCCTGGAAGATCCGAATAGTCACATAAAAATTGCACATTCCAGGGTTATATAGAGAGTGATCAGTTACTAAAACACTTACCATGCATGTTTGAGAACCTGAGATCCATCCCCAGAGCAACTGTGAAAAGTCAGGCATGGTGGCACCCATCGTAGTCTTTCTTCTTTACAGGCAGGGGAAGGAGGAGCTTGGGGCATGCTAGATAGTCAGCCTAGCTGACTAGGTGAGTTTCAGTTGCAGTGAGAGACCTTGCCTCAAATTTCAAGATGGATAGCTACTGAAGAACTACAATAGAGGATGACCTCTGGCCTCCACATGAATGTGCACACCCATGACTTTGCATCCGCACATACATGAACACTCACAAGCCCCCTTGCACATTATTTGACCAGTATAGCAACTGTTGTATTAAGTTCAATTTTGTTCTTATAATGTCAGACAGATTTGCAGGGAAGAGCCAAATGTCTGCAAAATTATACTCTGACAGTGACTATGGGCATTCTGATCAAATGCCTCCATGGGCTTTATGGTCAATTGACTAAAATGGAGAATTTCTGTTCAATGTAGGACAGCAGCACAGTAAACAGCAGTAAAGAATATTACACAGGATGTATTGTGGTGTCTTCTGACACATCCTGGTGGAATTATTACAGAAGCCACCCTGGATAATCAAAAGAAGGTCAGAGCATTTCACCTGAATATTCTTGACACAGCATCATCATTCACAAGTGAGTGATCTCCAATACAAATGATCTCTCTCACTGTTGCCCAAGTTAGATTAGCTTTATGACACTATGTACCAAACCAGAACCAAGTGAGCATTGGAGAAGTTGAAATTAGGTGCAAGTCACAAAAGTTTGTGAAATAAGAGAAAAAGACAAAAGAAGTTTGTGAAAACAAAGCTATAAAAAGAGATGGAAGATCATAGCATGAAAAGCCTCTGAAAAATGAAAATGTACTAGAGGATAGCTGTCCAGTGGGGAGGAATCCAAATGAAACACTAGATTTATCTGAAAACTGACCTTGGGTAAGTGATAAAGACTCTGAAATGCCAGAGAATATATACTGAGCTGTGTCATTGCCAGAAATTTTGGTATTTGCTCCTAACCTGCTCCCTTTCTCTTTCTCTTGGTTTTACTTAATAAGCAGGTTGGCCTAACATGAAGGGAAACTATATTATACCCAAGCTTTTGTGTTTCTTAGCTATGGAGTATTGTGCATTACCTCTGTTTTATATATATATATATATATATATCTGTGTCGTTCAAAATGTTAATAAACAAAATTGAACCACGTGAAGTGTGCCAAAAGACCCAACACAAATTCTGTAGAGGTAGAATACACTTACCAGTGTGTCTCATATTATTTAGGGAACCAGCTGAAAACTCAAAATTTTCAAATGTAATGAAGTGAGTTCTGTGGAGGAATAGTCACAATGAGATAAGCATTAAGACACTGATAATAACTGGAAGGCACTGTCAATCTCTGACTCCAAAATGAGTTGTAATTTGTTGGGAACCATTAATTGTTACAGACTGGACTTTAGCAGGAGTAGAGAGGACTGTCCATTCTGAATCTTGGTAGAGAAAGATTATCCAAGTGGGAACTCAATTCTCCTTTCCTTTGCAGTCTTTTGTCTTGTCTTCAATTAGACTAAATTACATTAAAACAGCCTACATGGGAGCCCAGACCACAGAAGCCTAAGACTAGTGGCTATAGGCCAAGTTGTAAAAGTTAGTTAACCTATATGAGCTAATGGAGAAATCCAGGTTTTACATTTGAACACTAGCTTTTAAAAGTTGAGGAAAAGTGGGCCCAGAAGTAAGAAGAGATGCTAATCACACATAGGTCTTCTTAGGTCTTGTTTATATTTTGACAGGCATTGAGAATAGAAAGAATATTAAAGTGTATTTGTGTTAAAGAAAGGCCAACAGAAAAACCTCATAATTTTATATTATTTCTCATCATACAGAGATTTAATATTATTTTCAAGGCAGAATACTTTGAATGACCAAGCATCTTCAGTGGATCATTTTTGCTTGTTTGCTTGTCTTGTATTCCTTTTTTGACCAGTGGGGGTAAACAGGAAAGCATCATAAAGCGTGTGGTGATCAGGAAGAAGAGGCATGTGTTAATTTACTATCTGAGCAGATCTCTACAGATTTGTCAAATTTTGGTTAGAACACTTCATGATCTCTAATAAAGACCTAGAGGATGATCTTGGCTTAGAAGTTATCGAGATGATTGAAAGTGTACCACAGTGATGCCAGAAGTATGGTTTCAGAGCTACAGAGATGCAGGGAGCCCCACACATGGCATGAAGGATCAGTTGACAGTGATTTCCAATGCAATACATTCATGTCATTAAACAGGAAGCATTTCTCAGATTAGCATGAATACATATGTCTTAGTCATATTTAGGTTTCACAAGATGGTTGCCTTCTAGGTAGATTTGTCTTAGCAAGGGCAGAACTAGTAAGATTGTATGCTTACTGGGAATTTGCTGATCCCAAGACAGTTGACTGCATGTGGGCAGGTATTAAAATGCATTAAGTGGCTACTGTGAGATGAGTTTTACATATACTCTCATCATCACAAGGCTGCATATATATTAACTGGCAGAAAGGTACTAAATACATGGATCTGCCCATGCTAGATACCAATATTTATTTGAACAGTTTTCATGGTCTGGGGTATAAAAGAGTAAGGCATGTAGGACATGGAAGGACCTGTCATATCTCTTCTCATTAATACTATAGAACAAACTAAATTAGAAAATTAAACAATTCATTGGCTCTGCTAGTATATAAAATATAGACTAGTTTGTATTATAAATAGGAAACATGATTTATTTTATTACAAGGAAAAATACATTTACGTTTGAAACTTGGGTGCTTGTTTAACACAGAATAATAATATACAACCATTCTCATATGTTTAATAAAATGGTGTTAATCCTTGTTCGACAGACATGTGTATCAAATGTCTCTTAGTGTGTGCAAAATAGTACATCAAAGCTATTGCAGAAAAATAAAGACCATTCAGGCCTCTCTAACCAATAACTCAGAAGATGGTATCCCATGCCAGACATTGCAATTTTCATTTAATAACCCATGTCTTCGGGGCGAAATGTTGTCTTTTCTATCTACGCAGGGTAACTTTGTTTGAATTTCTCCTTTCTTAAAAGATATCTTGAAATTAGTTCACAGCAGCTGTAGTTACCTGCACAATATAAAGTTACCTAAAAGTCTAGAATGTTTGAGGCAGGAGCTCATGTTGTCCCACTCCTAACCAGAGGTGTTATTGTCATTTTATTAATTGCTGAGAAAGGAGAATCATTCTTCTTTGGGGTGGGTGCGGCCAATGGTAAATGTCCATACTCCAGTGGATAGCCCCAAACCATTGGACATATGAACATCACAAATTGAACTATGTATGTTATTAAAAAAAAAGATAAGCAGACATAACATTTGGTGGGGGAGCAGGTTGGAGATGTTATGGAAGGGGAAACTGGGTGATATCTATATTTTGTTGTATATGCACATATTTGAAATCCCCAAAGAAAAAATTATGAAAAATAAAATTAAAAGCATAAAAAGAAAAAATAGAAGAAAGGAAGGAAAGAAATGAAAAGAAAGACCATATAATATGATAAGTCTGAATATAAACAGGTTCATAAACATGGTTGGTCATGCCTGTCTGATTTTAAATCTGTGTTCATTCAGTAATGTAACATCTACCAGATATAGAAGAAATTATTATAATAATATTACTAATAAAAGTTAATTTATTTTTTGGGGGGGTGACTTTAAAGGAAGATATAAAAATAGTCCTCTTTTTATTGAAGGAATTTATCAGCTAGAGCCAAGGTGCTTGACAGTGTGTGTTTAGTTTACTTTGAATTTTTAGGTCAAACTTCTCCTACATTAAAAATGTAAAATTCTACTAGATGCCTGTCATTTGAATCATTATTTATTGGCACAGGCCTATTCAGCAATGTCAGTCATTCTAGTAACTGGAAGTTCTCCAGGGTACTGAGTTACTGTTTGGGGCCTCATTATAAATGATTCTTTCTTCTAATGATGTTACTACCATGTTCACTGTGGATAGCTAAGCATGATTGTAGTGATATACACATACATGACTCCAACCAGTGAGCCTTGGGTCAATGACAACTCACAGCTATTAAATTTTATGTGATAAAATCAAAAAGCTGTGGATTTTTAGGTGTATGACAGAGACCAAAGCTATCAAGAACATGAAGAAACAGCAGTTGTTTGCAGGTATTCATAAGGATTGTGTCCTGAGGAGACAACAGCATCTAATGTCAGGATAACATGGGAGGAATGCCACTAAATGTACCCAGGGAGGCAGAATAGTTGGAGAAAGAGAGTTAGTTCTACATGGCAGGAGAGCATAGAAGGAAGAAACACTTGAATCTTAGTCTTAAATAATTGCAAAAAAAACCATAATTTAATGTATAATTATATATTGGCATAGAAATTATATAAACATGATTATAATTATTCAAGGTGTGCATAGGTTAATTCATGTTTATTTATTATAAATTATGGCACATAGTAAATGATTGCTTGAATCTTATATATACAAATAAAACCTTTCATACAAATTATTTTTACTGTATCATGGAAATTAGAAAATTGCTGTACAAACTCAATTCTAGGAAAATAAATGTGTAATTGTAAAATGTACTTTATATAAAAGTATTCTTTTCATTATTAACAAAATCACTATAATCATATTTAATTATTATTTTTCTTTATCAAAGACAGCTTTTATTTTGAATTCCAGTTTTAAAATCTACCCAGCTTACAGCCACTGTAGCAGCCTATAATTTTAGAGACAACCCTTAGAACAGGTTTGTTGAATAGTATTCTTTTGAAGCTCCTCTTTGTCTCTTTAAATGACTGATGTTATGAGCTAGTAAATTGTTAAATATAGTTTATTTCACACAGCCTCTTGAGTTTAATAAAATGAACCATTTTCACTTCAAAAGTGTCAAGCAAAAATGTATTGTACACAGACTTTATCATATGCTTATTGACAGTGAAACACAATGTTTTCATTACTTCTCTTGCTCTTTTCCATGTAGGTTTAAATTTATCTAGAAAATGGCTGCCTTCATTGGTGACAATCATGCATTTATAGTGTACTATAGGTGAGACCTTGTCTTAGTTGTAGTTTCTATTACTGTAAAGAGACACCATGACCATGGAAACACATATAAAGGAAAACATTTAATTGAGGCTGGCTTACTACTATGGGATGGTCCTGTGTGCTGTGAATATGTGTTTCTCTCATTGGTTGATAATAAAGTTGTTCTGGGCTATGGCAAGACAGGATAAGTTTAGGTGGAAGATGCCACAAGCTGCCCAAGAAGCAGAATGCTAGAGGACCAATAAACGATAGACAACATGGCAATAACTAGATCAATAGGAATGAGTTAATTTAGTTGTATGAGGTAGTTAATAATAAGCCTGAGTCATTGGCCAAACATTTATTAATATATGCCCCTGAGTGATTGTTTGGAAGTGGCTGTGGGATGGGGAGGGACAGACAAAGACATTTACAGCTTATACTTTAGAGGTTTAGTCCATTGTCATCATGGTGGGAAGCATGGCAGAATACTGGCAGACATGCTGCTGGAGAGATAGCTGAGAGTTTTCCATCTGAATCTATCAGTCAGCATGAGAAAGTAATGCTTGGGCCTGGCTTGTGATACTGAAACCTCAAAACCCACCCCTAGTGACACACTTCCTTCAACAAGGCCACACCTACTCCAACAAATCCACATCTCCCAATAGTGCCACTCCCTGTGAGCCTATGGGGGGCATTTTCATTCAAACCACCACGAATCTTTCTTTAGAATGTTTCTTGTTCACCTAGATATCCCAGTGTGAAAGCAGTGACTCTTGACCCATGCCTCAGTCCACAAACAAAACTCAACTGTGGATGGACCATACATTTTAGGGTAACATGTTAAATGTATACACTCACATAACACACACACACACACACACACACACACACACACACACACACACACACACACCTAGAAGAAAGTGTTAGTAAACATCATCACCTGAAGCACAAAGAGCAACTACCAATACCAAACACCCAATAAATAGTAATATATTCAACTTAAGATCTCTGTATAAAAATTCATATTAGAAGAATTTAAAAAGAAACCACAGAATGGGTAGAAGGCTACATGTATATGCAAAAAAGTAGTCAATATATACAAATAATTTCTGCAGTAATATTAAAGAAATGTGCTACCCAAATTATAAAGTAAGTAAAAGACCAATATCTGGTAATTTGCAAAGATATCACACAAATATGTAAAAATTGTAAAATTATCTAATATATTCATTACCTAGGAGACGCTAATTTAAAAAGCAATGACAGAGTTTTCACTTTCAATAGTAGTCTAAGGCTGATCATTATTGTGATGCCAAAACAATTAAAGAAAATCACATTAAATATAAATAGATGAAAACAATTCAATTGCACTACCTATTTACAAACATGGTTAAAGTAAAAATAAAAGGTAAAGAACCAAGAACTATCATAGATATAGAGCTTTTGCCACTTACCCTGATAGAGAGTGGCTATTTGGTACAAATATTTTAGAATACTATTTTCTAGCATTTAGTAAAGCTGTACATATGTTTTTATACAGAAGCAAGTTAATTTTCAAATATATACCCAAGACATGAATGCGTATTCTTACTAGAACACATACTATACAAAGATAGTAATGTTTGTATTAGTCCAAGACATATATAATTCAAATAGCTGCTAACAATGGAATGTATAAATAAGTACTTTAATAATAGAAAGTACATATATATTTTCAAATATGTAACATGCAAAAGTAATTATTGAACAGTGGGCAATAATAATAAATCTCTATCTATTGATCAAAAGTAAAAAAATGTATTAAATAGTTCCATTTTTTTTTGCAAGACTCAAATAGTATCAGAACTAACCTGCTATGTTTATTTGGAAATGATTTTCTTTGAGGAAGATAATCAGTAAGAATAGGCACAGAGAGATGCCTTACACATAGGCAAGGATCTCCTTTTAACCTAAGTATTATTGATATGTGCATTTGCATTTGATGAATGTTTATCGTGATGTTTATTTATTATATATTTACATTTTTGTACTTAATATCTATTAAATAAAATGTTCATGAGTGGAGATCAGTATAACAGTTAATGTTTATATTTAAACTCCTTCATCCCTGGAATAATGTCCACAAAGGATCAAAAATGTTAAGAAGTCCTTGAGCAATAAAAATCAAACTAGATCAGATATTGGAGGAAAACAAATGAAAGGATATCACATTTTGGAATGAGTGGGTGGGTGAATCATAGGAACTCAATGTACAGATTCAGTGAATTCATTTATCAGGGAGATTAGTTAAATTTGATGTATTAAAGTCTATTTAAATTGAATTTATCAAAACACTTTACATAACATTATTTTAATGCAAGCATATAATATACTTTGTGCATGATCTCCCCATACCCTGCTATGTTCCCTTTTCTAACCTTTATTTCTCACATTACTTTTCTTTGCTCCACTAGTCAGTTTTGTTTCTACTTTCATGTCATCTGCATATAACATACAGGTTTTTTTACTAACTGTATAGAATCTAGGATGCATAATGTTGGAAAATTTGTCATTTAATCTTTCCTAGACTAGCTTGCCTTCCTTAATATGATTATCTCCAGTTATATGCATGTCCCTGAAAAGGATATAACTTCATTCTTGTTTGTGATTGAAAAACACAGTGACTTTAAACCATGTTTTTTTAAAAAATCTATTCCCCTTTGGGTGAACACTTATATTAAGAAAGGGGCAGTAGTAAATACTGATTTTTTAATATCTCTACATTATGTTTAATTATTTCTGCCGTGAGTGGCATTGTTTGATCACAGGGTGGGCCCATTTTTAGTTTTATGAAGACCATTCATAAGAATTTTCAAGTGGTCAGACTAGTTCAAGTTTTTACCAGTAGTATTCAAGGGTTCCCTTTGTCTTGATCCTCATTAGCATTTGTTTTCCAAAACACTCTTATTCTGACTGCAATGAGATACAATTTCAATGTAGTATTAATTTGCATTTCTTTGATGACTTATGCTTATTGGCCATTTCTATTTTATATTTTAGCGAAGTAACAGATCACTTCACTAGCACATTTATTGACTGGGTTGCTGGTCAACTTGTTTCTTGAATTTTTTTAGTGCAGTTTTACATATCATTGAAATTAATACTCCTTCAAATATATAGGTAGCAATTATTTTCTCTGACTCTACAAACTCTCTCTTCATTAAGCTTCTGGTCCTCCTCCATGTCCCAGCCAGGTGTGTTGAGCAGTACTGTGTGTCACTGAGCTGGAGGAGACTGGGTAGTGAGGTGAGCATGGAGGGCACATACTGACACTCAAATTATACTGGGACTTTTCAAATCAAGATCAAAAGCTATCACTGTAATATTTAACTTTCCTTCTAAAATCAACAAAATTAGGAGGGCTTCTACAAGTCAAAACAAATCAAAATACATAAAAAAGAAAAGAGAACAGTGTAATTATGGGAACAACGGGCAAGAACAAGGCATAGATTTTTATAAACAAAAGAATTGATATATTTAAAGTAAATGGATTTAAGAATAAAAACACAACACAACATAAAATTAATAATTAATACCAGAAAACTACATTAGATGACTTAAAAAATTAAATTTCAAAACAAGTATAGTTGACAAAATGAGAAATGCAAGATTTAATAACATAAAAGAATGTATTGACAAGCCCAAATTGCTCAGCTAAATAGTGTAACAAAACACAGAATTAATTACCATAAGTCTAAACAATATTTTATATGGAGTAGATTCAGAAGTAACACTGTGTGTATCATCCCATAACTGATAGAGTTTATAAAGAAGGGGCCACGAAGAGGGACAAGAAATGTTCAAATGCATAAGAATGATACCTCCAGGAAGCTCATGAATATGCACAGTGAATGCAACTACATGATGACTGTCTAATGCTGGCTACAGTGCTGTGATAGAACATCATGGCCAAAAGCAATCTGGGGAGGGAAGTGTTTATTTCAGCTTTCAAGTTATAGTTCAATCATCCTAAAAATCAAGGGAGGAGCTCAAGGCAAGAACATGGAGGTAGAAACAGAACAGATGTAACATGAATCTTAAAGGTACTTATTAATAAAAACAAAATTGAGGCCAGGTATTGGGGTGAATGCTGGAAGATCAGAGAAGCAGAAAAAGCCACAGCTACCTCACCTTGCCAGTTCCTCAGTTGACCCTGGAAGCCTCTTATCCAAATGAATCTCAGCTGAACTGCTTCTTGAAAGCCTGAATGGTTAACCAGCCAAAAGCTTCTAGTTTCTGTTCTTCATGCTTTATATATATTTCTGCTTTCTGCTATCACTCCCTGGTATTAAAGACTCACTTTCTGGGATTAAAGGCGTAGGTCACCATGCTTGGCTGTATCCAGTGTGGCCTTGAACTCACAGAGATTCATGCCTCCAGAAGGCTAGGATTAAAGGTGTGAGTGCCACCATTTTCTAGACTTTGTATCTAGTGGCTGTTCTGTTCTCTGACCCCAGATTAGTTTGTTAGGGTGCACAATATTTTGGGGATCACAATAACACCACAAGCAGAGGCCATGGGGGAGTGCTGCTTACTGGTTTTCTGCTGATGGGTATCTCAGCCTGCTTTCTTGGAGTACTCAGGACAGTCACCCCAGGAGAAACACCTTCTACATTGAGCTGGGTCCTCCTATATCAATCTTCAACAGAGAAAATGTACCACAGGTTAGCCTACAGGACAATCTGATGGGAGATTTTCTTTTTTCAATTGAGTTTTCCTGTTACCAGAAAGCTCTAGCCTGTGTCAAGTTGACATAAAAGTAACTACCACAATGATCATAGAGTTGAATTAATGAAAACCTACCATGAAATGGTGCCCACATATAATGAGGTGATTTCTATTTGCCAACAATAAAAGCACCAGAAAATAAACCCAAAAAGAGATGAAAAACAAACAAAACTTTTGTAATAGGCGAAGGATATGGAACACATAAATTCAAATTGTTCAAAATAATGTAAAAATATTTGCTAAAGTGAGAAAAAATGCTTTTAAACATTGTTTCATGTTATGCAATTGTAGCATTCAAATGGGAAACAAATTGACATATTCACACATAAAGGACAGAAAAAAAATTATACCATAGATACATTTCTGCAAAAATTACTTGAAATACATTAGAAAAAAACATGATTTTTCACAATGCAAGAAAGATGAAGGTCTTGAATATATTTGTGAGCAACAAAATCAATAAAACATGTTAAATTTTTTGCTGTTTATGTAAGATGAATATTTCTTTAAAAAAATGGGCAATGTAAAGCTATTCAGAGTTTTAATTTTCCCAATGAAAACATTGTCAAATTAACAAAGGACAAATAAGTATAGGCTATTTATAGAAGAAAATATGTAGGAAAAACATAAATAATTATCAGGGAAAAATGTTGAGCACAATTGTATTAGTCAAAAGGAAAATTCTAACAAAACAACCATGATTTACTGTGTGTTACTTTTCAGTTGACAATCACATGCATTTGTATGATTGATAACAGCCATGGAAAGACTGTGGAAGAAATGGGACTCTTACCTATGAGTGCTACAAATGAAAGCTGTGGTAAGGCGGCTTTGCTCACAGCTGCGGCTTCAGAAGAGGGAGAGTCACTTTTCCTTGGAGGAGTGGCTACTGGGATGTTGCCCATGCCACAGTGGATGGCCCAACACTCATGTGCATAGGAATAACACAGATTCTACGCAGTGGGTCCAAAACTAGTAATCCTAGAGATAATAATAACAATTAAGATAGAAGGCATGAAGTTGGGAAGGAGACGTTTTGGGGTGGGACCTAAGGAGGTTAGAGGTGCAAAATGATGGTAGATATGATCAAGATGCTTTGTATATATGTATAAAAATTTCAAAAAATAAATAAAAGATACCATTACAAAATAAAAGCTAAAGTGCATAGTGATAAAAATCTGAAAGTATGTACTCAAGGAAAAATTTCACATATATTGGATTTCATTCCCATTAGTGTCTTCTTAGAAAATGTTTTCAGAAGAGGGTGGAGATATCCTTTCAGAAATATTAACACCCACATCACATTGAAGAGTTATCAGTGGAAGCAATTGGAGTGCTGACCAAGGAATATTTAAAAATATCCTCAGAATATGGAATATCATTTAACCATTAAGACAGGTCTTGTAGGCTTAGTGTATCAATACAGATTTGCCTCTAAAACTAATATATACTTTAGCTGAAAAGGAAAATCCCAGAGCAAATGTAAGGAATAAGCTAGTTTGTTGAAAACATTTATAAAGCTCTGCATGCATCTTCTGTAAAATCAACAACAAAACAAACAAACAAACAAGACAATGCTGTTTCCTTTTGGTCCTTCAGCACTGAACATAAATAACCCACCTTTAACACAGTCTTCCTGCACTTTCCCTTTTTAATCTCCTGTATCCTTCTGTAGCATTATTATGGCATCTCTGTTTTCCAAAATACTGATGTTTATCTAAAATTGTACATGAAATATTCCTGTATAACTGTTGGTCGAAGTTTTCTCATCCACTGCTTGGAATAAAAGCTCTATATAAAAGCAGATGAATGTGTTGTTCCCACTGCTATGGCCCTGTAGCAGCTTTTGGGAAATATTAAACACTAAATAAGTATTTGGAAAATGAATGAGTAAAAGAGTTGAATGTAGATTTTTACTTTTCTAATCTATAAAGTGAAGACATTTCTGAAATTAGATTTGGGCAATATGAAGAAGCTAAGCAGAAAGCTGGACTGTACATCACCACTATCACTGACTCAGTGATAATATGGTTCTGAATGGCAGAGAGGATCATAATATGCTATTGACTCTGGCTACTAAAACTTATATCAGGGCAGAGTTCTGTAATGCTTTCATTAAAATTGCTTTTGTGGTTTACTTTATATCATGGAAACAAATAATGCTCCGTTCTTTCTAAATAAAAATAATAAAGCCCTTATTGCTGGATATTATTGAGACTATACTTATTTTCCTGTGTGTGATGTAAGTAAAAATTGGAAAAGCTTCAACTCAAGTAGGTCTACTGCCTCTGTGATGTTATAAATGTTCTCTACATCTGTCGCTCTATACATTCCTGCAGACACAGCAATGCATTATTTTAATGGGAGCAAGATAACATTTGTGGTAACTAGATGAAATAGTGATCCTAGTATGTTTGACTAATTTATTTCAGCAGATATATTGAAATGTACTAAAGCCAGATGTTCACACTGTGGAACTGAACAATGAAACTGCCTAGCCTTTGACTTACAATTCTGAAAAACAAACCTGTTTTTTTTTTTCTTTTGTATGTTTGTAAAAGTGAGGTAAAAAGTTTTGGCTCCTCTGGTACTGATTTATCTAAAGGTTTTATTAAGATGGATGGGTAGCTTAAGCAGACCATGTAGAAAGATTCACAGATACGCCGAAGGTCATTTCTTTCAAAAAAGTAAACAAACACATTTTCTCCATGATTATATCTTGGCAAAGAAAAGCAAAAATTAAAAAAAGGTTTAAATCAAGAAGGGTTGCTGTAGATGTAACCAACCATCTTATTAAATAAGAAACACAGAACCAATGTAAAAGAGAAAGCAAAGAGGTCAGAGCTCAGAGCTAAAACCTTACCCTTACTCCTACGGTGCTCCTACCTCTCCGAAAGAGACCAACTTCCTGTGTGTATGTCTTTACATAGTCTTTTTGTTCTGCCTTCTCATTGGTTGTAAACCCAAACACGTGACTGCCTCATCACTGCCTGTATGTACAGCCCTCCAGGTCTTAAAGGCGTGTGTCTCCAATGCAGGTTGTATCCCTGAACACACAGAGATCTACCTAGCTCTGTCTACCAAGCGCTGGGATTAAAGGCATGCGCCGCCGCCACCATGCTCTTACTATGGCTCTAATAGCTCTGACCCCCGGGCAACTTTATTTATTAACATACAATTAAAATCACATTTCAGTACAAATAAAATACCACCATAGGTTTCACAGAAAGATTTAAGGAGAATCAACTTTCTAGAGTCCTATATAGAACTTATTCTGTAATGAAAACATAAATACCAACAAAGTCTATGTTGCCATGTTGGCTTGTACAATATCTAGGAAACTCATTTTCTCTTATATTGAGAAAGTAAGTCAATTCTGGCTATCTAGAAGAAAATATTTTCAGATATGTGAACTAATGATATGATTGGTAAAACAAGAAAACAGTGTATATGGTCATACCATTACTCATTTAACACACACACACACACACACACACACACACACACACACACACACAGACACAGACATGCATGCATGCACAAGCACATCACTGTAAGACATTGATAGCATAGTAAATAGCACTCTGTTCCTACTAGTCCTATTTAAAATTTTCTTTAGGATAAGGAGGAGGTTTCAGAAAGCATGTAAATTCTAGGAATGATTGTCATAATCAGCCACTGACTGGTCTGAATCTGAATGAACTCAACTGTATGGCATAATAGAAGTTTCTACCCTTTTCTCCCAATAATGCATCAGCTAATAAATATGGATGGATGAGAATAACATCTTGTGAGTCTAAGAAAAGATAGAAATCCTTAGAATATGTTGTGGATGAAGAAAAACAAAATCTAAGAATAGATGAACTGAAGAGGTAAAGTCAGTAAAGACTGAGGATGTGCTCTGACTTCACCTATAGCTCAAGATACCAAGCATTATGAAATTTCAACAAAACATGACAATGTAAAAGATAAACAATTATGTTTTAGTGACTTACCCCAAAGAAATGAAAATTTATAAATTGTCTATCAAAATGCAAAGTAACTATTTTATAGAATTTTGTGATCTGGAAGAGCACTCTAAAACACTAACAGATGTTTTAGAGTAAAATAAAGTAAAATAAAGAAGTATAATAAAGAAGTAAAATAAAGAAGACATCACACATAAAACTGAAATGTTTAGGAGAAGGAAGAGGGGAGGACAGGAGAAAGGAGAAAAGGAGAGAGCCAGAGAGAAACAGAGAGAGGTAGAGATAGAGAAATAGAAACAGACAGAGACTGAGAGAGACAGAGATAGAGAAAGAGAGAGACACAGAAATGGACATACAAAGAAAGAGAGAGAGAATAAAAAATAAACATACATTCTCTAACTGAAGAATGCCATGGGTGAAAATAGAGTAACACCATGAACATCTGTGAGGTGTCTTCAAGAGAGATAACACAGGGATTTTTTTCAAGTTTCAGAAAGAAGAGAGAAAATGGCAGAACATGGATTTAAATAAAGAATATCTCAAAACTCAATTACATCATGAAAAAGATATGGAGATTTGGTAGAAGATGCTCAAAAGTCACCCCCAAAATTTCAGCTCAAAGATAACTTTCCCGAAGTAAGCTACAGTTTAATCACACACACTGAAAGAAAGCAGGTATATTTGTTATATAACGCAACCTTGACTAAACTACCAAAGGAAACTTTGTACAGGAAAACATGAGATGATGTATTCCAAGTTTGAAAAACAATCCCAGAAACAAACAAACAAACAAACAAAACAAAACAAAGAATATTCTCCCTGAAAAGCTAACCACAAAGTTTGGGGGATGAAAAAAATAAATAAAAGATATTGAATTAAATTATTTTTTTTAAAAAATGGGGGATGGGAAGATATTCCTGGATAAATAAAGGCATGGGAGTTTCTTCACCTTTAAACCTACTGATAAGAAAGACTGAAGAGAGTGTGTTTTGTGGGATAAGGCAGGAGGATTGCAAGTTTGAGGCTAGCTTTGGCTCTAAAGCAATACTACTTCTCCAAGAATGGCTAATGGGGGCTTCAGGAGTTTTCAAAGGGTGATATATTTATCATGTTACACAGGTATACATAGGTAATATTATTCTATTCCCAAAATTTTAGAGACATAAAATAGTCAAAACTACAGATCCTTGAATGGAGATAGATCTATAAATCCTTAAGAAAGTATTAAAAACTAAACCTCTGGGACACAGAAATGACGAGGTACTAGGATCAAGGACCATACCATGGATGTAGTGATTGTTCAACACATGGAAGTCAATAATCATAATAAAGTGAATAGAAAGTAGGATCAGGGATAAAAATAATTCTAACTCAAAAGATTCAGAACACTTTTGTTAAAATTTGAAATCTTTCCATATTAAAAATTCTCTCAAGGCAGTGGTGGTGCATACCTTTAATTCCAGCACTTGGAGGCAGAGCCAGATGGATCTCTGTGAGTTCAAGGCCAGCCAGGGCTACAGAGTGAGTTCCAGGAAAGGCACAAAGCTACACAGGGAAACCCTATCTCGAAAAACCAAAAAAAAAAAAAAAAGAAAAACAAGAAAAAAAATCCTCAGTTGGATATAGAAGTCAACACCAGAGTCAATTCAATTAGTCATTTCCTCTAAAATCTGGAAAAACACAGGTGTGTGCATTTTCAGAAGTCATATTATTAAAATTAGTACTTGAATTTTAGCCACAACATTTAAAGAAGATAAATAAAAAGAACATAGCAATAAATAAATGAGGAATATAAATTATCTCAATTTGTAGATGATATGACTCAATATTGAGAAATATGCTAAACTTGGAGAGATTGTTCAGTGGATGAAAACAGTGTTATACTAGAGTACCCAGGTTTGATTCCCACCACCCAATAGTTGCTTACAACTGTCTGTAATCTTTTTTGATAGTATTTTTATTTTATAATTAATTAATTTCACATATCAGCCATGGATTCCCCTGTCCTCCCTCCTCCCACCCTCCCAGCCCTCCCCCCCAGTCAATTCCCTACTCCCACCTCCTCTAAGGCAAGGTCTCCCCTGGAGAGTCAGTCCAGTCTGGCAGACTCAGCCAAGGCAGGTCCAGTCCCCTCCTCCCTATACCAAGGCTGAGCAAAGTGTCTCAGCATAGGCCCCAGGCTCCAAAAAGTTAGCCCATGCACCAAGGACAGGTCCTGGCTCCACTGCCTGGGGGCCTCCCAAACAGTTCAAACTAATCTACTGTCTCACTTATCTAGAGGGCCTGGTCCAGTTCAATGGGGGTTCCTCCACCATTGGTTCACAGTTCATGTGCTCCCACTTGTTTGGCTATTTGTCCCTGTTCTTCCTCCAACCATGGTCTCAACATCTCTTGCTTATACAATCCTTCCTCTCTCTCGACAATTGGACCCCCAGAACTCTACCTGGGGCTTGCCCGTGGATCTCTTGGCAGGCCATTTTTAAGAATAGTTACCAGATTCTGTATCTGACCTAAAATCTTTCTGGAGGAAGAGTCAAGCTCCTTTTATACATATAAAATGCATAGAGTTCCCAATCATATAACTCCAAGTACAAAATAACTCAGTTCAAGTGTGTGGATAAATATTTGTCTGAAACTTTGCATTTTGATGTTTGCATGTGCACAAATATGAAGATGTATGTTTATTGGTCTTGGAGAAATCTCATCTTAGGGAACTGCTTTGTGGGAGAAATAGAAAACAATGAATCCCAGTTGACTAGCCATGATATTTGATCCTCTGAAATTTTCAACAAGAAAGATGGCACAGGACCAGGTCCTGGGCTCATTGCATGAGTTAGCTCTTTGAAACCTAGGACTTATGCAGGGACACTTGGCTCAATCTGGGAGGAGGGGACTGGACCTGCCTGGACTGAGTCTATCAGGTCAATCTCAGTCCTCTGGGGAGGCTTTGCCCTGGAGGAGATGGGAATGGGGGATGTGCTTGGGGGAAGAGGAGGGGGGGCAGGAAGGGGGAGAACAAGGGAATCTGTGGCTGTTATGTAGAACTGAATGGTATTGTAAAATAAAATTTAAAAAAAAAAAAACTGTCTGTAATCTTACTTCCAGGGAATCTGATAACTTCTTCTGGCCTCCTTGGGCACTGCATGCAAGTACAGAACAGACATGCATGCAGGCAAAACTCCAATACACATAAAAATAGATAACTATATAAAAGCTTTTGTCCAGAAAAGCCAATGGTCAGGAGACAGAATAACAAAGCTATAGAATAAGAAAAAAAATCTTCCACCAAACATACAGAGGTAGAGTTGGTGGCTGTCTGGAGACTTCACCCCTATGTTCTAGTTTCTTTGGCATGAGAAGGTGCTCTAAAGACTGTGGAAAGAGAAACCTGGACACCAACTCAGCTACAAAGACTTCAACCTACAGTCTGTCCTGCATGCAAGATGTGTTGGGGGCAATGGTGGCACAGAACTTGTGGGAGTGGCCAAGAAATGTTTGGTTTAACTTGAGGCCCACTCTACAAGAAGGAGTCCATGCCTTACCATGCCTAGATGACCAGAAACTGGAGACTGGAGGGCCCAGAGATCTGAGATCTGTACCTTGTCCAATTGTCACCAGAGAGGTTTCCTCTGAGAGAAGATGGAAGTGAATGCAGAGACCCACAGCTAGACATTATGACCAGAGTCCAAATTGGAAATCTCCATTGGATTCCAATCCTCAGAGCTCCAGGAACCCTGTGGAAGCGATGAGGAGATTGTAAGAGTAATGGGATGGAGACCACCAGGAGAAGGTGGTCCACTGAATCAACTAAGGAACTCTCATATGGGCTCATAGAGACTGAACTGAAGCAGCAAGCACAGGATGTGCATGGGTCTGCACCAGATCCTCTGTGTATATGTTATGGCTGTCAGCAAGCTGCTTTGTGGAACTCCTAACAGTGGGGGTGGGTGTGCCTCTAACTCTTTTGCCTGCCCTTGAGATTTTTTCCAAATTATTTAATTTCCTTTTCCAACCTTTGCTTTGTATTATTGTACCTCATTTTGTTGTTAAGTTTTTTTTCTTTTTCATCTATTGGAGGCCTGCTCTTTTTGGAAGGGAAATGGAGGAAGAGAGCTTCTGGGGAGAGGGGAGGTGATGGGGTGCTGCAAGGAGTGGAGAGAGAGGAAAATGTGGTTGAGATGTATTATATGAAAGGAAAATCTATTTCCTATGAGAGAGAGAGAGAGAGAGAGAGAGAGAGAGAGAGAGAGAGAGAGAGAGAGAGAGAGATTCACTAGCTGTTCATCTGACAGAGATGTAATATCAATATTAAGGCACTATATAAAGAACTCAAAAATGTTAACAAAACACTGATCAATAAATTGTCAGAATATTTGGAGCTATTTTTCAAAAGAAGAATTCAAATGGCCAAAATGTATGAAAAAATGCTTAATATACTTCAGCATCAGGAAAATAAATATTGAACTTTTCACTTGAATTCTATCTAATCCCAGTTAGGACAGCTATGAACAAAAAACAAAGAATAAGAAATGATGGTGGCAATGTGGATAAAAAGGAATCCTTTTACAATATCAGTGGGGAATGAAAATTCTTATAAATACTTCAGAAGACACTATGGAAGTTTATCATAAACTAAAAACAGATGTACCAATGATCCAATTATATCACTCCTGGGTATTTAGTTAAAGCATATTTAATCAGTATATAGGAGGGACATGGCCACACCATTGTCTATTGAGGCACTATTCACAGTAGCCATGATCAAGGATTAATCTTTGTACTTCACAGCTGAACTGGTATAGAATATGATATATACACACATGGAATATTATGCATCCTTAAAGAAGAATGAAACTGACCATTACTGAAAGGTGGACATCAGAAGACGACATTTTGTTAAGTGATAATAGTCAGTTACAGAGAGATAAATATCAAACAGTTTTCTTCTTCATGTGGAAATAAGCAAAGAAGATGTCTTGGAAGTAGACATTTCAGGGAGGAGACAAGGACAAATATATGCAGAGAGAAAAGAAGAAAATGTAAAGTGAAGTGGAACATTATCAAAATACAAAAAATACAATATGAAAATGAGAGAAGGCTTCAGCCACTTAGATTGTTTAGTGTTGGCCATCTACTTCTGGCCATGGTGCCTGGCCTTAAGCTCAAACAGGTATACAGGGATATGAGTCAAGGTCTCTACCACTGAACCATATTCTCAGAATCAGTTTTAATACTAATCAATAAGTCTTTGGATTTAAATTTTTCCTTTACTTTTGTCTGTTTTAATTCATTTAAGATGGTATTTCAGGCTGGCCTCAAAATTACTATCCAGCCCAGACTGACCTTAAGTTCAGAATCCTTTCTCTTGCATTTCAAGCACAGAGATGATAGAGCTGCACCTCCAAGCCTGATATTTTTTATGTTTTGAGTTGTCACATATTTCCCCAAGCAATCTAAAAGTTTTGAAATTCCAAAAATCAATATTTATTCTTACTGCCCATATGTTACCTGGTAGCCTTCTATTCTTTTTAATGCTCTTATTCCTCTTCCCCCCCCTCTATTTCTCCCTTAACTTCAGGTTACAATTTCCCCTTTCCTATATTGATTTTTATCACCCACTTGAAGATTACTACCTATCACTCAAACATCAATGCAATATCTTGGAGACATCTGGAAGCCCTGAATGTAGAGTAGAAACTCGGGGTTATAATTCCATTATTGTCACTGGGTTTGCCACTGAAGACAGGGCTTGTTATTGTTGATAGAATGGCTGCCTCAGCAGGATAAGCATCCCCAAAAGTTTTGAGGAATACAGTCTTTGTGCTCAGATATAGGAACTCAACATCTACGCTTCCATAAAGTCACCAGATGACTCATTTACACATATGTTTGAGAAGTTCTAAACTAATATTGTGATACTTTCTAATGCCTTCTTTTCTTGCTTATGCTTCATGGGCAATGCAGTGACTTAAGCTCATGAGAATGACTCAAGCCTAAGGTTTTAGAGGAGCTGTGATCTCCAACACTGCCAGTTGTTTTTAAGGACTAATCAAAATCTCAGAGGGCCTCTCATCTATCACCAAATCTCTCCTTCTCAGTCCTGTTTCCTCTTTGTTCTGTGTTCTAGCAAACCTGATATTGCTTCAAGTACAGCATTTGATAAAGAGCATGTAATTACGTTTGTGTTTCTTGCTGCATTACGATGCTTAAGGAGAAGCCCACATTGTCTCAAACGTATTAAATGCTGAATATTTAATTCAGAGATATTGATAAATTTTGCAACTGTTAAGTTAAAAACATTAGTTAAACTCAGATATACATTTTTTTCTTTCTTGTATCAGCAATAAATCATTGTTTTAAAAAACAGTACTCGTTTCTTAAAAAAATACACATTAAAACAAGTCACCATCTGGGCAAGGTCAGAGTGAGTAGACCTTTCCTAAATCCACCCAGGTTGATTGATGGGAGGAGCTTGACCCTGGAACTTGCCACCTTTGACAGCATTTTTACTCTGAAAAATTAGATGTTGAGTTAGAGTTGAGTGTATTGTTGGAGCATTGGTCTTATTAAAGGGTGAAAATGAAGGTGACCTTTCAACTTTACTAAACTTGAAAGTAGAGTGCTTTTGGATTTTAATCTAATGCTTCCTACAATACAAATATGGTTCAAATTATAGGTATTTTACAGTGTTTAGTTCTCTGTAACTAACACATTTTAAACTATCTCCTCATTCCCACACCTGTGTTCTTCTCTACTATCTAGAGACAAATAGAGAGCATATATAATAAAACAGTATCAGGAATAAGCCACAGGATAACTTTTAATACTAACTCAACAATTCTCACTAGAAATCTTTGATTATCTTTTTACAATAGTTGGGGCATTTGTGATGGAAGAGATTTAATAATTTTCTTAAATTTGAAGTGTTATTGTATATATGGAGACAGACTTTTCACTAGTCTGTTATAATTCTCTTACAAAAATCAGAAATTGAATTTTGAAAGGCAGAAAATATTACCAACTATAAATTCATATGTTACTCCTTTTTATATAACTGTGTGTATATAAGCAAATAAAATAAAACAAAATTCTCAAATTGTGTCACTTACATCAAATGTGAAATTTTGGTAGTAGTTTTTGACAATTAGAAATGACAAAAATTTTCCATAAAATTTGAGAAAACAAAAACCTGGTGTACAGCAAAGAATTGAGGCTTAAGTGTGGATGATGATAAAAACAAGAGCTGTTAGAAATCTCTCAGGTTTTGTGAATTGTTTTTGATAAGTTTTCATCAAATTCTTGAATGAAAATTTTAATTTAAAAATTATGACTCTTAAAAATAAATTATGAAATTGTACCAAAATCAGTTTTGCCCATGTTCTATAAGCTTCCAAAGATGCATGTCCATTTACCGTTACTTTTAGAAAGCCAAATTCTTTCTTTTTTTTTTAAAGAAATTTTTTTATTCATTTTACATACCAACCACAGATCTCCCTCTCATCCCTCCTCCTGCTTCCCCAGCAGCCTTCCCCCTACCCACTCCCTATCCCTTCCTAGAAAAGGTTAAGGCCTCCCATGGGGAGCCAGCAAAGCCTGGTACATTCAGTTGAGGCAGGACCAAGCCCCTCCCCCCTGCATCAAGGCTGAGCAAGGCATCCCACCATAGCTAATGAGTTCCAAAGAGCCAGATCATGCACCAGAGATAGTTCCTGATCCCACTGCCAGGGGCCCCTCAAACAGACCAAGTTATGCAGCTGTCTCCCATATGCAGAGGGTCTAGTCCAGGCTCCACAGCTGTAGATCTAAAGTTTATGAGTTGCCACCAGATTGGTTCAGTTGTCTCTGTAGATTTCCCCATCATGATCTTGACCCCTCTCCCTTTTGCTCATATAATCCCTCCTTCCTCGAATAGACTCCCGGAACTAGGAGCTCAGCCTTGTGCTTGGCTGTGGATCTCTGCATCTGCTTCCATCGGTTACTGGATGAAAGCTTTATGATGACAATTAACCAATCTGATTACCGGGGTAGGCTAATTCAGGCACCCTCTCCACTATTGGTAGTAGTCTAAGCTGGGGTCATCCTTATGGATTCCTGGGACTTTCCTCAGCACCAGGTTTCTCTCTAACCCCATAATCTCTCCCTCTATCATGATATCTCTTTCATTGCTCTCTTACTCTGCCCCTCCCTCAGCTCAACCATCCATTCCCTTATGTTCTCATTCCCTATCCCCTCCCCTCTATTGTCCCTCCTTCCCTCCACTTTACTCTGTAGATCTCATCTATTTCTCCTTCTAGATCTCATCCTATATTCTCCAGGGCAATCCATGTGTCCCTCTTGAGTCCTCCTCATTAGCTAGCTCCTCTGGAGCTGTGAGTTATATTCTGGTTATCCTTTGTTTTACATCTAGTACCCACTTATGAGTGAATATATACAATGTTTGTCTTTTTGAGTCTGGGTTACCTTACTCAGGATGATATTTTCTAGTTTCATCCACTTGCCTGCAAATTTCATGATGTCATTGTTTTTTAGAGCTGAGTAATTCTCCATTGTGTATATGTACCATATTTTCTTTATCCATTCTTCAGTTGAGAAGCATCTATGTCACTTCCAGGTTCTGTCTATTACAAATAATGCTGCTATGAACATAGTTGAGCAAGTGTCCTTATAGTTTGATTGAACATCCCTTGGTTATATGCCCAAGAGTGATATCATTGGGTCTTGAGGTAGATTGATTCTCAATTTTTTGAGAAGTCACCATACTAATTTCCAAAGTGGTCATACCAGTTTGCACTCCTACCAACAGTGGAGGAGTGTTTCCCTTACTTTACATCCTCTCCAAGGCAAACTGTCATCTCTGTTTTTGATCTTAGCCATTCTGACAGGTGTAAAAATGGTATCACAAAGTCCTTTAGATTTGCATTTCCCTGATGACTAAGGATGTCGAACAATTCCTTAAATGCCTTTCGGCCAATTGAGATTCTTCTGTTGTGAATTCTCTGTTTAGATCTGTAGCCTATTTTTTAATTGGATTGTTTGTTATTTTGATATACAGTTTCTTGAGTTCTTTCTATATTTTGGAGATCAGCCCTCTGTCAGATGTGGGGTTGATGAAGATCTTTTCCCAATTAGAAATTCAAATTATTTCAAATAAGCAAGACATTTTTCTATAAGTGTATCATTTTCTTATACTTATGCAACAATCTTATTAAATTAAAAAGTAATGGATCACTCTGAAAACACAACAGGTCAGCTTGATATCTTTTATCTGATGTGGCTTTCATTTTAATTCCTAAAAGGATAAAGAAGCTGGGTATAAAGGTGTGCAACATAATACCAGTCCTTGCTATGTAGAGACAGAGGGATCAGAAGCCCAATGTAAGCCTTAATGACATAAAACTGTCTCAGAAAAGCCAAACAAAAGAGGGAGGTTTCCTTGGTTTATTTTTTTCATATACTAGAAGAAAAATGCATGGATTAAAAACAACAGTTATCATAGCTGAACTTAATAGCAATAGGTTAATTCTAAATAAAACAAGACAGCTTTTGTACTACCTAAAGAAATGTTTAAAAGGACAGAACTGTTGTGAGCATTCACTGAAGAAATACTACCATTGTCTGTCTTAAATATATGTTTTTGTTGTAGTAAGGTATTAGTTTCAGCAGAGGTCTCCAATTTTAATTATTCATTATAATTACTGGATGTTATAAACATTTGGTACTCAAACTGAACCTTAAGCCAATTAAATAAGAATCTCCAGGGGTGCAGTATAGACATCAATATATGCTTTTAAAAGTTCTCTGGTGATCCAAATATTGAGCTAAATTTCATATTGCTGGTCCAATTACAGTCAATTCTTAGCACAGCAATGACTGCTAGCATGACACTGCCCCCCACAAACATCAACAACAGTCCTGAGAATCACCCTCAGCTTTCCTTCTACAGTATAGCAGCCTGTCTGATAAATGAGGTTAGAGGGATTATTTGCATAGTGGGATGCAGGTAAGCAAAACAATTTGTTCTTATAATAAAAAGGTTAATTAAACAAATCGGAGACTACAACAATGATGATGAAGAAGGCATTTTTAATGTTTTCTTTATAATTGCTTGCTATTTACTGTAGCCACATGCAATACAGCTAAGCTGGAAATCCAGATCATAGTGTCTGAACTGTTTTTTCTTTCTACTAATCTATCGTTTTTGCTTTCAACTATGTCTACTATTTGCCCCCTAAATATATAGTTAAGTCTTTCTAAAAGAAAGGAGCTAAGTTAAAAACCAAGTTAATTAATTAGAAAGTCCAACATATAGAATATGTGTATGGGCAATTCCATTAAAGCAGCAGACTTTTTTTACTTTCTTTAAGCTCATAAATTCACATTCCTCTGGATTTATTGAATAACTTAGATTCAGCTTTAGCAATAATAAAACTGCGTTATATTTAACCAGAAAAAATTCTGTCTGTCTATCTATCTGTCTATTGATCTATAGATCTATCATCTATCTAACCACCCACTCACCCAAAGAAACACTACAAATTTAGAAAACTAACTTAGGCATAGGGCATTTTGAACTTTTTATAACTAAGTACCATGGGACTCTTGGAATCTACAGAAGAAGTATTTCCCAAGCAAGTCAATGACCATTTGGCAAACATTCCAGGAGTATTGCCAGATGTGCCTTTGATGACTCCATTATTCACCTACATTTTCTATTCATTTTCTCTGAGTGACTTGATTGATACACCATTGCCTGACTAATGGTAACCTTCTGACCTAATCTAATCTTGCTTTTCTCTTCTGAGCAGCATTGCTATCTCAATTCACATAATTTATTTCATCTTCAAGTGTATTACCTAGAAAATTCCTTCTATGATTTACCACATTGACTTAACAACAATGTTTTGCAAAAGTATATGCAAAAGGTAGTTACACATGTAAATATCTCCTTGGAACCCGATAAATTCAACATTGCTTTTCTCTTAATAACATCATTCTGTAAAATTACATTCTATAGCATCGGTGTTGTGAAATAAAATACTGAACAATACTATAAGACTTTGCCAAATTCATAGTAGTATATTAAAACTAAAGACCAATAATCTATCTATCTATCTATCTATCTATCTATCTATCTATCTATCTATCTATCTATCTATCTATCTATCTATAGCAAACAAGTATGCCTAGCATTTTAACTGTTGTTCTACATCACATCCATACATCAAACCTACAGTGTTAATAATGATGATGTTTAGTCTTGGATGTTGGCTTGACTACATCTGGAATTAACTATGACCCAAGCTGAAGGCACTCTGATGAAAGATTTTCTTAGTTGGGTTATTTTAAGCAGAAAGACCAATGTGGACCACAACTTCTGGTGGCATCAGAGATAAAAGGACATGGAAGAAGGAAACTTTTCCTTTTGTCTGGTTGCCCTTATTCTCACTTGACAACCCTGTTTCCTCTGTTTCTACAGCTGGTATTAAATCTAACTTCTTCAGCATTCCAATGTAGAGTGAAAACAAACAGCTCTCCATGAGCCTCCCGGCAATACCTACATGGCAATACCTTTATTGGTAGTATGGCATGTTCTTCTCCTGCTCCCTCTGTGTCTGGCTGGTGACTCCTGACCCTGCCCTTTTCCTTCCCATCATCCTTAGTTTGCTCAACCCACCTAACTTTATCCTGCCTTGCTGTAGGCCCAAGAGTTTCATTATTAACCAATGAGAGTCATATATATTCATAGTGTAAGGAGGATCATCCCACTGCAAGTCACTGTTGGGCTAACCAGACCACATGCTGGTAGACAGTCTTGAAAAAATAATACCTTGCTAATAGGCGTGCATTTATTATATCTATTCTGTTCTTTTTAGAGCAGCAGTTCTCAGCCTGTGGGTTTCAACCCCACAGGGGTCACATGTCAAATATATACATTAGGATTCAATGCAATAGCAAAATTCCAGTTGTGAAGTAGCAAGGAAATAATTTCATGGTTTGGGGCTTGTCAACACAACACTAAAGTGTTGCAGCACCAGAAAGGTTGAGAACCATTGCTTTAGAGAATCCTGACTAGTACAGTAATATATAAAATACAATGTATCTTTGATGTATGTGATGAGAACTATAAAAGACTTTCTAAGTGAGGATTGGAGGAAGCCCTGAGGATGTAAAGTCCTGAGTAAATGCCTATGGTTAACATGGGATGTCAATGTTAAGGACACTAGCTTCAGACCCTTGGAAAAATGACAAAGTCTTAACCCTGGGGTGAGACTCAGAGGGAAGAGCCTTCCTTAGGGGTCTGAGTATGAGTGTTGATGGTGTATGGATGATGTCACCATAGCCTTCTCCCTCAGATTTTCATAGCCTGAAGGCTGCTCCCCTAGAGAGTATGCCTTCTGAGATTAGCTAAAGCTCTTTAATCTGGATACATAATATAAACTCTGTTTCCTTGCTTATCTGTATGTAATAACATGCCTCTGTGTTTAACTGTATGCAATAATTCAACTTCCTTTCCAATTCTATATAATAAACACACTGACCTTCTGGAGTGCTGAGAGTTTTCAATCCAAGAGCTCAGTCCACCCAATAAATGAGCTTTCTGTCTGTGTGCATATCTTTCATTTCTTCAGGTCTGTCCGGGAGCCATGTAAGAATGTGGCACATAATCTACCAATTTAGAATAATAAAACCAAGATATGGGGAGGTTACAAAATATGTCTTATTTTTAAGCAATGAGTGAAACTAAGTTATGCCCCTATTAAACTGCTTTATTCATTCAAACAAATAATTTAATTAAAAATTAAAATTTGATAGGTTGCTATTAACTAGTAGTGGTACTGCTAACAAATTCAGCAATCATTTGAGTATTCCATTCCTAATATCCCAAAGAAAAAATTTAGAATACAATTTTTGTTTCAATATATCCTTGGATGAATCTTATTTTACTATGCTTATTATTCTTTTTCACTTAATTTTCCTGAACTATTTCATTTCAGGAAATTAATTAAATAAACAATTAATAATAATTAATTAATGGAGAAATTTTCCTATGTTAAGGATCCTTTCAATAAATGAGGAATAGCATGAATGAGCAAATAAGAACAAACATATTTAGGATAAGCATGTATTTACTTAAAAAGACACAGATATAGATATGCACACACACCCATATATATACATATGTATAAATACATAGGGGGGGTGTATGAGAAAGAGCAAATGTGTGTGTGTGTGTGTGTGTGTGTGTGTGTGTGTATGTGTAACTGCTTCTCAGGGACAGATAATGTACTTAGTAATGTTTGATATGTATTATTGGATAATTTGACAGTCATGAATTATTCATGAAATTTGTTTTTCATAGCCTCTGTAGTGTTGCAATGAAGAATTAAATATCATGTGCTCAAATTTCCTGACTTAAGAACACCCCAAAAATTCTACATTTGAAAGATAAATGTGTAATACTCATACGAATTACCATAAATTATACATGATTTTTCTTCTGCAATGATAAAGATGGTTATTGGTTAGTGCAATCTGTTTCCAGTGAAAGTTTAGATATACTTACTTTCATGGATGTCAATAATATCCTAGTACTAAACTAGTGGATGTCAGTGCTTAAGTGGCAATTACAAAAGCCTGAAGATGGTCTGGAGAGATGGCTCAGCAGTTAAGATCACTGACTGCTCTTTCAGGGAACTGGGATACAATTCCCAGCACCCACATTACAGCTTACAACTGTCTTTAACTCCAGTTCCAGGGGATCTGACACCTTCACACCAAAGCACATAAAATAAAGTTAAATAAAATATATATATGCTTACAAAAACAAAAGCATGAAGACCTGGCTGAGGAATTTTCCTTACAATAAAATACAGTTCTGTTTAGACTAGAGGAATGAAAGATCTGGGAAGAAAAATGATCATTTTATAGCTAACTGATAATGTAGTCTCATACACATAAAATAAAAGGGCATAGATGCAGAGAAGAGCCTCGAAGTAATTGGAGTAGGGCTTTCAGGAATTAGATTGATAGTGAAACCCCAAGAGTTTTAAAGCAGAAGTGGCCTTGAGAAACACAGGGACTTCTTGAGACAATTTTCTTTCTTTAAAAAAAATGTATTTGATTAATTTGTTTATTTTACATCCCAAAGGCAATTTACCCTCCCTCTTCTCCTTCCATTCCCTCCCCTCCCCCCTGCCTCAGTCTACTCCTTTGTTTCTGTTGAGAAAAGGCCAGGCCTTCCATGGATAACAACAAAGAATGGCACATCAAATTGTGGTAAGATGAAGCACCTCCTCTCATATTTAGGCTGGACAAGGCAATCCAGAATGAAGAATAGGTTCCCAAGAGCCAGTCAAAATATTTTGGACAGCCACTGCTCCCATCGTTAGGACTTCCACTAATAGACCAAGCTACACAACTGTTGAGACAATTTTCAAATGTCCTCAAAACTGGACTTTAAAATGTTCTACAGTTTTCTATTTATTTAATAATACTCATGTATGTTAAAGTGACTGTTGTATCTTAATTTGTCATAATTTTTCTTTGCAATGTCATGATGACCATATGTCTTAAAGGAGTTTCTGTCTGCATTTTCCAAATACAACAGTGGAAGGAACTCTAACACCAAACATGGGTTTTCAAGTCTCATAGCAGATAGTAGGATTTGACCACAGGATAAACTGTAGTATATTTGTGTCTGTTTATTTGCTCGCTCTCTCTCTCTCTCTCTCTCTCTCTCTCTCTCTCTCTCTCTCTCTCTCTCTCTCTCTCTCTCTGTGTGTGTGTGTGTGTGTGTGTGTGTGTGTGTGTGTGTGTGTGTGTGACTGAGCTACCACAAAGAGAAGATTCTAGAACAGCATTGAAATACATAAGATGGCAGTATTGAGAGCTAATGCACATCTGTGATACAGGACAGGAAATACTGAACACAATATCACAAGACACAAGCTAAGACCATCCCAAACATGTTGCTATCCTGTTTTATATATACATATAAAAGGCATATACATTATTAAAGTATGCAAAAGAGAGTAAAGGTAGAATTAGTACAGAAATTCCTTAAAATAAAATGTTACCCTCCAAGAATCTCATGTGATGCAATGTTTCAAATATTCCATAGTAAAAACCAAACAAACAAACCACAACAAACACTTAAATTCTGAAGTACTTAGTACTATGTAAGATTGGTAGCCAGGAAGACAGTAAGACTGCAGATAGATATAAATAATTATCAATAAGGCAGGCTTGAAAATGAAGATGATAAGCTAGCTTCCATATCCATCCTAAAGGTGGTCAGGTGTGCTGGCATTTGTCTGTGAATCTAGCAGTTTGGTCGTTGAAAAATGAAGACTCATGAATTCAAGACCAGCCTAAGCTATATAGCACAATGCCATCTCAAGACAAAACAAAACAAATCCTGGATGTAGAAGCTGATGCTGACTTCAATAACACCCTTGAGAAAACTGTAGAAGCAGTGAAGAGATTAAAAAAAATGTAGGATTGAAAAGTCAGAGGTCTAGAATCAAACTTCAGTCTTCTATTTAAGAACTCCATGGGCATAGGGAATTCATTAACATACTCTATGACTCACTTGCCTCACTATCGAAGTGAGAACAGTACAAGATATACAAAGAGAAGGATAATTGTGTGAAAATGATTTCCACAGAGTTAAACTAGCTAAAAAGTAAGCATTTATTGGCAAAACAAAACAAAGAGGCCGATTATGCCCTAAATCCCTTTGTGAGTTTACTTACAAAGCTGATCTTGGATGCTGAAAAGGAGGAAAACAAGAGAATGGCATGAAAGTAGCTAACAGATTAAAAATGAGCATGTCTGGGAATGGAAAAGGAGAATTCTAATAAAGCTCCAATGTGCATACCCAGTGGGTAGCCTCTTCTGGAATATGATGACATGATAATGCCTTTGTTAAATGTCTGTGATTGTTACTCACTTAGTTGGAGATTTTGCTATTTGCTGTGAAAATATAAACGAGTCGAAGAGAAGGAAGAGGGATTCTATGAGCAAGGCACATCAAGATCATGATGGGAAAACCTACAGAGACAAGCAAACCAAACTACTTGGGAACTCATGAACTTTGGACCGACAGCTGTGGAGCCTACATAGGACTAGACTAGGCCCTCGGCATAAGTGAGATAGTTTTGTAACTTGGTCTGCTTAAGGGGCCCCTGGCAGTAGGATCAGGATCGATCCCTGGTGCATGAGCTGGCTTTTTGGAGCCCACTGCCTATGGTGGGACACCTTGCATGGCCTTGATGCAGGGGCAGGGGCTTGGACCTGCCTCTACTGAATGGACCAGGTTCTGCTGACTTGCCATGGGAGGCCTTACCTTGTGGGAGGAGGGAATGGGGTGGGAGGGGAGGTTAGAGGAGTGGGAAGAAGGAAGAGAGGGGCTTCTGTGCTTGGTATCTAAAATGAATACCCCCCCCAATAAAAAGATAGAAAGAAAGGAAAGCCATTTTGACACACACACACACACTCTCTCACACACACACACACACGCGTGCGCGCGTGTATGTGTGTGTGTGTGTGTATTTACATAAAAGTGTGTCCCACAAATATATAGTAGACATACTTACATAGACAGACAAACACACAGTGTGTATGGTAATAATTGTAGGGATGAGAATTGAAGTTAGGGCCTCAAACATGCTAGGCCTGTATATAGCTAGGCCAGCTATACCACTCTTGGGCATATACCCAAAAGGATGCTCAGTCATACCACAAGAACACTTGTTCAACTATGTTCATAATAGCTTTATTCTTAATGGCCATAACATGGAAACAACTTAAATGTCCCTCAACTGAAGAATGGGCAAAGAAAATGTGGTACATTTACACAATGGAATATTTACTTAGCTGTTTAAAAAAAAAATGACATCATGAAATTTGCAGGCAAATGGATGGAACTAGAAAAAAAAAATCATCCTGAATGGTGTAACCCAGCCCCAGAAAGACAAATATGGTATGTACTCACCTATCACCTAAGTGGATATTAGGTGTAAGAAAACCCATAGAATCAACTAACCTGGGCTCATTGGAGCTCACAGAACCTGAACCAACAACTAGGGAGCCTGCATGGGACTGACCTAGGCCCTCTGCATGTATGTGAAAGTTATATAGCTTGGTCTGCTTGTGGGACTCCTAACAGTTGGAACAGGGGCTGTCTCTGACTCTTTTGCTGGATTTTCAGACACTATTCATCATTTGGTCACCTTGCTCAGCCTTAATACAAGGGGAGGTGTTTAGTCTTATTGAAACTTGATATGACATGTTTTGTTGATTTCCGTGGGAGGCCTGACTTTTCCTTAATAGAAAGGGAGAAGGAATGGATCGTGGGAGTAGGGTGGGGGAGGGACTGGGAGGAGAAGTGGCGGGGGGAAACTATGGTCAGGATGTAAAATAAATAAATTGAAAAAATATTAATGTCTGTTTAATTTGAAGCAAACTATTTTTTTCTATTTATGTTAAGACTTCATGGTGTGTGTGTGTGTGTGTGTGTGTGTGTGTGTGTGTGTGTGTGTGTGTGTGTGAGTTTGGGTTAACATGTTCTTTGCTAAGTATGTGGAGATGAGAGAGGAACATTTGGGAATCAGTTTTCTCCTTTTACCATAGTTGTGGGTTAAACCTGGGTCACCGGGCCTCATTTCTACTATGCAAATTTCCATTTACTGAACCCTTTTGATTAATTCTACCTTCATGATCGGTTTGGACTGTTTGAAGGACCTGAGAAGGAACCACAACAAAACCATCTGAGACAATTTGTAACACACCTTAACAGAGATTAAAGCATTCCTTATTGCAAGAGAGGTGGTTAAATTATTACATGAGATACATTAGAATTCAGCTTTTTGGAATGAGAGCGTTCTTATGCCTCACTGCTAAAAACTATGTAGGGTTTTAGCTGAGATTTAGAAGAGGCTTTTAGGCTTCTGTTTCTCAGGTACGCTTAGGAAATAGAATCGTTGAGGTGAAAATAGGTCAAGGCAAGCCAGTAGTATTAATTACAGTAAAATCCTCAAGAGAGCTCTACTACAAAGCTACAGATACAAAGGTTAAAATAAATTCTACAGATCTGCAAGATTATTTATACTTCCATGGATTCAGAAGCATTCAGCATAAATGGAGCTCTGGCATAGCTCCACCTGCACAATATAACGCACATTCAATGCTACTGTTTTATCTCACATGATTACTGTGAGATTGTGATTTCTTACTTTTGTTTGTTTTCATATATTTGTCTTTATAGTGTTTTTCTATTTAAGTTCTTAATAGTTACTAATATTATATTAGGATTTTAAGGGGAAAAATATAAAACTCAGAAGAAAGCTTTTAATTAGAATTATCAATGCTCGAACCTTCCTTAATCATAGCTACATGCTAAGACAAATGTGATAGAGAAAAACCTCCCATGTGCTCTTTTCTGCTTTCTCATGCCCAACATACAGTTGCAGTATAACATTCCTTCTGTAAAGATTAGCATTTTGTCAGTATCATCATCAATCAGTTAAAGTTGACTACCTGTTAGAGTACTTAGAATAGAACTAATGAGCACAGGGAAAGCAAATCCAAAAAGAGAAAGGGACAGAGATAAGTCAAGATAGGTTGATGAGGGTCACAAAAAAGTTGTAAGACAGCATTGCATCACTCACTGTAAATGGCAACATCTGAAATTTGGTTTCATCTGTGAACTGTGCTATTCCATGAATGTGGGTCACTAACGATACTTGCTGGGTACTCCAGGTATGCTGCCTGCCCAGATAATTAGACTGTCCAATGGAACAATGTGCTTTCCCAATCCTTTTCTGAGTTTCCAAAGCCCAGGAAGTGATTGAAAAGAACAAAAATTTACCAAACAGTCTTATTCCATTTCACACTTAAGTAAACAGCTTGTTTTGTTATTGTACAAGGACTTGTATGGTAGCACAATGAAAGTAAAAGTCATATTGTTTGGTTGAGCCCTTTCAGAATTGTCCCCTATGGAGAAATATATATCCTTGATGGTGACCATGATAACGTCATAGTGCTTTCATGAGAGTAGTGGAATTTATATCTGCAAAGGAAGTAACAAAATACAAATCATGCCTTTAACCTTCTAGAATTATGCTTAAATGCTGTTATTATCATGCTCTCTGCTGCCATTCATATATTTTAGACATATCCCCTGAGAGATATCGTCATTCACAGTCCTTCATCCCAATGTTGACACAGACACACACAAATGGCCCTGTTGACTGACTGGTACTCATTATATAATAGCCTTATTTTGTTGTATACTCAATGATCAAATTTGTCATCCTGGTCATACACATATTAGATCATGAGTTGAGCACATTAGAACTTTTAACATTTACCTTAATCACTAATTGTTGGAGTTTTGGAAAGTGATATAGCCTCTGTGAAACTCAATTTTCTCATTTTTAAAAGATAATATATCATTGGTTAACTTAAAGTGCAATAAATTAGTTTACCCCAGAGTTGCAAGTTGAAAGTATTTAAAAACATACAAATAATTGAACTTTTTGTTCAACCAGGTTCCCAAATGGTCTTAGTTGTTCTCACAGATGACTAAATATAGCTCTGACTTATGTAATAAACTAATAATATGTTGTATATAAGATGTAACATATAATATCATATATTTTTATTATATAAAATTACATAATAAAACATAAAATTATATTATAATATATATTATATATTATATATGTGTGTGTGTGTGTGTGTGTGTGTGTGTGTGTATAAAATGTTACCACCACACTGAAGAATGGACATGAAGGATCTACTCTAGTTCCAGTTGTACTGTGTCACCAGCTGGTTTACTATGTAGCATTATTATTTTGGTTTATGCATCTTTTCAGGATAAGTTCACATACTATCTTCTATTTCCCAGGTACTATGATGAAGTGTTTTGGGAGATATACAAAAAAATAGGATTATTTCTTTTGTGCATCATAGAGCTGGTTATGAACTTATGACAAAATGTTCCATATAATAGATATATCATATATGTGTTTACACACACACACACACACACACACACACACACACACACACACACATATACATATCCTGGTTGACTTTTCCTTCTTTTCTCTTCTATTTGGGATGTACATTCATGTGCAAGTATGTGTGTGTGTGAGTGTGTGTGTGTGTGTGTGTGTGTGTGTGTGTGTGTGTGTGTGAATTTGACACACACTAGGGTCATCTAAGAAATGGGAACTTTACTCCAGAAGCTTGGTCTATTGGCAAACCTTTTCTGCATTTTCTTGATTGATGATTAATGTGGAATGGTCCAGTCTACTGTGGATGGTACCATCCCTGGACAGGTGGTCTTGGGATATAGTAGAAAGCAAAATGTTAAAGCCAGTAAGTTGCATTCATTCATGACCTCTGCTTCATATTTTGCCTCCCAGTTTCTACCCTGACTTTCCCAGTGATGGGGTATAATGTAAGAATTATAAACTGAAAAAAAAAGAATTATAAACTGAAAAAAAACCCTTTCCACCTCAAGTTGTTTTGGTCATGGACTTTACATAGCAATAGAAAACCCAACTAAGACAATGTAGAAGGCAACATTAGTTTACTTTATACCTCATGAATAAATGTCTGTGGTGATTAATGTAAGAGGAAAAAGTATATTTTGGTTCATGACAACAGAAATTTTCATCTATGATTGAACCCCTTAGCGCTGAACCTCTGGCAAAGGCATTGCATCATTCTAAAAGCATGTGGTAGAACAAACTACTCCAGCAACCAGGTAGTATAGAGAGGAAGAGAGGCAGGGCCCACAGTACTATTCAGGTACATTCTCTCAGTGACATAAATATTTCCCACTAGTACCTGTTAATGATTCATCTAGTTTCCATATACTTCAACCTGCACCCTGAACATCACATTCATTTAACAAGTACACTTACACATGATAAGAACTTATCCAAACCATTGTAAGCAGTAAAATCCTGAAGGCTATAGACCACAATAAAATGAGTGCCCTTTTAATGCCAAGAATATTGAGCTCTGCTAGGATTCTTCCTACAACTCTTCAGAAAAGCAGTCTTTTATTCCAACTTTTACATTAAACTATATCTAAATAAGAATTAAGTTTGATATCATGCATAATGATTAATATGCACAAAATTTACAAACAGAAGACAAGTTCAGCTTTTCTCAAATTATAAACAGAATATTACAAAAATTCAGATCTGATGTTCCTGTAGGAATTCTGCTTCAGGAGATTCAAGTAAGTCCCTAGATCTTCAATGAAACCAAGTTATTAAATGTTCTGTTACTGCCTTTACTTTGAGAAGCATTGGTTTCCACAGAGGCCATGCAAGGATGGATGAGAGAAACTCCCTGAAAGTCAGGTTTGGAACTATGTTTATCTATATCTTTGTTGTTATTGTTTCTTAGTTTTCTTTTTGCAGTCGTATCATGAAGAATCATATAGTAGTGCACACACACACACACACACACACACACACACACACACACACAATTGAGATCCATCCTCCTCACAAACTTCTAGTAAGTAGACTGACAATAAGCCACCAAAGAAAGGACAGATTACACTTAGTAGAGATAATAAAACCTTTATTTTTCAGCATAGCTATTCTTTAAATGTGAGGAATCACACTGGATATTTGTATTAATTTTGCTAATTTTGCTACTTGCCTCCCTGGAATACCCACTTCCCTAGGCACCAGAGTTAGCAGTGAGCTTACACCATGTTCCATGTGTGCTCTGTTGTTAATGGAATAATCTTTATCTTTTCAAGTATTTGATTATTAGTCTTATGTTTTGTGTATATATGAAAGCTGTTCAAAACAAATTCATCAATAGAGTTAATCTAGTTGGTAGGTAATGATAAAGTAGTTGTACTGATAAAATGAAGGTTTCCTCTCTCAGTCTCATGAATTATTGGAATGTGAATGCTAGAGAGAGAAGGCGATGAGAGAATGAAACCTTTAGAAATCTGACCTCCTAATTTAATTCAGTATTACAAGGTCAATGTAAGTAGGTGGATGAAGGGAAGTGAAAATTTTTGTAACTGACATAAGCAAGCATTGGTGGCAAAGATAGTATGTGAAACTAGTTGGGCGTTTTGCTCAAAATAGAGTGTACAGTACCAAAAAACCAACCAACCAAGCAAAAATGCTTCAAAACAGCTAAAAAAAGACACAAGAAGAAGCTGAAACATCTAAGAAGTATAGGATATTTAGGAGACTAAATCAATACACATCTGTTGATAAAACAGAGTGATAAATGTTCTTCAGACTGGCCTGTTGTTCTTTTGAGCAAGGACATGAAGGGGATGAATGTATGGGAGTTACTGTTTCCTATGAGTTGAACTATTCTTATGAAGGAGAGGTTGGCGTTTTAACTAGAGGATGACATCTGCATTTGGAGATAGGGCCTTTACATGAGGTAATTAAGTTAAAATGAAATAATTATTGGTACTTGATACACTGGATCTTGTTGTAACATGAATTTTAAAAGGTCTTATTAATAAAAACAAACCACAGTGCCAGGTATTGGGGTTAATGCTGGAAGATCAGAGAAGCAGAACAAGCCACAGCTAATCTCACCTCACCAACTTCTTAGCCAATCCTCTTCCCTCAAGCCTCTGAGTCCTCATCTGAATGGATCTCAGCTGAGTTGCTGCTAAAAGCCTAAAAGCTTAAAAGCCTCTAGTTCCTGTTCCTTGTGCCTTATATACCTTTCTGCTTTCTGCCATCACTTCCTGGGATTAAAGGCATGTATCTTTCCCAAGCAAGACATAAGATCTCAAGGGCTGGGATTAACAGCGTGTGTCACCATGCCTGGCTGTTTCCAGTGTGGCCTTGAACTCACAGAGATCTGGATGAATCTCTGCCTACCAAATGATAGGACTAAAGGTGTGTGTGCCACCATTTTTGGCCTTTATGTCTATCTTGTGTCTGTTCTGTTCTCTGACCCCAGATATGTTTATTAGGGTGCACAACATATTGGGGGACACAATACCACCACAGGATCTCAATAACAGGAGGGGTGAGGGCACAGGTAGGGACAGAGGAAAACCCATGTGAAAATTCAGTAAGAAGAGAGTCATCTATAACTCAAGAAGAGAAGCCCCATAAAGGCCTAAAATATGCCCACGCATTGATTTCAAATTTCTTCCTTCCAGAGTCATGAAAAACTGTTTTTATGCTATTCCAGTCCCCCTTCCTCTGTTCTGTGTCAGCCTTAGCAAATGAATACTCTATCAAAAGAACAGCAGTGATGTTTCTGACAACAGGAAAGAATGTGAGTGCTTATTAGCAGGAGAGAAAGAGGAGTCGATATGAGGATTACCACTGGAGCATACATCCTATTGTCATCAAAATGTTCACATCATGAAGCCAGGTAAGATTATTATAGACAGGAAGTGAAAACATCTAAATCTACATGGTTTACTGTCTCCATTCAAAAGACTTTACTATATCACTGTCTCCAGCCCATAACTTACTGTTTCTAGCAAAGTCTTGCTCAGGAAGGCAAAAATTGAAGTAACTATCATTCATTTCAGGGACTCTGGAAGTTCACCAACTCTTAAAAAGGATACCAAGACTCTTTGGGTACTTTGCTGTTTCAGAATCTTCACATTGCTGTGTCTACCAATCCTAAAATATTCTATTATAATCTATATTCTGTTGATGAGAAACCATAAACTAATCTCCCAAATATCTCACATTTCCCCTGTTCCTATATAGTGCCTTTCTGTTTGTTTTTTTCTTTCTCTTTAGTATTTAGGGGCCCACCACCAAGCTCCCAAATAAGCACATGGAGACTTATTCTTACTTATAAATGCCTGGCCTTAACTTGGCTTATTTCTAGTCACCTTTTCTTAATTTAACTTATCCCATCTACATATTTCCTCTGGGCTTTTACCTTATTCTATTTCTGTATATTTTTTCTTTACATCTAGCTCTGTGGCTTGTTCTTTAGCTGGTGTCCTCTTTCTGTCTTTTCTCATTTTCCTATTCTTGTTCTTCTATTTATTCTCTCTGCCTGGCAGCCCCACCTGTTGCCTATCCCTCTCCTGTCTAGCTGTTGGACATTCAGCTCTTTATTAGACCAGGTTTTAGACAGGCAAAGTAACACAGCTTCACAGAGTTAAAAAAGGGCATCATGAGGGAATGCAAACCATCTTTGTGTCATTAAATAGATGTTCCACAGCCTAAACAATTGTTAACACATCTTCAACTAATATTCCACAACAGTGCCTAAATTGTCACTGTTCTCAATTGATACCATAAGCATAGTTTTGTCTTTCTATATCATGTGTTTTGGTGAATTTTTAAGAAGAGAAAACATTCTGTAAAGCTGCAACTATCATACTTACTTGAAGGATTGACAGGCTGGTATGCAGAGGGGATGGGTGAGATCTGAGATACTGAAGCATATCTATTAAAAGTCTCACTTGCAACTTGGTTGATTCTTGTCAGTTAATCAGAATGCTTTGTCAACCAAGAGGACAAGCTGAATACTAGCTGAAAAGGGTTCACTCCTTGGAGAAGCTTGCTGATTGCATTGCAAAATTTGGGATGGTTAAGAAGGTTGGAATTCAGAAATTTGACATACAGTGAGGACAGTGATCCATCAAGACATAATAAGGTATAATGTGACTATCATTATTTTGTGTTTATTCATGGACCACCATCAGAAATGCATCTTGATTCTTGCAATATGAATACTATATTGTGTGGTAATCTGTATTATAAATGATTCCATTTAAATATAAATCAATTTAGATCAAAGTTATCAATAGTGTTTTATATTTGGTCAGTATGTTTGTCTGTGCATTGATTCCCTAAAGGGTCCATGGCAGACTACCATATTGTGGCTTATCATAGAGACATTTATTATTCACTCCTAGGAGTATGAATGGAGTTGTTGGCAGAGTCTGCTTATCCAAAGACTGGTGAAAACCTTCCTTGCCTTGTCTACTTACTACTAAATTTTTCAGTACTTTGATTCCTTGCCTTATAGATAGATCTCTCCAGTCTCTGTTCCATTTTCACATGTCCTTCTGCCCTCCTTGTTAACTGCTTTGTATTCAGATTTCCTTCTTAGGAATATATCAGTCATAATACATTTAGATCATAGCTTAGTCCAGTATGAGCTATTGATTTGTTTATATCTAAAAATTGTCTTTTTGCAAATGAAGTCATACTTATAGGTCTTAAGTAGAAATAAATTATTTGGGAGTATGTATACTGTTCCATCAAAAAAGCTTGTATTTTCCTAAGAAATAACTATACACAGAAGTGATAAATCATTAATTATCTGTATACACACTAATGCTTTGTACATTTATCATTTTCTTTTCAAAGGGTGATTCAGTGACATCTAAAACCTTGGACAATTTGTGATAGTGGTATGGTTTCACTAATTAATTGTGTGAAATGGGATTATTTTTATTTTGGAAAGTAAAGTTGGTCTCCACGATTTTCCTACATGTGGCAGGAATCCTCTAAATTTTAGCAATCATTATGCCATTATCTTTGCTCTTAATAGTCTACCACCTGTAAGCTGTAGATTAGAAATGGAAAAGGTCAGTTTGATTACATAGGTACCACATCTAGGTCTTGTAAATAAGAGATTAAAATTCTCAAAACAAAGATAAGATAGTGAAAGAGAGAGAAACACAGAGAGAAGGCTTTTATCAACCTGACTTAATCTTGTCCTTCACATGGTCAATAAGTTATACATGATTTTTTTAGTGAAGTCTCCAATGATATAATTAGCTATATCTAACATACTAATAAGCAAGTGAATTCATCAATTGTACAGTTTATATCACAAAGGGAATTTAAGGTGAATAACTATTGTGTATAAATAAGAGACTCAACAAATACTTGTTGATAATAAGTTTAAATATTTAGGAAGGTAGTTCTTGCAAGCAAAGAAAGAGTGCAAATTAAAAAAATATATATTCTGCTGGGTGTTGGCTGCACATGCCTTTATCTCAGCAGTCAGGAGACAGAGGTAGGTAAAGCTCTGTGTCTGAGGCCAGCCTGTCTACAGAATGAATTCTAAGACATCCAGGGCTACATAGAGAAACCCTGTCTCAAAAAAAAAAAAAAAAAAAAAAAAAAAAAAAAAAAACCAAAAAAAACAAAAACAAAAGTTTGTTCCAAAAGTATTTGAGATTTTCAGAAATGAGTTATATAAAGTTTAGGATTATCCTTGTGAATATCTACATAACATATTGGCAAAAGTTAAGACATTTATATGAATGGAAACACAAAACAAAATGGAAGCTTATGATATTATAGAATGAATGGAGTCTCTCTGGGCTAGTATTGTACATGGATTTAGATGTAAAAGATTCGAGTCCTCAAAAGAGTTCAATTTAATAAAAAGGAATTATTAATCTTTAATCAATGGAACTAATAATAGGATTGAAACATAGCCTGGCTCTGGGTTGAGAAATTAGCAATTTAGAAATATGCAGATTAAGCAAATAATGTCACTTTCATGGTGAGGGACCATGAAACCAAGAAACTAACTCAGTGGTACCTAGTGATGAAGGCATTCAGACACCAGACACCAATATGTCTAGATTCTTTGGAGGAGAAATAACAGCGTCATTCTATTCTCAGGACATATGTAAAATGTGGAAAAGCACCAAGAGGTTACTAAATGATTGGTTTTCACAATAAAATAGTTAAAATGTAAATAAAATGGATGAAGGAGCATTAACTAACTTCCTTCTTTCTGAACAATATATCAGTACTTTTGCTAGCCTTTCAGTGGTTGTGTATAAAATTCTACACTGATAATATCTTTTTTTTTAACAGCATGAATAGCAGTCTTCTGAACTTCATAAGAAAGACTTGAAGGAGGAAAGTTAAGCAGACAGGTTAATTAATAAATAACACATGATTTTAGAAAGCACTGGACAAAAATAAAAAATACACAACTAATAATGGCAACAATTTGCTGTGGGATGTTCTGTATGCTGTGAGTACGTGTTGCTCTGATTGGCTGATAAATAAAATGCTGATTGGCCCGTAGCCAGGCAGGAAGTATAGGTGGGGCAGGCAGACAAAGAGAATTCCGGGAAGAGGAAGGCTGAGTTAGGAATCTCCAGCCAGATACAGAGGAAACAAGATGTGAAGGCAGAACTGAAAAAAGGCACCAGCTACATGGCTAAGCATAGATAAGAATTATGGGTCAAGTGTAAAAACCAGTCAATAATAAGCCTGAGCTAATGGTCATACAATTCATAATTAATATTAAGCCTCTGTATGCTTATTTGGGTCTGAGCAGCTGCAGGACTGGGCAGGAGAAATTTATCATAACCACAGGGCCCAGGCAGGACAGGAGAAACTTCCAACTACAATAATTGAGTTTAAACAATTGAGTTTTAAACAATTGAGTTTAAAATAAGAATATGTGATATATATATGTGATATATATATATATATATATATATATATATATATATATATATATATATATATCACAAGAAAGAGATGAATACTTCTTAGAAGAATGATCAAGCTAAGTCATGTAAAATTTTGTTAAGTCAAATATGCACATTGAAATTAGAATACTACGGATAAAATGTATTATTTTAATGAATATAAATAAAATGAATAATCATTGTTACATTAAATATTAAGTATGAAAAAAATATTCATAAAATGAAATAGTTGAAGTTTCTTGGTACAGTGGATGGCAATTAAGGAACTCACAACTGATCAAAGTGTCAAGAATAGATGTCTGTGGAGTGTTGAGCCACAAATGGGACATCTATAGAACCTGCATATTTTGGTAAAATCATAATTTCTCAGTGTAGTTTCTTCTTAGAGTCTTTACCTCTCACAAATGACCCAGGTATGATTCCCAGCCTTCCAAACAAGGCTCAATGACAATTGTGGAAATTTGGGCCATAAAGACTGTAAAAGCCAGAGTTTGGGGACAAACAGAGCAAAACACTATCTTCTGGGTATGAAAGGCCCACTGCTCTCAGAACTCACAGCAGCTGTCATTGGCCTTTTCAAGAACTGCACAAGATCAAGCCAGTCAACATACTACTATGTAATGGAGAGAGAGGTTCATGTGCTCCAACTCCTGGCTAGGGAGGTATTGGCAATTGATGGCTTGCGGGAGAGGGAGAGCCATTTGACCCACCAGGGGTCATATCCCTAAAGAACATTGCCTCTCCCTCCTGCAAAAGTCAGTCCTGGTGGGTCAATGAGACTTCAGGGGATTGGCTCATACTCATGAGTATATGACATCACAAACTGAAATCATTGGGCTGTAAAAACAGGGGAGACAGACATGAACTTAGGAAGCATTAGGAGGAGGTAGGGGATCTGGGAGGAGTTAGGGGAAGGAGTGGCAGCTTAATATGATGGAAATAAATTTCATGCACGTATGAAATTCTCAAAATTAATAAAATACTAAACAACATAATGTATATGTGAATGCTGCCTGTACAGGGATTTCAGAAGCAGGAGCAAAAGTGCAAGTATGCTGCATCTTATAATGGGCAAAATGTGGAGCCAGAACTGTAAATTTAATGCTGAGTGTACTCTCCAGTCATGCTGAGCTGGCACAGGAGCTGGAAATTATTGAAGAATTCCCCCCAAACAAAGAAAAAATAGGGAAATCCCTGTGTCTGTTCAAATCCTTGGCTCAGAGAGCATCGCCGAGAGCCAGGCTGAAATGCACCACCTGGAAGGAATAGGAACAGAACAAAAGCATCAACAGCTGCAGATGGAAGAGAGTGACTTGGCAGATTGAAGCCAGTCTAGTTAACTGGCTCCTGTTCTGCAGAACACTGAAGAGACAAGAGCTACTGGGTAAAAATGTGAATGGTGTGCATGTAAGCGAGTAAGTGTGACTCTTTGTCACACAAACTGCAATAAATAGAAACAACTGAAGTGATCCATGTGAAAGGTGATGGTTTGCGTATGATAAGTATGTTTGCAAGATAAAAGAAAATATGATATAAATAAATGTAGGCTGAGGATCAAAACAGAGAAATTGTCCTTTGACCAAACTATGTATATTTATGAAAGTAAAATAAACTAATAATAGTATCAAACATTTTGTATGCAACTTTACAAAATACAGCAGCAAAATGATTGTGCTATGTAGGATCAACATAAGGTTGGAGAAAATAGAGGAAGGAATAGGATAGCTTCAAAGTACATCAAGAGAATGACTGGAAGGATGGCTCTGCAAATCAGAACACTTGCTTTTCCTGCAGAAGACCCACTTGGACTCAAAGTACCCACATGGCAGCTTACAACCATCCTAATTTCAGTTTCAGGGGATCCATCGCCCTCTTCTGGCCTCTCCTGACACACAGTGCTTCTATATACATATAAATAATAAATAAGTTTTAATAAAAATATAGCAAGAGATATGAGCAAATTCCATGAACAGAGACAAATTCTGAATATAAAAGAATAGATTCCCCCATTTGTAGGTATGCAGCCATTTTAACCTCAGAAAGGAAGTAAACAAACAGGAAACCTAGGAGACAACATATGTTAGGAAATAATGGCTGAAAACTTGCAGATATTCACTGGAAAATCTGAGAAGATTTCCCACCCCACCCCCCAAAAAAGAAAGAAACAGAAAAGAAAAAAAGGCATCAATTCCTAAGCTCATCACATGCACTCTGGTAAAATTAAAATGTGCAAAATGCTTGAAAACAAAATAATAAGTAACATGCTAAGAACAGCACAATAGAACTAACTTCTAACTAAAACTTCCAGAAATATGAATGCATTTTAACAGTTCTAAAGTACTGAAAAATTAAAAAAAAAGGATTAGCAGCCTAGAGTTCAATATGTAAAATAGAGACCGATTCATAGTAAAAAGTTTTAGAAATTACAAGTCAGTGCTTAGTACAATTTATGGAAAGCTGAGGGGGAGTTCTTTTATCTAAAGGAAAATCAATTAAAATTCAAATGACTAAAACAAAATGAAGACCATTAAAAAGATAAAGATGTGGATTTAAGAAATACTGTGTAGGACTGGGGGAATAGCTCAGGCAGTAAGAGCAGGGGTTACAGAGCAAGAAGACCTGATTTGAATATCCAGTGCCCCCATAGAACAAAATTTGAGCCTGGCTACCTGTGTCCAAGGCTGTAGCACCACCAGCAGGGGTTACAGAGCAAGAAGACCTGATTTGAATATCCAGTGCCCCCATAGAACAAAATTTGAGCCTGACTACCTGTGTCCAAGGCTGTAGCACCAGCACTGTGGGAACAGAGACATGAAAAGAACTGGGATTTGGTGGGCAACCAGTGTAGGTGAAACAGCAAGTCCCAGGCTTAATGAGACACATTGTTATAAGAGAATAAAGAGGAAAGGAATAGATCAGGATACTTGATGTCCTTTGGCTTCAGAACACATGCACACAAATGCACTCTCACACATGTGTGTGCATATACAATGTACCCCACACATGCACACAAAAGAAATACTATGTATATACCTATAATATGTATTTAAGATCACCAAAAGAAGAGTCATTTGATAAGCAAAAAATATGCCTTGTCATTTATGGTTCTATTTTAAACAGATGTAGTGTGTGACAAAATATTATGAGTTATGGGAGTAGGTCATTATTCTGAAGCAAATTTTTTTTATAGATTATCAGTGATGATTTAAAAATTACTGTAAGTATATTGAAGTACCCTTTTGGAAACATGTTTTAATCCTTCCAGAGTGAATCAAAGATTCAAAGAGTATAGTAATATAATAATTAAAATAATGTACATATATAGCCCATCAAGGACTTAGTGAAAAAGATGGCAGGAATAAAATAAAATAAAATAAAAATTAGGGAACATAAAACATAAATTAGAATAAAAGAGAAAATTTCAGATCTAAAACAGCAATAACATTAAAATGGTCTAAATACTCAAAAATAAAATGGCAGTGTCTGTTAGACTGGATTTTAAAAAGGAGTGGTATTTGTTTACAAGTGGCCAGATTTAACTGTAAAACCTACCAGTAAATAAGTGGTAAAATTTTGGGGAAAGTTGTATAATACACAATACACTTAGGAACACTGAACTTTCTACATTCATATTTAGAGATATTGGCCTCCTTGACAAGGAATCACACCAGAAACAGACAGAGGTCTGCTTCAAAATGATGACTTGATCCACACAAGAATTCACTCTTACGAAACATCCATGATAGGTTGTGGGAGGCCAGCTCCCACTTTTTCCAAGGGTACTCTTGAGGAAAGAAGGATAAGAAATATTTAGATAGAAAGATAATGTGGAGAAGAAACAGACAGAAACACAGAATAGCTTCAGGAGGACCTGGATCAATATCCATCAGCCTCTTTTGTCTTTTCAAAAGGGCTTTTTATAGACATGCCAAGGGGCAGGGCAAAAAGACCTCCCCCTACCACAGCCAAGTGCAGACCCTTTCAAACACCTGGTAACCATGAATATGGACAAGCCATCTCTTAATATAGCCCTGCTGGGTAAAGAGAGCTCAGATCTCACTAGGAAACATCTGTGGGCCCCCACAATAGGTATGGCACTGATAATGAAGTTTTCTTTTATTGTGTGTGTTTTGTGGGTGTGTGCATATGAACATATGGGTATGTGTCTGTGTATGTGTGAGTGTGGAGGCCAGAGGTTAGCCTTGGGTGTCTTTTGTAATCATCTTCATCCTGAGATTTTTGAGACAGGGCCACTCACTTAACCTAGAAATTACAGCTTCAGGGCACCTCCGGTCTTCTCTTGCTCAGAGCTAGGATTATAAACACACTCTTCTGAGAATGGTGTTTTACACATGTGTTAGGCATCTGAATTCAAGTCCTTATGCTTGTATTTCAGTCACTGTAGAGACTGAGACATCACCTCTCTGACCCAATTATACAGACATTTTTAAACCTATTCTATTCATTTTTAAATTTTTTAAATTTATTCTTGTCTCATACAATACACCCTTGCCACAGATTCCCCCCCTCCACCCCTCCTAGTCCCACCTTCCACCTCCATCTACCCCAGATCCACTCCCCATCTCCTGTCTTTCCCCAGAAAAGAGAAGGCATCCCAGGGACACCAGCCAAACATGGCACAACAAAACATGATAAGATCAGGCACAAGCCCTCATATCAAGGTCAAGGCTGGGTAAGGCAACTCAGTAGGAGCAAAAGGGACCCAAGAGCAGGCAAAAAAAATCAGAGATACCCTCAATTCCACTGTCTGGAGTCCCCCTTGAAAAAACCAAACCTGCAACCACAATATATACACAGAGGACCTAGCACAGACCCATGTAAGCTCCATAATTACTGCTTAAATCTCTGTGAACCCCCATGAGCCCTGCTTTGTTGATTCCACAGGGCCATACTCCCCTGGTGTCCTTGAAACTTTTGGCTCCCATATTCCTCTCCCCCTCTTCCATGGGGTTCTCTGAGCTCTGAAGTAAGGTACCAAAAGGAGACCTCCAACCTAGGCTCTCTCTCTATCTAATGTTTGGCTATGGGTCTGCATCTGCTCCCATCACATACTGGAGGCAGCCTCTCTGATGATGACTAGATTAGGTACTGATCTACGATTATAACAGAAAATAATTAGGATTAATTTCCTTATATATATATATATGTATATATATATATATATATATAATTTCATAATTATTATTTATTTATTATTATTACTCAGCCAGTAATGTTTGTTTCTACCCTAGGTCTCTGGGTTATCCTACCTCCTGTTTCTGGCTATCCAGGCAGTATTGGGCATTGGCTCCCTGTCCTAGTTTGGGTCTCAAATTAAACCAGTCAATGGCTGGCCACTCCCACAAGTTCTGTGCCACCATTGCCCCAACAGATCTTGCAGGCAGGACAGCTTGTATGTTGAAAATTTTGTGGCTGGGTTGGTGTTCCAGTCCCATCACTGTAAGTCTTGCCTGGTTACAGAAGATGACTGACTTAGGCTCTATATCCTTCATTACTAGGAATCCTTGCTAGGGTCACCATCATAGATTCAAGGGAATTTTCACATCGTCCCTTTCCCATTATAAAATTTTTAAAAATATACTTTTGAAATGAAAATTAATTATAATATTTTTCCTTCCCTTTCTTCCCTCCAACCCCTCCCACATACTCCCCCACTGCTGTGGGATGGTCTGTATGTCAAATTGCTCTGATTGGTCAATAAATAAAATACTCATTGGCCAGGGGCCAGGCAGGAAGTATAGGCAGGACTAACAGAGAGGAGAATTGAGAGAACAGGAAGGTGGAATGAGACACTGCCAGCTGCCACCATGACAAGCAGCATGTGAAGATGTCGGTAAGCCACGAGCCACGTGGCAAGGTATAGATTTATAGAAATGGATTAATTTAAGATATAAAAACAGTTAGCAAGAAGCCTGCCACAGCCATACAGTTTGTAAGCAATATAAGTCTCTGTGTTTACTTGGTTGGGTCTGAGTGGCTGTGTGACTGGCGGGTGACAAAGATTTGTCCTGACTGTGGGCAAGGCAGGAAAACTCTAGCTACACCTCACTCCTTTCACTTTCTCAAACTCATTGTCCCCTTTTCTTTAATCGCTGTTATTATATATATATATATATATATATATATGTATATACATATACATATATATAATATTTTACACACATACACATCTAAATGTATAAACACAACATTTTGTCCACATGATGTTTGAATGTGTATGATTTCAGGGCTGGCCATTTGGTACTAGATAACCACCTGGGGGCTCTTCCCTGGAGAAGGCTATATCTGCCCTCAGCATTTTTAAGTTTCCTGTATTTTATTCCCCCTATGGGTGAGGTGTCCTGAGATTTCCCATCTTCTATGTTAGCACATCTATTGGTATTGTCCTTGTGCAGGTGTTATTTAGGAAACCATGTGGTTGAGACTTCCCTGTTAGCATTCCCCTGCCATTCTAGAAGACACAACCTCATAGCACACTTGCTGTTCTGGTGCTTAAAATCTTTCTGTCCCCCTTTCTAAGATGTTCCCTGGGTATAAGGTATAGAAGTTGTATTGTAGATGAATCAGTTGGATTTGGGCAGCATGCCATCACTTGTAGCACGAATCCTAATTGGTTTTAATAAAAAACTCAGGGCCAGATATTAGGGTAAATGCTGAAAAGTCAGAGAGACAAAGGAACAAGCCACAGCCACTTCTCACCTCACCAACTCCTTAGCCAAATGGCACTGAGCTCCTTTCTCCTCCTGCCTTATATTTCTTTTTCCACCCAGCCATATCACTTCCTGTCTTAACCTACCTAATGCTAGGATTAAAGGCATTTGTGCCTCATAAGTACTGGGAGCAAAGGCATGAGATCCCAAGTTCTGGGATTAAAGGTGTGTGGTCCCACTGCCTGGCCTCTATGACTAACTAGTGGCTAGCTTTGCCCTCTGATCTTCAGGCAAGCTTTATTTGTTAGATCATGCACAAAATACAACACAAGTTGTTCTCTGAATTTTGATTCATTGCTATTTTATGTCATGATGGCTGTTGTAAAGAGAAGTTTCTTTGGTGAGGGATAAAAACTACATTTATCTAAGAAAGCTCCATATTGATTTCCAAAGTGGTTGTACAAGCTTGCATTCCCACCAGCAGTGGAGGAGAGTTCCCCTAGTTCCACATCCTCTCCAGCATAAAGTGTCTTCAGTGGTTTTTTTTTCTTTTCTTTATTTTATTTTACAATATTATTCAGTTCTACATAACAGCCACAGATTCCCTTGTTCTCCCCCTTCCTGCTCCCCTTCCCTTCCCCCCAGCCCACCCCCCATTCCCACCACCTCCAGATCAAGGCCACCCCCGAGGACTGAGATCTACCTGATAGACTCTGTCCAGGCAGGTCCAGTCCCCTCCTCCCAGATTGAGCCAAGTGTCCCTGTATAAGTCCCAGGTTTCAAACAGCTATCTCATGCAGTGAGCCCAGGACCTGATACCACTGCCTAGATGCCTCCCAAACAGATCAAGCCAATCAACTATCTCACCTATTCAGAGGGCCTGATCCAGTTGGGGGCCCCTCAGCCTTTGGTTCATAGCAACATAGCAGGATACAAGATCAACTCAAAAAAATCAGTAGCCCTCCTATATACAATGGACAAAGAAACTGAGAAGGAAATCAGAGATATATCACCCTTTACAGTAGCCACAAATTACATAAAATACCTTGGGGTAACACTAACCAAGCAAGTGAAGGACCTATATGACAAGAACTTTAAGTCCCTGAAAGAAGAAATTGAAGAAGATCTCAGAAAATGGAAAGATCTCCCATGCTCATGGATAGGCAGGACCAACATAGTAAAAATGGCAATTTTACCAAAAGCAATCTACAGATTCAATGCAATCCCCATCAAAATACCAACACAATTCTTCATAGACCTGGAAAGAATAATACTCAACTTCATATGGAAAAACAAAAAACCCAGGATAGCCAAAAGAATCCTGTACAATAAAACAGGATAGCATCGCAATCCCTGACTTCAAGCTTTACTATAGAGCTATAGTAATAAAAAAACAGCTTGGTATTGACATAAAAACCGACATGTGGACCAGTGGAATTGAATTGAAGACCCTGACATTAACCCACACACTTATGAACATATAATTTTTGACCAAGAAGCCAAAAGTGTACAATGGAAAAAAGAAAGTGTCTTCGGTGTTTTTGATCTTAGCCATTCTGACAGGCGTAAGGTGGTATCTCAGAGATGTTTTGATTTGCATTTCCCTGATGATTAGGGATGTTGAGCAATTCCTTAAATGTCTTTCAGCCAATTGAGTTTCCTCTGTTGAGAATTCTCTGTTTAGTTCTATAGCCCATTTCTTAATTGGACTGTTGGTCATTTTGATGTCTAATTTCTTGAGTTCCTTATATATTCTGGATATCAGTCTTCTGTCAGATGTGGGGTTGGTGAAGATCTTTTCCCATTCTGTAGGCTGTCGCTTTGCCTTGTTGACAGTATCCTTTGCTTTACAAAAGCTTCTCAGTTTCAAGAGGTCCCATTGATTGATTGATTCTCTCAGTGTCTGTGCTACTGGTGTTATATTTAGGAAGTGATCTCCTATGCCAATGTGTTCAAGACTACTTCCTACTTTCTCTTCTAGCAGGTTCAGAGTAGCTGGATTTATGTTGAGGTCCTTGATCCACTTGGACTCAAGTTTTGTGCACGGTGGCAGATATGGATCTATTTGCAGCCTTCTACATGTTGATATCCAGTTATGCCAGCACCATTTGTTGAAGATGCTTTCTTTTTTCCATTGTACACTTTTGGAGTGCCAGGAGTCTAATTAGCGAGAAAGAAGAGGGTTTATATGAGCGAGAATTGTTGAAACCAAGGTTGGATAAAGCACAGGGACAAATAGCCAAATGAATGGAAACACATGAACTATGAACCAAAGGCTGAGGGGCCCCCAACTGGATCAGGCCCTCTGAATAGGTGAGACAGTTGATTGGCTTGATCTGTTTGAGGGGCATCTAGGCAGTGGTATCAGGTCCTGGGCTCATTGCATGAGTTAGCTGTTTGAAACCCGGGACTTATGCAGGGACACTTGGCTCAATCTGGTAGGAGGGGACTGGACCTGCCTGGACTGAGTCTATCAGGTAGATCTCAGTCCTCGGGGGAGGCTTTGCCCTGGAGGAGGTGGGAATGGGAGGTGGGCTGGGGTGAAGGGGAGGGGGGCAGGAAGGGGGAGAACAAGGGAATCTGTGGCTATTATGTAGAACTGAATGGTATCGTAAAATTAAAAAAACCTACATTTATCTGTGGATATAAGGATAAATATTTATATGGAGTTAAAAGTTTAAGTGGGTCAACTTCATGGGACTAGTGAGGTCATGGATCTTGGAGAAGAATCTATTACTGTCATTTAACTAATCCAGCCCAGTTCCTAACCACACTCTAAATAATAGAGTTTTTAAAGTTGTAAAGCAACATCCAATATAGTTGGAAAAGGAAATAAACCTAATTATCTTTTGAAACTTTATATCATCTCTCTAAACACTAGGACAAATTGACAATTAATTAATCACTTACTGAAAACTCAGCAAGATGAAAGATATCTGAATGCTACTACCTGCCACATTAATATAAGTGTTTGGGAGTAAAAAATGAACAGTTATTTCATCGATGAAACCATGTGAGAGACAGGTACACTTAGAAAAGACATTCAGAATTTTTAATGATTAGGGACACTTGAATTTAGTATAGCATAGTGGTTCTAAGATATTTGGCTAAAAATGTGGTGATTGCTATTACCTATACAATGGAATCCTACTGAATAAAGATGAAATAAACTATTGATCTTGGTACTATTGATGAATTAAACTGGCAGTATTTTTAAAACACTATATAGCCTAATACTAATGATTGAAAAGTGAATGATTCTATTTATATAATACCATAGAAAAGGCAAAGCTACTGTAATAAATCAGTAATAAGTCAGATAGAAAATTTCAGGCACATAAAGAATATATGAAGCTATAAGAGAATGTTATTAATTAGGAAACAATGCAAATCTCATTAATTAGTTTCAGATATATTTTCTTGCTGCAATCCATGCATTCTATAAAAAATGGGAAGATTAGTTTTTGGTGGGAGAAAAAGTCTTCTTATTTTTATCTACTAAGCAGGCATACATATATTATACAATATATGCATGAATGATGTATTCATGATATTGATATTTTATGGAAGAAACAAAATGCCACAAATTCTCCTTGGGAAGTTACAATGATAAGAGATTGGGAAACACCACAATACAATGCAATGAATTTATAAATTACAAAGAGATTTGGTGTCTCCTATTTTACTTTTAATGGATTAGTATGCACTACAATTTTGTGGAATATTTGTTTACACTGTGTAAAGATGTGTCACTGTGATTGGTTTAATAAAGAGCTGAATGGCAAGTAGCTAGGCAGGAGAGAATAGGCAGGATTTCTGGAGAGAGAGAGAGAGAGAGAGAGAGAGAGAGAGAGAGAGAGAAAGAGAGAGAAAATATTCTGGGAAGAAGAGAGGTGGGGGAGACTCCAGGGAGACAATGAAGAAGTCAGACATATGGTAGAGAGTAGAAATAACTAAGCCATGTGGCAGAGCATAAATTAATAAATATAGGCTAATTTAAGTAATAAGAGCTAATCAGCCAGGCGGTGGTGGCGCACGCCTTTAATCCCAGCACTCGGAAGGCAGAGCCAGGCGGATCTCTGTGAGTTCGAGGCCAGACTGGACTACCAAGTAGTTCCAGGAGAGGCGCAAAGCTACACAGAGAAACCCTGTCTCAAAAAACAAACAAACAAACAAACAAAAAAAAAGAGCTAATGGGACAAGCCTAAGCTAAGGCTGAGCTTTCATGATTAATAATAAGTCTCTGTGTCATTATTTTGGAGCAGCTGGCAAGACAGAGCAAGACTCACTACATATGGCATCCAATTTGGGATCATGTATTTCACATAAGACATGAGAAACCTTTATAAAAAGTTTAAAAAATTCCAAACAAACAAACATGGAGTCACACATGACTTTCTAGTCCTGCAGTCTCCCAGGCAAGCTATGGTGTCCTTCCCTTGACTACTGACAGTATAGATATGGCCCTGGGCCTTTGCCTGTGGACTTGAGCCAACCAGTGCCATCTGCTTCACTGAATGGTGGGTTTAAGGCTTGGCCCATTTGGTCAAAGAATGCTACAGGCACTTAGTAAAGCCAGTTCCAGACACCAGAAACATCTAAAATGGTACAATATTCTTAAAAAGGTACTTAGGTGCTTAAGAAAGAAAATGGGTATAGACAGTCATAGAAAAAAATAGTTTAAAAATTATAAAGTCTTTGAAAAGAGAATAGAAGAATATTAAAAAAAAGCCATGTAGGAATGGGAACTATTATAACATTGGAAGTTAGGACCTTATATGATGCTTTGTTGACTTTAAATTTTTCAAATGCTAATGAACAGAGAAGGACAGCTGGTGACAGACATTAGATTGTGGAAGAGACTGCTGAATTAAACCAACCTATATACTTTAAGGTAGTCTTGGCTTCAGATTGGAAGTTGGACAATGTTGTGTTGGGGAGAGGTTGTGTTTTTATTTCTACAGGAAATAAAAGGCTATGGATTCTGTCAACATTGATTAAGATCAGATTTTACTAGGAGAGACCTGAAGATCTTGGCTACAGACATGAAGAAAAAAAACAAGGAAGAATACAGGAGGGTGATGTATATGCTGATCCCTTGATATAAGAATATCTCTGAGACTGGGTGAGACATGATAAATGTTGTTGGCTATAGAGTCCTCATGACTTATTATTACATGCCATCCTTTCTTATAACATGGATAGATTTATATTACAGTTTGGTTATGCAGTCCAAACAGACTTATAAATTTGACAAATGCCGTTTATTTCCTCAAACATAATACAGCTAGCTCTCCCATGACTTGATCATTATCCCAATTTTTTCAGGGTTCCCTAAAGATACTGTTGCCCCCAGACAACAGGAAGCAATATAGAGAATATGACACCCATAGTCACAAGGGGTGGACTGGGTGGTTTCTGGTAGTTCAGTGAATATTTGTCATTGTTTCGGGGGGTTATCTGCAAGTTGTTACTGGTCATGGTCACATAAAGACTAAACAAAGGAGGTTGGACTCTAGGATTTCTTTCTGAAGAGAGAAAGAGGGGTGTAGGAATAATAATTTTAAAAAGTAGATTATCACATCTATTTTAAACTAAAAAGCAATTATTAATCTCAAATATTTTACATTGGTATGGATTTTTGTATAGTGACACAAATTTAAGATTATTTTTCTTATACTGTTATATGTGTTTCTACTCTTGCTTAAGGTATTGTACCTATGCAGCTCATTTAAAAATGTAAGATATACTTAAGAAATACAGGTTAGTAGGATTTTTTCAAGGTTAAACAGAGATATTTTTAAAGAGATAGGAAGTCTTCAAACATTTCAGAGACCTACAGAATATGTAATTTAAGATGTCTTAATAAGCCAAGGCTTTTCATGACAATGAGACACATCTGCTCCTGGCAGCACTGATCTACTTCAGAGAAGATGAAGGATACTGACGAACCTCCATATGGAGTTTGGTTTCTTTGTGGCAAAGTTAGCCACTGGGCAAAGAACCTTTACTTCCCTGACTACTGACAGTATGTTGTCCAAACTGAACAAGCAGGACACAAAAGCAGTTAACTGTCAAATTTGCCAAGACAGGGTAGGTCAGTCCCTCATAATTCCTACATCACAGAAAAGTCTGTCAAATATTCTAAGCTTGTAGGCTTTGGATGGATGTCCCAATGTTGCAGAGGAACCTTGGGTTATTGTCTAGGCAGCTAGCTCTTTCTGTCATTTCTATAGTTTTGGGAGTTGCTTGCTCTGCACTTCCTTTTTACTCAGATAATATTATATCCATTTTGGGTCTTCCATGGGGTTGAAGATAGTTACAGTTACACTTTTCCTTGTTACCAAATTCAGAAAAGAAATTCACAAAAGAGGTGTAAAATGTATAAGGTTGAAAGACATAAATGCTTAAGTTGTCTATCTAAGAAAATGTCTTAAGGTCTAAAAAGATATTTTTAGGATGGTAATGCAATTTATGATAAAAAATGATTTAGGTATAAAACTTTGGACTCATCAAGATAGAATAAATAATAGTAGTTTCTCCAAATTTGCCAAATACATATGGACTAGATATTATAAATGTAATCCCTACTTAATAATTGTTCTTATTGTATATAGTTTTATTGTGTTAGATGTAAAACAATTCCCTTTTTATTTAGAAAAAAGGGGGAAAATGTTGCAGGATCTGTTTTTACATGGTGTAAAGATGTGTCACTGTGATTGGTTTAATAAAAAGCTGAATGGTCAATAGCTGGGCAGAAGAGACTAGGCAAGATTTCTGAAGAGCGAGAGAACTCTGGGAAGAAGGGGGAGACACTAGGGAGACACTGAAGAGGTCAAACATATGGTACAGAGTACAGGTAACCAGCAAAGTAGCAAAACATAGATTAATAAAAATGGGTTAATTTAAGTTATACAAGCTTTTGGGACAAGCGTAAGCTAAGGCTAAGCTTTCAGAAAAAAAAAAATCTTGTGTCATTATGTGGGAGCTGGCTGATGGGACAGAGAAAGACTTGGTACATTATATAGCCTCTTGATTTAAATTCTATATATTTGACAAAATATAAATAATTACCTTAAGTTCCTAGAAAGTAACACCCAGGTGATTTAATTTGATGGAAAAATTATTTTTCAATAAGTGATAGTCTTTTCCTTTTTTGTGTGGAAATCTCGTCCTCATAGAAAACAGTATTATTGTGTATTATTATACAGAATCAACTTTGATAATGGGTTTAAATGAAAAGATTAAAACAAAGGTCAAGGATGATGGTAGTCTACACTTTTAATCCCAGCACTCCAGTGGCTGAGGCAGGCAGATCTCTATGAGTTTGAGGTCAGCTTGATCTATATAATACTTTTCAGTCCATCCAAGCCTACATAGTGAGGCCCTACATCAAAATAAACAAACAGCATAAAGCAAAATTTTCCAGAAACACGTCCAGTACTTAGCAAGCTGATGCAGAATATTCATAAATTTGAGAAAATCTTTGTTACATAAGGAGTTAAGGACAACCCTGGATGCTTAACATGATCTCTTTCCAAAAAAAAAAAAAAAAAAAAAAACCTTTAGAGTTCAATATAGTGCTTTCATAACTGTCCTAATGACTTTGTTTACTTATTAGCAACAAGAAAGAAAGGGAGTGGGGATGGAAGGAAGGAGGGAGAGAAGGGGAGAGGAAGGGAAGGAAGCAAGAAGCAACAGACTCTTCAGGCTAGGAAAAGATGGAATTCAAAAACCTGCAAGCAGAATTAAAACTTTTGTATATGATAAGACATAATTAAGTAAATGGAATGTGACTTCATAGGCACTATAAAAGTATTCAAAGTATGTATGTCAAACATAGTTGAGGCTTTGTATATTCTATATGTATGCAAAAAATAAGAATGTGATTTCTTCCATAACAGGGTAGGAAGTAACACAATTAAAAGGAAAAGCAAAGATTTGAATAGCCACTTAACCAAGTAAGTTATACTAAAAGGTAAATAAACTCACGAGTCGCTCTATTAGTCATCATAAAGACACAAGTTTTAAAAGTGATAGCTCTCTCACATATGTACAAACACACAAAATTATATATATATATATATGTATATATATATATATATATATATATATATATATATATATCATAAAATACACAGATACATAGATGATAGAATAAAATTGTAGAATGCTGGTGATGCCTGGTGCTGATGATCAGGAGTGATCGAGTGCAGTTACTGTTGTAGGAAATGTAAAGTGGTAAAACAATTTTGCAAAAATAGTTTAACAGTTTCTTGATGAGTTAAATGTACACATGCTCAATGGCAAGAAATTCATTTCCAGATGCTGACCCAGAAGAGGTTCAAATAAAGTTCAAATAATGCCCATAAAGCAACCCAAAACTTCAGTTTTATATGGAACAACAAAAAAATGTCCACCCACCAGAAAACTGATAACCATTGTGGTATAATGACACAGGGCACTAAGACAAATTTGTCAAGTGAGATATGAATGGCTGAATTTCAAACAGCTATTGACGGTAATATGTGCTGTGTTATTCCATTTCCATAAACTTGGAGCACAGGGAAGATTAATATATGGTGTTACAAAGAAGAGCCACAGCTTTCTTGAGGATTGGAAGGGATTTACTGAATGGGGCAGAAGACAATTAGATATATTTTATTTTTTAATCCAGATGATAGTTATATAGGTATAGACAGGAAGTTTTATGATTCATCAGACTTTATGTAAATTTTATGCCAATAAAAGTAGTGTTCAATACCTGTACAAATCATCATTCTATAATCAGCTATAAGTATGAATTTCCATAAATCACATCTCAGTATTTACTATCACTTGAATTTGTAATATCCAAGAGAAGGCAGAACTAAACCTTCCCTTTCTGCTTTTTATTTTTGTTTCTTTTGTCCTTTTTTACTGTTATTAATTTTTGATGGATTGCTCACTTCCAAGCTGTGATTATTTTCTCTTTTGAAATTCATTCATTTTGAATTTTCAAATTCTGTTTTATATTTAGATACAATTATAGATATGCTACCTTGGATATACTTGAGCCTTATACTTAATTAACTTAATGATCTTTTTTAGCTCTGTGGTTACTTTCTGGGCCTATATCACACTGGAGCATGGTTGACTTACTGGAAGCTACACCCTCAGAGAAAACTATTTCTATGCCATCTCTAGAATCCTTGATTAGTTCCAGAATAGTAATGACTTTAACCTGAGATAGATACTCAGTCTAAATACCATCATTTGTAGTATTTTTATTTATGGTTTAGGGCAGCGGAGTCATACTTTTATGGGAAAACTAACCCTTATATTGCTATATAGATCAGTCTGATGTTGAGCTCATGGCCTTCCTGCTTCAGCCCCCTGAGTGCTGGGATGATGGACTTTTACCATCACCACACATTCCTTCACTTGTGAATATTTGAAAGTACTCTTGTCATTTTATTTTCTGAGAAGATATTGTGCCTGGAATGAGCCTTGTAGACTCATACTTTCAAAAGTCATGTTGTATGCCTTATTTTCTTCTTATAATCCCATCTACTACATATCACTTCCTGTTTGTCAGGAGTTGAGATTCACAGACAAATGAAGTGACTAGATTTTTACCAATGTAGTTCTAAGAATTCTTCACTATTTTGCCAATTTTTGTCTTTTGCCCCTTCATCTCTGTCATTATGCTCTCAAAGATCACAGATTGGAACTCTACTTGAAGGGCTATACCAGGTCCCAGCATGGTAAACATGGTGATGGCAGGCCTTGCCCTTCCCTCTCCTCTTTTTCTTGTAAACCATGGATTACATCCCTAAAGCTAGCTACCAAGGTCTATTCCCTTATTTGGATACTTTCTTATGCCACATTCATTCCTAAGATTAATCACCAAGGTCCAACAACCAAAGTAGTGAAGTCCAGCAATTACAAGCCTTATTTTGTCTAACCTATTAACATACCAAATCAAAATATACCAGCACATCGTAGCCCATTCTAACACAGACCTCCCTCATTTTCCTCTTAAAAAAATCAAACATGAAAGGTCATTTGCTGCTGTTTTCTGCTTGAGTCAGAAAACACCCACTTTACCTTTATTATCCATTTAATAAAAGGTCTCTCTATGAAAACAGGTGTTTGAGTGTGGTTTGTTCCTAAACTTGGGGAGGGAAAAACCCTCTATGTACAGGTCCCTTCAGTACTCAAGTTGCAGTTTTCTACTTCTTCCCATGTTTGTTTGATCCCTAACAATGCTTTTGCATTGAGCATTCTGTTTAAGATCTCAGATTGTTTCTTCAAATTTTTCACAATCAATTGCTAATTATACTTGTGATGAACATATGCACTAAAATTCTGATGTCTAGCTCATCCTACACAAAGACTAATGTAGTCTATGAACAAAGGACTGCTAGGCCATACCCATTCCAACTAAATACTGTTGGTTTCTCTCTTTAATCATAAGCAGCTTAAAGATGCTATTTATCTTAAGAATAATTTTTAACTTCAATTAAGAATTTAGCTTCAATAATTATGCATTTTTGGTCTATCTTTTCTCACCAGTATATAAGCTACATCAGAGACTGTCTTCATTACTAGAATAATGACAGAGACAGGGTAGATTCACATTTCAAATCTGAGTTTTACTGAAAATAAATTATTTGAAGACTGTGTCTTAACATATAAGCTAGGAATGTTCAAAGTAAAGGGATAGAGAAGTGTCATGAACAGGTAATATTAAAGTGGAAAGTGATCTTATGATTGCAAAAAATTTAATATGCTTTTACTTAAGCTAACTTTCTGGCCAAATTTATTGAAACATGTATAAACTAAAGTATTGTTCTGAACTTTCTATAAGGCAATTATAAATAACAAAACCTAAAAAAGGTTAATGGTATTTTATATTGCATTATACTTCCTTGGTGAATGCATTTTTAAATATGAAGACTTGAACTCAGTTCCTTATGAAGTGGGACAACATCAAATGTTGAAAAATGGTAGAAAGACATAAGAACCTCAATGGTCTAGTCCTCAAGTGCCAAGAAAAAGCAGATTTCTAATCCTGCTGAACATATGAGGCTGTGCCAAAATCTGTGTCATCTGGTGAGTCCTGGACAGGCTTCCACTGTACAAGAGACAGTGGTCATTGGTCTTCAGAGGTGAGAAAAGAAGGAATAGGCGTTGGAGTGACTTGACAACTTTGAATTAAACAGACTTCTTTTTTTTTTTTTTTTTTTTTTTTTGGTTTTTCGAGACAGGGTTTCTCTGTGTAGCTTTGCGCCTTTCCTGGAACTCACTTGGTAGCCCAGGCTGGCCTCAAACTCACAGAGATCCGCCTGGCTCTGCCTCCCAAGTGCTGGGATTAAATGCGTGTGCCACCACCACCCAGCTAAACAGACTTCTTATGTGGAATTATTACTAATGCCATTTTAGCTTTTGCTTCCTTATTCTTGGTAGCTTTTAAAAAGCATTTACATGTTGTATCTTGAAGCATTCCACTAAGCCTGGCCTGAGTTCTAAAATGATAAGCTGTCTTAAATACTTCCATTGCCTCATTACTAGGAAGCAAAAAGATTCTCAAGAGGAAATATCCAAATAATTTAATTATTTGTCCAATTGACGACAAAGACATGTTATCTTTGGCTTCTACCTTTCTTCTTCCCTTAGATGAAGGAAATATCTGTTAAGACAAATGGATAGATGCAGAATGTTAAGTGAAATGAGATAAAGGACTAAAAGATACATGCAGCAAGGGAAACTCCTTGGTAGAGCTTAATAAAAATGTGAGAGTGCATTTAGTTAATTAATATTAATTCTATAACAAGGAGCAACAAAGCCATGCTTTCTGAATAACACATTAAGTTATCTTAAAAATTCAAACTTGGTCTATGATTTATTAGTCATATGTGTAGTATTATGTCCACTATACAGATGATTCCACTGAAGTTCAGATATTTTGAATCTAAATCCCTCAAATCTGTAAATCATGGGCATGGATATGAGTTAAAAAAGGATAATGGTATGTACTCTTTTTAAATAGAAAGGATTAACCTGCTGTACCATGGATCCATTTGTATGTAACTGGACAGTAAAATATTTGTTATAAAATTGAAATGCTTATAGAGCTTATCACCAATTACATGTATTTAAAATCATTTTAAACAATACATTTTTAAATACAGTATTGAAATGAAGAGTTAGATACATTTGATAATATGGAAACTATCAAACCTGAGAATGAATTCTTTATTGCTCACTCATTTCAGTTCTAAATTATCCCTAATCTGTACCCAAATCAAGATTGATTCCAAACACAGCCTTTGTCTAGACTAACCCTCTTTTGATAAAATATTCAGTGTTCAAAAAACTATATGAAGAGGTTAATGATGTCAGTTCCTCTGCATCATAAAGTTCTTATGGTGTGTTCAGCAAACAGTATTTTTAATGAGCTCAGTTGTCTCAAAGATATAAGTATGCTAAGGAATCCACAAAGATAAAGTATGCATCATACAGCACTAATCATAATGAGTTAATTAGGTGTTAATGTGGGTTTTACTCTCATTAGGATTTAATGAACTGGATGTTTAACTGTTCAGTTAGCATTTCCATCATCATAGTCTAGTAAGGACATAGTCTCTTCCACCATAGAACTTAATAGAAGAGTAGTTTTTGTTGTAAATTAGTCCCAAAGGAAAACCTTCCCATTTCTCAACTGTACATCTTGTGCTGGACCATAGTAGGTGGTAAAGTTGAACAAGCTCTGAATTGCACACCATTTTTTCCTTTAAACTTTATTTGTGTGTGTGTGTGTGTGTGTGTGTGTGTGTGTGTGTGTGTGTGTGTGTGTGTGTGTGTGTGTGTTTGCAGGTGCCCACAGGCAAGGAATGAACATTGGATCCACCAGAGCTAGAGTTCTAGGGTTCCAGGTAGTGGTAGATTGCCCAACCTGGGAGCTGGAAACCAAACGCCATCAAGGGTTTCCCAGTTCTCTTCTAAAACAACTTCTGTTTCTGATTAGTCATATAATTAGAAGGGAGAAGTTGCCTTCTACCATAATTCTCAAAGGTGCTGAAAGGTCACCATGCCTGTGCTCTTGAATTAATAGTCTTTTGTGAGTTGGTGTCAAAGAAAATTCATTAAATTGTAATTATGTGTGTCAGGTGCCATCCCAGGAGTTTTGACAAGTGCTATTTTTTAAAAGCCCTGTTACAAATCTACTTTTACCAATACTTATTCCATTATTAAGCTAAGGCTGACAAAACAAAGAATTGCTAAAAGTAACATTAAATACACATGTAAGCTGAAGTTGCAATAAATCATTTCAAGGATTCAAAATAGTTCAAGGATTATAAATGTATTTTTTACTGAAATTCCTTATTTACAGATCCCCTAAAAGTGGGAAATAATCACCATTTCTCCATACATTGTTACTTAAAAAACGAATCTGCAAAGAAGATAGTATTTCAACCATAAATATGCTATGGTAAACCCAACCACAGTATGGTTTAGCTAATGTTCACTGGGCAGATCAATGATTATAAGTTTTACATTCATTGTGTGTAAACTAAAGAAGATGACCTTTCCTTTAGTGCTGTAGAAAATTTAGTTAAAAGCAGGGTCTTTGTCACCTATTTTTTCTTTCAAACATCTACAAATGGAGACCCAGAAAAGACACTATTGGGAACCCCAGAAATTATTGAAGTTCAGACCAATTACTTACCCTATAGCATCAATCCTTTTCATAGAGACCCATGTAGCACAGTACCCAGAAATATCATTTCAAATCTATCCACCTGTACAAAAGCACATACATGTACTTGCAGCAGTAGAATGTTGCCATCCTAATAAGTTTCCCATTTTCTAAGTTTGACTTAACACATCTCAAGGGATGAATATGAATACATAGCTTTAGAAATTCTTTTTTCCTCAATATGCCACGTTTTATTGATACTCATGGGAGATCTGGCCTTTCCTAAACAGAAATGGAGGAGGAGTGGACTAGAGGGTAGGAACAGAGGAATGGGTGGGGGTGTGGACTGGGAGGAGAGGAGGGAGGGGAAACTGAGACAATGACATAAAATAAATAAATGAGTAAATAAATAAATCCTTAAAGTTATTTATTTATTTATTTTACATTCCAACCTTGGCTTCTCCTCCCTCCTCTTCTCCCTCTCTTCCCCTCCCCTCCCCATAACTCCTCCCCTCAACCTACTCCTCCTCTATATTCATTCAGAAAGGGGCAGGCCTCCCATGGTCATCAATAGAGCATGTCATATCAAGCTGCCTTAAGACACAGCACCTCCCACTGTGTTCAGGCTGAGCAAGGCAATCCAGCATGAAGAACAGGTTCTTAAAAGCCAGTCAAAGCACCAGGGACAGCCCCTACTCCCATTGCCAGGAGTTCCACAAGTAGACCAAGCTACACAACTGTCACATATATATATGAAGGGTCTCAGTTGGTCCCATGCAGGCTCTCTGGTTTTTGATTTAGATTATGTAAGTTCCCATGAGCCAGGCTAGACATTTCTGTGGGTTTTCCTGTGATGTTTCTGACCCCACATGCTCTTACAATACCTTTCCTCAGCAGGACTCCCTGAGTTTGGCCAAGTGTTTAACTTGGGTCTCTGAATCTGCCTCCTTCAGTCACTGGATGAAGGCTCTATGATGACAAACTAAATCCATTCACAGGGGATGGCCAGTTCAGTTTATGTAGGCACTGCTGCCAGGAGTCTTAGCTGGGTCTATCCTTATAGAAATTCTTTATGGAAGCTAACTTTAAAAACAATCCAGTCACCAATGGTTCTAGCCCACTTTTGATACCTTTATATGGCTTTTTGCCTGGATTTGCATAAACCACTAATAATACTCCAAAACAACACATGAACACAAGAATAACAAAAGAAAATAACAATGAAATAACAAATGAAAACAGTGGAGAGGGAACAACTCAAGGGAAGAAAATCAACATCCGTTTTTAATTACTGGGGCACTAATGAAGACACTGAATCAAACAAAGGGTTTACTTTAAGTGTTATCAAGCAAAGCACAATAACCATGAAAGTGCTCCAAATAACACTTCCCAGCAAGTGGAGTAAAATGCCCATCAGCCCTTGAAAGAACACCCACATTAGTGCTCAGCTTCACTGCTCCTGGTTGCAGGTTCCAATCTAATCTCCATAGAAATGGAATTCCTATTGTGCCTCAGAGATGCCTTATAAGCACATTGTAATCTGTTTGGGAGAGAAGTTCAAATGAAATGAAATCCAGTTTACTATCATGGGAGTGAATACTGTCAGGCTTTAGGATGACCCAATTTGACTTTTTGAAGGTAGCTAGAATGGATTCTAAAACAAACTAAAAAAGCTAATATTACAATTCAGTATGGAGAATGAAGAAAAAAAACAGTATTGTTCTATTTTCTCATTCAGTACTTATGTCGTTAGCATACTTTCCCTTTTCCTTTTCTTCTCTTTCTCTTTCCTTTTACATATATAAAAAGATTACTAGAATACAAACAAAAAATGAGCTAGAGGTGATGGCTCATAGCTGTAATTCCATCACTTTGGAGGCTGAAGCAGGAGGATGGCTATGAGTTTGAGACAAGCCGGGGACTACAAAGTAAGAGCCTATGTCAGAACAAAACTACAAAACAAAACATAAAACGGAAAACAAATGTGTTCAAATTATGCAAATGTAAGCATCTTTGGAATTGATAAAACAAATATGTAATTAAGCATAATTCTAACACAGAATTTCTCATCCCTAAGATATGTGTTGATCTAGTTTTTACTTTTATTTCACAAACACAAAGGCATTATGATAGCCAGTAAGAACTAACTTAGTTTTGATAGTTGATATATTTACTTTTAAAAAAATGGATATGTAACAATATTTTTGTGTAAATGTGTGTGTGTGTGCATATGTATGCAGGTATACATATGTGTGTAGGTGTATGAATATACAAGTATATGTCTGTGTGGGTGCATGTACACTTTTATACACATGTGTGGAGACAGAGAACTACCTGGGGCATGTTTGCCCACTTACTGTCTAAATCTTTAATTGAAGTCTCTCACTGCCCTGAAACTCAGGACATAGGGTATAATGTCTTTCCTGCAAGCCCAGTGATCCACCTGTCTTTATCTCCCCAGGCTCTGATTTTAAGCAGGGGCATGCTGTGGATATTGCTCTATATAAATAAAACACTGATGGCAAGTGACCAGGCAGGAAGTAGGTTGCCAGGCTGGAAGTAGGTGGGACAAGGAGAGAGGAGAATTCTGGGAAGCGGAAGGCTGAGGGGAGAGACACTGGAGCCACCGCCAGGACAAGCAGCATGTGAAGATGCTGGGAAGCCACCAGCCACGTGGCAAGGTATAGATTTATAAAAATGGGTTAATTTAAGATAAAAGAACAGTTAGCAAGAAGCCTGCCACGGCCATACAGTTTATAAGTGATATAAGCGTCTGAGTGATTATTTTATAAGTGGATTGTGGGACTGCGGGGCTTGGGGGACCTGGAGAGAAGCCCTCCAGCAACAAATGGCGCCCAACGGCTCGAGCTTCCACCTTAAACCTGAGAATATTTAATAACCAATTCTAAACAGAGCCAAAACCAGGTTCCTGCTTCTTGTCTCATATGAGCAGCTAGACGGCGCAAAACGCGGGTTTGAACACTGGCGGGTTCCTGGCGTGTGCGTTTGACCGGCAGTATGGCGGGAATGAGGCGTCTGCCAGCGGTGCATTAAGCTGTGTGGTAGATTTAGTCTTTACTATTATTAAAAAAAAAAAAAAAAAGAGGTTTCTGGGTTACAAGCTGCTTTGATAAAAGCTTAGACCCACTATTTCTGAGACTTGATGACTCCCAGAGCTGGCGGAAAATGTACCACTGCCATGTTGGGCAGCTAAAGTGGGTGGAGCCAGCAGCCACAGCGCAGTTTCAGTCTTAGAATGGTACAGTTTAAAGCAATAGGCTCAAGGCTCAAGGTAATATAAAAAATAAGCCACGTAACGATGGCTACCACACAGAGAATCTGGATTATGTTGTCTTTGATATTTGTAACTGAAGAAAAACATTTGATTGCAAAAGCTGTTGAGTTATGCCAAAATGTATATTTTAAAGGTACCTTGACTTCAAAATTTGGATTTAAGGATATGTTGCTTTGGAAAAGAGGTTCTGCTTTTGTTTCCACAGAAAGCCAGAGGCTATGGATTTGTTCCAGATTAAGATACATCAGGTTTCAACAGCCAAGACCCCCTGAAAGGTCTCGGATGACACCATGGCCCAGATGATCCAGCATCCAGAGCGGTTTCAAGGCAACTGGTTCAAACAATACAGCCTCACGGACTACCCCATAGGTCTAAAATTTTCTTTGCATCCCCATAAGATACAGCGCCCCCCTCCAGCAGGAAGTAGTAAGAGATGCTACGCCCAAATTCCCAAATATACCAAGCTGGCTTTAGAGGTGGAATTGGCTCACTCCCCCTCTAAACCCAGACATATTGCTTTAAAAAAAAAAATGGTTAGGCAATTCTTGTGTCCCAAATCAGAAGAGCCCTCTGGTGTGGGACAGAGAAAACCAATATTTTTATTTAAAACAGATTGATTATAAATGTGATCTCTTTCTAAAAAAGAAAAGGGGATATAATAGAGATATATAGGAGGATATAGAGATGATAAGATAAAAGGATAGATTAATTAACCTACTTTTAAAGAACAACTTGTTTAAAATGTTTTACATTGGTATAGATTTTAGTTTATGTTTAAAATGTTTTACATTGGTATGGATTTTAGTTTATTGATACAAACTTGAAGTTAATATTGTTATACTGTATATATATATATATATATATATTTCTATTCTTGTTTGAGGTATTATGTTTATGTAACTCATTTAAAATTGTAATGGATAATTAAAAAATAGATTAATAATTAGTCATCTATGATAATCATATCTGTAGCCATGTTAGTTAAGTTTTCTAGGTATACATAGATATATTTCAGATAGATAGGTAATCTTCAAACACTTCATAAACCTAGAGAATATGGCATTTAAATAACTTAAAATTCTGTTGATGTGAGACACAATTGCTCCTGGCTGCACCAATTGATCCCGAGAGAATGTTGGGCTTCTAAGACATTTCCATTTGGAAGTTTGTCTTCTTGGCACAAAATGGCCTACTGGGCAAAGAACTGCCCTTGCCTTGATGGCTGACAGTACAAATATAATGCTGTCCTTTCTGGACAAGCGGGACACAAGGAAAACGACCACTGTACTCTGCCAAGACAGGGTAAGATGGTCTCTCAGAATTCCTGCTTCTAAAAATGGTCTGTCAGAGACTCTAGGCCTGTAGCCAATTTGAATGCACCAACAATGCTAAAAAACATTAGGTGACTGTCCAGGCTGCCAGCTGTCTTGGTCTACTCTTGCAAGATTCCCGAAGTTGCTTGCATCCGTCTACCATTTCTCAGGTACCATTATGTCCCTTCTCAGGTCTTTGATGTGGTTGAAAACTAGATAGTTGTAATTTCCTCAGTTATGATAAAAGATAATTTAGATATAAAACCTTAAACTCATAAATATAAGATAGATAGGACATCTTTAGTATTATAACTGTAATTCTTGCTCGATAATTGTTTTGTTATATGTAATTTTACCATTTTAAAGTTAAAACCTTCCTTTTTAAAAAAAGAAGAAAAGGGGAAGTGCTGTGGATATTGCTCTATATAAATAAAACACTGATGGCAAGTGACCAGGCAGGAAGTAGGTTGCCAGGCTGGAAGTAGGTGGGACAAGGAGAGAGGAGAATTCTGGGAAGCGGAAGGCTGAGGGGAGAGACACTGGAGCCACCGCCAGGACAAGCAGCATGTGAAGATGCTGGGAAGCCACCAGCCACGTGGCAAGGTATAGATTTATAAAAATGGGTTAATTTAAGATAAAAGAACAGTTAGCAAGAAGCCTGCCACGGCCATACAGTTTATAAGTGATGTAAGCGTCTGAGTGATTATTTTATAAGTGGATTGTGGGACTGCGGGGCTTGGGGGACCTGGAGAGAAGCCCTCCAGCAACAGGGGCAACCATACTAAACTTTTTTGTTGAGTTTTGGAGATGACACTCATGTGTCCATACTTATAAGGCAAACATATCTGCAGAGATATCTCATCAACCCAGCCACTGAATTTTTAACATAATTTCATTTAACATCACAGTTCTGATTTGACAGTGTTTTAACTTGACACTTCCTCTAGCCTGTATTTAACAATCTTTCTGCTTTTTCAAAACATCTAGCAATAGACATGCTTCTGAAATCAATTTTAGTGCTTTTGGACTGAAATAAAATAGGCTCTGCTACTTAATCTGGGCAAGTTGTTGGATGTCTAATAGCCTGGCTTCCTTAGCAATGAAATCAAGTGGTAGTAAAGATTAAGGACTGTAACATATATGGAGCTCTTAGAAGCCTGCTCAGCCCTGGAGACTTGCATAGAATAGTCAACCCCCACAGCCATTTGTTCTTTGGTGTATGTGTGGGGGCAGGGGGCAGATTTGAAGCTGGGGAACAGCCCCCTCTGAGGGACTATTTCATGCCATGTGACTTGCTTTGTATTGAGAAACCAGATTTCTAGTCTGAGAGGTTGGATTAGAGAAAATCAGAGGCATAGAGCTTGGTGGCTGCTCCCTTTGGTCACCTTTGCACAAATTCATCAAGATAGCACAGTGGCTTGCTGTTGAGATTCTTGTGCTAACCAAAGGCATCCCATTTCCTGTTTTGTTGTTGTTTGTTTGTGTTTTTATTTCTGGTTTGTGAGAAACAGTAGTTATCCTACCTTGTAGACATGTACACAACTCATCTTTACTGTTTTATTATACTACAAAGAGATTTGGTGAATTTAAAAGGAATATTAATGAATATAAATGTACATAGATGTACATGTTTTAGAAAGGCTTTGCAGGAAATGTAAGCTATTTAGTATTGCCAATAATTATGTGAAGAATCACAAGACTATCTTCCATATTACTGAGAAATTTAGAGACTTAGAAACAGTTATTACCATTGTTACATAAGAATAATGCTCCAGGAGAGCTAAAATGCACAGGAGATGCTGTTCTCACAGAACGGGATGTTGTCTCTGATCGTATGCGCAGGAGGACTAGTGAAGTGTTGCTCTAGCAATTCTCTAGCAGGTAGGTGACAATGAAGGGAAACTAAATACATAAATTTAGTAGTTTAGGTTGTTGGCTATTTTCATTTGATTCTTGAACTACCCATAGTTAGATTGCCTATATTTGTCATTGGTCAAACAAGAATGAGATTTCTGTTAAGAATTAAAGAATATAAGAACACACATGTTCTCCTTTTTCACACAAAATCAACTTTAAACACTTTAAGACTGCTCCTGAAGGACCCACTGATTCCACAAATGAGCTCACTTGTTAAGGGAAATGATAAAGGAATGTGTTAAACAGTCAGATAACCATCAAGTTCTTTGAAACTATAATTTACCAAGGAATATCATGAATACGTGATATGGTAGAGGTTGAAAAATACACATTAGGTCTTGTAGATTTTAAAGGTTTATATTAAAGAGGATTGATCATATATGAGAAATACATTTCATATTCTATCCCAGAGTTTGCTATATTCATAATACTTTTTAGTGTTTACCTTAAAAAACAGTGTCTTGTGTTATTTTTCCAACTGTTATTGACATATTATATGATTCCTTCCTGAGACTGCCAAGAGCATTTGCTCTAGTTTGCTTTATATTGCTGTGATAAAACACCACGATCAAAATCAACTTGAATAGGAAAGGGTTTATTTTCACCTTACATCTTAATCAAAGACAAAAGATGAATCAAAAAAAAAATGGAAACTTGCTTGCCATTGCTTGCTCAGCTCATTTCTTGTAAAACTAAGGACCACGAGCCCAGGGATGAACCAGCCCAAAGTAGTCTGTACCTTCCCACACGAATCATCAATCAAGCAAATGTTCCATAGATATGTCTACAGGCCAATCTGATAGAGATAACCACTCAGTTGATATTCTCTCTTCCCAGGTGACTCTAGCTTCTGTCCAGTTGACAAAAAACTAATAAGTACAACATGAAAAGAATTGTGGGAAGAGACAGGTTTTGCTTGGTCTGCCCTACATGCCCCAATCAGTCTTGCCTTTGAAATATGATGAGAACAGATGTATCCAGCTTCTTCCAACCCTCTTATCTGACTTCCTTGCCTATTCTTTTTAAAATAGGCATATTCAGAGGGAAGAGTTTCCTCTAAGGAGAGATTCCCAAGCTGCCACTGAATCTAATTTGGTGGTTATGAGGCCTCTGCGGTGTTCATTCATCACAAGTTACAAGACAGTTAAGTAGAGTTGGTACTTGACTTAAGAATGTCTCAATCTTTCTTTTGTGAAATGTTGGTAACACAATGCCATGATTTCTGCAGAATATACTATGTTTATTCTGCATCCTACTCCAACAAGCTAGTGCAACTCTGAAATATAAATAATTATAAAGGAAACAATACAGTGACCATATGACAATATATATCTGATTATGAAAGCTCTCTGTCCAACTTTAACAGCTTTATTTATTTACCTAGCAGGAAACCCAATTACTTTTAAAATAATCACTTGCCCCTTCTTATATTACTCTTTCTCCTTTTGCACAGTGACCCTTTTGGTCACAATTCTATAGTATCATATATGTGTGTACACATATTTTGAATGGGCAAGACATAGACTGGCAACTGATCTAGAGAGTAAATGTTAAAAGCAACTAACCAAAATTTAAAGTTAGAAGGTTATAGTACACACATCCCAAAATATGATATATGCTTGTCAATAAACAAATGAAAACAATTTATGTGGAGGGTAACATGTCCTCCACAATAAAACACCAACAATAACACTATTTATCCTAGTATACTTTCTGTTGATGTGATGAAATTTGACCAATAACAACATTGGGGTGGAAAAAGTTAATTTGGATTACAGGTTAGAGTTATCAAGAGAAGCCAAAGCAGGAACTCAAGAAGGGACATGGAGCAGAAACTATGGAGGAACATATTTCAGTATCTTACCCTGAGGCTCATACTTAGATACCTTTCTTATACCTGCCTAGTGAAAGAACTGTCCACAGTGTGTTACATCAGTCACAATCAAGAAAATGTTCTCATAGACATACCCAAAGGCCAATCTGATGGAGGCAATTCCTCAATTATGATTCTTCCTTCCCAGGTATGTCAGGCTGACAAACAAGATCAGCCATGACACTAATAAACTAATAACTGTCCCAAATATAGGAATGTTTAACACCTGTCAGGTGACATTCATTGCCCTAAAAAGTCTAAGATCATGAAGAAACAGTTATAGCATAGGAAATAAATATGACATAGTGCAGGAAAGTGTCTCTAATAAAGGCTCTTATGAGATCAAGAGGAGTGTCATTTGATTGAATTTATCTACTGTCTGAGAGAATCCGTACTATTAAAGTTTATAATTTGCCCATTTCCCGCCACTTCTAAAGTGGGATTTTAAATCCTTAGATAAGTGTAAAAAGTGAATGAAATGCTATCTTTCTTGCTAAAAATCACACTATGTAGGAGAGAGAAATCCTTCAGATGACTCTCATAGCAGAATATGTGCATTTGCAAAGTATTGTGGGTCTGACTGTATCTGGGAGAGTCTAGAAACACTTTGTAAAAGATAAAACGTCTGTGTTTTGAATAAAAAATAGGCAATGGGCAATATGAATTGCATGATAATTAGACATTGTCTAAAGAAATAGAAAGAAAATGCTAGAGAACTATCTTCTTTAAGCATAGATAGGTGACAGAATGTGAGAGGGTTGGAAAGGTCAAAGATGGACATAGACATTTGGATGATGTTGCGAGCATCTTAATAAACAGATGAAAAAAGATAGGCATAAAAAGTGCTAAGCCTATTTTCAATGTCTGCACTATATAGTCCAATTAACTAAAAATTGAGTTTGATGATTCAATGTGTGGAATATATTAACAAAGTTTATGACACAAAAATATCTTGTAACAGATAGAATAATGCCCCTACATTTAGATATGTATATACATGCTCTAATCCTAAGAAATGAATGTATTCCCATATGCAGCAAAAGGACTTTTGCATATACAAATAATGATATCTTTCATTGTTGTTGTTTGAGACGCTCTCTCTCTCTCTGTATTGTCTTGTATATGCTGGGACTTATTATATAGGTCAAACTGGCCTTAAGTTCACAGAGATCCTCCTACCTCTGCCTCTTAAGTGCTAGGGTTTAAGGTGTGCACCACCATGCCTGGCCTTAAGTAAAAGGATCTTGAGATGATGATATCATTCTGGATTATCTGGGGAGGTCTAATTTTATCATAATGTCTCATCATAGAGAGATATTGCAAGATAAAAGAAGAAGATTGGACTGACTTTAGGAAGACTGGGATCATTTTTGTTTTAAAACTGCAGGAAGAGGTTCATCAGATGAGAAATATAATCTGGCAGAAACAAACTGTTTTCTCACTTATGCTGATATAGGAATCCTAGCCCAGTGACACTGACTTCAGACTTTTGACATCCAGGACTATAAGAAGTGTTGTTGACTGAATTGATTACATTCATGGTAATTTGTCAGAAAAACGTAACCAAGATTTTACATCAAGAGGAAAAGATGTTTTTTTGGGTTTTTTGTTTTGTTTTGTTTTCTTGTTTCTTTCTAGGTTTCTTTCTGTACAAATATGAGTTTTTACTATAATATAGAAATGCAAAAATACCACAGTCTTTAAATGTCAGTGGAAGCTGGATTACTGTGACAAATCTGTCAATCACTCATTCTTCAAGCCTAGATACATTCTCCAAAGGTTAAGTAAGCCTCACTGTGGATTTTCATGCTCATGCAAGGAGGATAACAATTTAGCTACTACAGAACTAGCTAACCTAGTGCCTATAGTGATTTCTGTACCAAACCCAAGTGGAAATGCTTAGTGCATACAAACTCTCACATGACTACTCAAATATCATAATAAGTTAAGCATTAATATTTATGAACAGATATTTGGATAGAGAAGATACCCTTCTATAAGAGAAGGTGTTTGAAATCAGATCTGTAATTGATGGTAATGGTGCATTAGAAGAAAAATCTATTTGTGAACATGGAATACAGGACTTGTCTCCATGGGGTACAGTACACCAAACACCATATTAATTTTCAAGGGTATTCTGTTTATATTTCCTTAAGAAATATAGTCTCCATGCTTTCATATATTTGAATCTTGTGGAAAGAAAGCACAGTAAAGCTACTATGCTAATGATTTTCAAATATTTGATTAATGGAACATTCTAAAAATAGGATAAATAAGAACAAGAAAGTTGGTTTGTGTTATGGTATACATATGTAATTCTAGCAATTGACAGGGGCAGGAAGATTACCACAAGTTTGAGAATAGCCTGGGACACAGAATGAGTTCTAGGCCAGAATAGGCTTCATGGCCAGATCCTGACTATAACAAGTAAAAAGGTTGGCATTAGCATACTAGCACAAAACCATATGTATTTCTTTTTCACTCACATAACAATCAAGATGAACATTTTTCCTATTTTTATGAAGGAAAACCACTTAAATGTCTGAACATTGAGATCCAAACTATAATACTCATTGTCTTAAAACTCACAAATCATGCAGTGGCATCTGGTTGAGGACCAAGAATGGCCAAGTTATATAAAGCCCAAAGCCCTTTTTTTAAACATTTATATCAATTCTTGTTTTGAGTACATTGCCCAACCCAACCCCAGATTTTTACAAATACTCTTTTCCTCTAGATATTTATGCTCCATGACAAAAATATCACATGTCTATGTTTTCAGTACTTATCTATGAATGATGACTTATGTTTAGGAGAGATTGGTAGCACAGTCCAACATTTGGGAGTAATGATGTGAACAACTATAGAGAATTCATGTCATCCTCATAAATAATTTTGTTCCATTTTCTAACATGAGCAGACTGAACTAGCCATTGTGGCCTCTTTTATTCTTTCAATACTACATGTGCCATGATGGTAAATCCTTATAACCTATTAATAGTGAGAGCACAGAAGTATTTGATTTTTTTCCTTAATCTCATATGTTCCAATGCAGTGCTATACAAAATAACCATATATTTTCATTTTTATATTCATCTTATATACAATGAAGAATATATTTGGGCCACGATTTGCTGTATCCCTTTCATTTTTGGTCACACTAGGCTTTTTTACAAGGCTTTACTCAAAAGGAAGAGTTCCTTTACCAGGTATTGTGGTTCATGCTTATAATCAGTTTGAGGCATAAAGACCACTTCCCATTCAAAGCCCAGATAGGTTATGAATCACATACCAAGCAACACTACGCAATAGAATGATAACCTACCATATCTGAAAAAGTAAAAGGACAAAAAAATAAAATTGCTTTCTATTAATTAACTATTTTTATTTAAAGATATTCAGGGTAGAGATAAAAGATGTATGTTTTCTGCCATTATCATCTAACAACAGCTAAATGTAAGTACATTTTTATATTGTAAGAAAATATAGGAATGATCATCAAAATATGTAAATAGTAAAGTAATTCTGAGTTAGAGATGGAGTAGCATTACAGGAAATGAGAATCCTTTATATGGTGTGTATATTTGAACATTTAAAAGACTCCTGACTGAGAATGAATAAGATGCCTGAAAGAAGCATGTTTCTTTTTGACCTGTTGTTTAATAGACAAATAATAAAACTACTTCATACCTAGGGACTCTAGGGAATTATTTTAGAGCATCTTTATTAAAAACCCACATGTGCAGTTTTGGGTACATGTTAGTCTACACTTGGTCTGACATGGTTTTTACCAGATGACACTGATCCTCAACAATACCTTAAGGACCACCTTTGAAAGTCACCCCGCTACAAAGGTGCTCTTAGTTTGAGCATCAGTGCTTGCCTCCACATCCTGTCATTGCATCTCCCAGGCACTGACTTTGAAGTAGACACTTTAACTTATGTATATTATCTCATTCAATTATGGAAATAAAGTATGTCATTAAAAAAAGACATTTCAACTCAGATTAATCAGTTGGTTGCTGTCGAAACAGCAGCTATCTTATTTGTTAAGAGAGTAGTAATAAGGTTATTTGTAAGCACAAAATGATTGACAGTGAGTTGATGAAGAACACCTGCCCCTTAAAGTATTCCTGGGGAGTCTCCGGAAGCATCTTAAACTCTTAATCATAGCAGTTTGAAACAGACTCATTCCTCATGCTTGCTTTCAGCAAATGTAGAAAGCACTGCACATTCTAGACCCCTCAAAGACTGCCTCTTGCAAGTATCATTTTCATTTATAAAATTGTTTGACTTCTAGATAGTTCACATTATTCTGCCTTTAATTTGTGTCTTCTTGCAGTTCTGCTAGGATCCTAATGGGGCAGAATAGATTCATATTTTATGTATTAGTAATTGACTCAAAATATCACAAAAAATAAAGGAGGCTGATTCAATTCATCTTTCCTCTCTACACAGATCCATCCAACAGATTATATTTTTAAATGGTTTTCTGGTATGGCTTTAAATGTGGGTATATCTATTATTTCAATAGTGGTTTTTATATTCTTTAGTTTGTCACAAAAGTATATTGGTGGTGAATTCGTGTTATTGTCTCATCCCATCCACTTTAGCTTTTATAGGAATCATTTCAAAACCATTTTGTTCCATGTTCTTGTACCTTTCCATATGCTTTTTGACTTCTGGGAATTTTTTTCATTTTTTTAAAATTATTAATAAGAAATTTTCTATTCATTTTACATACCAACCACAGATCCCACTCTCCTACCTCCTCCCACCCCCTCCCTTCCCCTCCCAACACACTCCCTATTCCTACCTCTTCCAAGGCAAGGACCCCCATGGGGAGTCAGCAGAGCCTGGTGCATTTAGTTTTAACTTTAAATTTTCTAGCATTCTGCTTGACTTTACACACTTCCCTAAGTCTGTAATATATACTTCAGAAGTATTCTGTGTGTTCCAATTGTTGGAATGCCTTCTTCACTACAACTAAATGAAGTGCTGAGTTACTCCTGTATATTCAATGAGGCCGTGGATAACTATGTGTGAAGACCATACATTAAATATAATTTTATTGTGACTAAATGGGACTAAGTGTATTGATTTTGGTCATATCCTTTTTCTAAACATCTGGCTCTAATCGTAGATCCTTGAAACACCTCTACTCGTGTGCTAGACTGAGGTCTCCATTCCTTATATATCAATTAGACATTTCTTTCTATAAATTTTACTTGGCCAACCTCAGTGCATTGTTTTCCCCACAAGTGGCCCAATGGTTGGGCAAGAACATGTTTACTTTAAAAATTCAAGAACATGATGAACAACTGACAAACTAAATTCAACCATGATTTTAAAAATAAGCATTCACAGCACAGAGAGGAACAGATGATACAAAATTCGTAGTTGCCATGATTGAATTTGCTCTCAAAGTGATCATTTGCCAGGAATAGGATACAGTAAAAGGTAAAATGTAGATCTGCCCAGTCCTAGACAAAAAAAAAATAAAATAAATAAAAAAAAATAAAAAAAAAACAGGATTAACGTTATTATGAATGTAGGGAAGCATAGACAGAGAAGATACTAGATACAAAAACAAATAGGGCATTAAAGAATGAAGGATCAAAGTTTATGTTTAATATATGTTGAAAACAAAGCTGATTCTTTCAAATGTTGATGTCCAAGTAGACTTTGGCTTGCATGTGGTATGCTTTTAAAGATGGTCACTTTCAGAGTCAGCTTATTAAACCTGAGGTGTATGATTTAAGTTGTAAACAGGTATTATATTTTCAGAATTTCTAAAAAAAATTTTATTCATCTATTCCACTTTGATTAAGGCCAAGCATATAAAATATGGTACATATTTTTTATAGTATTCTTATGTGTGGATTAAATTGTTATCTAAGATTCACTAATCAGATTCAACTATTTAATAAAATTCAGAGTCAGTTGAGAAATTTCCATGTATAAAGATGCACCTACCATCAGGACAAATGTCACAGTGTATCTGTGAAAAAGGCATAAATGAAAAAATGACATTTTGAAAAAGCAAGAAAATGATCACCTAGTGGCTGTGAATAATGTAATAATATTTTATTGATTAACACTTTGAGTACTAAATACCAAGAGATAAAGAGAAGCCACTGATTACAACTGGCAGACAAAGGCAAGCATGCAAATTTTCTACATATAATGAATGTTTTTAAAAATTCATGGCCTTTCCAATCTCTTTTCTTCTATAGATAATAACTTGTAGTGGGTAGCTCTTCCAGCTTTGATCTGGAAATTCCAACCCCCGTTGAGGCTTTGGCAACAGTCATGCCTACAAGGCATGGCGAAGGGAGGCGCCAGGGAGACCCGAGTTCTGGATGGGCCAGCATGCTTTCTCTGTTCCTGGACCCTAGACGGTGGAGGTTGACTGAGCAGAGCTCCAGAGAACACTGCTGGACTTCGATATACCTTCGCAAGACCCCACAACCCACCTTTCCCTGTTTTGTAAGTTACCTACTAAATAAATCTTTCTTTTAACTATGTGGAGTGGCCATAATAATCTCACTAATGTCTGGCACCCAACGTGGGGCACGAACCCACGACCCTGAGACTAAGAGTCTCATGCTCTACCTACTGAGCTAGCTGGACTAATTCTCTCCATGCTTACTCTTGGTTTCTCAGAATCCTTTCTTACATGTTATGTCCTCTTTAAATCCAAACCTTCCATTTTTGATAACAAATAAGTTTTTCCAATAGCAATCTTGGAAGTTTTCAGAAAGAAGATGGGGCCCCAACAACAACAACTCTACCCAATTCAGAATGATGCCATGGTAATCATCATCATACTACACTTCTTGCCAGAATTTCAGACAATCTTACCCATTACTCTAAGACTTGCTGCAGAACCTACAGTTAGTCTAACTGAGATTTAACTATCTGAGCTTTCTCACAGAACCCAACAGAGATAACATCATCCCCTAAACAGCAGGAAGCAATTCTAAGAAAACGACACCCCTTCTCTCTTAGGTTTCATAATTCTCAGGGTTATGGATGATGGTTATAGGGTTGGGGTGGAAGAAAATATTAGACTCAGTATTCTAAAAAAAGGGAAAAGAAGAAATGGAATAGTTATAAGATATTATGGAAGATTATTGTTTATATTAGTAAACAAATTTAGTAAAATAGCAACCTTAGATAATTTGCACTGTTATGGATTCTTATATGTTGATACAAATGTAAACTATTTTATATTCCTGATTAAGATAATTTGTATATTGATACAAATAAAGAACTATATTTGTTATAATGTACATATATTTCTACTCTTATTTGAAATATTTGTATATTGACACAAATGTAAATTTTTATCTGTCATACTTTATATATGTTGACTTCTGTTTAGAATATTTGGTATATTGATATATATTTAAGATTATTGCCATACTGCATATCACACTATATATTCCTACCTCTGTTATAAATACCTTGTGTATTGTCACAATTTTGAAGTCATCGTTCCTTACCATACATTTGCTTATAGACTGTTTACCTTGTTTACATGAAGCCTTAGTCCTTAGGTTATTTAGGTAGATAGGACTTATAGATTTATAGTCACCTATGCTTGTCATCGCTATAGTTATGTGAGTTAGGTTATCCAGATTTACAGATACATAGGTCAGATGCACAGGTAATCTTCAAACACTTCATAGACCTACAGAATATGGCATTTAAATAACTTAGAATTCTGTTGACGTGAGACACAATTGCTCTTGTATAGATGTAACCAACCGTCTTATTAAATAAGAAACACAGAAACAATGCAAAAGAGAAAGCCGAGAGGTCAGAGCTCAGAGCTGAAATCTCACCCTTCCTCCTGCAGTGTCCCAGCTTCCCGAATCAGGGCTCTATTTCCTGTCTGTTAGTCTATTTAAAGAGACAGAACAAGCCACAGCTATCTCACCTCACCAGTTCCTCAGCTGGTCCTGTTTCCTCAGACTGGAAGCTTCTGTGTCCTCATCCCAATAGCTCTCAGCTGAACTGTGTTGCTCCAAAGCCTGAAAGCTTAACCAGCCAAATGCCTTATATATCTTTTTGCTTTCTACCACCACTCCCTGGGATTAAAGGCTGGCTTTCTGGGATTAAAGGCGTGTGCCACCACCACCACACTCTTGCTATGGCTCTAATAGCTCTGACCCCCGGTCAACTTTATTTATTAACATACAATCAAAATCACATTTCAGTATAATTAGATTACCACCACACTCTTGGCTGCACCAATTTGATCCCAAGAGAATGTTGGGCTTCTAAGACATTTCCATTTGGAAGTTTGTCTTCTTGGCACAAAATGGCCTACTGGGCAAAGAACTGCCCTTGCCTCGACTGCTGACAGTACGAATGCAATGCTGTCCTTTCTGGACAAGCAGGACACAAGGAAAGTGACCACTGTACTCTGCCAAGACAGGGTAAGATGGTCTTTCAGAATTCCTGCTTCTGAAAATGGTCTGTCAGATACTCTAAGCCTGTAGCCAATTTGAATGCACCAACAATGCTGAGAAACATTAGGTGACTGTCCAGGCTGCCAACTGTCTCAGTCTACTCTTTCAAGATTCCTGAAAGTTGCTTGCATCCATCTACCATTTCTCAGGTACCATTATATTCCTTCTCAGGTGTTTGATGGGATTGAAGAATAGCAGTTATAGTTAATATATATATATATATATATATATATATATATATATATATATAATCTTAGATAGAACATATTAAGTATTAGATTCAGGTTCTTTAGGATAGGACACCTTTTGGAACAATCTTTGTAACATGCCATTTACCTATGCACTATACTTCTCTGGATTTTAGTATGTGTTTCTTGCTTGATATTGTTCGCATTGGTTGTAGTTCCATCTTATCTAGGTCATTATCCTTCATTATTCCTGGACAATATTTGATAACCATTCCTTTATATATAGTCTTATATTAGGTTAGAACCTTCTTATTTAGACAAAAAGGGGGAGATGTAGTGGGTAGCCATTCCAGCTTTGATCTGGAAATTCTAACCCCCATTGAGGCTTCGGCAACTGTCATGCCTACAAGGCAGGGCGAAGGGAGGCTGTAGCTAGAGTTTTCCGGCCTTGCCCACAGTCAGGACAAATCTCTGTCACCCGCCAGTCCCACAGCCGCTCAGACCCAACCAAGTAAACACAGAGACTTATATTGCTTACAAACTGTATGGCCGTGGCAGGCTTCTTGTTAACTATTCTTATATCTTAAAGTAACGCATTTCTACAAATCTATACCTTGCCACGTGGCTCGTGGCTTACCAGCATCTTCACATGCTGCTTGTCCTGGCAGTGGCTGGCAGCGTCTCCTTCTGCCTTCCTGTTCTTTTATTTCTCCTCTGTTAGTCCCGCCTATACTTCCTGCCTAGCCACGACCAATCAGGTTTTATTTATTGACCAATCAGAGCAACTTGACATACAGACCATCCTCCAGTACAGCCAAGTGCAGACCATCTCAGACACCTGCACTCAGGCCCATGGTCCTAATCATCCTCTATGCAAACCTGCTGGGTAACGCCATAAGGAACCCAAGAAGGGCTCCCACAGGACATACATTAACATCCCACAGCAGGAGGCGCCAGGGAGACCCGAGATCTGGATGGGCCAGCATGCTCTCTCTGTTCCTGGACCCTAGACGGTGGAGGTTGACCAAGCAGAGCTCCAGAGAACACTGCTGGACTTCGATACACCTTCCCCAGACCCCACAACCTACCTTTCCCTTTTTGGAAAGTTACCCACTAAATAAATCTTCCTTTTAACTACGTGGAGTGGCCATAATAATTTCACCAACAATAACTACTTTGTACAATCTTGGTATCCAGGCCACAACATTGTAAGGAATAAAAATTAAATAAATCAAGGACCATATTAATATAGAGCCTATACTAAGTGGTACATATTCTTATCTAAGATTTTTTAATTTCTCCAACACTATCTGCTTTAGATGCTAAGAAGTTAGAGAGTAACAAGCATTAGTTTTCAATGAAAAATTGCTCATTTTCTCTTCAGTCTCTGTTACTTCCAACACCACTCTAGCAACTTCATTGTATATCTATAAAATATGCTTTCATACTAGATTTCAAGAAGTGGAGCTTGGTAAAGCTGAACAAGTAAAGTAAGTAATGAAAACTGTTTATTTTTATAAAAGTTAATATAACACAAGTGGCATGTTGATATTCAAAGTCACACACACCAAAAATAAAAAAATAAATAAATAAATAAATAAATAAATAAATAAATAAATGTGTACATACATATGTGTGTGTATGAGAGAGAGAGAGAGAGAGAGAGAGAGAGAGAGAGAGAGAGAGAGAGAGGGAAACAGAAGGAGAAAGAGAGAATTTATCAACAGTATGCTCCCTGAAACAATCACTGAACAATCTCTATCTCCACAAAGTCCTTAGAAAGTCATAGCCCACAGTTTTATTTCACAAGCCCCTATTTTTATTTATCTCAACCAATTAATAAGTGCTGGATTAAAGCAAAAGTCACTCGGTATGTTGAATTTATAGAAAAATGTTAAGTTAAATCTATAAGCTTTTGATTTAAGATAAAATTTGCACATATGCGAGTTTAAGGCAAATATATTTACTTTTATAAAATTATAGCTATATGCCTTTATAAAACAGATATAAATAAAAGTACACAATACACAAAATTGATCTGTAATTTTTTGCCTAAAGAAGATCCTCATTAGATTTTTATGTCTTATTGCTGTGGCTAGACAATATTCTTCAAGAAACTGGGTAACATTCTATAGAATTTTATTATAAAATGAATAGATATTTGTATTGTGTAAAATTTGGAGTAGTGATGATTATACATACACACTGTTACTTAATGGCGAATTTTACTATAAAATGTGCTCTGATTATTAATCACATGTATGTGTTAGAATATGCAGACTTAATTCATTACAAAAGAAAATTTTGCTTCAAGTTTCTGTAAACATTTCTTTCAATACATGATATTAAAAAGAAGTTTTCGTAATCCTGTGATATAATGATAAACAGGAAATGGGTTTTGGAGCTAGAGCACCTGAAACTGCAGTTTGTAGAAACCTATATGCATGTAAAATATGATTTATTAGTCTGAATCTCACTCATCTGTAAAATAAGCTTTATATCTCACTATTTATCTTGAAAACTATTTGCAACATTTAATGTAAATCACCTATCACATCATTAGTTATGAGTAAATATTTTCCTTAGTTATTTTTACATGTATTAGTTCTTCTACAGAATAGTTTGATTTTATCCATCTCACTACCCCAACTATTCTCAGATCTATCCACTGCCTTACCTAACCTATCTATTTATTTATCAAGTACAATTTGTGCTAATCATATTCTTTTTGTGTTTGTGGCCTTTCACTATAGCCTAGTTGACTTACCAGGGATCACACATACCCTTAAATAAAACAAACAAACAAACAAAACGAAACGAAATTCACAACTCTCCTCCCAGAAGCCATTAATTGCCAATAGCTCCTCTAAGGACATGATTTGTATTCACTTCCCTTTCTGTCCTGGGATTCTTTTTGATATGAGTTTGTACATTTTGTCACAACAGTTGTTAATTCATATGTGCAACTGTCTTGCTGTATCCAGAAAGCATGGCTTCCATGTAGTTAAACACAACCTCTGGCTCTTAGACTGTTTCTAGGCAACCCTTTGAAATGCTCCCTGAGCTCTGAGAGGAGTGGTTGTAATATAGATGTCCCATATAGGATAAGCATTCTACAGTCTCTTGCTCTCTGCATTCTGTCCAGTTAGAGATCTCTCTTTTAATTTCCATCTACTAAAAAAAAAAAAAAAAAAAAAAAAAAAAAAAAAAAAAAAAAAAAAAAAACAGCAACAACAGGAAAGAAACCTCTCTAGTAAAGGTTGAGAGATGCACTAAGTATCTACAGGCATAAGGATAAGTCATTAGAAGTTTGTATCCATTCTTCTGTTCTGCCCTTCCATCTCTTAAGCCACTTAATCCTTCCTTCTTCATTTTTCCTTACTAACCCTCAGCACTGCTACTTTCTGTCTCCCTTTCCTGGAAATCTTCCTCTCTTATGGCCCTTGGCTAATTTCCTGTCATTTATCGATATTCCAAATGGCAGTCAAATTTCTTAATATTCAAAGCTAAAATCCCCAAATAAGAAAAAAATAACATACATTTGATCTTCTGGTTCTGAGTTTTTATTATTCAGAATGATTGTTTCTAGCCCTGTTTACCTGAAATTTTCATAATTTTATTTTTCTTAACAGATGAATAATATTCCCTTGCTTAAATGTGTACATTTTCATTATCCATTCATCAACTGATGGCCAGATAGGCTGTTTTAATTTTTTTATGGAAGTATCCTATTTAAGGAGATTATGAAACATTATGTATTAAAGTATTGCTGGTGTATAGGTCATTTGAATGTGTAAAATTTAAATATATTTGTCTTTATAAATGTAGAAAGAAGAGAATATATGTTAATCAGAGTTTTCTGTAAATACAAAGTTGATGGAAAATGTATTAATTATATATTACACATTACACATATTAATTTACATACAAATGTTTATATATACATATGATAAATAGTTATATGTGAATATATAGAAGAGAAGTAAAAAAGGAGAAGAAATTGTTTATCTAAGTCATTTCACTTACGTGATTATGAGTGCTAAGATTCTCCAGGTCTGCAGCTAGCAAGCAGAGACACAGGTAACACACATGTTGTAGGCCAGGGAAAAGCACTGAGACCAAAATACCAAGAAAACCAGGCTGCAACTCTGGCCTGAGTGCTGGAATTCTCAAGCACCAAAGTGAATCAATGCATCTGTTTTGCCTTAAGCCTGGAAATAGATTGATAGACAATTCAAGTATTGACTGGCAATCAACAGGAGATTCCTTTACTCAGAAGAGAATCAGCATTTTGTCTCATTCTTGCAATGAATTCACGGGACAAGCTCTGCCATTAAGGCAGGCAGTATCCTCTACTAACTCTGATATTAGTTCACTTAATAATACTCTGTAGATGCCCTTGGGATAATGTTTATCCAAATATTTTTTTCAGTCATAACACAGTCAAATTGATACGACTAAATGTCACTGACTAGTAACAGGTGCTGCCTTTCTGACAGTGAACACTTTGGTATGATTTTATTTTATAATAATTTCTAACCATGGAAATGACCTTTGAAGCACCGAGCACTTCCTTGGGAATTAATTGCTATGCTAGGGTTAATGGCCCACAGCAATGGACTTTCTGAGATAGTCACTAATCTGCCTTGATTATTACTGCTAATTACTAACTTAAGTCTCTTCTTTGGTGTATAAGTATCTCATCTCGACCTCTTCTGATTTAAAATGTTCATGATTTTTTTTTTGATCACATAGAAACATGGGTTGAAAAAGAGAGGTACATTAAGATCACAACATGCACAAATACTGACTGAGAATATTTTGAAATCAATATTAACTTACTTACAAAGCTTATTTTCTTATTATAGAACTAAGATACTTATAAAAGTAATTTCATATATTCATAAACATAAATGGAACAAACACTTTATATTTTTATCACCAGAATAAAAAAACTAGTGCATTATGGATACTGTCTTCATTTTGTTCCAAGACTTTTCTTTCTCTAACTGTGTATTTATATGAAATTTTGGCTTGAAGCTATTATTACAGAAAAAGGTTATTTTATATTTTTTCCTTTATTTCATATGCAGCACTGTCTTTTATGGGATACTTCATTCAGAGAAGTGAAGTGTGAACTTCTATATAATTATTTCACTTAGAGTTTGGTCACACCCTCTTCAGAATTAAAAATGAGCTTGGAAGTCCTGCCAAAATGAACACACTTTTACAGGTGTCATGTGACTTTTGCTGTCCCTTTTACATAAAGAAACACTACTTTTCTTTGTCTAGCCAAAAGCAGAACAGTGAAACTCAATAAGAGTCAAAAAAATTATAAGCAAACATACATTATCTCTATTTTAAGCCACGGACATTTTTGATGCTTTTTTTAAATATAGCAATTTCCAGCTAACAGTAAATTTGATTTTCTTAAGATTTCCTATTGAAATCTTTAATTATGTCACAACTGGAGTTGGAGTTAAGTAAGGGAAGACATCATAACAGAGGCTGAGAAAAATTCCAGGTTCTACCAGCTAATTACAAAACTTCGGTGCATGTGCGTCATCGAATGCACAATACGTCTAAAGGCATTTCAACCTTTGGTGGGATTTTTTTTTTTCTGTTAAGAATGTTAAAAGGAATGCACACGAGTAGTTTCATCCAGCTGTAGCTGACAAGGTATTTATAAGAAACAGGTAAGCCACAACTGGATAAGTGAAAAGATTTGAGAGGAAACTATCAAATTAGCCTCCTGCCCACTCAATCCACACTGTAAAATATTTCTAATTGAAATAAAATCTGGACATATAGGACAAGTTTAGAGCCTTCCACAAATAATTATTGCTTAGCAAGAAATTTCAAATCAAAGATACATGTGTACAATTACAGAGAGGGGGGACACAGATAAAAAACTTTATTATTAAACTTAATTAACATTTTATTTATTAAAGAAATAAAATAATATGGGTAAGAGAGAAGGCTCAGCAGTTAAGAGTACTTGTGGTTCTTACAGGGGACTGGGTTCACTTGCCAGAACTCTAATGGAGGCTATTAACCATCTATAACTCTAGGTCAAAGGGATCCAACACCTTCTTCTGTACTCAATAGGCACTACATGCACATTGTGCAGACATGTATGTTTGTGAAACACCCATGCACATTAAATAGCAGAAATATTTTTTAAAGAAAGCAATCTAATAAAAGTTTAAAAAAACAAATAGTACATATAAAAAAATAAGAAGAACAGATTAGAGGAACCAGATACAACACTACAGAATTAGACACCTAAATTTCCACAAAAAAATCTAAACATACAAATAGAGGAAAATATAGCATTATGAACAAATGATCTTGGGAAAACTGAATAATTACATGTAGAAAAATGGATGTCCAAATGTACAAGAATGAAATTAGACCCTATCTCTCATTATACATAAAGACCTCCATATGGATCAGAAACCTCAACACAAAATCAAAAACTGAAATTCCTAGAAGAAAAGGTAGGGAGCCCACTACAGCATGTAGGTTTGGGTAAGGCATTTCTGAGTATGATTCCATTCACTCAGGATTTGTGGAGGTTTGAAGGAGGATGGCTCCCTTAGGTTTACATGTTTGAATATTTCATCCTCAGTTGGTGGCACTGTTTGGAAAGGATGAGGATGTATCCTTTTTAGAGAAAGTGTGCCACTGGGGGTAGACTTTGAGGTTTCAAAAAACTCATGCCTTCCTGGTGTGTGCTCCCTCTCTGCCTCCTACTTACAGATCAAGATGTGAGTTTTTAGCTATTGCTGCCACTGGGACTCTAAACCCTCTGAAATCATAAGCCAAACTTTCTTTCATAAATTTCTTTTGCCATGGTGTTTTGTCACATCAATAGTAAAGTAACTAAGACAAGGATTAACATCAACCATTGACAAAAGGGATATCATGAAAATAAAAAGTTTCTGTTCAGTAAAGAAAACAGTCAATTGAGTAAAGGGGAGCCATAAAAAGAGAGAAAATCTTCACAAGTTATATACACCAAACAGAGGATTAGAATCATTAATATCTAGACTTAAAATAGAACTCAAAACAAATCAAGAAAACAAATAGTCCAATTTAAAAATGGTTTGTGACCTGCACAGAGGGTTCTTTAAAGAAAAAACACAGAAGGCTAAAAATGTTTAAAATACTTCAACATTCTTAGCAATTAGAGAAATGCAAACTAAAAATGCAAACTACTTTGAGATTTCATCCTACTCTAGTCAACATGCCCAAGAATAAGCAAATAAACTAACAATAATGTTGGCTAGGATATGGGGAAATTGTAACCCTTATTCACCATTGGAGGGAGTACAAACTGGTATTGACACTATAGAAATCCATATGGAGGTCTGAAGCATGATTCTAATTAATCTCAATCAATAAAAAACCAGAGTCAGATATCAAGAGTAAAAGCTGAAAGATCAGAGAAGCAGCAGGCAGCTACCAGACTTCTTACCTCTACAAAATCTCAGACTAAAATGGGGCCTCCTGTCTCCAAGAATCCTCAGACTGAATGCAGTGAGATCTTGTCTCCATCTACCTTATATTCCTATTTCTACCTCTCTAATGCTGGGATTAAAGGTGTGAGCCTCCTACATACTGGGATCAAGGCATGAGCCTCCCAGGTGTTTCTCTTTTAGGCTGGTTCAATCTCGTGTAGCCCAGGGTAGCCTTGAACTCCTGATCATTCAGCTGCCTCCTCCCAAGTGCTGGGGTTAAAGGTGTGTGCCATCTCTGCCTGACCTTTGTGGTTAACCAGTGGCTAACTCTGCCCTCTGATCTCTAGGCAAGCTTTATTTGTCAGAAAACAAACAAAATATCATACAACAGAGGTCACTCAAAGAGCTATAAACAGATTTACCATGTGACCTAGACTTTTGAGCCCATACACAAAGGATTCTACATGCTACTGCAGCATTATGTGTTCATTCATGGTCATTGCTGTGCTAGTGACAATAGGTGACAAAGGAATTAGCCTAGATGTTGGTAAATTAATGATTAGATAAGGGAAATGGAACACATGTAAATAGTCAACTTTTATATAGCTATAAAGCAAAATGAAATTATAAAAGTTTACAGGTACATTGTTGAAGTTGGAACTAATTATTCTAAGGACACATTCAAACATGTGTCCTGGAAATTGGCTCTGAGAAGGACAGGGCATCTGTAGTTTTCCTTTTAGCTATTAGGGAGAAGGATTTAAATCACACATACTTTATATATTAAAGCAAAATCTAAGGCCCAATAGAAGAGTTAAGAGCCAACAGACTGTCCAGGTGACCAAAAAAAGAATCAGAGTTTCCAACTCTCAGGTGTCAACAGTGACATGTCAGCACACGAATAGTCTGCCACTTTGTGGGAAAGACAAAGTGAGACTATCCATGTAAGAAAATCCAGCTGAAGCAGATGACAGATAATACCATACTTCTATTACAATTAGAAAAATACCTAGCTTTGAAACTTGTCATGTAAAGGAATAGAACAATCTCAAGTTGCATGAATAATGTAAGGAGTAGATGTCAATACTACGAAAAAGATGCTCACATTATCAAAGACATTGAAGCATCCATGCTGAGTATGGTCTGGAGAGAATCTCCAAACACACTTGAAACAAATACCAAGGGGGATTACTCATCAATGAAAGGGAAATTAGTACCTCAGTTCTCCTCTATTAAGTGTTGAAAAGCTCAGTGGTAGGACTAAAAGCAGAGTGGAAAGTTACATGGAATTCTCAAATGCTAAGCAGATATTCTACCACCCATTCTCTCTCTCTTTCTCTTGTTTTTATTTTTTTTATTTTAATATTTTTTAAATTTTATATACAAACCAAAGTTCCCCTCTCCCCTCCTGATTCTCCCCCACCTTCTCTACACTCCACCCCCTCCCATCCAATCCTCAGAGAGGGTAAGGCCTCCCCATGGGGAGTCAACAAAGCCTGGCATATCAAGTTGAGGCAGGACCAACCCCTCCCCCAACCGACCCTGCATCAAGGTTGAGCAAGGTAATGCACTATAGGAACTGGTTTCCAAAAAGCCAATTCCTGCACCATGGATAAATCCTAGTCCCATTGCCAAGGGTTCCACAAAAAGACTAAGCCACGCAACTGTTACCCACATTCAGAGGGCCTAGTTCTGTCCCATATAGACTTCCCAGAATCCATGAGCTCCCACTAGCTTGGGTCAGCTGTCTCTGTGGGTTTCCCCATCATGATCTTGACTGCCCTTGCTCATATAATCCCTTCTCCCTCTCTTCAAATGGACTCCAGAAGCTCAGCCGAGTGTTTGGCTATGGATCTCTGCATCTACCTCCATCAGTTACTGGATGAAGGTTCTATGGTGACATTTAGGGTAGTCACCAATCTGATTACAGGAGAAAGCTAGTTCAGGTGCCCTCTTCGCTATTGCTAGGAGTCTTAGCTGGGGTCATTCTTATGGATTCCTGGGAATTTCCCTAGCATCAGGTTTCTCCCTAACCCCATAATGGCTCCCTCTATCATGATATCTCTTTTATTGGCTAAGCAGAAATTCAACAAACAGTAATTTAAAGTCAAAACATAATTCAGAATATGCTATAATGAAGAATAGAATGTTTCCAATGGTATGTTTCCTTCTAATTTTGACCATTTAGGTACACAAGAGTTGTACAATTTAATTAACAGCAGAAGTGATTTTTCATAGTTTTTATTACTTGCTTAGTACTATTTCAAGGTTGTCTCACTTTGTCATATAAATTTTCATATCCTTTTAGTTTCTATTTCCAGATTATAGGAAGTAGTCAATATTAGTTTCTAATTTCGTATTAAACCGAAATATAATTTTCAATGAGTCTGGGTAAAATATAATTCATACTCCTATTACTAACTTCATGTGGATAAAAATCTCCTTGTTTTTCTGAGATATAAGATGAAATACAATAATTCACTTTGTAAACATGATTTTCCTCACTATTCTTTTAGAAAAGTCAGGGAGCTTTGAAGAATCTTTCAGTTGAACAGTGATACTGTTGTCCATTATGCAGGAATACAAAGAGAGAGGGTAGTATGGGGGGCGGGGGAGAGTAGATGGAAAATCTAGTTACTCTCTATAATGTGTCACTGATGGTTCAAGTCCTTGATCCTGTGACTGACGGAGATTTTTCTGTGATGAAAAATGAAAAGTAAACTGGAGAATCATCTTATTTAACCACCCCCGCTTTGCTTTTAGAAAACTGCATTTTAAAGATCATTCGTTTAAAGATCCTTACTTAACATGATGCTAAGTAATTCAGAGAAAAACTCAGATTAGAATTGGGGGTGCCTTTTACAGTAAAAAGAAAGTATGAAATAGAAATTTGGATATGCTTCATGTCGTGATGAACTCTTTTATACTCTGCTGTGAATTATACACATTCACCATTGCAAACTTATTAATACTTTATGTTCGCTGCTTCAGCACCATTGAATCCTGAATTGCAGGTTGCTCGTTAGAATTACATGTTCTTCACTTCAGTCACATCTGTGTTTATTAACCTTAGTATTACTGAGAAGGACAATACTTTTTATTCTATCCCATGTCATATAGTTTAATCCACCACCTTCCTTTTTTTTCAAGAAAAATCCATTCTAAGAAATGTAAATCATCCCATGTAGTTAATTTTAGTTATGTGTAGCTCAAAAAATAAACCATTTCCAGTCAATGCATGCCCATCTAAAGAGTCATAACACATCACATATTAACAAATTAAACAATAATTTACTAATAGATTTTTCTAAACATATACTTTATTATAATACAATGCACTAGTTGAAAGTATCATAAAATGTATGAATTATATTTTAAGTATCCAAAGAAAGGAAGAGTGTACAGTCCAGAAGCGTTAAACGTACCAAACAATATTTACATCCACTAACACCTCAATTTTTATTCCTGAATTTAGTTTCTTGTTTGTTTCTCGTTGCTCTTTCTTTGCAAATCTAGCACTAATATTTTGCTTTTAGAAAACTGTCAAAAACATTCTCTCAGTATGTGTCTTACTTTGGATTACTATTGCTATAATGAAACACTATGACCAAAGCAAGTTTGGGTGGAAAGGGTTTATTTGGCTTACACTTCCAAATTATTGTTAATTTTGAAAGAAGTCAAGACAAGAACTCAAACAGGGCAGGAACATGGAGGTAGGAAGTGATGCAGAGGCCATGAAGGGATGCTGTTTATTTGCATTACTCCTTGTGGCTTTTTCATCCTGCTTTCTTGTGTGTGTGTGTGTGTGTGTGTGTGTGTGTGTGTGTGTGTGTGTGTGTGTGTGTGTTTCGAGACAGGATTTCTCTGTGTAGCTTTGTGCCTTTCTTGAAACTCACTTTGTAGCCCAGGCTGGCCTTGAACTCACCGAGATCCGCCTGCCTCTGCCTCCTGAGTGCTGGGATTAAAGGTGTGTGCCCCCAATGCCCAGCTCAGCCTGTTTCCTTATCGAACCCCTTACCACCAGCACAGATATGGTACCACCCACAATAGGCTGAGCACTTCCCCATCAATCACTGATCAAGAAAATGCCTTACAAGCCTGCTTACAGCCTCATCTTATGGAGGTATTTTCTCAATTGAGGCTCCCTCCTTTCTGATGACTCTAGCTTGTGTCAAGTTGACATAAAAATAGCCAAGACAATTGACCCTTGTTGACTTGACACACAAATGTATCACTGTTAAATCATTAAATTTCTTTCTTGTTCATCCCCATTATACAATATGAATATCAATATTACAATATAAACATTTCCAAATTTAATAGTCCTTCAGTCTTTAAAAATTCAAACACTTAAAATTTCAGTCTCTTTAAAATATCCAAGCTCTTTTAAAATCCAAAGTTTTTTAAGATTCAAAGTCTTTCAACTGTGGGTTCTTGTAAAATCAAAATAAATTCAATACATTCTCACTTCAAAAGGGAAGAACCAGGGCACATTCACAATTCAAACAAGTAAAAACCAAACTCCAAGAGTACAAATAACTCAGTGTCCAATTTTTAGTCACTTACTATCCAGTGGGTTTACTAAGGATCTTCTGGCTCTACCTAGTTCAGCACACACAGCTTGTGTCCCAGGCTCTGGTCAGCTCTACTCTACTGCTGTTGCTGTTATTGGTAGTTATCCCATAGCATGCACATCTCCAGAGTGCTGAGATCTTCTGTGGCAACTGGGCTATACGTTTACCAAGAGCTTCCCCTCGTCTCTCTTCATGGTGCAAAGCCTCAACTTCTCTGCATGACCCTTTTAATCCTGGGCCTTGAACTGCCACTGAGGCTGTACTGTCACCGATAGCCTCTCATGGCCTCTTACAGTACCAAGCCTCAGCTGCTCTCCATAAACCTTTCATCCTTTCAAAACCAGTAGCACCTTTGTGACTCTTAACACTAGCAAGTTCAGCTGCTAACACTAGGTACAACCTTGGCTGCCTCTGCACAACTTCTGTGTATTGAGTCTCAGGAAATACTTCCCAGAAAATTTCACTCCAATGGTGCTGGTCTCTTCTTAATCACTGCTAATTTTTCAACCCCAGCTAACCAGCAAAGCAAAGGTTTCACTTCAGTGGTTCTGGTCTCTTGTTAATCACAGCTGATTCCTTAGCTCCAGCTCACCAGACATCACAGTGTCTTCACAAAAAGAAGTCCTGGTAGAGTCTTTACTTCCCCCTGAAATGTCACAAGCTAGGCCTCATCTTCTGCACTGCTCCCATTTTTTTTAAACTACAAAGTTCCAACAGAAAAGTGCACTGAGCTCTCAACACTCAGTGGCTCTTCTAGCACAAAGTTCCAAAGTCCCAAAGTCCTTCCACAATCTTCCCCAAAACATGGTCAGGTTGGTCATAGCAATACTCTACTTCTGGTACCAACTTGTCTTAGTTTCCATTACTAATACTATGATGAAACACCATGACCAAAGCAACTTGGGGAGGGAAGGGTTTATTTTGGTTACACTTCCATATCCCTGTTTATCATTGAAGGAAGTAAGTACAGGAACTCAAACAGGGCAGGAACCTGGAGGCAGGAGCTGATGCAGAGGCCATGGAGGAGTGCTGCTTACTGGTTTGCTCCTTCTCATGGCTTGCTTAGCCTGTTTTGTTAGAGAACCTAGGACCACCAGCTCAAAGATGGCACCAATCACGATGGGCTAGGCTCTCCCCTATTAATTACTAATTAAGAAAATATTTTATAGGCTTGTCTACAGCTCAATCTTACTCTCTTATTCAGGGGTTTCCTTCCTTCCTTCCTTCCTTCCTTCCTTCCTTCCTTCCTTCCTTCCTTCCTTCCTTCCTTCCTTCCTTCCTTCCTTCCTTCTCTCTCTCTCTCTCTCTCTCTCTCTCTCTCTCTCTCTCTCTCTCTCTCTCTCTCTCTCTCTCTCTCATAGATCCTATTTTCTGAAAAGAAATGGAGGAGGAGTGGCACTAGGGGAGAGAGGAGGTAGCTGGGAAGGACTGGAAGGAGAGGAGGGAGGGGAAACTGTGGAAAGGATGTAAAATTTGAGAGAAGAATAAATAAATAAATAAATTAATTAATTAATTAAAAATAGGTTCTTCTCTCATACAATACAGTCTAACCTCTCTTCATTCCTCCCAGATCCCCCTCACACATTCCCTTTACCCCAGATCTCTTCCCTATCCATTTCCCTTAAAAAAAGAATAGGTCTCTAATTTTCTTAATCAAGATTCCCTCCTCTCAGATGAGTTTAGCTTGTATCAAGTTAACATAAAAATATCAGGCACAGTATGTTAATATTCTATATTTCTTTTTTTCAAACTGACATTTTTATGCTTTTAATATAGCCATATAGACTAAGCTCTCTGGCTGTGTTCTATTTTTTGAGAATTTTCTTTACTCAATATTGTATTTTTAATTTTAGAGGATTGTTACTGATTTAGAAGCATACAGTGAGGTTCTAGTCTACTTGTAGTTTATGTGTGGCATGAAATACAAATGAAAATCATAGTTTTAATTAATTATTATCCCCAAAGCTTCATATATTTTCCCTGATTTGAAATGATGATTTTATCAACCATATAATTTATTTGTGTGAATATAATTATAATAATTCACTGTATTTTATGAAAAATTGTATATTAATTTAAGATATATGTGTGTGTGTTTGTGTGTGTACTTTAAATTTTTTGTGTGTTTTCATTTGTATTTATTTTTATGAATCATGCTTACTATGTTTTAATTGTTCTAAGAATTTTCTTAAGCTGGATTTATACAACTTTGCATAATGAAATAAATTCTACACCTCTCCACCCTCAATTTAGAATATAACTTTTGCCCAACATTGTGAAGGATCTGGAAATTATCCTTCTTCCTCCCAAAACATTCACCTTTACACTTCATTTTTTGATTGAAACACTAAGACTGTATTATAATCATTATTCATGTGCAATCAAAATTTCATTGTTATTTGTAAATAATTTTAATTGAAGTGATATATTTACTGTCAAAACTCACAAGATAATTTCTTCATTGTTTTTTTTACTTTGTTTCCTTATAAGACGGCTCTGTTTTGCACTAAAATAATTACTCCTTAAAATTTTAATCTGCTTCTTTATGTGTGAGTGGGTTTCAGCTGTATTTTTATATCCTTGTACATATATATATATATATATATATATATATATATATATATATATATTTCAAGACAGGGTTTATCTGTATGTTTTGGTACCTGTCCTGGAACTCCCTCTGTAGACCAGTCTGGCCTCAAACTCATAGAGATCCGCCTGGCTCTGCCTCCCAAGTGCTGGGATTAAAGGTGTGCACCACCTCCAATCCTTGTGTATATTCTTGGTGTTAAATGTAGGGCTCAGTGTTTTGGCTCAAAGAATTCTGTGGGTAGAGCTTTACCATGGTAAGCCTATGCAAATTTTCTTTGGAAAAATTCATTATTCCTCTTTAACTCCTTCTACCACTGTCTTCTATCTCTTCTGTCCTGAAAGCTCCTCCTCCCGTTGCACTTTGCTAATTTTCTGACCTTCATGAATATTCATTTATGAAACATACCCAAAGATTCCAAGCTAATTCTCACAGATGAGAGAAAGCATGCAACATTTGCCTTTCTGAGTCTGGGTTACATTGCCCAAAATGACTGTTTTCAACTTCATGTATATATTTGTGCATTTCATAATTTCATTTTTCTTAACAGCAGAGTAATTTTCCATGTGTAACTGTACTGCCTTTTATTTTCCATTTATTAGTAGATGAATATCTAGTCTGCTCCCATTTTTCGGGTGTTGCAGATCTAGCAGCAATGACCATGAATGAGCAAGTGTCTCCAGAGTCATTTCTTTGAACATTAAAAAATAGTTTGGTGCGATTTGAAATCTTTTGAGAATTCCCTGTTAAATTACATGACCCATTTTTGTTGGGTTATTTTGCTGTCATGGTTTGTTCTTTGTTTATTCTAGGTACTAAACCTCTACCATATGTGTACTAACAAGGACATTCCTTATTTTGCCATCTTGTAATGGGTGTGAGTTTTATTTAGTTCCAACATTCTCATTGAAATCTTCTCAATTTTATGCACTTTTTGATTTCTTCAGTTGTCTTTGTCCATATATTAAAATCCCTTAATGAATAAGGAAGTGTTAGAATCAAAAGAATATTTTTTTCTTAAGTATAGGAAATTGCTTGTTATTTTTTAAACAGTTTTTTTCCCTCTTATTAATCAATTATTTTTCTGTATTTGCTTCAGGGACTGAAATATTATGAAGTTTCCTTGTTATGTGCTTTTCTAAGTTATCTGTTCAAAATAATTTGATTCTCTAGCCGTGTTATATTGCCTTATATTGAATGGCTAACTATTATGTCACAATGGCAACTTCTTCCCCATGATTCTTTTTTCTGTGTTTTACACATCAACTCCCCCTGGAATTTTTTCATTCATGAACAAAGTTTTCTTTCTCAACATGTTAATGCCACCACTTTATTTATTTTAGCATTTCATTATTAAATTTAATTCTATATATTTTCATTTTATAAATCTCTTAGTAAGTTACTGTTATTTTTTAAATTTTATTTTCCTGTTGTTCTTTTCTAGAACTAATGATCTGTTTTCCCTTTCTCTTTCCTTTTCATTTCTCTATTACATGTTCTCTCTTATTTTCATTTTAATGGTTTTGTTTTGTTTTATTAAGCACATCATATCTCTATGTATTTGTTGTACCGAGTAAATTTGGCCAATTATTTTGTGAATAGGCATGTTCAGAGGAGCTCCATGTCATAGCTTCCCTTGGCATCAGATTGAAGGCTGAAGATTATCACTTCTGTTTTACATAATATTTGATTATCTATCAGTTGCTAGTGGATGGGGTATTCTACTTATGCATTTTAAAAGCAGAGTTCTTATTGTTGTTTTAAATTATATATATATATATATATATATATATATATATATATATATATATATATGTGTGTGTGTGTGTGTGTGTGTGTGTGTGTGTGTATTGTTTTTGAGACAGTTTTTCTCTGTGTAGCTTTGAGCCTTTCCTGGATCTCGCTCTGTAGACCAGACTGACCTCGAACTCACAAAGATCCGCCTGGTTCTGCCTCCCAAGTGCTGGGATTAAAGGTGTGTGCCACAATTCTTTTTATTTTATTATTTAAATTCATGCTACTTTGATGGAATTGTGAGCATTGAGAAGGGAAGATCTTTGGGGTAATGGTTTCCTGGGTATACTATGATTACTAGAAATGAAAAAAGGCAGCATAACATGTTGCAATTGATTATTCATTGTGCATAGTTGATAGATGGCTCTTCACTCCAGACATTGTTTACAATTTAGTGATAATACCTGTAGGTTTTAAATTTATATTTCACCTATTTTTGTGATTCTGAAAATACTCTATCAGAATTATACACACACACACACACACACACACACACACACACAGAGTTTACAAGTCACTTTATCGTATACTGTACCCTGTACTGATACTTCTCTGTGCTTCTCTTCTTTATTTCTTTCCAGAACAGAAAGTCTTTTTTTAAATATACTCCATTTGCAAATGTACTGGAACACAGCCTCCTATGGGATGATTATTTAATAAATTAGCTGCTGTTCACTAACATTTTAGGTTTATTCTTGAAAAAAAAATCACTGAGAATTGGAGTCAAAGTCCTAGGAACATTTTTATTTATTTATTTATTTATTTATTTGTTGTATCCTGGAATAATTTTATTTGAACTCAAATGCCTCAAACTGAGGAAAACATCATATCCAAGTGGCTTTCAGACTGGGAATGTTCTTCATGAATGAAATGACTTATGCCCAAGACTGATGAGCTGAGTTTGGATCCCTTGAATTCTGTAGAATCAGAGCAAAGCAGTGCAGACAGCTGTAATCTCGATGCTCTTACTAAGACATTAGAATATAAGACAGGAGAATCCTCAGACCTCACCCACTCAAAAACTAACTAGACTTGCTTACAAGGCAGTCAAAAAGAAGAGGCCTGTCTCAAACAGGGTGAAAGCTGAGGATTGGCATTCAGGGAATTTCTGACCTCTGCAGGGGGCACCAAGCCATATGGGCATGCTCATTCTTACACACACAACACACATGCATAAATAGATGTCAGTAATGGAAAGATTATCGGCGCAAAATTTACCTCATTGAATGAAGTATATACTAAGCCAAGTTTGAAAACAAGAAATCTTAGAAACCCATTTCAAAGTTCATATAGCTGTTCAGTAAGTGTCCTTCAGCCAGACTGCCTCTTCTTTACCTGTCTGTACTTGGTGGCATTTGAAACATTAACCTTCAGACTGCAGTTTCCTTTCTTCACTTTCTCCTTTCCTAGCTAGGATTAATTTTAATCAGATGGTAATTAAAATAGGCACTGCATAACCAACTCACATTTCTGTAGGTAATTAAAGCTTCTAGAATCATGCATTTTCCCCTCCCAGCTCTGTTAGAAGCAGTGGCATATAATTTGTATTTTTCCTCGCAGCACAATTCTTGTAGTAATGGCTCCAGTTCTAATAAATCTCGTGCAAATAACTTGTCTGAGCTTTGGCTCTAAGACAGCAGGAATTATAAACTGTTCATTTGTTCCTCTTTTCCTTAAAAATGCATAATTCCCAGTTGTACGCTATTGATTCTAAAAACTGTTTTATTATGAAATAGTAGGGAGCTACGTCTCAGTAGTCAGGTTACTGGCTAAACCCTAGAGCTAAGACCAGTATTTTTATTATTTCCATTCACATTTCTTTCTCTTTCATACTACTGAGAATGATAGAAAGGATTTAAAAAAAAAAAAGAAAGGATTTTTTTTAATTGCCATGTCATATAAAAATAACCTTTAAGAAATTTGACTATATAGAACATACTCTCATTCTGCACTTTCTATATTACCATTCTGTAGAAAGAGGCCACCCACTAGCCCACACTGAAGTGTTCAGTAAATACAATCATGAAGACTGCTCCAATTAAGACTACCTCATGAAAGACTGTTGTGTAATCACTGTGTGCATACATTAGATAACATATCTCTGTCAATATATGGAGCTATTATACATAAAAGTTTTGAAAGTAAGTTTCCTTTCAAACAGGGTGTCCTACACGCCACAGCTGCTCGTGTATCATTTTGTTTCCAAGCTGGAGCTACTTGAATGTCACTGGCAGCCCCAAGCTTGGAGCGTCAGATGATTTGCCAATGATATGTCCAGCTAACAGCAGCCCACCAAAATCTCCCTTTTTGGGAAGGGGTTGCCTGTCAGCCATTGCTAGAGCCTCTGGTGAGGAGCTCTCTCTGCATCTGGTGGTTATGAAATCTCATTTCATTACACTACTAATTTACAGGGAATGAAATTATAAACAAGGTGATTATGGAGCGTAATTTATGGTCCATGTAATTATATAGCTGTCAAAGTAGTGCTGGCAGCTGAATTGTGCAGGAGAGGGCTGCACTTTTGCCTGGTCCGCTGAGTTTGTTAATTGTCCACAGCTGAAAATATTTTTTTGCACTGCAAGATCAGCAACCTTCGGTTAGGAGACCCCAGTTAAAGCTGGTTATAATTACCTGCCTGAATGAAAATGTTTCCTATTGTCTATGAACATCTTCAGGTGATAGAAATTTATTTCTCAAGCCTTTTGCTCAATGGAGAAGAACATTTTTACCTTCGTACCCAGAGAGCAGGGAACCTTAAGGGCAATAAATCAAACAACAAAATATAAAGCCACAAATATTTTGTCTCTGTATCTAAATAGTTCATTCTATACTCTCATACTGAGATGGGCATAATAAAAGTGATAGTGGTAGAAAGATTACTTAGTATTTCTACAATTGAATCTTTATTTTTTCCATTCCTCTGAAAGAGATGTCTGTACTTTGCTACAGGCTCACCACCTGTTATGGCTTAGGAGGGAAACCACACATAAGCACACCCAGCTTTCTCACTACTTTAGTCTGTTGCCAAAAGAGACATGATCAAAAACAGAGCAGAGAGGGCCATTAAGTCCAGGGTTTGTTTACACAGCAATAATCCAAATGATCTCTCCTGTACAATCACCAATTGTTTTGTTCGTCACATGTTATAGATATTACCTGGCCAGTATGAGTATTGTTTTTAGATATATCTGAGAAGTTTATTCTGTAGACGATCATAATGTGAGGGGGAGTCAAAAGTAGGACGGTCTTTCTAGATGCTGTGAATTTGTGTTGCTACTATTGGTTAATAAAGAAGCTGTTTTGGCCTATGACAAGATAGGTTATAGCCAGGCAGGAAATTCAAGCAAAGATACAGGGAGAAGAAGGCAGACGCTGATAGTCATTGAGGAGAAAGATATAATAAACACAGGTAAAGCCATGAGACATGTGGTGATATACAGATTACTATAAATGTGTTGATTTAAGAGCTAAGAGCTAGCTAATATAAGTCAGAGGCATAGGCCAAACAGTTTGTAATTAATATTAAGTCTCTGAGTGATTATTTTATAAAAACAGCTACTGTCTAGGCAAGACTGGGTAAGATGGAGAAACTTCTATTTACATTGAATTTATAAACTATTTTGTTTATACAAATGGATGATATTCCTTCTATAACATTGCCGGCTTCAACTCCTGCCCTTCCTATTGATCATAGGCAGATAGTCATATTATTTTCATCAAGAAACATTTATTTATTTATTTACTGTGTATGGCTGGTACATATGCCTACCACGACACATGTGGAGCTCAAAGGACAAAATCATTTCTCTCCTTTTACCATGTGAGTTCCCCAGATAGAATTCAGGTGTTTATCTTTAGCAGCAGGCTTCCTTACCTACTAAGGCATCTCACTGACTCCAGGCCACTATTTTCTTCACTGCTGTTTGATGCCCTTTTTATGATCTTGTCTATATAAGCTTCTTTATAATTGCTCTTCTTGAACAATAATAAATACTATATACCACATATAACATTTTCCACCCACTTAGAGAGCACAGGCCCCTGCCTCTTTTCTTTAACTCAAAATTTGGGGAGCTGAAGCAGGAAATTTGTCATGAATTTGAGATAAGTCTGAACTACATGCTGAGTTCCAGACCATCCTGGGAAACAGAGTGAAATTCAATCTAAAATACACAACAATAATAATAATGATAATAATAAAAACAGTATTATACTAATAATAAAAATTTCTACTATGTGCCATATCTGTTTCTGTGTTTTCATAGGCCATAAAAGAAATAACTATTAAATATCAGGAAGTAATAACATTGTGGAGAAAGACTTAAGATGGCCTAGATATAGAGAAATCTATTACCTTGAACTTGACATGATCACGAATTCCCAGCAAATAGCAAACATTTTGTAGAAATCAATTTTAGAATTTGATGAAGGTCATAATGGCTCTTTGGATTCAACTTAAGGAAATAGCTAGAGATTTATAATCAGAAGAACAGTACTCACCCAACTAACTCTTCATTCATTGAAGATAGTTTTAGTAGATAATGATAAAAAATTAAGATATAAGTTGAAATAAAAAGAACCAAGTAGGGGCTAGAAGGATAGCCCAATGGTTGAGGACTCTTGTTGCTTTTCCAGAGGACCTGAATTCAATTACTAGCACCAACTTTAGGCAGCTCACAATTGACTGTAACTCCAGCTCCAGCGAATCACATTCATATACATTCACACAGACATTCATATATAATTAAAAATAAAGATTGATCAATGGAATCGAGTTGAAGACCCAGACAAATTCACAGACTTATGGACACCTGATTTTTGATTTTTAAAAAAGCCAGAAATATACAATGTAAAAAAGAATATATCTTCAACAAATGGTGCTGATCTAACTAGATGTCCAACATATATAATATCTACATGTACATACCTATATGTACAAAACTCAAGCAAAAGTATATCAAAACCTCAACATAAAACCAGATACACTGGACATGATAGAAGAGAAAATGGGGAATAGCCTTGAATGTATTGGCACATGAGACAACTTCCTGGACAGAACATAAATATCACAGGCACTAAGATCAACATTTAATAAATGGGACCTCCTGAAATTGAGAAGCTTCTGTAAGGCAACGTACACTGTTTGTAGGACAAAGTAGCAGCCTACAGAATGGTAAAAAATTTTCTCAAACCTCACATCTAACAGAGGGCTAATTTCCAAAATATATAAAGAACTCAAGAAACTAGACATAAAAAACCACAAATAATGCAATTAAAATGGAGTACAGATCTAAATAGAATTCTCAACAGAGGATTCTCAAATATCCAAGAAACACTTAAAGAAATATTCAACATCCTTAGCAATCATGCAAATGCAAATCAAAACAACTCTGAGATTCCATCTTAAACCTGTCAGAATGACAAAGATTAAAAACAAGGGACAGCTCATGCTGGCAAGGATATAGAGCAAGGGAAACTCACTTCCATTGCTGGTGGGAGTACAAAAGTATACAGCCACTTTGGAAATCAATATGGCAGTATCTCAGAAAGTTGGGAATCAGTCTACCTCAAGACCCAACTATACCACTATTGGCCGTATAACCAAAGGATGTTCCATCCTATCACAAGGACACTTGCTTAACTATGTTCATAGCAGCTTTATTTCTAATAGCCAGAAACTAGAAACAAACTAGTTGTCCCTCAACCAAAGAATTTACATAAAGGAATAATATTCAGCTATTAAAGAAAATAATATCATGAAATTTGCAGGCAAATTGATGGAACTGGAAAAGAAAAGAAATAATCCTGAGTGAGGTGACCCAGACCCAGGAAGACAAGCATGATATGTACTCACTTGTAAGTGGGTATCAGCAATAAAGGATAGTCATTCTACACTCCACAGACCCAAAGAGGATAAGTAACAAGGAGGGCACATGGGGATCATATGGATCTCCCTGGGAAGGAGAAATAGATTTTGTGGTGGCTGGTGGGCAGGCACAGGAACTGGAGGGATCAGGTGTGGGGAGGATGGAGGGAAAGAGCATTGGGATAGATGATTGCAATGGAGGGCATTTCAGGGGTGAAGTAGAAACCTAGTGCAATGGAAATTCCCAGGAATCTATGATGGTGACCCTAGAGAAGACTCCTGATAATGGGGGATATGAAGTCTGAATCAGCCGTATTTTGTAACCAGGCAAGACTTCCAATGAAGGGATTGGGACACCAACCCATCCACAAAACCTTTGATCTACAATTTGTCTTGCCTTCAATATGTGCTGGGGTAAAGGTAGCACAGAAATTGTGGGCATGGCCAAGCAATTCCTGATCCAAGTTGAGACCCATGCCACCTGAATAGCTAGACAGAGAGACCTAGGATAGAACCAAACATGACTGGGGCGGGGGATGTCAATGAAATGGTACCTAACCTAATGATACTCTGTTATACCCAAAGTCTGTTCTTAGCATAAATCATCAGAGAGGCTCTTCTACATTTCTCCTCTCTATGTAAACACTGTTTTTCCCTGTTAGCTATCATCCTTTTCCTGTTAGAAGACCATGGATTCAACATCAATGACAAACAACAAGCACATCCTCACATTACATTTTATTTGGTTTCTATGTTTTCTCCAGCTTTGTCTACTGTATTTTAGTCAATATATTTTTTGCTGCCATGTACATAGTGATCATCTCTGCTATCATATCTGTTAAATCTAGCCACTAATATTTATTAATGGATTTTCTTTGATATAATAATTTAACACAAGTCCTTCAACTTACACTTGTATTTTTTTTTATCAATTTCTATTTGTTCTGATAAAATTTTAAATTTTCAGTGAAGTGCTAAGAATGCTCAGATCTCAGTTGAATGTGCCAGGCATTGTTGACTCCCCATGGGAGACCTTATTCTTTCTGAGGAGTGGATGGGGGTGGGTTGGGGGACATGGGGGAGAGCAAAGGGAAAGGAGGCAGGGGAAACTGTGGTTGGTATGTAAAATGAATACAAAATAAACTAAAAAAGAATCGTCAAATCAATTAATTTCTCAAGTATGTTAGAACAAATGACTGCCATCTAGACAATCCAACATCATCAAACACCCAGGTATGTGTTTCTACAGTTAAATGCACATCCTTTCATGACTAAAATGCAGGTATCAAAATCATAAAATGTGTATATATTCACTACTATAGTATGATTTACAGTTGCTCAAACAATGTGTTTTATAAAAAAAATGTTTCTATGTTGGAATCCTTGGACATTCAATTTGAATCACTATGTATTTCATTCCTTGCTTATAGAATCTTGTTTCATCTTAAAGACTAACCTCAATTAGAGTATGTGCACATTCAATTTATGTCACATTATTGACAACTACATCCTAGATAAGCATTCATGTCCTTCTCAGTTGAAAATCTCAGTTAGCACACCATGATGGTTTTTTTTTTCACCATGCTCATGGTACTTTTAACTAGTTGGTTAATAGAGTACCCCTTGTTTTATTCAGAATAAAGTTATTATTTTATTTTTGATAGTATTTCTAGTCTACTGTCATTATTCTAAAATAGTTCTGATTGTGGTTTTCCCATTCCATTGCTCCTTTCACATTATTACCTGTGAAGAAAATTCACTCTTTCCCCAGTAACGTATTCAATTTTTATAATGTGAATGCCATGGTTTCTGTTTCACCCAGTGAATTACAACCTAATACTGTGATTACTTATGTTAAGCTTTGAAGTTTCATATAGTTGCTGAATGGAAATTTTTAAAATAGAGATCAGAGGGTTATATCTGGTGTATTCCTCCATTCTTTCCATCTCAGTTTTTATTATTTATTTATTTTTGCCTGAAGATCAGAGTGTGGAGATAGCCACTAGTTAACCCTAGAGGTCAGGAAGTGGTGGCACACAGACCTTTGATCCCAGCACTTGGGAGGAGAAAGCAGGAAGATCAGGAGTTCAAGGCCACCCTGGACTACATGAGATTGAGCCAATCTAAAAAAGGAAACAGATCCAGGTAGTGGAGGCTGATGCCTTTAATCTCAGCACTAGAGAGGTGACGGCGACCGTAATATAAGGAGGGAGGAGACAGGAGCTCAACCCCTTTCCTTTTGGCCTGAGGATTCAGTAGAGGTAAGAAGTCTCTCTAGGGCCTGGCTCCTTTACTTCTCTGATCTTTCTGCATTTACCCTGATATCTGACTCCAGGTTTTTATTAAGACCAATTAGAATTTGAGCTACAGTCTATCACTGGACCTGAAGTTCACCATTTAGTTTAGACTTGCTGGTCAGCAACTCCTGGAATTCATCTATGTCACTCAACACTATGATTGCAGGGACATGCCACAACATCAATTTTTTATGTGCTAGGGTTCTGAACTCCATCCTTGTGCTTACACTTCACCCACTGAACCACCTCCCTGGCCCCAAGGATGAAATCTTGTAACTAATTATCCAGAATTCTACCACCTATTATTTTTCTCCTTTTCCTTTATTTTCAGTAAGTTTATTCAGTTTATATATATAGCACATTTTATCTCCTCCTACTTCAGAAGAAACCCATTAATCGCCCTTTCTCCCATCTCCACTTTTTCATAAATGTGCTGAAATGTTCTGATGTGACAAAGCTTCAAATTTTTGTATAACCAATAGTTTTCCCAGCATCTTATTTTATCACTATAGTTCCCAAACTATGGGGTAGATTGACCTGGAAAATTTTCCCCCTATGAAACCTTTCTTGTTGCAAAGAGAAACCCATGCACTCAGTTGTGATTCATTCTTGATGCTTAAGAAGGAAATAACTAAACAACACAGGGGGATTGAAGTTCCAGCACCAGATTTTCCTTTTGCATATACACTTCTGTGCATTGTCTGTATTTCTCTTTTAATTTCTGAGGGAATCTCATGACAAAGTTAACTTTAATTTTAAATTAAAGCATAAGACACAAATGTGTATTTGTAGTAGGCAAAGATGTTTCCTTGTTCACCAACACTTCATATTTGGGCTATACCTTGACTTTGGAGGATATAGTCACTGTCTGTCTTAACACTCCATACCATGGCTATTTATTTTATGTTTTCATCATTATGCTTTTTAGACATCCCCAGCTTATGCAGATGAGTTTGGTATTTTAAACGTTACTTTAATAGCTTAGCTTCTGGTTCATTTTTCCATAGCATGGTTGCTATAAACCTTTTGATTTCATTCTTTAGCATTTCTAAGATGTATGAGGGGGTGGTGAAGAAATTCTTTTTAACCAAGGCTGTTGATCTGAATATGTAAAACATTCTAATTGGGCAGTTATTGCCACCTGCTCTTAAAAATATTATGTCCCAGATGCTAAAAGAATAGTATTCAAAATAGACATGATTTTCATAACTGCTTAACTGGTCATATTCAGTGCAGTATCCAAAGGGTATATGAGTTACCTGATTTTGGGCAAAGCAGGCCCCCAAAGGAAGAAAATCATTTATCAGGAACCCTGATACTAAGATATTGGCTTTGCAAATGCCTGTCTGATATAAATGGAGTTTTGGCATCTCTTTTTACTTCTGGCTAATTGGCAGCTATTCCTGCATGTGTCAGATGTCCTGTGAAAGAACCAAGCATTTACTAATCTATTTAAAAGAAATGCATGATTATTCAAATTGTTAATTTTTTTCCAAAAATGTTTTCTTAGCCTAGTGTTTATCTCATTAACACAACATTGAATTATTTCCATCTGGCAAGCTGCAGAAATTGCCTAGGATTATGGAGACTAAGCCAAAAACTAACATGATAAGTTATTTATTAGTTATGGCCCTCTAGATCCTTTACCCTATTGTGATTTCAGGAGAAAGTTACTCATTGCTTACTTGTAATCCTTTTACTTAAATGGAAGACAAGAGCTGATATTTCTGCACAGAAAAGAAATACTAATATGCATTTAAATAAACTAGAGTTGCCATTCTCAGACCTGACTCCTGGAGCGAATAACTATAGGTAAAAATATGCACTGAAGAAAAAAATAATCAACTAATGATAAATTTATGTATAAAATAGCATTATCAAATAACATGATGAAAAGATTAGAACATCTTTACCAACAAACCAGAGCCAAATCTGACAGGTTTAGGAAGGAAGTAAAAAAATAATTCCATGAAAAAGGGACTATAAGAATCATCAGTATAATGATCAAAAGATATCACATTGCTTAGAAGTCTATGCAATGATGACATTCTTTGGGGTAGTTGTGAGTAATAGACACCAGATAATGTGAAGGTTCCAAAGTGCATGGAAAGTGCTGATGAAAGACCCTTTAGTACTTTACAGTGATGGCTGCCAAAGAGTAGAAAGAAATACATATAGCCAGGAAATGCGCAAAATCTTAATGTACAAATACCAGGAGTCATCTACTGTTGAGCCCATGGAGTGAATAAGCTATGAGCATCTCTACTCTGTGCACCACAAGGGAAATTTGAGAGTGCTGGAATGTTATGGGATTGGTATGTAAGGAAATCTGATAGAAAAGGTTGAAATGAAAATAAATGCTACCATTATGTAAGCAGAAAATACCTTTTTTAGTAGAGTTTGGGCATCGTTGAGTTATTTAATAAACACATTTGGAGAAAAGAGATGGTACTAAAAATGAGTGTTTCCCATGCAATGCAAACAGATTAGGGTGACTGGGGAATTATTATTTCCTTATATATTTCCAACTTTGGTTCTACTTATACATTCATTCTATTGTAGCCTCAGGAGTATGTATCTGTCTGTTGGAAATTTGACTTAAGACAATTGTAATATCTCAGTGGTTCTCATGTTAATGTGTTATGCTCACCTATATTTCTATAAAGGTCTTACTTTTATTCAAGTAACAAAGAAGTTTTTAATATGTGCCTCCTCTTCCAAAGAGGACTCAGTTTAGAAAACCATGCAGCTGTGTGGAAAAGTGAAGAAGCTCCTGAAATAGTAAGTAACTGCCAGGCAAATCTTCAGATATATTGAAATTAATAAGGCCAGTGCCTATGGCTTTTGTTGAGTAATTGATTAGACAGACACTGAACTAGGTGGTCTTCCCAGAGTGAATGGGGTATAAAAATGAGTGGTATGGGAAACATACCAGAAGTTTTAAAATATACAAAAGTAGGATTTAAAACAGAGAAACGGGAAAATGTTTCTTTCATCATCATTACTGTCATTTCCTAAAGAATACTAAATGAATATAAATTAATTATTTTTTCTATTGTTTATCTCTGCATTTCTGCACATGGTAAAGCTTGAAAATCTAGTTTCATGATATCTGTCCTATTAACGTCAATGGATTCTTCACTTGTGAAAAATCCAAAGTTAAATATCTTCTCCGATAAATTACACTTGAGTAAGGCATACCTTGCACAAAACTTGGGAGATCTTTTAAAGAAGGAAGTAAACAAAAAATATATTTCCAAATTGTAGCACTTCTCCAGTATAGCTGTATTTTTAGCTGCCACTTCTCTGATAGAATTTGGCATTGCCAATTATTGCATTTCATTGTGTGTTTTCACAATGTCGGTTCATATTCCATTTCACTTTGCTCCAACCCATCATATGACTAATTGGTTGTCTTCAGAACTATGAATATGAATAAGCCATGCCATTACTATCCAGTAAGCCATGCCATATCCAGTAAAAGTTTTAGCAAGATGAATACCTTATTTACACCAGAATTCTCATCTTTCCTCATTAACAACCAAGACACCCCTCCTTGTTGCTGTGCACATAATGTCACTCACTCCTCTTTACGTGCCTGCACAGGTGACATTCATTTTAACCCACCTGTTTTCTTTCTTTTCAACATCTGAAGTTCTGAGTAGGCTTCAAAATCATGCACAAGATGGTAATGATGTACTGCTGGGTATTTTGACTTACTGTCACAAGGCTTCTCTGGTCCCTCATTCTACAAAAAAATCTTAAGAATGGAGGTTGTATATTTTGTTGTATAGGCATCTCAGGAGACAAGTCAATGTGATCATAATAACACATGTTAAAAATAGGCATACAATGGGGAATGAGGATCATTAAACCTACATAGACAAAGTTTCTTATATAATGAACTGAAGTTCAGCAAGAAGGGTGAACTGCCAAACCTGTTTTGTTCAGAATTCCTTCAGTTACATCAAGCTGCCTCATAACATCTGCTAAATACACAAAAAAGGATAGAGAAAATAATTTTGAGTGAGAGACTGGTTATAATGCAAGTGATACCCAAAACACAATGGAGTCACTCTGGTCTCCATTACTCTTCAAAATATCTTTATGATTCTCATTTACTGCTATGGAATACATTACCGTGAATAAAAGGAGATTTAAGTAACAGCTTCTGGGGCTCAATGGGGATAGCTGGGTTGATTGACTTTGGTTCAAAGTCTCTCAGGAGGTCTTGCCTTCAGTGGTGTAATTGGTGAGAAAAAACTTGCCAAGTGACCCCATGGTTATTTGCAGACCATTGTTCCTCCGCTGTGGACTTTGCCAGAACAGTGCCTCACAAAGAAGCTTGCTTCCCCCATATTGAATGGTACAGGAAAATCAAGAGGAATTGATATCCAGGTTGGAAGTCATTGACATCTTACAAGCTTATCTTGAGAGTGATTTCTTATCACTCCTGCTCTGTATTCTTTATTTAAAGCTGTTCGGTAAGTCCAGTCAATTCTGGAGTGGAGAGGATTACATAAGAACAGAAATACCAGGCAGGAAGTTCTTTAGAGGGTACCTGCCTATCTTTTTTAATATACCTTGTTCAAAGAATGGAATGAGAGTGAGACTATGGAACCTAAAAGAGAACCTACTAATGTTTCCCCCTAAAGCTGTATAATTTCTAACTGCATTCTAAATATGTATTCTTCTACCAAGAGATAAGTGTAGCTCCCATCCTTCATTAAAAATGTTGTTACAGTAGATATAGTTCTTTACAGCAAGCCACAGTGGTCAAACTGCAGAGAACTGGCCACCACGGGGTTCCCTGCCCCAACCAATAAATTTACAAATCCTACATCTATCTATGGCTTAGATATCATCACAAAATGCAGACAGAATGAATGTAAGAAACAGAGGACCAGGATTCTGCAGCAAGATTGTGACTTCTATATGTAACAAGAAAGCTGCAACTCTGTATCCTCAGCAATATGATTGCCTAAACAAGACCTGAAAGAGTAACAATAAGTGACATGTCAACATGGATTGTGGAATTTTCACAAGGCCCCATCCATAGATGAAAAACAATAGGAAATTAATGACTGCTGTTGGAGGTAGAATCAGTCTTCATTAGAGATGAGCCTCCTGAGTGGTTATCTAGTAATCCAATACCAAGTGATTACCCCTACATACACACACACTCACACACACACACACACACACACACACACGCACACACACACACACGCACACAAGAGAGATTCAGTAATTTGCATTTATATATGTATGTATACATCTAACTACTACTTAAAGTAAATAAAAGAAATAGGAGAAAACAATAGCAATAATACATGAAAGTAGAAAGAGAGTTGGGGGTAGAGGAAGGGGAATAGAAGAAATGTGGCAGGACATGAGAGCAGGGTTTTGAAGATGACCAAAGTATATTATTCACATGCAAGAAATGTCACAGTGAAACAGATCAGTTTGTACAATTAGTAAGTGCTAATAAATATGAAAATGAAAAACAACCCACCACTCAAAACAGTTACTTTTGAGCAAATATCATTGTATTATTCTAAATTTTGATTCCTTAAGGTTATTTTGGAGTTAATCAAGCCATTTCATTAATAAGGTATTAATAAAGTAGTAAGTTACCAACCGTACATGTTTATCCTCTTTAGATTAGGTTGGACAAATTATGAAGATGCTGATGATGACTAATGCTGAAACAGTGTGCTGGGTCTACAAGAGAAAACAATGTTTTCTCCTAGCTGAACAATGTTTAGTTTACTAAAACATGGCACTTAAATTACAAGGGACAAATCACTCCTGTGTTTTTTTTTTTTCAATGAAGTGCGTTTGAAGAAATTTAGCTTATGTATTCAATGTAATGTCTAATTTGAATATAACAAATAGTTAAATTCTAGTCATAAATTCTCTGGTTTATATATGGGAAGACTAGAATGTACAAATGAGGCCAGGCAATGTGCTGTACAGTGTAGGTGTCTCTCAGAAAAATAAAGTACATTCTCTAAGGTTTTTCTAGGTTTTGAAAGAACTGGCATGTAGTTAAATATTATTGTAAAAATTACCCTTACTCCCATTGTTAAGAGTATGTGTTTGGAAGCCAACATGATATGATTGAAAAGGGAGTTTTATTTCACAATAGCTCACAGCTCTGTAGCTTTGGTCTAGTGGCTTTATTGATTTGTTTTTCAACTTCAGAAAGTGTAAAAGTGCTATGAAATCATGCCTGTCTTACAGATTATTGTGTAAAGAATGTAAATAAAATATTTGGAATTATACCCAGGATACAAGTATTTAGATGTATAATATATACTGTCTTTAAATTTACTCTAAGCTGTTTTAAAAATCAAAAAATCAAATGAAATTTGTCTTACTATGTATGGGTGACACATAGTTTACTGTGTAACATAATAGTCATTGATTTTTCTATAGAATAAATAGAAGGTATAATTAACACTAAAATATCAAGCGTGAGCTGGGTGAATGGTTCTGCTACTGTCTAGTATTCTTGAGAGTTTAGATTCAATATCAAATACTATAAACATATAAAATGTAAAACAAAACATCAAATAATAAAAAGTATACAGCTTGTTCCGCATGTATACTGATCTATTTATATATGATAATAATGAAAATTTAAATTTAATTCTTTTCCCATGGATTGTGCTACTATTTTGCATACCTTAGTCTAATGCTACAAGGATTTTAATATATACTATTAAATATAATTATTGTCCCATGGTATACATCTAGAAATTTGAAACTTCCAGGTATAAGGTAATATACTTTAGATCCCACACCTTTTATTATGAGGTACAGAACTGAGTAAAGAGAACATAAAAAAAGGAACATTCACATGAAATATCTGTAGCTTGAGTTTTTCTGCCTTGCCCACAGTCAGGACAAATCTTTGTCATCCACCAGTCCCACAGCTGCACAGACCCAACCAAGTAAACACAGAGACTTATATTGCTTACAAACTGTATGGCCGTGGCAGGCTTCTTGCTAACTGTTCTTATATCTTAAATTAGTTCATTTCCACAAATCTATACCCTGCCATGTGGCCCGTGGCTTACCGGTACTTTACACCTTCCTTGTCCTAACGGCTGCTGTAGGCAGTGAGTCCTTCTGCCTCTCTGTTCTTGTATCTCTCCTCTCTGTTAGTCCCGCCTATACTTTCTGCCTAGCCACGGCTGACCAGGTTTTATTTATTGACCAATCAGAGCAACACATTTGCCACACAGACCAACCCCAGCACAGCCAAGTGCAGACCATCTCAGACACCTGCACTCAGGCTCATGGTCCTAATTATCCTCTATGCGGACCTGCTGGGTAAAGCCACGAGGAACCCGAGAACGGGGTCCCACAGGACATAGAGAACATCCCACAGCAAATATCTAAAAAATTAATAGTATAAATACCAGATAAATGAAGGTTATTTGCATAAATGTGCATCTATGGAATATCTGCAGATATGAACATATTTCTGAAGAATCTATACTGAAGAATGTTAAAAACTGATCAAAGCAAGGGGCATCCTGTCAAACAAAAAGACCTGGAATCCTCCGCAATTAGTACAAAAACCCTCAGATAAGAAGCAACTATACAAAGATACACAATAGTAGCTAACGAAATGGGGAGGGTAAAGAAGGAGGGTACTAAAGGGGAGGTGAGCATTTAAGTATGGTAGTTTCCTCAGCGCAGCAAATGCAAAAAGCTTTTCATAAGGTGGATTAAATTCACAGTGCATGTCACATGCAATTTGTTAATGGCTGTCATTAGTTCTTAATTTGAGAATGTTTGCCTCTGTTTAGAAATGAGGCTGTCTATTTATACATTGCATAATTTATTACAGACTCAGTCATTTCACATAATTCTTTGTTAGAATATTTCCCATGTCTTAAAAAATGGATGCATGGTTGCTGTGGGAGTAATATGTTAGTCACTACACTGTTAGAATATGAACCTGAAGGGCAATGACACCACATAAAACATGAGATAGAATCCTTCTTAGAAAGACGATGCTTTGTCATATTCACTGATTTACTTGTTGGGACTTTGCTAAGCCACCCATCCTTAAGGACTCTGCTATGGAGATATATTGTGTACCTCGATAAAGATTATCTGAGGATCAGAGGACAGAGCCAACCACTACATTAGACATGGAGGTCAGGCAGTGGTGGTACACACATTTATTCCTATTACTTAGGAGGCAGAGATCCATCTGGATATCTTTGAGTTCAAGTCCACACTGGGGCTACATGAGAGAAACAGAACCAGGCAGTGGTGACACACTCCTTTAATCCCAGGAAGCAGTATGGCAGGACACAGAAAGGTATATAAGGCGTGAGGAAACAGGAACTCAATCTCATGAGGCTGAGGCTTTTGTAGGGGTAAGCTAGTGGCTGGCTGTTCTGCTTCTCTGATATTTCAGCTTTCATCCCGATATCTGGCTCTGTTTTTTTTTTTTTTTTTTTTTATTTATTATAAGACCTTTTAAGATTCATGTTACACTTTATATCCCTGCCTTAAAGAATAACATATAAATAAAAGTTCTTTCTTCAAACGCATGGTTGCCAGAGTGTGAGATATTGGTACATATGTTTACCTCCTTTTCAATGACATTTAGTTTCCATTCCTCATATCTTACTTCTGACTTGAAGATCATTATGAAATATCCTCCATAGGCTTTGTGTATTGACCGCATAATCTCCAACTGGGTGACACTTTTTTTTGGAGGTTTTAGAACTTAAGGAAGTGAGATCTAGCTCAGGGGTGTGTGCCTGTGAGTGTAAATTTTTGCAGATATCTGCCTCTCTCTCTCTCTTTCAGGTTCTCTGCTGCCTGTCTGCCACCTCTTATGCTGTATGCTCCCACTGCCAGTGTTACAGCTTTGGAGGGAAAGGTATCCTAACTTGTTAGGAAGCCAGGTGATACCTGAAGCTGGGGTGTGGTGGGGGATGGTCTCCCCATAGGATATAGCATACTCCTCTCCTAGAGAGAGCCCTTACAGCTGAGCTTTCCTTAAGGGAGGCTTCCCAGCAGAACTATGCTGCTGCTTCTCTCCAGCCCAAGATGTTGTTCTTCTGCTTCACTCTGTGGAAGGGGAAACCCCATGCAGAAATGTAGCTACCAAGTTGCTACTTTTTCTGCTTAGCCTTTCTCAGGACCTCTAAGGAAACATCTTAGCAAGGTTTATTCTTCTTAGTCCCCCTAAGGGACATCTCAACAAGGTTCTTCTGTTCTGCATAGGTGAATGAAAACCTTCACCCAAGACCCTTTTAAGAGAGAGATTTATGTGGGAAGGAGGAGTCCAGGAGAGTGGCTGCCTCTACTGGGGTGGGAAAAGAGAGCCAACAAATGAATAGGCAGAGGGGTTTATATAAGGCTCCTTGGGGGTGGGGTTTCTCCAAGGAGATTTTCCGCTCAGGGATTGATAATTAGTTGGTTTCATTGGTCAGGGGCAGAGATGGCTCTGATTTCAGGGCCAAATTGTTTTTCTTTCACTTATCCTTTTTAGCGTTTTGGCTCTATTTTAGGGCCAGGATGTATTTCTTTCACTGGCTCTGGTTTTAGGGCCAAAGTATGTTGCAGCTCTGGTTTCAGGGTCAGGGTGATAGAATTTCTGCTTAGGGATTGGTTGGTTTACTGTTCAGGGATCGGTTGGTTTTGTTGGTCAGTTGGTCAGGGGCAGAGGTGGCTCAGGCTTCAGGACCACACTGTTTAATTCACTGGTCCTTTTTAGCCCTTTGGCTCTGATTCTAGGGCCAGGGTAGGTTTCTTTCACTAGCCTCCTTTCCCTGTACCCCCTACCATGTTGTTATAGCCAATTGTTTGGGGGCAATTGACTATGGATTGTTTTTTTTTTTTTTTTTTTTTGTGAAACTATGGGTCAAAATTAATCTTTTCCCATTTAAATGGTTTCTGTCAGACAGTTGGTCAAAATTACACAAAAGCTGATTTCAGTTCTTGGGTCTCAAGGGGTGTTTCTGGAGCATTTTCTTTCTTTTAGTCTCTGCCTCAGTCTCCACCTGTGAGTGAATCTTACCTTTAGCATAGCCACACCCTAGTTTCCCATTTACTCTTTTGATAACTAAAATCAAGCTCCACTTATGGAGGACTTTGTGCTGAAGAACAGGATTGTTTTTTTTTTTTTTTTTTTTTTTTTTGTAGAATGAATCTTAAAAGTTCTTATTAATAAAAACAAACCCAAAGCCAGATACTGGGGTGAACACTGAATGATCAGAGAAACAGAACAAGCCACAGCCACCTTACCTTGCCAATTCCTCAGATCCTGATCCTGTTTCCTCAGACTGGAAGCTTTTGAGTCCTCATCCAAATCTTTCTCAGCTGAACTGCTGCTCAAAAGCCTAAAAGCTTAGCCAGGCTAGTTCCTGGTCCTCACACCTCATATAACTTTCTGCTTTCTGCCATCACTTCCTGTGATTAAAGGCGTGAGTCACCATGCCTGGCTGTTTCCAGTGTGGCTTTGAACTCACAGAGATCCAGACGGATCTCTGCCTCTGGAATGCTAGGATTAAAGTCATGTGCTACCACTGCCTAACCTCTATGTTTAATATTATGGCTGTTCTGTTCTCTGACCCCCAGATAAGTTTACTGGGGTGCACAACCACAGTTTTTTTTTTTTAAATACTGGAAATGTCTTTTTATTTAAGAATTTTTTTTATTCATTTTACATACCAACGACCCACTCCCCCATCCCTTCCTTCAAAAGGGTAAGGGCTCCCATTGGCAATCAGCAAAGCTTGATACATTCATTTGAGGCAGAGCCAAGCCACCACCCCCTGCATCAAGGCTGAGCAAGGTGTCTAACCGTTGGTAACAGGCTCCAGAAAAACAGCTCATGCACTAGGGATAGATCTTGATCCCGCTGCCTGGGTCCCCTCAAACAGACCAGGTTACATAACTGTCTCCCATATGCAGAGTGCATAGTTCAGTTCCATGCAGGTTCCATAGCTGTCGGTCTGAAATTTGTGAGTTCATACGAGGTTGGTTCAGTTGTCTCTGTAGATTTCCCCATCATGATCTTGACCCCCAACCCCCTTATTCATATAATCCCTCTTCCCTCTCTTTATCATAGCTGCATTATTTATAATAACCAGAACCCAGATGTGTAGTGGGTAGCCAATCCAGCTTGGTTCTGGAAGTTCCAACCCCCATTGAGACTCTGGCAACTGTCACGCCTACGAGGCGGGGCGAGGGGAGGCACCTGGGAAGGAAAAACAGAGATCTTCATGAGTAAACTGGGAACGAGGGGAGGCAACAGAGGGGATATGATGGGGGATGAGAACATGAGGAAACAGGATGGTCGAGCTAGGGGAGGGATGAAGTGGGAGAGCAATGAAAGAAATATCTTAATAGAAGGAGACATTATGGAATTAGTGAGAAACCTGGTGCTAGAGAAATTCCCAGGAATCCATAGTATGATCCCAACTTAGACTGTTAGCAATAGTGAAGAGGGTGCCTGAACTGGCCTACCCTGGAAATTAGATTGGTGAATAACCTAACTGTCATCATAGAGCCTTCATCCAGTAACTGATGGGAGAAGATGGAGAGATCCACAACCAAACACCAGGCCAAGCTCCTGGAGCCTAGAATGGACTTTTAAACAGAGCTATTCATTTCGCATCCTATTCTTCCCCTTCTCAATATTATACCTGGCCCTGGAATTGACTTTTTTTCTACCTTAGACCTTAATGGATTTCTTATGTAAGACTTTGTCCAGCATCTCTCCTCCCCTCCCTGCACTATACACTAGCCCAGTGCTCAGTAGGATCAGTGTCTTACTCAATATCCCAGTATTTGGACCATGACCAGTACAGCCTCTTAGAGAATAATTCTATCTTCTGCATTAGATCCAACTCTTCTACTCTCTTACAAATTATTGCCCAATGATTTTCCCCATTCAAATTAATTATGTGACTAAGTGAGTGAAGACTATTTCCAGACATAATTCCATTCAATCCCACACAGGGCCTGAATGATCATCCTGCTGAAGCATTCGGTAAATCCCTGTTTAGCCATAGGAGTAGGTTGTTGCCACTGAGATCACCTTCTAATGTGTCTTTATTTACAAATACGCAATTTATAGACAATCAGCTTGTGTGTGTGTGTGTGTGTGTGAGAGAGAGAGAGAGAGAGAGAGAGATAGAGAGAGAGAGAGAGAGAGAGAGAGCAGGACTTAAACATAGGTTCCTCTTACATGCTAAGTAAGTGCCCTACTACTGAGCTACAACTCTAATCATGATAACTTTCCCTGTATTTGTCTTTCAACTTTTAAATTATATTTTAATTTTATATTATGTGTGTAATTTTTCACCTATATGTATGTACTCACACTATATACATGCATGGTGCCTACAGAAGTTGGAATCAGATGCCCTGGAACTAGAATTACATATGGTTGCAAGACTTCTTATATACAGGGAACCATGGAATTAGCCTGGCCTAGCTGCCTTGAGAGGCATGCCTCATAGATTTTTCAGGTTAGAGTTCATGGCTTCTGGGGCACAATGTTCCTTCTAGTTCTTGAGAGAACTACATTTACTCCCTCAGGCAGTGAAGCATTCAGACTGCTTTGTGTTTCTCTGTATGTTCCCTCCGAAGTCAAGTTAGCATGGAAGCTTGACAGTTGGTCTTAGATAATAATCTTGTATACTCTGTAAAGTTTTCAATTGTATCCTGGATGGTCAGGCAGAGGGCTTCTTTCTCCCACCCATGCTGCCAGAAGATAGATGAGAAACTGGGGCTGCCCTTCCATGCTCACAGCTTCTGAGCTGGTTCATTCACACTTGCACTAACACCTCACCAGGAAAGCACAAAGAAGCCACCCCTGTTAATGCAGGTGTGGGTGAGCCAGCTCAAAAATTGTGAGCATGGGAAGGCTGTCCAGCTCACTCTACACCCACCGTACTCATCAACACCTGGGGCAGGTGGGAGAGCTGGCCCTGTGGTCTTAAGTGTGGGAGAGTCATCCCTGACCCTTACCAGCTATAACACTCGGGAGAGTAGGTCATGCACCTCACCAGGCCAGCACAATAGAGCCAACACTGTTAGGACAGGTGTAGGTGATCCAGCCTCAAAACTGTGACCATGGGAGAGCTGTCCCCATTTCCCATCTGATGGACCAACCCTACAGCTGCCTAAGCCCAGACCCAGGGTTATGACCTGGTCTGCCTCAACATCCAAACCATCTATGATCTGCTGGAGCACATGACAGGACCTGACCTGCAGACCCAAAACTGTAGGATCTCCACAACACAGGGCGGCAGCAGGATGTCCAAGAAATGTCCCAGTGGGGGCCCAGCATCAAAGGTGTAGTGGAGACCAGGGGCCCTAAACCAAACCAATGACTCTGCAATGAACACTTTCAAGTAGAGGTGTACGGACAAAGAGGTATACGGTATGGCTTGTAGAGTTGCACTGCAGCTTCCATGACGAGATGTATAATTCCTTCCTTTTTTCTTTATTTTACTTATTTTATTTTCTTCCTCTTGATTTTTGTTTTATTTGGGTGTGTGTGTGTGTGTGTGTGTGTGTGTGTGTGTGTGTGTGTGTGTGATGCAGGGGTGGAGGACAGATGCAAAGGGATGGGATGGGGAATGAATGGTATCAAGATACATGATGTGAAAAACACATAGAATAAATATATTTTTTAAAACTTTTTTTTTGAGTCTGATTGTTTCTAATAAAATTGTCACAGCCTCAGTCATGCTCTGAACCCTCCAACATCCTGGTTTAATTCCTAGTGACCATACGAGATAGCCTTGGCCAGATAAATAAGCACAGGCGGGTTCTTAAACTTGTGAGGGCTGGAAACTAAACGGAGGTCTTGTACAAGAGCAACTAGTGCTGTTAATCTCTGATCCATCTCTCCAGCTGCTGTTCACATCTATTTAAAGTATATGTTTAACATTTACCACAAGTTAATGTAGGATATCTTATCATGAAAGTAATAGCCACATTCTCTTTGGTGAAAAAGTAGTGAAAACCTGAAAAGTTGACAAATTTCCCTTTAGCTTTTAGAGATTTTTATTTTAACCTAGTAAACGTCATTTGTGGGAAAAATGTCAAACCAAGATGATAAAGAAACTTTGTTTCAACATAGAGCATGAACACTGTCATCTTCTCATCTGAGGAGTGATGTGAGTTTAGACAAACAGTTGGAAGACCCTCCTCTACCCAGATCCTGTTGAAGTCCACCTGCAGATGTGTGCAGCATTCATCACCTATATTATAGCAGCAGAGATGAAGTTCTTTAACTTTCAAGTTCACTGTTATTAACTAGTGATACATTTCTCCCATATCTTTACATGTTAGCAGTTACCTCTCCTCTAATGAAGTACAATATCTTCTTTTGCCTTGTATAAGCCTCTTACCTTTTAGAGACAGTGGGAGGATTACAGATGATTTGTATCCTTAGATTATGTCAGGTTCTCACTCACTGATCTACTTCATTTGTTTCAGTTTACCATTCCAGTCATGTCCACCTCATTAGGATCCCAGCAGGAAACAGCTCACTAATACTCCTCAATGACTGAAGAGAAGTTAGGAAAGTGACCCTTTACAATAGTGTGGGTAGAATTCAGGAAAAACAGAGGGGGACATTTCAACACCTAAACACTGCATTTAGTGTCCATTTAGTGTGTCATCCTTGTGCTGAGAAATACATAGTACACAGACCGCTACTGAAAACTTCAGACAGTGGCCAGAAAGAATGAGCCATGCCATGGCTAGAAAACAAAACAAAAGGAGCCTAGATGAAAAAAAAAAAATACATTGATTGTGATTGCCTCCTGCCCTCCTCTTCCCTGCTTGTCACCAGAGCTGATGATTCTACATAGTTCAGCCTCCCAGGGGTACAAGCAACATGGCAAAACATTGGGAATGGATCTTTATCTGAAAAAAAAATTGTATCTACTATGGTATGTTTAAACATACAGAAACCATATGAATATATTTTCTCTCAAGTCTTCTACAATTTTTTCTTCTGCTTCCCGATCAAAGTTAAAAAAGTGGTCACAAACTTAAACATTTTGTTTAAGTATCCCCAAAATGTTACATTTCATCCCCAATATAGTAGTAATTAAATTAATATTTGATGATGAATAAAGATAAATTTTACTTTTAGCTTTCAATGTGATAAGAGAATTATGATTCAAATATAGCACAAAGTCATTTTCAAAATAACATTACTTTGTCTTCCCTTCAGGGTATTCAGATAAACATTACTTTTCAGACGGAAAAAATCTATAAAATTTCGTAAAATTATGGGAGGTTTCTTTTGAGTAAAAGTATATTCTTTTCAATAGTGCTTTATCAAAAATGTGGAGTCAACATGCACAATACTTGGTTGTTCAATTATGTTCATATAATGTTGAAAATATGATTTTGGGGGTATATTGATTCAAAGCTGTTATATTGGATGGTGATCATTCTTCTCTCATTGTCTGAACACCAAAACGTTCCTTGCATATAATGCTTTGTGAAAAACTACCAACACAATTCCTGTTGGTAATATAAAGTGTTATAATTAACAATTTAATGTTTCTTCCTGATTGCTTGTGACTCTGTCTGCTTTTGTATATTCAATATACTGATAAGTCGTGAATTACAAGAGAAAAAGATTTTCGTTTAAATGCATTTGCTTCTTCTGTCCTATGAAAATTCTTCATTGTTTTCATATATACAGGAAATTGCATCTGAAAATTGAGTTTGCATTTTAGAACAAAGACAGGGAAAAAGAAAGAAAACCGTTGTCTATTGGGAGGTTGATTCTCCCACAAACACCAAAACAATCAACAAAAACATTGTTTTCTGATACTAGACACTGGATTTCAAAATCCTGTTAAAAATCGTACCCAGAAATCTCCTAATTGTATTATTTTGATTAATTAATCACTCTTTCTGGTCCTCAGATCATCAGTTGGTAAACTGAGAAAGCTTAGTTATCAAGGGTGGCTAACTACAAGAAGGAAGAGAGACAGAAAGCACCCCTTACTGAAGAGCACCAAAAAGGAGTGATTTTTGCTTGTTTATTTGTTTTTTCCTGATATAATTCAAAAGGAGTTTCCTAGACTAGTAATTATTCCTTATGTGGGCACTTGGGGGTTGTCTTGGACCTGCCTCAACTGAATGTGCCAAGCTTTACTGACTCCCCATGGGAGGCCTTACCTTTTAGGAGAGGGGATTGGGGGAGTGGGTTAGGGAGAGCATAGAGGGTTTGGAGGAGGGAAGAGAGGAGGATGTGTGGCTGGTATGTAAAATAAATAAACGATTTTCTTAATAAAGGGAAAAAAAAACTTGATCCAAATGGATTAGTACTCAAAAATAGCTATGCAACCAGGTATTAGCAATAGAGGGTTTTTAGGATTGGGGATTCAAACCCCTTTGCAATATATCAAGTAATAGGGTTATACATGACAGGACAATTGTTAAGAATCCTATTGTGTATATTATTCAGCTTGCATGAGTTGTTAAGTGCTTTCAAGATTAAAAATAAAGAGACCTTGATCGTGGAGTTTCAATATTGAAGATGGTCAGAACAATAGGATATATCCCGAGGCACTTGACTCTTAGCACAATTCTTTACTTGTTTGAAATATTTTTGTTTGCTTTGCACATCATCAGTGTAACAAGAAAGAATCAAATAATCAATTCTCCAGAGGTGACTTTAAAAAAAAAAAGAATGTGAATGTATATGAGAATGGAAGGGAAGGGTGAGGGGCTTGAGAATTTGTTCATTCTGGGTACTAGACATCTTACCCAGGGGAAAGTAGTATTCTATTCCTTTATTTCTGAGTCCAATAGTGTGACCTGCATTAATCGTGCTCTCAGAAGAGAAGGGAAAGGAAAAACAATGGTAGCAGAAGCTAATTTAGTAATTCAACCATTTGCATTTGTATGGCACCTTTTCTCCCTAAATAACTAAGACTGCATAAAGAATTCTGTAGAAAAAGGTCATCTTGCCCTTCACATCACTGCCATCTTCCATACATCTGTCATCCCAAGGGATAGCCTGCCCTGTTGTGCATTCAGTTCCCTGCAGAACTTTCTTTCTCCCCTGCAAACCTGCAGTCCAGAGTAAGGACAAAGAAGATCACTATAGAAGCTCTCAATGTGAGCCATATCTGGTAGCTCATGCTAGCAATCCCAGGGGATCTAGAGGCTGAAGCTGGAAGAACATGACTATCATACATTCAACTTTACCTGGACTTTAGAGCAATTCAACTGAGGCAATTTTGTAAAGTCATTTATCAAAATGCAAAATTGAAAGAGGACTAGGGATATAATCCTGTTGTAGAGCATTTTTCTAAGATGAGCAAGTCCTTAAATTCAAGTCCTAAAATTGTTAAATAAAAATAGGAGGGCCTATGGAGCTGACTGAATCAGGAAAGCATGGGGATATGAGTTATGTGTCAGATACCTAGCAAGACCCACATAAAACTCAGAAAATAGTGGCTCACATTCACAACCAAGAGCTAACCAACTGGCTAAACTGGCAAGCCAATGTGTTCTGCATTCAGTGTCTCAAAAAATACAGTGGAAAATATAAAATATCCATTGATATACTCTGGGCTCCATACACATATGCACACTATGCATTCACTGCCCCTCCCCTAAACTCAATCACACAGATGAATGCACATATAAGACTTAATACTTGTATGGAATTCATTTTCCTACCTGGAGTTATTTATTTTTTATATTTCAAATGATGTGTATTTAAAAGTTTCTTTGGAAATAGGTTAATCAAGTGTAACATCACGTGTAACATTTCAGAAATAATTTGCATGGACCTTGAAAACTCCTTGGTTATCAGCACACAAGTCATCACCAGGCCTGCAGAGGCTATTGCTCTAAATAACACCGTGATCTTTTAGTCCCATCTTTTTTTTTTTCCTGAAAGGGTTTATAAACTCTCATGTCTTCAAATCATTACTGACTGAAGTCCTCTTTTAGGACAAGGTTCTTCCTATACGTGTGTGTGTTCATGCATGCACATACACAATTATAAGACTGTATTCTTTGAGGGATTTTAGATTAATAAAATAACCTTAATATGAAAGTATAGACTTCCTTTACAACTTTCACTCCTGTGGCAATACGAATAGTAAAACTACATTATTACAATAGAATTGTAATAATTAAGGAACCAGATTGGAGCTTGTATTAACTACTTTTTGTTGCTGTGAGAAAACAAATATTGTAAACAAAAATGACATATGGGAGAGTTTATTTTGGCTTACAGTTACAGAATGAGTGTCCATGATGGCTAGGTAGGCGGGGCCGTGGGCAGTCAGCAGGAAGCTGAGAGGTCACATCTTCAACCACATGCAGAAAGCAGACAGAGAGAGCACCAACTGAAGCAAGGCATCACTACCTTTGATGGTGACACCACCATCAAAGCCCACCCCCCGGGGAAGTACTTTCTTCCCCAAAGATTCCATAACCTACTCAAACTCAAACAATCCCACCACCTGTGGACCAAGTGTTCAAATAACTGAGCATAGGAAGCACATTCCTCCTTCAAGCCATCACAGGCATGAAGAGATAGGTCAGCAGGGAAGAGCACTGGCTGGTCTTATACACAACCTGGGTTTGGTTCCCAGGTACATGGTAGCTCACAACCATGTACAATTCCAGTTCCAGTGTATCCAACACCCTCTCCTGGCCTCCATGGGCACTGCCCACACACAGTGCACATACCTACATGCAATCAAAGCACTCATACATATAAACAACTAAACAAATCTTTTAAAAGCAAGTGTTGATATATTACTTTAATTGAGGTCAGTCCCTATTTGCACTAATCAATTAAATGTGTGGTATGTTTTGATAACTGAATATAGAGAATGTACACATCGTTGCAGTATGTTTTACAATCCTTCAAATCCACTGTGAACAACATGGTCATTCCTCCACCCTTCCTTTCCCTGCAGATCATTTGTCTTATTTCCATCTCACAGTTTCACTTTAAATTAGGTGCTACATAGATGGAATAATGCTATTCTATTGTGTTTACTGATGGTCATCTTTCTCCAAGTAACACGCATCAGATGCATATATCACGGCTATCACTGAATAATATCCTCTTTCATAATAAAAGTAAGTGTTAGTTCATCTATTCACAAAATGAATGGTAACATCATCACTTCCACATTTTGTCAGCATCCAATAAAGCCACTATAAATATCTGCATGCAGTTTAGTGTGGGTATAAGTTTTCAACTCTGGAGATAACAGATGGTAGGAGCATAATAAATTTTATAAAATAATGACAAACTGTTCAAAACAGGACTGGAGCTGCTCTTGGGTCTTCTGTCCACACAGCATTGTTCTTCTGCTGTTCCAGTAGACATGTGAGTTCACATGGGTGTTTTAACTTGCGAGTCCTTAGCAGTACATGATATGATCCACCCTCTAATGTGATGGTTGTTTTTGTTTAATCCTTGTTTATAAAGTGGCCAGACCATAGTTTTACATCAAGTACTAGTGATTTGTCAGACATGTGTTTTGTAAATATATATATATATATATATATATATATATATATATATATATATATATTTCCATCCTTCCCAGCATCTTTCATAAAACAGAAGTTATAATTTCAGTGAAGCTCAACTTGTTTTTTCTTCAATTTTAGTGTTGTATCGTTGTATCTTGAGTCATGTGTAGAGATATAGTCACTTAGATTTTCTTAAAATATTTTAAAGGTGTGTGTGCACATTTGTGCCTTTGTGTGTATTTGTGTGTATAAGTGTACGTATGTCCTAGAGTTACAGGTGATCATGGGCTAGCTGTTGTAAGTGCTGGAAGCGAGCTCTTGAATTCTCAGTTGTCTCTCCAGCATTAGCCTTTTTCCTGTTGAAGATTAGAAATATTATAGTCAATTTTTTCAAATATTTAATCTGTGATTCATTTATGTCAACTTTTAAAGGATGTATCTCTAATAAAGTTCTTCCTTCCATTCCTTCCTTTCTGACTTCTTTTTCTCCTCTCTCCTTTCTCTTCCCTAGAGCTCTCCCTTTCTTCTGACCTGCTCACAAATGTTCAATTGTTCCAGCCATGGTTTTTGAAGCACTATTTTTTCTCAAATGAGTTTCCACTGCTCCTTTGTCAGAATTCAGCTGCCAGAATGTAAATGGTTCAGTTTCTGTTACCTCTATGGCACTCCTCAAATATACCTCTGTGTTCAAATTTATACCACATTATCCTGATTATTGCAATGTTAGTTCAGTTACTGTCAATCATCCAATTTTGTTTTCCTCTAGCAATTTATGAGCTACTCAGAGTCTTTTGCATTCCTATACTTTGTGAACTCTTGGTGTCAATACTCAGGAAACTGTCTTGCTACAATTACAATTTTGCTTGGGATTATGTTGAATTAGAGATCAGCTTCAGAAGAATTGGCATCTTAATAACATTGAGCCTTCCTAGCCATGGATATAAAGTATCTACAGAATTTATTTATATCTTTGAATTTTGTCACCAGACCGTTTGATGTTCATCAACCATGTTGGATGTTCTAAACAGGATCTTCCTCTTCAGCTCTCCCTCTACAACTAGGAGCTGATTTATTCCCAGATGACACTTATGGTCTCCAAAGCCTGAGATTCACTGTGATATATAAATATGTTGGCTTTAATAAAAGGTGCTATATCTCAAGGATGAGTTTAAATCAACACTAGCACATAAAATCAAATGCCTTAGAGTTAAAAGGCATGGTATCAAGTACCTGAACTAAAACTTCCTCTAAGTCTAGGACTCTATAGTTGATGCTTGTTTCTTCATTTGTTTCCTGAAGATTCACACATTGTTAACTCCATATTGTTTGATGAAGGTTAGATGACATCATGCAGTAACTTGCTTAATGCTTAATAGGTGACACTAAAATATTATTGTACAAGTTATATTTGTGGTTGGTTAGAGTTGAAAATACATACTTTTGATAAATAGGGCACACTTAAGCATACCATGTCTTAGAATGTTTTTTATCATGCTACAAATGCAGTAGATTTTCTCATAAGTTATGAAGACAAGACTTGAGATAGCAAGTAAGATAGATCGAGTCTTTCAGTTGCATTTGTGGTCATTTCACAAGGAACATTGCTTCTAAAACCATGCCTACCACAAACTATTTCCACTCTTCACAAAAATGAACTATTGTCTTGTCATCAATAATTCCTATAGTTTATAAATCTTAGTCCCATTATCAAACTATGAAACCTACAATATTACCCATTTTTCCTCCATTAATTTTGTTTCCAATGCCAGAAAAATATTTTGCCTTAGAAATACATCAAACACCATTTGCAGATGGTGTGATCCTATACATAAGGGACCCCAAAAATTCTACCGGGGAACTCCAACAGCTGATAAACACCTTCAGTAATGTGGTGAGATACAAGATTAACTAAAAAAATAGTAATCCTTTTACATACAAAAGAAAATTATCTGAGAAAGAAATCAGAGAAACATCACTCTTTACAATCGTCACAAATAATATAAAATATCTTGGGGTCACTCTACCCAACAAGTGAAGGACCTGTTTGGTAAGAACTTTAAGTCTCTGAAGAAAGAAACTGAATAAGATATCAGAAAATGGAAAGATCGCCCATGCTCAGGGATTGGCAGGATCAACATAGTGAAAATGGCAATCTTACCAAAAGCAATCTACGGATTCAATGCAATCCCCATCAAAATCCCAAAACAATTCTTCACAGACCTGGAAAGAACAATACTCAACTTCATATGGAAAAACAAAAAACCCAGGATAGCCAAAACAATCCTGCACAATAAAGGAACTTCTGGAGGCATTACCATCCCTGACTTTAAGCTCTATTATAGAGCTATATTAATAAAAACAGCTTGGTATTGACATAAAAACAGGCAAGTGGATCAATGGAATTGAATAGGAAACCCTGACATAAAACCACACACCTATGAACACCTGATTTTTGACAAAGAAGCCAAAATTATACAATGGAAAAAAATTTTTAACAAATGGTGCTGGCATAACTGGATGTTGGCAAATAGATTCATATTTATCACACTAGACAAAACTCAAGTCTAAGTGGATCAAAAACCTCAACATAAATTCAGAACACTGAAACTGATAGAAGAGAAAGTGGGAAGTGGCTTTGAACTTCCTAAATATAACACCAGTAGCACAGACACTGAGAGGAACAATTAATAAATGGGACCTCCTGAAATTGAAAAGCTTCTATAAGGCAAAGAACAGAACATTATCAATTAGATAAAAATGACAGCCCACAGAATGGGAAAATATCTTCATCAACTCCACATCTAACAGAGGGCTGATCTCCAAAATATATAAAGAACTCAAGAATCTAGACATCAAAATACCAAACAATCTAACAAATAAATGGGGTACAGATATAAACAGAGAATTCTTAACAAGAGTCTCAAATGACTGAAATACACTTAAAAATTGTTCAGCATCAGGGAAATGCAAATAAAAACAACTCTGAGATACCATCTTAAACTGCGAGAATGGCTAAGTTCAAAAACAGTGATGACATCTTATGTTGGAGAGGATTTGGAATAAGGGCAACACTCCCCTACTGCTGGTGGGAGTGCAAACTGGTACAGCCACTTTGGAAATCGGTATGGCGACTTCTCAGAAAGTTGGAAATCAATCTACTTCAAGACCCACTGATATCACTCTTGGGCATATACCCAAGACATGCTCAATCATACTACAAGGACAATAGCTTTACGATGTTCATAGCAGCATTATCTGTGATAGCCAGAACCTGGAAACAATCTACATGTCCCTCAACTGAAGAATGGATGAAGAGAATGTGGTACATTTACACAGTGGATTATTACTCTACTGTAAAAAAAAATAGCCTCACGAAATTTGCAAACAAATGGATGAAACCAGAAAAGAAATCATTCTGAGTGAGGTAACTCAGAGCCAGAAAGACAAACATGGCCTGTCCTCACTAATAAGCAGATATTAGAAGTAAAGTACAGGATAACTAAGCTACAACTCACAGCCCTAGAGAGGCTAGATAACAAAGAGGGACCAAAGAGGCTCCAAAGAAGGGTACATGGATTTCTCTGGGAAGGAGAAATAGAAGAGATCTCCTGGGTAAACTTGGGGCAGGTTGGGTGGGCTGGGTGAAGAGGAAGTGAGTGGGGGTGGAATGGAGGGGGAGAGTAATGAAAGAGATATTTTGATGGGGGACATTTTGGGGCTAGGGAAAAACCTGGTGCCAGGGAAACTCCCAGGAATACACCAGGATGACCCCAGCTAAGACATAGCAATAGTAGAGAGGGTGCCTGAACTGACCATCTACTGTAATCAGATTGGTGACTACCCTAATTGTCATCAGAAAGCCTTTATCCAACAACTGATGGAAGTAGATGCAGCGATCCACGGCCAAGCACCAGGCAATGCTCAGGGAGTCCTCATGACAATAGGGAGGAGGGATTGTATGAGCCAGGGGACGTCAAAATCATGATGCAAGGAACCCACACACACAGCTGACCTGAGCTTGTGGGAGCCCATGGGCTTTAAAAGAACAGTTAGGGAGCCTTCATGGGACCAACTTAGGCCCTCTGCTCATATGTAACTGTTGTGTAGTTTTGTCTGTGAGGCTCCTAGCAGTGAGATCAAGTCCTGTTCATGCTGCTTAACTGGCTTTCGGGACCCTGTTCCCCATGCTGGATTATCTAGCCCAACCTTTATACAGGAGGAGGAGCTTAGTCCTACCTCAACTTGATGTGCCATGCTTTGTTCAAGCCCATGGGAGGCCTGCCTCCTTCTGAATGGAGAAGGAGGAGGAGTGGATGGGTAGGGGATAGATAGAAGTCTGGTGAGGAAACAGGATGAGAGGAGAGAGGGGAAATGGTGGTCAGTGTGTAAAATAAATGGGAAAAAACATGTTAATTAAATAAAATAAAAATTAAAATAAATAGAAATACATCAGAACACTGGCCCACTTTGCTGTCTCCTCTGCTTTAACTGGGGCTACCTACCATCATGATTGACGCTAGTTTTCCTGCATACCGCTTTGCTATATCACTTCTTGTCGTTGCTATCAAATGGAGAAAACTACATAAAATACACACAGAAACATTTTTACTTTTTTGCCTTTGCCATTTATATAGTATAGATTTGCATGTCTTCTACATCTGAATAATTGATAACCAAACTCAGAGCTGTTTTCTGTAGTCAAAACACAGTTCAAGCTCATCCACATTTTGGCACTGACGCTCTGAACATCCCAGGAAACCTACCCGTGCCAAGAAAATGATAATGATTGTCTTCCCCAAACTCAGGGCACCTAACTCTGATGCTAGTTTCTGGAAACTATATTTGGACCATTTCTGTCAGTGATTCTAACTCATAAAACATTGGAATGCCACTAGATTGAAAGGATAAGATACTAGATTTTTGTTACATGAGAGGTAACATAGTTATGTTACTTAAAATTTCCAGCACTAGCTCATGCAAAAAAGTTATTTCTTTGATATTAAAAACAATGAATTATTTATTGTTTAATCTTGAAATTATTTGTTTCTCCTATCAAAGCAATTTTTGTAGTTCCAATATGATTCTGATCAGGATGAATGAAACACAACATTAAATTAACTAATATTTTTTCTTCTCATTTCCAGAAGTCATGGTGCTGTTTTTTTATTAATACAAGTCAGGGTCCATGTTAAACAAAAGTGACTGGATTTTTCTTTACACATGTTCTGACTCCTGTTGGGATCTCTTTTAAATATGCAAATGCACACAGATTGTGAGTATAAATTTGTGGCAGAAGGAGAGCACAATAGACTGCAGAAGAAGATATTTACTGATAAGGAAAATATTTTCATATAAATGCAAGTACTAAACAGTTTTCTTTTATGAACACAAAAGATTCTTTAACAAACAAAATATATATTGGATATTATTTATTTATTATGGGAAAGAATATAAAATTGTAATATAGCAAGTGGCAAAGCTATTTCATTCTTTATATTTAAATGAGGAAATGACTAAGCAATCAGTGAGTTATATATTTTTTGTATATATATAATATATATTTATATATTATCAAATTTGGTTATTCTTGTGCATAATCTTGACTTCAAATTTCCTGTAGTACGATTTGGTTGGATTATCTATTATGCATAGCTAAAATGCTATCAAATCCCCTGGTTAGTTTCTAATGCATATTGATCTTAAGATTTTCTCATAATACATGTACTTTATAAGCTATGTACTGGTTTCGTAAGTCAGTGATTAATCTAAATCCAACTTCTTCATGATAGTGCCTTCATGATAGTTTAGACTATAGGTATTTTCATATAACACATGCCTCTAGGGAAAGCATCTCACAGAATTATGAGTGAATCCACACATAATGGAATATCAAAACTGAAAAGGTTGTGTTTGAATTTTAGGATTATAAATCTATTGAGTTGAAAATTAACAAACATTGTGTGTATGTGTGTGTGTGTGTGTGTATACTTGTTTAATATAGTCTAGGATCTGGGCTCAATCCTTCTTACTGCAGAAATGTCATAACAATAATACTGTGCCTATGACATGAAAGTGTGTGTGTGTGTGTGTGTGTGTGTGTGTGTGTGTGTGTGTGTGTGAAGATACTTGTTTAATATAGTCTAGGATCTAGGCTCAATCCTTCTTACTGCAGAAATGTCATAATGATAATACTGTGCCTATGACATGAAGTAGGTCATAGTAAAAAGAAACCCAGACTCATAAAAGTTGTGTTTCCCCACCAAGTCAGGAAGAATAAAAACCAATTTGTATTTTCTTTTGCTTTAAGGGCAAAACTATGTTTTATCCTATGCCTAAATATAGTGAATTTGAAAATTATTTTACATATCATTCTAATTGGCATACCTTTTAGAGTCAGCTAATCACTACATATAAACATACATGCAGCTCTCTTTTTATCTATCTCTGTCATCTATCTATATATGTATATCACATACATACATACATACATACATACTTACACACACACCACTCACACATACCATACATGAATACATATATATTAATTAAATATTTTAAGTCAATTTGATATTATTACATTAGTAAGCATTTTTTAATATTTCTAAAAAAACTCTAAACCTAAAATCCTAAAATTTAAGTATTTATGTACATAGAATTTATATTGGTTTTCTGTTAAGCATATAATCTAAATATTAAAGATTATTTCCAATATAAAGATAAAAGCAGCATAGCATAATTACTATTTACTGTCAATCTGTTTAATAAGGCAGACCATGAGAGACCAGCTCCCACAATCTTATCAGGGAATAATAAAAATGGATGCCTCAGAATAGCAAAGGATAGAAAACTTTTTTTTATCTGAGGGTATTTAGGAATAAGTTTTAATCTATGACTGGTAAAATAAGGAAACATACATGCTTTCTGATGTTAACCTTCTCTTTTAATTCATCTTAGAAATGGTCTCTGACTCTTTTGGTCTCCACACTGCTGCACACAGCTACATATATCTTTACATGCATACATACATTTTTTTCACATGGCTACATATCTTTCTTTTAGATACATCTCTTTTCTATACAGGTTCATCTACATTGTCTCCACAGTTACAAATCTCCACACAGCCACAGCTAAACATTTTATTTATGTAGCTTTCTCACTATACAGCACTTAACACAGTTCCTAGGCACGGCTCCTCTACACAGCAGTTCTTTCACAGAGCTCTCTTTCATACTATGCACACACATATACTTCTACATTATTCACTCACTCTTTACTCACTTACTCACCCATTCACTCCTTCACATTTCTCTCATGCTCCTTCTTCTTTAGCTCTTACTCAGTGCAGGGACATGCGCACGTGTGTACACACACACACACACACACACACACACACACACACACACACACACTTCACTAACATTCTGCAGCAACTCTCACATAGCTCTACACAGCCATCTCTCTCCACACCGCTGCTTCTCCCTCACAGCTAAACTCTGAACAATTATAAGTTACATTTTCAGAGCCCTATCCATTCTCACAACAGAAGATTAGACATGTAGTTTCTCTTAGGCTAGTAATGTCACACTGAGCCATGCACATAGCTCTAAGCTGGTGAAGGATCCCAGACATTAAGCAATTGGCTGACCTTGAGCGGTCAGGGTACATGCAGAAAGAGGGCTACTTGAAGGAGCAAATCTCAGTGTAAACAGCTTGACCTTAATTTACCAATAAACAACACCTGGGAATTAGTCTTTGTGTATATTCTATAGTGGCAGCTTAATCTGTTTTGGACTGGTTCTAAGGTCTTTGCAAAATGTGTAAATGACTGTCTTTGAGACTGAGAATACTGTTACCTTCCTGTGTCAGTAAAGAAGAATATTCTGGTAATATTTCTGTTTATTGGAATTGTACAGCTTAAACAGAAATCCACAGCTAAATATGTGCCCAGTGATGTAAAACACACTACCAAAGGGCTGTGGAAAGCACCCCACAGCTGTTCTTTTAGGGAAATATATTCTTTTCCACAGCCAGTGACCCCACGGCTTAGCCAGGCGGGGCTCTCCATTAGGGAGTTATACGTCTGGTGGGTTGACTTGTCAAACACTAGTTGTCACTTGCTGTATACTCCCACAGCCTTTGGCAGTTTAACTAGTTCTTTGTGCTTATTTGTCTCTAAAAATTGAATCACTTGATATTTTTGCAGAAATAATCTTTTTATCTCTCGATATGGTCCTACTATTTAAAAAAATCCATATTTTTCTTTTTATGATGAAATTCAAAGTCATATTCGGACTTACACTTTACTGACTCTACAAATAAATAGTTTTTCCTCCTTTCTGATGGTGGTGAGCTACTTCATTCACCAGAACATTCTGAAAAATAGAAGATCCTTCAGTACTAATATCATGTTCTGTTTAAGTATTTTAGCTCAAACAGCTTTGCATTTATTATTTTTATGCTCCCTTTAAATGTGTGTACTTATCAATGTTTATTTGACTAACTCATCAAAACATCTATGTTGATAATGTGTAGACTCATGAAAATGAACTATTGAAATATCATAATTGTGTTGATTTTAAATAAATAGTCTTAACCAAATAAACATAACAGATGAAATAAACAATCAAAATAGTTCACACATATTTTCATAAATCAATCTATTTCAAAGCAATTTTTTAGATGAGCAAAAGTGGTGTTTAACTATTATTCCACTTGATTTCTTGCTATTTAATTCGTTCAGATCTTTCCTTATAATTTTAGGAATAAATTTGTTCCCTGTAATTGGAATTCAGTGACAGTTTTAACAGCTAATCTTCATGCTATTTTCTTCATGAATACTTTGCAGATTTCTGCTTATTTGGATACAAATATTATTAGATTTGGGAGTATAATTTTCCAAAATGCCTTATACTATTGGATCAAAGAAATATTTATTTAAAGAGTGCTAGCACAGTCTCAGTGAGTAAAAGCATTCCTGATATTCTGAGTTCCATCTCCCGAAGCCACAAGTGAAAGGAAAGAACTGATTTCTGCAAGTTGTCCTTTCACTCCCATCTGCTGTAGCATACAGTGCTTGTGAATGTAAGTGTGTGCACACATACAGATAAATGTACCACAGGAAAGAAGTGTTTACTTAAAGAAAAAACTGATACATCTGAGGGATATAATTAATTATGAATGAAACAACAAAAGCTTGTCATGATTATGATTTTTTTCTTTTATTCTTCTCTCATGCATTACATCCTGACCACAGTTTCCCCTCCCTCCATTCTTCCCAGCTCTCTCCCCCACCCATCATCCTTCTCTTCCAGATCCACTCCTCCTCCATTTCCTTTCAAAAAAAGAGCATGTCTCCCAGGGATATCAACCAAACATGGCATAACAGCTTAATATAAGACTAGGTGCAAACCCTCGTATCAAGACTGGGCAAGGCAACACAATAGGAGAGAAAAGGGTCCCCAAAGCAGGTGAAAGAGTCAGAGACATGCCCATGCCACACATACTCCCACCATTAGGACTCCCATAACAACAACCAGCTATATAACCATAATATCTATGCAGAGATCTAGCTCAGGTTCATTCAGGACCCACGATTATCTTGTGATCTCCTATGAGGCCTGCTCAGTTGATTCTGTGAGCCAATTTTCCTGGTGTCTTTGACCCACTCTGACTCCCACAATCCTTCCTCCCCATCTTCTGTGGGGTTTCCCTGACCCCACCTAATGCTTGGTTGTGGGTCTCTGTATTTACTACCATCAGTTGCTTGGTGACATCTCTCTGCTGACATTGGACTAGACACTGATCTATGAGTATAGCAGAATGTCATTAAAAATCATTCCATTGAATTTTTTTCCAATTGTGTTTGGTTCTATCTTGGGTTTCTAGGCTGTCCTGCTTCTGGTTACTGGCTATCCAGGCAGTGTCAGGCATGGGCAAATTCTAAAGGCTTGAGCTTCAAGTTGGACCAGCCATTGGCTGGCCACTTCCACAATGCCCAAACACATCTTGGAGGCAGCATAGATTATAGCTTGAAGGTTTTGTGGCTGGGCTGGTGTCCCTATCCCACTGCTGGAAGCCTTGGCTGGATCTAGAAGATGGCAGGTTCAGGCTCCATATCCCATATTATTAGGAGTCTTTGACTTCTCAACAATGGTTATGATTTCATTTGGTCATTTTATTCATTTTTATTTTCAGTGTAAAAATATATGTTTGAGCTATGTTAACACTGGAAGAGTATTCAAACACAAATATTTGTCAGTATGATTACATAAGTTCAGTTTATTGTCCTTCTCTTCCAGCTAAGACTGTAATAGCTGTGTTTAATGAATTATGGGATACCACAAACTATTCCAAGTTTGTATTCATTAATTTAAAAACATGAATATAGGTGCTAATGAATATCAGTTTTTTAGTTTATTTTCTAATAGACCAAGGATCAATGTTTTCATTAATATAAACATGACTAAACTCTTCTGGTTAATTTCACCAGTGAATGTTTGGTACGTGGATATGATGGTAATAACTGTACCATAGTCTCATAGGGCAGAGACCACACCATCTCTATTCTCTTTATTTAGATTATCTTGTTGGAGAATAGATACATCTCCATGTGTCTTCCAGGGCTAACATTCACTTCTGGCAGATATGTTTTACTACTTGGTTACATATTACTAAGTATCAATTTGTGTTCATCTATAAATACAACCCAATGTATGCAAGACAAAATTATTTTCTGTTATCTAATATTCTATGGATTTATATTTTCCTATAAGTCCATACAATGAAAAGAGTCTACAAATAAGAAGTCATTTTTAAATAATGTAAAAAATAAAAATAACCACAAATCTATGCTACACCATAATCACCTCCTTGAAATAGTACAAAAACAAAACTGAACATTTACCTTTAAAATAAGCACTCCTAAGAGAATTTGTAGAAGGATCAGGCAAATATCTCACGGGTCAGCTTAAGTAAAGTGAACTTTACAACGTTGTTCTTAAGGTGACAAATGGAATTAGCTATAAAAATGAGCCATTATTCAAATTAAGTAATTCTTTTGATAACTTCTTTGCTGCTTATGCAAATTAGCACTGTTGATTGGATTAAAGAATAAAAATAGAACAGTTATTTGACCTAAATGTAAAGTCATTCAAAGAATTATAAACACATCCCTTTAAATTAAAAAATATCATTTAAAACATGTTTTTATTCTGTTTGTGTGTGTATACTTATATCAGTGTATGGGTATGTGAAAGAGTCCCTGAAGTCAGAGGTGCCTGATAACCCAGGAGCTAGAGGAGACATATGTAATTGTGTGCTGCCTGATGTGGGTACTGGGATCAAACTCAAGTCCACTGCAAGAACTTTAGATGCTCTAAGCTCCTTAGGTACCTCTTTAGCCCCTTAAAAATACATATTTTGTTTTAGATTTATTATTATGGTACGTACATTTGTGTGTATGTGCATTTATCTCTCTTTATCTCTGTCTCTCTCTGTCTCTGTCTCTCCTCTCTCTCACACAAATTTCAGGATTTGATGCTCTTCTTCCACTGTGGAGTCCAGGGAACAAACTCAGGTCATCAGCATTGGTGGCAAACACTTTTGCCAGTGGAGTCATCTCCCCAGCCCACTAGCAACCACAAATGCTGAAACCATTTCATTTATCTAACTGAGAAGAACATGTGCATCATTTTGTTAGTTTCTCTCTACTTCTCATGTACTAGGATTGCTCTTCCAGTTTGCCCCCCCCCAGGTATTTCTAGTTAATATTTTGTGTGCACCACAAATTCATCATTGCATACATGGTTAAAACATATATTCACCAAATAAAGTATAATTTTCTAACCCATTCTTTATCATTTCCTATAAAGTCAAAGTCATACAAAATTGAAATATTTGTCATGAAGTTAATGAATTCTGTGTTAATTCTGCATCAAGATTTCATATATATTTTATACATTTTGAGGGAGGAGATGATGTTTGTTGGTTGTGTCTCCATAGTAGTTTCAAAACACAGCTGTAGGGATTTTCATTCAACTATTAGACAAGGCTTCTCTTTCCCAATGTATTTGTCAGTAGTAGCTAACATTTGTTTTTACGATCAGAAATTCCACCATCAGAGATATAATCCAGAGCACTTACCTGGCATGTACAGACCTTAGATTGAGTCTCAACATATATCAGGCATGGTGGTCCATAATAGCTAATCAAGTACTTATGAGGTGGAGGCAGGAGGATTAGAAGTTCAAGGACATCTTTGACTATAGAGTCAGTTCAAGGTCAGGCTGGGCTACATGAGGCCCTCTCTCCAAAGAAAAACTTATTCTAACTTGTTGTGTTATTATAGTTTTGTTTTCAATACTTCTACGGTTAGATATGTTGAAACATTTTCAATTTGTTAAACATTCTTATCTCTTTTCATAAAAGATGTTTTCTCATACCTCCTTTCCCCCTTTAGGTAAATTTTTCTTTTTGCTATTCCATTTTCCAGTTACTTATCAATTTGAGAATGTCAGCACTTAGCTCACATATGATTTACAAATATTTTCTCCTAACCTTTATGTTTTCTCTTTATACTGGATTGTTTTCTCTGCAGTGAAGATTATTAGTTTTTTGCCATTCCACTTACCTATATTTGTTTTGTTTTCTGTGATTTGGGGTCCATCAAGAAATCATCTTCTAGTCAATGTCATGAAGCTTTCCCCTATATTTCCTGAAGTAGGCTTGCAGTTTTAGTTCTTACATGTTTATCTTTTGTCCAGTTTGAATTTTTTAAAAATTCTTCTGCTAGTGAATATCCAATGTTTCTAATAACTTCTACTGAAGATTTTGTTCTTTCTCCATTATTTTTCTATGGTACCTTTGTTGAAATTAAATTGACCATTAAAATAAATTTATTTATGGGCTTACTATATCGTGCAAAAAATATTACAGCTAGTAATGTGTTAATTAGTAGGTTGAAATGTGTCTTTGCTCTTGGGTTCATTTCAATAAACCACAATAGCCAAGATGTAACAATTGAACTGCCCATGTGGTATTTGTGCATATACAAATATATATATGCATACACACATATATAGGAATAATACATATTTTATATATATATAATATAATATAATATAATATAATTACATTATATATATATATATATATATATATATATATATATATATGAGCCCAGAAAAGCCAACAGTAAATTATACCCCTTGCAGGTGGAATCGAAAAGAAGCTGGTTATATAGAAACCAATAATATAGAGAACTATCAAAAGCCAAGAGCCAGAAGGGGAAGGGAATACAGTGTTGATCAAAAGTACAACTTTCAGTGAGATTGGGAAGGACCTAGTTTCACTGATCTGGTCAAAAGCATGTTGATCACTTTCATCATATATTACCTATCTAAAATTGAAAACAATAGATTTTTAACATTCTAATTGCAAAACAATGATTTCAGTGAGGTGGTTGTTGATTGTCATGCCAATTATATTCCAATTAACTTGACTTAGTCTTTCTGCATTTTTTCATGGATCATAACATCATATTATATCCCCAAATAGATATACTAAAAGAAGAAAAAGAAAAAAAAATGTTGTAGAATACCATTTTGCAATCATAGATTTTCATCTAACATGTCAAAGTCACCAAGGTGTATTAACTGCCTTCTCTACTTATAGTTGCCCTGTTCAGCTTCTTTCCTGGCATATATTATCTCATGATTACCACTTGCTCTTTAATCATGATCCTGTGGTTTCTTGTCCTGTAGTTCAACATTTCAAGGGTCTTGAAATAATTGAACAGTAGAGAGGAGATAGACAGAAACAGAAACATCAATAGCTCCTCCCCTGGTACCCATGAAATTGAATAAGCTGTCCTTGATTATGTGTTTCTGAACATTATTTATTTGTTCAGGGGCTGTCTTGTGTGCTTGCTTTACAAAGAATGATTGAGCTACCTTGTGTAAGGTCAGGGTCATTTATGTTTAGTCACATGTTAAAATGAAAGCTATTTTCAGTGCCTCTATGTTTCATCAAGGTGGCCTTTTATTCATTGTATCTTGATTGACATGAATGCAACAATTCATAATAATTTTAAATAAAAAGAGAAAAACCAACTTCCAGTGTAGAGCCATACGCAACCAGGAAAACCAGGCCACCCACTTTGGTATCCGTTATATCTCATTGATGAAGTAGTTCACATGGATTGTTTATCAATTAAAGGTTTAAAGAAGAAAGTTGGAGTGATAACTTAGTTGTAACAGTGGTTAGCAGTTACTGTGACAGTATGAGGATGTGAGCTTGGATCAGCATAACACATCACAAACAAACACAGATTCACAGGCATCATGTAAACACAGACCATACACACACACACACACACACACACACACACACACACACACACACACACACCAAATATTAAAAAAACAAACAAACAATAAACTGAAAACTTAAAAAGAGAAGTAGCTTGCCAGCGACTTTCACTGTTTCTCATGGGGTTATCAGTCTCATTGCTCCAACTTCCTAGGTGCTGCCTTGGCTTCTGGAATTGGCATTTGAGTTTTGGCATCAATTTCTGTTGCTGTCATTCTCTGTCAGCAGTATTCATGTTGACACTGCTCTAAGCAATCTTTTCTAGAAGGCAAGTTTATAGGTGGAATGGAAACTTTCCACCCAATTATGTTATACTGGCAATAAGAGCAGGCACACATAATCAGTCTCCTGCTACAGTACTTGACTTCTGCACACTTACTCAGTTAGTTATATTTCTCCTCTTTTTAATGAACTGACAAAAATTCCCTGGAGACTGATCAAGAGATAGTTTGAATGACTCTTTATTTTCAACATAAGTCTCCATGTACTGCTTTGGGAAGAATGCCTCTTTCATAAGAAAATTCCTGGAGATCAAGTGTTAGACAATTATGTTTATTTTTAATTTCTTAATTTACATTTTATTTGTAAATTTCTAAAGCAGGGCTTAATTTATCACAGGTTGATTATAACTCTCTAGGTAGCTGAGGATGACCTCCCATCTCGGATCTTCCTCCCTACACTTTCCAAATGCTGGGATTACAGACATGACCAATATTTCCCATTTCTTTTGTTCTGAGGATTAAGCCCAGGTTTTCACGCATGCTTCAAAAGCACTATACTAGCTGAGGAACACTTCCCCATGATTTTCTACTTTATAATCCTAGGGAACACTTATTACTCAAAAAAATCATTTTGAAGCCCCTCAATAGTTATCAATGATTTATATAAATTAAGACTTAGAAGGATATCAGCTACACTTTGAAGTTAGTGATTTTACACAGACTATGTGGGTTAAGTCCTTATACTAGGCTCATCTACACACAAACAATGGTGACTTGATATAAAATTGTTAGAATTTCTTTCTGTTTCAGTAAAAAATTAAGAGATAATGCTAGTGTTATATCTAGAGATTACCTCTTAGAAAGATTTTGATAGATGAAAAGAATCTCTTAAGCAAATAATGATATGAACGATATCATAAATAGGGAGAGACACATGTTTCAACAAATTGCCTGTAGAAGCTCATGACTTAGCAAATAAGTTAATGCAACAGACTTGCATTAACTTCTGACAGACTGAATAAAGAGTTTTTATCAAGAGGTGACAATTAAGATCTTCTCAAGCCGGGCGGTGGTGGTGCATGCCTTTAATCCCAGCACTCGGGAGGCAGAGCCAGGTGGATCTCTGTGAGTTCGAGGCCAGCCTGGGCTACCAAGTGAGTTCCAGGAAAGGTGCAAAGCTACACAGAGAAACCCTGTCTCGAAAAACAAACAAACAAAAAAAACCAAAAAAAAAAAAAAAGATCTTCTCAAAGAGTTTGTTCGCTGCATTAAAAATTCTATACTTCATTTGATTTGTGACAGTTGGATGAGACAGATTTGTTAAATAAAGACACAGAATATAGATCATATTGATGTGTACAAAGTAATATTTTACAATATTTTAACAAGTAGATTAAAAAAGGAACAAGACAGGGTATTTTTTTTGTTATATAAGAATCACCACACATAAGCTAGTTGAAAGGAAGAAACATTTATTTGGCTCCTAATCTCAAGGTTTTAGTCCACTGTGGATGACTTCATTATGTAAAGTCTACGGTGAGTCAAAAATGCTGTGGTAGTGGGAGCATGTACAGGGAATGTTGTTTATTTTATGGTACCTGGTAAATAAATAGAAAGTTCAGAGGAAGAAGAAAGGAAAGGAAAGGAAAGAGGAAGGGGAAAGAGAGAGGGAAAGAGATTGGGACAGGACACTCATTTCAGAGTTAGCTCCCAGATGATCTAAGTCCATCAGTCAGACCCTACTTTCTAACTGCTCATTCAGCTGTACATTCATCAATGGATGATTTAATAACTCATTGATAAAACTGCCACCCTAATGATCCACTCACCTCCCAGTAGTGTGATTAGATCTTCATGGTTTGGGTATGTAACTGGCATGCCACATATAAACCATAGCACAGAGGCAGACAGCCTAAGAAGTGGTTTAAAATATAGGACTATGGAATATGAGTGATTAGTGGATGTATGGATGCCTAAAGAGTATGATTCAATAGCTTAACCCTGTGTTGTTAATGAGATCAGCACTTGTTAGTTTATTTAGCCTGAGTTTTGGAAGTACTCAGGTCAGAAGGCCTCATGAGAATCCTGAGAGCATTCTAGGTGAGTAGACCAAGATCTGAGTCAACTTCTTTAGTAATCTAAATGACAGGAAAAATGATCCTGGTCCTATGGTTAGGAAAGGGTAACAGGACGTTTGCGGACAGAAATAATGATAGAACTAGATTGACTCCTTGAATATTTGATGTAATTAAAGCAGCCCTGGTTCTGAGTCTCCACACCACGTTAGTAGATAGAGCTGACAACCCTTTGAGATAATCCCAAGGTGAGCGGTACATGCATTATATATTGTTTCTTCCTACACTGGAGATTCCCAACCCAGTAAAAAGTAATCAAAAAGATGTATTCCCCCCAGAATGTAAACAATCAAAATAATGGAAGATAAACAATCAAAACAATGGAAGAAGAGTCTGTAGATACATTAGGAACAAAGAAACTTACTATTTGAAGGAAAAGAAAGGACCTGTGATCTCTTGATTGTTTATAGAAAAGGAGATAGGAGTGCCTGTCGGTAGAGAAGAACTGTCCTGATGACAAGGAGTCATTTCATTGCAGTGTGCTTACAAGTGGACACCACCAAGCTAGCTTTCTAAGGGGGCTGGGGATAAAACTCAGGTCCCCATGCTTATGCAGCCCTGTACCTACTCAGCTGTCTCTCAGCCCCGTAACTGCAGTTTTTCTTATGAGTGTGATCTCAATTTTCTGAGAACACTAATTAACAATTATGACACAGCCATTATGATAACAGCTGTACGTTCGTGTATGTAAAATGTCAGTATGTGCCAGTGAAGTTCAAATATTTAAGAAGTATTATCTGAACAAGATTTGGTAGTACATGCCCCTACTCTCATCATTCCGGAGGTGGAGGCAGGAGGACTTCAGGGCTAGGTCGCCAGACTGCACAACTTAGAAAACTCTTCCCTTAATAAAATAAAATAAATTTAAGCAAGGTTGCTAAGTTAATATCTTATTGGTAGAGGACTTAGGTTCATATGGTCTTAAGTTTAAAGAACACAGAAAAAGCACCACTTGATTTAATTTTCACCACACTAATGTTGACTCTTCATATTATCTTAATTTTATTGTGCTCTCTTAAATGATAAGATGGCTTATCTACATTAAGCAAGTTTTGGTCAGGTGTTTTTTTTTTTTTAATGTGCCACATTTTAAAACCATTAATTGTAAAACACAGTGTGATTTATTTACCTGTTCTCAAATGATGATGTAGATTTAATCTTCAAAAGTAATCAAGATGTATTAAAACTACCATTAGTCTAGGTTGTATTGTGAGCCCTCTGGGAAAAATTGTAGCAGAACTTAAATGTGTATATCTTAATTCTCAAGCATATGGGCTTTACCAGTGTGAGCCTGTTGTTTGTCTGTAGCTAAATTTGCTCTGCGACCAGACAAGTATGTGGATGGTAAGAGACCTTTGGATTTTGTTGGACCTTGGATTATCATCTACCACATGGATAATCTTCTTTGTGTATTTCACCAATTGTTCTAGTTGCTGCTGACAATTTGTGTGTGTGTGTGTGTGTGTGTGTGTGTGTGTGTGTGTGTGTGTGTATGTATGAACAACCTTAGCTCTGTTTATCAGGTGACCCAAAACTTAACATTCTTATTCAGTAATTCAAGATATGTGTAGGAAACTTCCAATTTGTATCTTACATTTCTAAAGTTTTTCTATCAAGTCTTTATTTTATGTAAACTGGGGTTGTATTACTATTTGAAGGGCAAAATTGTTGGCTATTCAAACTTTTAATAGCACAAACATTTATCCTGATATAATTTTTCCCTGATGTTCACAAACTACCAGGGCCATCTTTTAGCTATTTCTGATGTGACATAATCTCTTGCTTTCATTTTGGCATCCAGTTATTTGTATTAACCATGTATCATTGTTACTGCTATAAGTATGGTATACTGATGTCTGTTTTTTAACAGCAGTGTTGAGCTAAGTCTCCATAATACAATTCACCACTTGTCTGTGAGTAGATCCCTCAACATTTCATATGCTTTTGACCTGCCCTGTGTTCTCCCACACACACTCTTTGGTTTAAATTTTTTTCATTTTTTTTTTAATTTTTTCCTTTTATTTTACAATACCATTCAGTTCTACATATCAGCCACGGATTCCCTTGTTCTCCCCCTTCCTGCCCCCCTCCCCTTTCCCCCAGCCCATCCCCCATTCCCACCTCCTCCAGGGCAAAGCCTCCCCCAAGGACTGAGATCAACCTGGTAGACTCAGTTCAGGCAGGTCCAGTCCCCTCCTCCCAGATTGAGCCAAGCGTCCCTGCATAAGTCCCAGGTTTCAAACAGCCAACTCATGCAATGAGCAAAGGACCTAGTACCACTGCCTAGATGCCTCCCACTATATGCAAGCCAATTAACTGTCTCACCTACTCAGAGTGCCTGATCCAGTTGGGGGCCCCTCAGCCTTTGGTTCATAGTTCATGTGTTTCCATTCATTTGGCTATTTGTAACTGTGCTTTATCCAACCTTGGTTTCAACAATTCTCGCTCATACAAACCCTCCTCTTTCTTGCTAATTAGACTCCTGGAGCTCCACCCGAGGCCTAGCCATGGATCTCTGCATCTAGATTCCTCAGTCCTTGGATGGGGTTTCTGGCACGACTATTAGGGTGTTTGGCCATCTCAACACCAGAGTAGGCCAGTTCCGGCTGTCTTTCAACCATTGCCAGCAGTCTATTGTGAGGGTATCTTTGTGGATTTCTGTGGGCCTCTTTAGCACTTTGTTTCTTCCTTTTCTCATGTGGTCTTCATTTACCATGGTCTCCTATTCTTTGTTCTCCCTCTCTGTTCTTGATCCAGCTGGGATCTCCCGTTCCCACAGGCTCTCTTTCCCTTGACCCTCGCCCTTCATTACTCCCACTCATGTCCAGGTTGTTCATGTAGAACTCAGCCATTTCTCTGTCATTGGGTGATCCTCGTGTCTTTCTTGGGGTCCTGTTTTCCAGGTAGCCTCACTGGTGATGTGAGTAGCAGTCCAGTCATCCTTGTTCTACCTCTAGTATCCTCCTATGAGTGAGTACATACCATATTTGTCTTTCTGAGTCTGGGTTACCTCACTCAGGATGATTTTTTCTAGATCCATCCATTTGCCTGCAAACCTCATGATGTCATTGTTTTTCTCTGCTGAGTAGTATTACATTGTGTATATATGCCACAATTTATTTATCCATTCTTCAGTTGAAGGGCATCTAGGTTGTTTCCAGGTTTTCGCTATTACAAACAATGCTGATATGAACATAGCATCATGATCCCTGACTTCAAGCTCTACTATAGAGCTACAGAAATAAAAACAGCTTGGTATTGGCATAAAAACTGACACGTGGACCAATGGAATCGAATTGAAGACCCTGACATTAACCCGCACACCTATGAACATATAATTTTTGACAAAGAAGCCAAAAGTGTACAATGGTTTAAACTTTTAAATATTTTTCTTATTCTCAACAATAGACTTGTTGACTATGCATGATTTTATCATGGATCCTAGATACTACATAATACACTCTTCCCTATAGTCTTCAGCACATATTTACTACCTGTACCATTTACATATTTAGTACATTTTTTCAGTCTTTCTTGTGATTAATACTGCATATTAAGTCTGTGGTCACATTCAATTAAAAAAAACTTTTTTTGTCAAATGATGGTTACAGGCTGATTTTGTTTTCTATAGTCACTGTTTCTGTTTGTGAGATATAGGTAGCTAGATATGAGACAGATTATGAATAAATGATAGATGATAAGATAAGATGCATAGATAGATAATAAATAGATAGCATATAAATGAAAGCTACATAGAGAAGATAAATAATAGACAGAAAGACAGAGGATAGAGATACAGGAAATAATTTTGCCACTATATGCAAATATTGGTCACATAGGGCAAAGAAGCCGATGCTGAGATAATTTGCTTGGTTTTCTTTATCAGGGTGTGAAATCATTCACATGAGGTGTGTATACTAGAGGCCTGCTCTTTGACAGGTACCATACTGGACTCAGACAATTCAATAGAGATAAAAAGATGCATGTTCTGAGAATCTGATGACATACTAGAAGGTACACAATTGTATGGCATCCACAGTTAACAGCAGAAAGAAAAAAAGTGTGGCCATGCTCATTAGAGGGAGGCAGGAGGGAAAGAAGGATGGAGGGAGTGAAAGAGACAGAGAGACAGACAGAGACAGAGGTTGGTTCACCTTGCTTTCTGAAATAGTACAATTTTTAAGATAAGGGTACACAAATCAAGTGGATATGTATATAACCTTGTTCAGTTTTTAAATGGGTTTTATGAAAGGCAGAAATATGGGCATTGTGGATAGGTTTAATTTTGGGTGGACACAGAAACGTCTCTGACTACACAACACTGATGCTTGTACCTCAAGGAGAGATATAGCTAACACAGCAAATAGGCTGTGCATGTCCTTGGGAGTCATTGCTCTTTCCCTCCCTGTGAGACAGTGAGGCCAAAGCTGATATCACATGGAAGGTCATGGAGCTTAGCACTGAAGTACCTGGGTGTCCGAGCACATCACTAATCAGAATCCCTTGTCCATGCAAGAAAACACATTTTGGATTTTACTTCATCATGAAATAAAATGCTGTTATATTCAGCTAAACTACAGATTACACTTCACTTGTTTGAGCAGTTAACATCACTGATTTTCATAGGAGTATTGTTGTTTGTTTGTTTGTTTTTCCCAGTGCTGGGTACTGAATTCCGGGTCTTATAGGTGATACTTGTCAAGTGATATAAAGCTGAGGCATGCACTCCACTCTCATAAAGGAGATTATATATTTTCACTAAGTATGATGTAAACCTGTTAAAGCTTCAAATAATGGAATATAAATGTATCATTTCTCAAATTGAAATTAAGAAAATAAACAAAAGCAGAGGAGAGAGGGGAAACAGGAGAGCTGTTATGAGGTTGATCCTCTCAGAAAGGACCATATTCTAGATGACATATAGGATGATAGACACGGAAGAGTGGACATATCTGCTCTAAAATATGCCTACTTGAATCCAGTGGTATTGTTTATAAGGCTTCTATAGTATGTGGGTTAAGATCACTCATTGTTTTTAAATAATACATATTTCCATCCTTAGTACAAAATAGAAAATAAACAATTAATATGAACATTTCATTTTCATTAGAAAGACTTTGTGTGTGTGTGTGTGTGTGTGTGTGTGTGTGTGTGTGTGTGTGTGTGTGTGTGTGTGCTGAGATCGGGAAACAGAATTAAATACACACACATACATCAGAAATTTCAAATTTGCATGTTGATATCAGCTACAACCATGGAAGACAATGAAAAACAATCAAAATGTTAAAGGCTCGACATCTCGACTTGCAGCTGACATTGAATTTCAGAATTTTATTTTCTACCATTCCAATAGTTGTTCAACATCTCACTGTGGTCATAAATTATACTTCTCTAATGACTAGTGCAATTAGAGTGTACCTTACTTGTGAGAGACCACACTCTTCATCTGTGTTCTTCTGAAAAGAAATTACCTAGAATATTCTGTTAAAACATTGAGAGCTGAATGTTATTAATATTTCATTTTGTAAACAAGATATAGAAAATAATGGAAAATTGGTTTTAAAAACATATGTAATTTTATGTATTTCATTTTACAGTTAAATCTTTATTGGAGCTATATGAGAAGCAATTTAAAATATCAAAAATATCAACCAAGTTTGTGTGTTTCTCCAATGTGCATTGCATTTGATTGTAAATTTACTATATATCATACTATAATCCAGGAGAATGAGATGCAACAATTTTGTACTTTCTTGTTATAGCAGAGTGACGATTTCCTGGTGGCATAGAGGCCAGTATCATCAGGCAGCCACATGTGTGCAGTGTGTCTGCCAACCTTGGGTGATAATTCAGCAGATGTCTCATGTTTTCATGATAGCAGACAATGTAAAATATATTTTCCTGCTCTATGTGCCATAAAGTATAAATGATGAAAATTCCAGACATATTTGTACTGTGAATAATTTTTTGCATGTTACTCTTTGGTACTCTTTGTGTCTTTCTTGAGGAGGGTATTGTTTTCACTCATTTTATTATTCTTAGCCATGTCAGCTTACTATATGCTTTCAATGAGGAAATATTTCACTAAATGGATGAATAGATTAAAGATGAATTAATAAATAGAGTAATCAAATAATTGATTAGTTAAAAGATCAATGGGTTTGTTATAGTCTCCCTTTCCTGCCTAAAATGCCTGTAGGCTATAATCAATTTAATTGTGTTATAGTACACAAAGATTGGGTCAAACATATTTCTGTATACACATATACTCCCAAGATTCCTAATAATACATTTTATACTTCAGCACAATTCTTAGGCTCATAGTTTCCTTGTAAAACACATAAACAACACCTACTGTGAAAATGGACATGTTTAAAGCTACAGAGGGTTTCTGTTATAATTCTGTTGATAGAGCGTTTGCCTAACATGCACAAGACCCTCAACCAGTCCATAATCCTACATGAACCAGGCATAGTGGTTTGAATCTTTAATCCAAGCACTTGGGTGGAGGAATCAGAAGGATTAGAAGTTCAAGGTCAGTGGGGTTTGTGTGTAGTTCAAGGCTTACCTGGGACAGAATCCACCACCACTATGGTTGTCAAAGTAAAATAAAACAAAATAAAAATGAATAAGTCATTTAGAATCCTCTTCATTCTTTAAGTTTTATTATATGTTTGCAGTCAGTAATTGCTTCCCAGGTACAGGCGACTTCCTTTATCTCAAGCAATGTGACCTCAACACTCAACCTGGATTTTGCTGATGTGTCTCATTTCAAATATTGAGCCATTTACTTTTTGGCAGAGGCACATTGCTTAGTGCCAAGTAATTTAGAAAGCTAGAAGAAACTCCAGTTGGGAGTCAGGGAGCGCTGCATCAGGTGCCAAGTATTCTTTTCCTATCAAATGAAGAAGCTGGTAAATGAGAGTAAATTTTGCAGATCCCTGCTAGCAAGAACAATTGCAATTCAAAGGCCCAAGCCTCAGTTCTCCCCAGGAAGAAACATAACATTCCCTTTACAACTCCATTCCTCACTGTGGGGCTTGACCCATGGGAGCTATCCAGATAGAATATTGGAGTCAGTGGGATGACACTTTTTTTTGCAGCTATGTACATTCGGATAATACACTCAGCTGACTACTAGAACCATTTATGGCCACATTCTCGAATTTTCTATATCTCTTTAAATGCTTTCCCATCAGTATCTCTGGCTTAATTGTTAGCAATTGGATTTTTACAAAGTGCTACATAAAGTTGGAAAATAACTAATTACCAATACATATTCATCACTATGATTTTATTTAAAACCAAAATGAATAGCATCAGATGATCATGTTTTGTAGAATCTCAAAATTAAATTACAAACCATGATTTGAATGTTGATAACAAACAAAACAGAGAGAGAGAGAGAGAGAGAGAGAGAGAGAGAGAGTTGATCTATTAATTCATCAATGATTTTATAGCAGCAGTAATGTTTTGATTGCAATAAAAAGCTATGAGTAAATTATAGTTTTAAATGACTCTGGGCGTTGGATAATTAATGATGGAATTTAATCCAATCAGTTGTAGAAAACCTTATTTTAGAGGGACAAACCAGTGCATAACTATGTCGTTGGAGAAGACTGCTTAAGCACCTTTCTGAGCAGAAGTATTCTGGCAGGTGCATTAGACAACAATAATGAAAGAAGCACAGATCCATTAAACAATTTGGTTAAAGATACCAAGCACATTTGTTTATGGATACTGTATTTATTGGTAACTCTACCCCACACTCTGTGACTACTTAAGAACTATGCCTCAATTGCATGAGAGTTTTAAAGCATATTTAGCTAGTAAGCCAACATCAGATAGTGAAAATTGTCTTTGTAAGCTTTTTACAATGTCTGTTTCCTAGTCAAGTTGATAGTTATTAATTAACCAAAGACAATAAGGGCATAGCCCTTAATCCTCATTTACTGTCAGACAAGCCTTATTCTTTCCTATATATAGTTTTTATGAATGCTGTCTCAACTAAAAGCAATACTAAGCATTCCCCATTTTGAGCAGGAAGGCCCTCCCATGTCTTGAAAATACAAGTCATTCCCACTTCTGCCCTGGGATTTTTCACTCAGACACTTGCTTCCCATCTTAACACTGGATTCATTTAAGGCTTAGTAAATGCAACACATATATGGTTGAGGAATGGTGTCATAGATTACCTTTAAAGGTTTTTAAACCTACTACAAGAAGAAGAACCACATGGAGATCGAGCTTCTGTGTAGAAGCAGTCAGGGCTCTGGGTCATTGTTTCTAATTGGGATGATTATTGATTTCTTTGGGCTCCTCAAGAATCTTCTAAATATGTTGGAAAGATATTTAACATAGTCTTTTAAAATCTATAACTGTTGATTTATTGCTTAGAGGCTGAAGTCAAGAAGTGGGCAAGCTGACTTTTCTTGTCTGCATCTCATAAGTGATGTTCTTAGGACAGTTATGTCTTCTTTATAGGGCTCAGTTTCCACTTCCATAAAAAAGCTTACATGAGTGTCTTAGTTACTTTATCATTCCTGTGATAAAATATTCTGTCAAAAGCACCTTAAGAGAGAAAAGGTTTATTTTGGGTTACAGTTACACAAAGATGTAGTTCATCATGGCAAGAAATTCATAGCACTCAGCAGGGAAAGCATGATTACAGGAGTGAGAGGCTGGCTGGATGCATTGTATCAGAATCCAAGAATTAGAGATGGAACAGGAAATTGGGCCCTGATACAAAATTTTGGTGTTTGCATGCAGTGACCCACTTCTTATAGTGAAATTCACTTCCTATAGTATCCACTACATTCCCAAGCAGTGTTGTTAAATGCTGCCCAAATGTTCACACGTATGAGTCTAATAGGGAAGAGGATTTCACATTCAACTGCAACTATGCATATCATATTTATAACATATAGAATACATTTATCATGTCATCTAATAGTTAATAAGGGTTATAATGTTGTAATTGTTTTCATGGTTTTATTGTCTTCTGGATATGACTTTCCTGTGTCTACTAGCCTATCTATTTCTTAGTAGCATGCCATAAAACAAATTAATCAGAGGAAAAAAACAACAGGAATACAGGATTAGATTGTGGGAAGGAGTTTACCCTGGGTCTCTTTTCCTAGATAAGTTCTTGGCCTTATGTTTTCATTATTACTGCAATCAGCCTAGTAAGCAGCAATAATACAAAAATGTTTTCATGCAGAGCACTTAACCAAATGGTTTGACCAAGGTTCTCTAGGACTTCATTTATGAAATGTTCAAACCAGCATTGTGAAGACATGAAGGAATAATGGGGTTATAGGCATACAATTTTATATATGAATTCAATTCATTAGTGGGCCTGACTCATAAGCAAGAATGAAGCTTTTAGTGAGATTCCATTTCCATGAAATCACCATGGTCTTTGCAAAGCACTTGTTATTTTATCTAAGCTGCAGGCCAGCAGTTAGTGTCAAAGTGAGGACAGTGTATGGTGGGTTGTCTGTTTGGCCCTTGGGTGATCAACACTGGAGTGTCTGGAATTTGTCAGTTTCAAAGTTAAACACTTTTCCGGATCACTGCTTTATTGATTCTAGTTCAACCTTCATTGTTTCTCTTGAATAATTGTTTTCTGCAGTTAGCAGTGTACAAGTGACCTGGAAGAATAAAGCAGAAAAATGAGAGAGGGATTTACTTAGGAAGGATGAGAAAGATAAAAGCAGAAGATGTAGGGAGGAAAGTAAAATAACAGCAAGGATGTCTGAAAAAGTCATATAAAATCATACTATCTACCTAAGCCTGCACATGCATACACTGTAGATGTAACCAACCATCTTATTCAATAAGAAACACAGAGCCAATACAGAGATGAAAGCCAAGAGGTCAGAGCAATAGCTAAGAGCTAAAACCTTACCCTTCACTGCCGCTGTCACCCTACCTCTCAGAAAGAGACCTACTTCCTGTGTGTCTGTCTTTTTATAGTGTTTCTGTTCTGTTTTCTCATTGGTTGTAAACCCAACCATATGACCTCCTAGTTACTGTCTGTCTGTACAGACCTCCAGGTCTTCTATGATTGGTATTGAGATTAAAGGCGTGTGTCTCCATGCTGGCTGTATCCTTGAAGACACAGAGATCTGCCTAGCTCTGACTCCCAAGACCTGGGATTAAAGGCGTGCACCAACACTGCCCAGCCTCTGCGATGGCTTGCTATTCACTCTGACCCCCAGACAACTTTATTTATTAACATATAAATAAAATCACATTTCAGCACAAATAAAATATCACCATAATACACTCCTATAATTTAAATGAAAATTTTCCAGCTGGCATGACTATGTTGTCCCCAAGATCCATAGTCCATGTAACAAAAACTCCAACACCAGGCTTGAGAACCTCTTTTTTGAGTTGTTGGTCAGAGCTGTCAGATTGATTTCCAAAACACAGTCTGCTGCTGTTACCCTTAGCTGCTCCCTCAAGGTGGAAAGTATATCCCTACTGCTGAAGAAACCAAGCACTTGAGACACAGTACTTGAAGGACCTGAGTTAGATCTCACCTTAAAGCCTTCTGCCTTAGAACTACCTTAAATGACCAGAATAAAGGGTACCATGCAAGCTTTCAAATTAAGGAGTCAAACAATAGTTTTACCCAGATACGACACCTATGAGCCAGAACAATGACCAGCATGGCACAATAACCATAAGGGTGCAATAGTGGTGCACATAACTTGGTAGTAGCCAACAGCTCTTATTGAACATAAGGTCTGCTCAATAAGAGAGAAGGTATGTCTAGTACTGGAATCCTAGCCAAATACTCAAAGCTGGTGAAGTTATGATTACTGGAGTAGAACTTATAACTGACATTTTGATAAATCACACAATCCCTAGCTACTTTCTAAATAGTTATACTTAAACTCACAGATAAGTGTAGTCCTCACCCATCATCAAGCAAGCACTCTATAACAGAGAGCATTACAGAAAACCATAACTATCTAACTGCAAATTTTGAGAGCCTAGTCCTAATTGATACTGTCCCATTTTGCTGTGGATATCGCTCTGTATAAATAAACACTGATTGGCCCGTAGCCAGACAAGAAGTATAGGTGGGACTAACAGAGAGGAAAATTGAGGGAACAGGAAGGCAGAGGGGGAGACTGCTGGAGCGCCTGCCAGGACAAGGAAGATGTAAGGTTCCAGTAAGCCACAAACCACGTGGCAAAGTATAGATTAATAAAAATGGACTAAATATAAGAGTAAGAGCTAGACAATGATAGGCCTGAGCTAATGGCCAAGCAGTTTAAATAATATAAGCGTCTGTGTGTTTATTTTATAATTGGGCTAAGGGACTGCCTGCCGGGGCTTGGTAGGACCCAAAGAGAAAACTCCAGCTACACTATTTGATTACTATTAAAATTGCAGCAATCTACTATTAAGCTGATGCACTAATCTACAACAAAACTCCTGCATTTAAGGCTCTGGAATCATCAGGGAAAGAGGGAGTCAAAGATTGGAAAAGCCAAATGATCAGGGAGTTGGCTTTGAGACTGTTCCTCACAGAATTGCCAGAAGCTTTATCTGTAAAGTTTCACCAACATGGCTGCCTAAGCTTGACCTGAACAAGGATGACACCAATAGACATGGTAATGTGGAGAGGGGAAAGCTTACAAGGCTTCATTGTTGTTGTTGCTTTTCAAGACAGGGTTTCTCTGTGTAGCCCTCCTTGTCTTGGAACTTGCTCTGTAGATCAGGCTGGCCTTGAACTCAGGCAACTGCCTGCCTCTGCCTCCTGAGTGCTGAGCTTAAAGGAGTGTGCCTCCTCCATCTAGCAAAAAGCATTTTAACCACTGAGGCATCTCCTCTGTCTGCTTACAAGAACTTAATCCTAGATGGCACTGTAGGATATGGAGGAGACTAAATAATGATGAGTGTAGGAGAAATAGTCTACTTTAGGAAAGACCACACTAATTGGCTAGCCAATACCAAATGTTCAGCACAGAAAATATATACATACTAATAACATATGCATTGAGTGGGTTGTGTATGTGCATATATATTGCACACACATATATGTATATGAACACATACATGTAACAACAATTGAAGGAAAAGAGACCATGAATCTGAAAGAGAATAGGGAGATGTACATTGCATAATTAGAGGGAAGAATTGATGTAATTATATTATCATCACAAAAATATTAGAACAAAATGAATAAATTATATCTATTGTTTAAAAAAAAGAGTGACTTCTTAGACTTATCATATAGGAAGAGTGTTGGTCTCAGAACACTGTCAAAATATGTTTTAGAGTAGGTAATGCTCAATAGTCTTTAATTGCCTGGAGAGCTTACCAGCTCTCTTATTTAGTGGGACCTCTGAATCTTGATATCTCCTATGGTGTGCTTTCTCTTCAGTGATGAAAGCACAGGCACTGCTGTTACCACCTTACTGACTGGTTTAGGTATTTTGGCATTGCAAAGTTGCTTAATATATTTTTAAAGGATAATTAAGCTTTATGCCCCAGAAAATTGTGTTTGGGATATATTTTGTATCTTATAGAATTATTTGTAAATTTAATATAAACTTATATTAGTAATGGTTCTCATTGTATGGCTATATATCTAGTACACAGCAACAACGAATAGGAAGAAGGATTTAATTTTCTCCAATTTTTAGGTAGGTACAGTCTATCATCGAAGGAGAGGCTTGGCAGTGCTTAGCAGCAGGAGCAAGCAGCTGGGATTCCTCACATCTGTGCAAAAGACGGGTAGAGAAAAGTGAATGCTGTTGCCAAGGTATCATTTTCCTTACCCCCATGTTATTCAGTCAGTCCCAGATGCCTTTGGGATGGGTCTTCCTTCCTTAGTTAACCCTTCTGAAAACAATGCTGTTGATATCCCCAGTGTTGTGTCTTTTAAAGCTAGTAGAGCTGCTAAAGAAAATTAACCATTCTTGGACCATAAAAGGAAATGATGACTTCAAACCCTCTTCTCAGTGTTCGTGACAAATATAATTCTAAACCAACATGGTTATTTTAATAAGTAAATAAGATGTAAACAATCAGAGTGCTTAAAGTATTGTTGGACATATAGAGAAGATGAATATATCCATATTCCTTGAAGAACGGTATCAAATACTCTGCCATCATGTTATCAGCCAATAATAAAATCTGCTCTTGCTCAAGTCTTTTATATAAAGTGATATATAAATCCTGTCTCTGTCCTTTCATATACCTTATCTCATCTCTACATTACTTTTAACACCTAAGAGTTGCTGTACTTATTACTTAGGCAATAAGAGCAAGACTAGAAAGTGCATGTTGTCTGCATAGGGACAACTTATTTTTTCTGCAAATGTTTTTCATTTGTATCAATGGAATCTTCAAGTGCAGAACATGAAACATGGAGAAACTAACTAAATATATGCAGATATTTGTGTTACATACTATTACACAATAATATTTTTCCCATGTTACATATGAACTTGTTGATGCTGAGACAGTTGAAAAGCTGACCAGAGTCACGAGGGATGAGTATTATGAAGTTTGGACTCAAGCCCAACCCATCAACTGGGATTATGAGTTACTACTTTTGAATTATGTGTGGAATATGTACAGTTTCCTAGAAGAGACACATTCATTCTCATTTTAATCAACATATCTTACAATATGGAGAACTAAGCAGTAGAATCTATTTTTAATTTCAATGAAGTAAAATAACAGTTTGAAAAAAGAAAGAGAAGCTAAGATTTATAAGATAAAAAGCTCAAAGCCTCAGGTAACTACTAGTTAAATAAATAGAAATACATAAGATATAGCAGTAATAAAAGATGATGGGCTTCATGGTTAAAGAGAATAAAAGTCTCACCACTTAGAAATGTGAGGTCAACATGACAGTTTTTCATTCTGTACTAGCCACTCATATTTAAATGTGTAAACACTGATTCGTAAAATCAAGGATTTATTTCAAAATAGTTTGTAGCACTATAAAGTCCAAATAAAACAATGCTACAGACTGAATTTGACCACAGAGCCACTGGTACACAATATTCATAAAACATACCACAACTACCTGATGAGGAATGTCTGGTAAACACAAAGAAGTGACCTGCCTCTAATACAAGAATCTCCATTTGTGAAATAAATTCCACTGAAAACAACTTCCATTAGGTATTGAGTGCATTGCAGTCAAACTAGAAAATACAAAATGAATCCAGGTCTTACTGGACTGCAAACTATGGTGCAAGTCATAACAGAATGCTGCAGAAACTTTGGACCTTCATTCCCACCTCACTTTGCAAATTATCTATCCTTACCTCTGGCATGAGAATATTTTTCATTGAAATACAATAAGGTAATAAACATTTTTACAGTGACAATATTAATAAATGTAATCCTGGTTAGTTTGTTTATACTGTTTTTGTTTATTGTATACTGTCTAGTTTTTGCTGTTTCTTGCTTGTTTTGATTTGAGACAAAGTCTCCATATATAGCACTTTCTGACCTGGAACTCCCAGACATCTTCCAGCCTCTGCTACCTGAGTGCTGGAATTAAAGTCACATGACACATGCCTGACTAACATTTGTATTTGGTGCTGTGGACTACTACTTCACTCTAAGTAGGTCTCACTGTGGAATAAATAGCAGAGATCCCCAACTCACAATCACTAACCCAGTCTAGAGGTTTCTAGAACAATTGATTGTCAGACTCCATAATGAAAGTAGCAAACTGATTCAGCTTGAAATATTTAGAATATGCTTAACATTCTGCCCTTAGTAGTGTGCATGCCTAGTATTCAGCTAACTGGAGAAATGGAGAAATGTACAGAGAACACAAAATTTTTCAGCTATGTCCTCCAAGGCAAAGTACACAATATTGCTGGAAAACTAAGTCTTTCTAGGGAGGAACTGTGCTACTAATACCATTTCATTATTTATAATTATTGTCTTGATAGTCTCACAAGGCTAAAATAGAGATTTAAGTTTGCATTTGAACATGTGGAATTCCTTTCCTTTTTAATGGCAATGACTAATAAATGTGATTCATTTATACGTTTGTTTGTTTGTTTGTTTTTGTTTGGGCATGTGTGTGTACATGTGCTCACAAATGCATGTTTCCGTACATGAGTGACAGCCCACTTGGCACTAGTGTGGAGGCCAACAATTTTAAATGCTCATTGCTTCCTCCTTGTTTGTCTTGTTCACTTCTGTGAGGGCAGAGCTATCTAGCCCACAGAGTCCTAAGGATTCTCCTGTTTCTACCTCCCATCCTCATACCTTAGAAATTTGAGATTGCCGATACCTCTATCTGACTTAGCAGTGATCTGGGGATCCATAGTCAGGCCTGCATGCTCATTCATGCTTCCTGCTGTACCATGTTTTATACCTACTGGGCCACCCAGCTCTACAGCCTTATTAAATGGTAATCATTTTTATCATCCCATTCTTCAGCACTACATGAGGTGTTTCTTCATATTCCATCATGAAAGAGACACAAAGTCTTGCATGTTTTTCCACCCATATCAGGAGATTTACAGCACTACCAGAAAAAGGAAATGAAGTCACGTCCATTTAATTCTGAAATGAAAATTAAGCGAATCTCATCACCTATAGTAGAATATATAGTGCTAGAAGTTGTCATAGGTTCCGTGTCCTACAATGAATCTAATGTGATGAACATAAACAGCCTCAGATAGTACCTTAGGAAAATTAAAACTTTGAACATATATGAAGACTTTTTTCCCCCTATTTCCTAAAGGGGAATGAAATGATCATAAGCCATGGCAGATAACATTCTAATCAGAATATGAAACATCAATTTTCTTACCAGGACAATCAACAGCATAGCTAGAATGATGAATTGGATTCAATTTATTTTCATGTGTCATCTGTTATCCCAATTCCTTCAAATGTGAAATAGCATTAATTCCATACTTTGAAGAGGAATTTCCAGCTCTCTGGTGTCACAGTGGATAGATCTGTTATTTGTCTCCAAAAACAAGGTGATGTTTCCTGCACTTCCTTCCATATTGCTTTGACACTTTCTCTCATCACCAGAGGCACAGAACCTGCTACAAAGGAAGCAAAGCAATGCAGACAGAGAGATGGTGACGGTAGAAGAAGACGTTTTAGCTACAGTGAGGGATTCAAACCCAAGGATCCAGGTTTCATACTCAGTTTACAGAAGGCTGAATGTGGCATCCACATGGAAGCCCGTGCTTTGTGAACAACTGGAGAAATCCTGGTGGAAAAGCAGTAAAGCTATTTTCTAGTCTTTAAATGACTGTCAGATCAAAGGGGCAATGTAAGTGCTCTGGGCTCTTTGTAATGCCCAAGCTCTGAACAAAACGGCATTCTGCTATCCTTCAAAGTGTGATAAAGAATTCCTTGTAATATCCCGGCGAGGTCAGTGCAGTTACTGATAGCCCTTTGTGGAGATTTTGCATTTCTCTAGAGTGCACTGATAAATGATAAATTTTGCAGTGCATCCAAAGAAAGGATGAAGGTCTCTTTCTAACTATTTAGCTGGTAACTGAATGACAATTTTAAAAATTGTCCTCCGAATGCCACCACTGCCCATGCTTTTAAAGTGAAAAGAAATATCTCAAGTTCTATGTATCTCCAAAGTTATATTAAAACATAATTATCACGCAAGTCATACCAGCTTTGATTTATTGCAATAAGTAGAATCTATTGTTAAAAATACCATACACAACCCTTTAACAACACTTTTTCTCTTGTGACTAACTCACAGGTATTGGTCATTTTAGCATTTATGTCCCTTATAAATATTGTTCTCACCTTGGATCTGATCCTCTATTGTAGTGCACTTCTCCTTGAAACCAAGTAGCTTGAAATTGTACAGGTATCACCAGCAGAAGGTGAAAAATCAGCAAATGGCCATGCTTTATTCTTATACCTAAGAGTCTTAAACATAGCGCTTTCCTCCTGAGATTCTATCAAAGATTGTTCAAAATCAAGTCAGGTAGTTAAATGTTTGGCTTTATTTCATGTACCATAAAAAATAATCTTGTGCAAGTCCTGAATCTAGAATTCTTTCTCTTAATGAATGCTTCAGCACTAAGTATTGAAAAGCAATTTAATTTTATGAAACTCTAAGTATCAAGTCTTAGAAGCCATTATTTATATGATGAATCTGTGACTTGCCAATCTGCCTTGAAGCACTGTACAGAATTTTTTGCTTGTTGTGTTTTCTTTATTGCTGTAGTGCATGTTGCTATTTACTGTGGGAAGATAATCTCAGAGCAAGAAAAATGTGTGTGTGTGTGTGTGTGTGTGTGTGTGTGTGTGTTTATGGGGTGCTTTAAGTACCTCTTTTGATATCTAAACACTTAAATGTTTATACAGAAATAGTTTAGATGAATATATTAATCAAATAAAATAACACCAAGATAATTTAACTTAAAGTATGTATAAAACTAATTTATTGATATAATGAACTTTTAATTTTTCATTAACAGTTACAACTAAAAAAATTAAAGCCATGTTCTTCTTATAGGTTGTCTTTGTGAAAATGGCTTTAAAGCAAGGTTATACAATACCCTGCGTTCACTGGGCATAAACCAAAGAAATGACCATATAGTACATCACGTATTTTGTTTGCAGGGTATAGAAACTTCATTCTCAGACTGACATGGAAGTTTCTTCCATACTGTCTAGCTCTCTTAGGCATAGTGTCAGTTGGGGACTTGTGGGGTAATGGGCAAGTAGTCTTCAACAGTTATACTCAACTGTGACTCCTGGGAGTTTCACTTAAGCCCTGTCTAGGAAGATGTGATCAATGGTGTATAAGTGGCATGACTAGTATGGAAGTAATCAACCATTTCTGATTTAATTAATTCCAGATACCATAAGCCTACTCCATATCTCAATTAAGTTACAAATTATTTGGTTTATAGATTGATGTTCTTATCCCAAAGTCTTGCTTAACTTTTAGAGGGATTCTACAAGTTAATCTATTAATCAGCATGTTAATTTGGAGATACATTTCTGTAACTGAAAACTTCAATCTTGGTTAACTACACCCAAAGGTTGATACAATATTGTACTTATCTTTTGGAAAACATAGAAACCAAAAGACACACAGACACACATTATTAGTCTGATGATTAAAACTTAGAAGCTCATTTAAATATCACTGACTTTTTTTTAAGGATGAAGATGCTAAGTTAAAGTCATCCAAATTTAAGGAGTCAGTATGTTTCTGAACTCAGATCATGCCTTGCTCTCCTCTCTTGAACTTAGCTCTTTCACCTGAACTTGAAGCATATGGAAATGTCTGTTCTCCAATGATAGCTGATGATGATCATGTTTATCATCAAACAATTAAGCCTTCAACAATGGTAACCTCAACATGTAAAAGTACACATGTACTTATAGCCACACACACACACACACACACACACACACACAAATACATACATTTAAATGCTGTACATACTCATGACTAAATAGTGTAAAGTTAAACTAGCTATATTAATATTTCATATGAGTTGATTATAGTAGCAAGATCTTAGTAGAAAAGGTATGTTTTCTCCCACCAGCCTAACACCTGGGAGCAACCATTTCTATCAAGGACATGAATTGTTCTAGATTAAATTTTGCACAAATAACAGTACACCAATGAGGGTGGTTGATAAATCCACTGTCACTCCGCTGAGGAAGACTGACTTTCCTCTCTCATTTGAAAGCTATCATTTGAAAATTGCTTCTCAGCTAGGGATGGGGCATTATACTTACTTCACCTTTGCATGCTAGGATTTTGTCTCATTTGAACTTTTGTAGCTTTTATGCACGGTTTCAGAGTCTCCATGAGTTCATATATGCATCAGTCTGTTGTGTCTGAAAAACGCTGTTCCCCTGGAGTCATCCACTTACTCTGGTCCTTACAACCTTTCTGTTTTCTCCTCTACAGAAATCCCTGATCTTTGATGGGAGAGTTATGATAAACTCATTTCATCCCATTCAGGGTTGAATGCTTTGAAGTTTCTCATTTTCTGCATGTTGTCCAGTTGTTAGTCTCTGTGTTGTTATTGTCTACTGCAAGAAGATGCTTCCATGATGAGACTGAGGGTTGCATTCATCTCTGTGTATAGCAATACATCATCAGGAGGTCATTTTATTGCTATATTCATTTTGCAGAATAATTAAAAAAAGGTGTCCACAGTATCCTAGGTTCCAGAAAACCATATTGCCAGGGAAGGCCTTTCTCCTCAACTTTGCTCTGTGGGGTTGGTTCTGTGTTTTTTGTTGCTGAGTGCAATTCTTGGCTTCATAAGGCATAGCTAGTATGTAGCATAATTCTACACTAGTGGGTACCAGCTACATCAAAAATGGGCCTAATGTGGCTTCTACAGAATGCATGCACTTGTCTGCCTATCACAGCAAAGTAAATGTTTTCTGTAGATGTAAAATTGCTTTGATACTTTCTCAATCTGGAAATTACGCATCAAATTCAAAGAAAATTATTTTCTGAGAAAACAATATCAAATCACTGTTTCAAATCTGCCCTACTTAGATATCTCAAGCTTTTATCCATTTAAGACTTAAATATCAAATATTACAAAAATTATTTTCTCTCCAAGCTATTTAGCACCTACTTATTCATGCATATAATTCTCTCTTTAGACACTATAGATGGTGATCAATATAGTATGAGGATACCCGTGTGAATAACTGCCTTGCTCTTTAGTTTCCAGAAGATATCAAATACAGTATCTAGTGTTTCCATAAGGACTATATGTTAGCTTTATTTACAACTGAATATTTGTGTTTTACACTGTGGAGTTTGTGATGGTTCTAGGGATCAGATTTTGATGCATACATCTAATTAATGATATCAATAAAAACCAGGAGTCAGATATTGGTGTAAAACCTGAAAGATCAGAGAAGCAGGGGAGCAGCCACAGTCACTTCCTATCTCTCTACTTCCTCGAAACAAAAGGGCCGAGATCCTATCTCTGTCTTGCTTTATCACTTCCTGTTTCCTCTCTGCACAGACTTCCAACCTCTATGGTTAACTTGTGGCTAGATCCACACTCTGACTTCAAGCAAGCTTTATTTGTCAGAACACAAACAAAATACCACACAATAAGATTTAAGACATTTCACATGCTTGGTAAGCACTCTACAATTGAGCTGTAGCCTCAGTCATTCCATAGTTCTTTGAATTCTTTTTGTTTTCAGCTATAATTCCTTTGTTACTGCTATTCATTTATTTAGAGGGTTTTGGATATCTTCCCTGTTCCTCTTTGCTATTCAGTTGTCTTCAAGAACTTCTGAAATAATCAGTATCTGTGTTTGACTGTTCATCAGTTTGATCCCTAGTGGATCAAGTAGGTCAGTGTGCAGACCAATCATTGTTCATTGTATGACTGAAGAGAGTATTGAACCAGAAGTAAAAATCTATGGCTATAAGCATATACATCATAGTTGGCTTTCACAGAGATAATAGTAAGGGAAATAACATCATCAATTTTTTTTTAAAATGTTCTACAATTTACTTAAATGTTAATAGTGTCCAAAGACTGTGTTTACAGCTGTATAAGGGTCAGAGGTAGGTTTTCATTTTAAAGTTCTCAGGATTTAGACATTAACTGGGGCACAGGTAAAGGAAAAGCATTTTGTAGCAAGAGGATATGAGATCAGTAAGGAAGAAGAGAGTTTAGATGATTTCTCCCAGAGATTGTTGCCATCTATAAAGCTTACTTTTCATAGCAAGCACAACTCCCTTGTTTATTGGTTGTCAGCCTTGCCTTTTGTGGCTGAGCCATCTCTCCAGCCAGCATGTACAACTACTTTAAAGACAGAAATTAGAAGAAAATAAATTGGAGATCAAACTATTGACAAGATAAGAATGTTATGGATGTTAATCCTTAGCTGAGATCAAAGAAGCTAGTCTTTAAATTGTGTGCATATATAGCATGTCACTAAGCAATTCAATAAACATCTGATTTATAAGTTGACTCTTGATTTTCTCCATGGCCTAAGTCCATTCTCTATTGAACACCCAATTGACATAATGTTAGTGAACAGACATAAATCAGGAGAAAATAATTTATGATGTACTTTGTGTACCACTGCTTGATCCAAACAACTGGACATGGATCTATTGTTAAGTTAGAAAGATGGGGTTATGTTACACTTGAGTTTATAATCTTGACTTCTTTTCATCTTTTTCAAATGAAGGAACATTTTCAAGTATGCAATGAAGTGCCAATCTATTGTTTTATATTTGAAACATAAATTAATGTTATAATTTCATGGTTAATATAAAAGAAACTTTGGATGGTTCATTTTTCTTGTCTATATACTCATGCATTTGCTACCTCCAAAAACTCTGCTGATTGCTAAATAAGTTCTCTATATCTCTCTATCTCTATCAATCATCTGTCTATCTATCTATCATCTATCTATCTATCTATCTATCTATCTATCTATCTATCTATCTATCTATCTATCTATCATCTACTTGGACTGAATAGATGACTAAAGTAATAATGGACTGAATTTTATCCCAAAAATCCACATAAAAATCAGATTTTTAAAGCATGTTATTGAAATCTTAGTCCTGGGCTGTCAGAGAAAGGAATATTTAACATCCCAAGGGAATCACTCTCCCTAGAACTAGCTACAAAGAATGACTCTTCTGGAAGAGACATGGCCATGGCTTTCCTATCTCTAGCCAGTCCTAAAGTCAGTTATTGGCATAATATTGGGAGTCTTAGTTAAATATTATATTTTATTTCTGTAAAATTTGTGTCTTGTCAGATGTATAACAATTTTAAACCAAACTCCCTATAGCATATGGATCCTAGCCAACTTCTATGGCTAGAAATTCAGTCTCCTCAGTGATTGAGAAATAAAATAGGAAGTCTTTGGTCCTTCTCACTCAGGGTCTACCTTCTTCATTAGCATGGAAATAATTACAGAATGAATGACTTTTGTCCTCCTGAACTCCAAGATTTTTACAAGTATCACTGTTAGGGAGGTATTGAAGCAGGGAAACAGTAAAGATGAAATTCAAGAGATTAACATAGTGGAGGGACCAATAAAGAAGACTGGCAGCCCTAAGTCCACCTAAGCTTTATTCAGCCAAGAGGCTGTCTTGGAAATCCTGCCTTAGGCTAACTCGGGAGAGGTTGGGACTAAGTTAATAACTCAGGAAGAAGGTCACTGAGAACCTCTCTTTAGTTTTTTTTGTTTGTTTTTTTTGTTTTGTTTTTGTTGTTGTTGTTTTTATTTTTTTTTGTTTTTCGAGACAGGGTTTCTCTGTGTAGCTTTGTGCCTTTCCTAGAACTCACTTGGTAGCCCAGGCTGGCCTTGAACTCACAGAGATCTGCCTGCCTCTGCCTCCTGAGTGCTGGGATTAAAGGCGTGTGCTGCCACCGCCCGGCCCTCTCTTTAGTTTTGCTTTCCTTTCTTGTGCTCATGGAGCTGGGCCTCACGGGATACATATGGCGCTTGCAGGTCTGCATAAATGTCATTATCTCTCTCCTGTCCTGTAACTAAAACAAAACAGTGCTTGCAGAATCCATATTAAAATTTGAATTCCTTGGAAGTAGAGTTACAGGCTACTGTGGGTGGCACCCTAGTTGGTTTGGGAACTGAGTTCTAGTTCCCTAAATGAGCAGCACATGATACTCTTAACTTCTGAGATATCTCTCCAATCCCAGAATAAAAGATCTGCTGTGGGATGTTCTGTATACTGTGAATGTGTTGCTCTGATTGATTGATAAATAAAATGCTGATTGGCTGGTAGCTAGGCAGGGTAAGTGGACAAGGAGAATTCTGGGAAGAAGAAGGCTGAGTCAGAAGAGGCCAGCCTGCCATCCAAGGAGCAACATGTTATAGGCACACAGGTAAAACCACGGAACACGTGGCAACATATAGATTAACAGAAATGGGCTGAGTTTAAGTAAGGACTAGTCAGTGGTAGGCCTGAGCTAATGGCTGAGCAGTTTTAATTAACATAAGCTTCTGAGTGTTTATTTTAAAGCAGCTGCAGGGTATGTGGGGCTGTAGGACCTGAGAAATCTTCAGCTACAAAGATCTGATAGCAGATTGTTCTGTGGTCAATTAGTTGAATCTTTGGCACTCTTAAAATGAATCACCTTCAAGCAATAACCTATATTTGTGTTGGTATTTTGGATTACATGTTTTAATTCTATAGCAAATGTGCCCTGTCCCTTTAGGAAGAAAATGGAAGAGGCATGGAAGAAAAATAGATTATTTATTATCCATTACATATTTTACCTAGGGAGGATAGCACCAGTTGGATTTCTTTACTTCTGGGGAATAATGGGAACTCTTCACCTTTCAATTATTTATACTTTTCAACAATTATATATCTATATATCTATATCTATCTATCTATCTATCTATCTATCTATCTATCTATCTATCTATCTATATATCTCCAATTATCTATGCATTGGTGTTGTGGTAATAAACAAATCCTGTGCTTCTGATGGCATTAGCAATCTGCAGTACAGTGCAGATACGAAACTGGTAATTACTAGCCTCTGTGAGTATATCCCAGAACTCCTAGAATCTCCATAACCAGTTAAGTAAAGAACTTAAATAGGCTAAGGCATCAGAGGGTACAGAGTTACACACCCAGATTTAATTTCTTCACATTAATGCAAATACTCACTTCAGCACAGCCTTTATGTCAGGTGTTGGAAGATAAAGATATGCAAAATCCAGTTCCATCCTGAAGGAGCTCACTGTGCAGTGGTAAAAACCAACAAACAGAGCACAGTGTTATCAGTGTTGGGAAAGAGGCCCGTACATAAAACAAATGTTGGTCTTGTTTTCAAAACCCTGAAGCACTCTGCTGTGGTTGAGTAGGAAATGCAACACAGACTATCCTTCTGTGAATACTACACAAACAAAGACATTTGACCTCTTGTCTGAGACTGGAATACCAATGGTGAATAGCTTTCTGAGTTGGTACAGATACTCCTTCCCTGTGAAGAGCTTCAGGTCAGGATGCTGCTGTCCTTTACAGTCTGTATTACTCTGTACCACACCTTCTGGAGCACTGTTCCTTGCTGGTATGGGAAAAGGCCCCCTTCTCCACCATGCTCACTGGCCATTTCATAGACACCAATCTTATGTAGTTTGATATGTTATTTTTTTTTTTTTTCTTTTTAGTGAAAAGGTAACATCAAGTGCTTCTATTTGAATTTGATTTCCCTAGGACTCAGAGTGCATGGAAAGGCTGAATACAATCTTGATGACAATCCCCAAATTACTCTGCATCTCCAGTAAACGACATGACACTCTTAAGTTCAAGTACCACTGTGGAATGGCTTTTCTTACTAAAAGACCTAGCTTGTGCTTTCATACTAGGATCAGACCCGCCACAGTAGATCTACAGACATATTCGGATTCATTGCAGCCTTTAGGCAAATAAGTGGAGGCTTTGGTTCATGTGCCATCAGTGACTGTCATTCATCTCTCATCAGTCTGGCTGGACATTCCTGATTTTATTGTTGTTTTAAACATTTTTTTTATTATTTATGAGAATCTCATATATGAGTACTGTAATTATCTAATTTCCACTCAACACTCTTCCTTCTCCAACTGCTCTTGTATCCCTGCACTCCCTCTCAATTTCATGACCTCTTCTATAATTATTCCTGTTGCAAATATGTGCATATATACATGTGATATGTATGTTTGTGTAAATACAGAACTTTAGTATTGCCCATAAAATAAAATATAGTAAGATAAAATAAAAATAAGAATAAAACAAAGCAATCAAATGAGAAAAAGAGCCAAAGAAAATGCACAAGAAACACATAAAAATGAACAGACACACATGTTCACACACAGAGAAATTTCCTTAAAAAACCAGAACTCAAAGCCATAATATATACTCAGAGGGCCTGTAAGATAAAATACCTCCAAAGATATTGATGAGTTCATTTTCTGTTGGCCAGCTACTAGTGGTCATGGGTTCTGAAAAGACACCCTTAAGACTGGTGTGTTTTCCCAATGAGACTGCACTGTAGAAAACTAATCTTTCATTTGCAAGTGGGCATCAATTGAGAGTGCTTCTGGCTTAGGGACTGGATTCCTGTCTTCTTCTTCTTCTTCTTCTTCTTCTTCTTCTTCTTCTTCTTCTTCTTCTTCTTCTTCTTCTTCTTCTTCTTCTTCTTCTCCTTCTCCTTCTCCTTCTCCTTCTCCTTCTCCTTCTCCTTCTCCTTCTCCTTCTCCTTCTCCTTCTCCTTCTCCTTCTCCTTCTCCTTCTCCTTCTCCTTCTCCTTCTCCTTCTCCTTCTCCTTCTCCTTCTCCTTCTCCTTCTCCTTCTCCTTCTCCTTCTCCTTCTCCTTCTCCTTCTCCTCCTCCTCCTCCTCCTCCTCCTCCTCCTCCTCCTCCTCCTCCTCCTCCTCCTTCTTCTTCTTCTTCAGCTCTAGGTCCCCATCTGGTGCAGACCTATGCAGGCCCTATGCATGCTGCAAGAAGCTCTGTGAGTTCATGTGTCAGCCTTGTTGTGTCTAGAAGGCTTTGATTCCTATGTGCCCTCCTGTCCTCTGGCTCTTACTCGTTCTGTCTCCCCCTTTTCAGGGTTCTCTGAGCCTAGAGGGGTGGAATTTGATGGAGACATCTTTTTTTAGGGTTGAGTATTACAAGGTCTTCCACGCTCTGCTTATTGTCTGACTGTGAGTCTCTGTATTTGTTCTTGTCTGTTACAGGAGAAAGCATGTCTGGTGATGGCTGGCTGAGAAAGGCATAGACGCATGAGTATATCAGCATTTTCTTAGGTGTTATGTTATTGCTATATTCCTTTAGCAAAACAATAACATTTGGTTTTCCTGTAGGTCTATCCCCTGGCCTATCTAGTCTAGTCTCAGGTTCTTGGCCAAGGTTTCCTAATCGGCTATGAAACTTCTCTAAAACTCTGAGCTCTTTCTAGCTTAAAGTACATATTAACAGACAAGAAATGGCCCAGTTCGTCTTTAGGAAACAAGCTCACCTAAAAGGCAATTAACTATTAACCCTTTGAGCTCCAACTTTTATCTAAATATTGTCCATACCTGCCAACCAACATCCACTGTTCTCCAGAATATACTAGAGACTATCTGATTTAAATCATTTATATGATGTAACTATTTGATAGATGTGTCCTCCTATCTTTATAATTATCTAAAATAGTGGTTGTATCTTTGATGGAGGAAGACTGCCACTCCTATTATCACAACAGTTTACCTGGATAAGGATCATGCAAGCATTAACTCCTTCATTTTTAGTGAGGGTTTCTATGGCTTCGATGAAATACCATGACCAAAAACAAGTCACGGAACTAAGGGTTTATTAGGCTTACACTTCCATATTATTTCATTATCAAAGGAACTTGGGATAGGAACTCAAACAGGGCAGGATCCAGGAGGAAAGAGCTGATGCAAAGGCCATGGAGGGGTGCTACTCACAGGCTTGTTCACCATGACTTGCTCAGCTTGCTTTTTTGTAGAACCCAATATCAGCAGCCTAGGTGCTTGGTAGAATAGGACCACTCACATTGGACTGCTCCATTTTCCATCAATCATTAATTAGAAAACACTATCCCTGGATCTTATGGAAGCATTTTTTTTTCTCAATGGAGTTTCCCTCTTTTCAGATGACTCTAGCTTGAGTCAAGTTGACACAGAACTAGCCAGGACACCAGGACACTTTTCATTCTTCTCATTTACTAAATTCATTTTTTTCTCTAGACTGTCAAATCACCTTGATTATTGTTTCCTGGGATCATAATCAATTAAGAAAATATTTTCCAATCTTGGTCTCAACAATTCTCACTCATTCAATCCCTCCTCTTTCTTGACAATTGGATTCCTGGAGCTCCATCTGGGGCCTGGCCATGGATCTTTGCATCCGGTTCCCTCAGTCATTGGATGAGATTTCTAGTACAACAGTTAGGGTGTTTGGCCATCCTATCACCAGAATAGGTCAGTTGGGCTTTCTCTGGACCATTGCCAGTAGTCTATTGTGGAGGTATCTTTGTAGATTTCTGGGGACCTCTCTAGCACTTTGCTTCTTCCTATTCTCATGTGGTCTTCATTTATCATGGTCTCTTATTCCTTGTTCTCCCTCTCTGTTCTTGATCCAGCTGGGATCTCCTGCTCCCCTAAGCTCTCTTTCCCTTGAACCTTGCCCTTCATTATCCCTACTCATGTCCAGGCTGTTCATGTAGATCTCATCCATTTCTCTGTCATTGGACAATCACTGTGTCTTTCTTAGGGTCCTGTTTTCTACATAGCCTCCCTGGAGTTGTGAGTAGCAGTCTAGTAATCTTTGTACAAATAACCAAACTAATGGAAACACATGAACTATGAACCAATAACTGAGGAGCCCCCAACTAGATCAGGCCCTCTGGATAAGTGAGACAGTTGATTAGCTTGAAATGTTTGGGAGGCACCCAGGCAGTGGGACTGGGACCTGTCCTTAGTGTATGAGCTGGCTGTTTGGAACCTGGGGCTTATGCAGAGATACTTTGCTCAGCATGGGAGGAGGGGACTGGACTTGCCTGGACTGAATCTACCAGGTTGAGTTCAATCCCCAGGGGAGTCTTTGCCCTGGAGGAGATGGAAATGGGGGGTTGGACTGGGGGAAAGGTGGGGATGGGGGGTGCGGAGGAGGACAGGGCAATCCATGGTTGATATGTAAAATTAAATTAAATTATAAAATAGAGAAAAAGAAAATATTTTCTCAGCCATGTTCAATAGTAAATTATTTTCTTAAGAGATGTTCATTATTCTGAATGTTATATCATTTTGAGTAAAAGAAAATGGAAGGACAGTTAGTTTATTCTTATCCCTGATGTTACTGGAAGCCTCAAACTATGGTTCTTTTGTGGTAAACTGTAATGAAATAAAGATATACATTTCAACAACTGTACACTAAATGAATTTTTAATGTGGTGAAATTAATTTGAGTAAATTTGTACAAGTAAATAATAGCCAACCAGAAAAAAAAAAACATGAGTTTGGCTTTTAATAATTAATCTCGAACAGAAGTCAACCAATTAACTAGCTACTGGAATTCCAACAGATGCTTCATTTCCTACAAACTCAGAACTACCTTCATAGTTATGACAGAACAAAATGACAATTAATGGGGAAAATGAAGTTATTTCATGTGTATGACTTGGTTTTATAAATTTGCCCATTCCATAAATATATAAGGATGGACGACAAGATGACAGCATTTTTAGCATAGTAATTAACAACTTTTAAATCTATAAAACTTACACAGTATTAGAGTTAATAAGATTTCATTTAATTATCACACAACACTGAAAGTTAAGCATGATTTAAATAAAAGCAAACCTTATGGAGACATCAATTTTGCACCTATTAAAATTATACATTTGAGTTTTAAAAAGTTATTTACTTATGTAATTCCTGTGCAACTAAGCAAGTACAAAAATAAATTTTTAATTCTATCTTTGACTCTATTTGTTATTCTGCCATTAAATAATGCTACTTCTCATTTTATTCCATTTCTTCTTGGTTGTATTTAGAAGAAACTGCATATTAAAATATAAACTTGAATAAATATTTCTCCTACAAAGCAAAATGTAATAGCTTTTAGTATTATTTCAGCTGGGCTTCTTGTGCAAATGAGACCTGTAATATTCAGCCCGAACAAAGACTACAATTTTCCAGGTGGGTGACTATAATCTGGTATGTTTCCAAAAGTCTATTCCTGTCATTGTCATTGTTGGTAACACCAAGACCTGAGCAATAAACATTATGAAGTATGTCTTTTACAAATTAGATATGTCACCCTCAAGAGAGATGCTTTAATAACCTTCCTGTATGAAAATTCACACACACTTAAGAACAAAGGAAAGAATCTCTCTCTCTACCTCAAGCCCTTCTCCTTGAAATTGAGGACCCTCTTGGGGGCTGTGTGAAGTAAACTGAAAGGACAAAAGCTGCACTGTGTCAGGAGACAAGGGTCTGTGGCTTGTGTTCAGTCTTGTTTCTAGCTATTGTTGAAACTTCCTCTTTCTCAGCCAGTACTCTGTCAGGCAGTGTACCTGTGGTCCCAGATTGGGTTCATTCAATGCAACATTTCAGCTGGGAACATGCTTGTTAAGATAATATTTCAGGAAGAATATATGGAAGCTTGTAGTAATTGGGTAGGGACAGTGGAATCAATCAGCCTCCTGTCTGGAACATTAATTGATTCTCAGTGTCAATTCTAACTTGAAAACAAGAGAAGGAGGCCTTTGTCCTCTCTTCATTGCCTAAGATAGCTTTACCCAAAACATCTTTCTCCACAGACACCTTGGATTGGGATAGGGGTCTAATTCTCAAGACATTCCGGAGAGATGGCATCAACTGTTTATGCATCGGAAAGCTATTTGCTAAAGCATTAGCAATGCTGAGACGTAGGCATGCCAGCAGAATTGCTAAAAGTGGATGCTAGTAGATCGGGGGGGGGGGCATGAAATGTTGCTAGCACAGCTGTGCTCTTCTATTGTCAGCAAAATACCTCTTCTACTTTTCAAAAGAAAAACTAAGGCTCCAGGAGACTAAAAGATTCTGAATTTACAAGGTGAGTTGTGGCATGAATCTTAAAAGTTCTTATTAATAAAATCAAACCCAGAGCCAAGTATTGGGGTGAACACTGGAAGATCAGAGAGACAGAACAAGCCACAGCTAACCTCACCTGGCCAACTTCTCAGCTGATCTTTTTTCCTCAGACTGGAAGCCTCTGTGTCCTCATATCCAAATGGCTCTCAGCTGAACTGTGCTCCAAAACTGAAAGCTTAACCAGTCAAAATGCTTAACCAGCCAAATGCTTCTAGTTTCTGGTTTTCTCGCCTTATATACCTTTCTGCTTTCTACTACCATTCCCTGGGATTAAAGGCTCGCTTTCTGGGATTAAAGGTGTGAGTTACCATGCTTGCCTTTATCCTTGAACACAGGGATCTCTGCCTCGGCAATGCTAGGATTAAAGGTGTGAGTGCCACCATTTTTTAGACTTTGTATCTAGTGGCTGTTCTGTCTCTGACCTCAGATAAGTTTATCAGGGTGTACAATATTTTGGGGAACACAATACCACCACAGTGAGTCAATGACAATGGTTGATGAGTATGCCCGCTGTGTCGTCTACCAATATATATCTGTAATGATTGACTAAATATATATGCTTTCTGAAGATAAAAAGCAAATAACAGATATGACCAACACTGATGCTAGTGTGAGTATTTTAGAAATACCTTTTTGCAACTGAATTTAACCAGACTTCTAAAATGGAAAATCCCCTAAACACTATTATAAAGTCTCCTTTTAAATGCCAAACAACTATTTTAAGATCTTTAGCCACCTGAACCTGTCTATGCTTACCTTCTTTCTGCCTTGACCCATTTTCTGCATATAACCTGCGGCAACTATTTATTTATTTATTTATTTATTTATTTATTTATTTATTTATTTATTTATTTTCTGCTTGTGGTTCCATCTATTTTTGGAATCCAAACATTCTTGTTTTTATTATGTCAGACTTCTAAATCCAAGACTGAATGTGAACAGATTCTTTCAGCATTCTGAGTCTGTCTGAGTCTGTCTCTTCCCCTCACACAGATAATGCCCTCCTGTAACCAAGAACGCAGAGAACACAAAATAAATACTTTAGTGTTATTCATGTAAAAAAAAACAAAAAAAAAAAACGGAATCACTTGTAGACTCTAGAATTTAAACTCTGAACCTCATGGAATGCCCATTCACATTTATCTTTTCAGGGGCACTTGAAAATGAAACCTTACAAAATGGGGAAGTTCAAAAAGATGGTTAAGGAAGGCATTAAGAAGCACATAAACTAATGATAAGAGAAGTGATAGGAGTATTCTTTGACACCTTATTTTTGTTTTGTAAGGACCACCAAAGAAAACAGTTCATGACTTTGTTCCAAGGGTTATTTTTTCCATGTTGAATAGGCAGCTGATCTTACTCTGTTGGTTTCTACATCCTTCTATCTATGCTTCAGTCTGGCAAGTCTTCAATATAGTTGGTTCACACCAGGATATTATTCTAAGTGGAAATAGGCACTCTGAAGACCCAATGTACTATACAAAGTAACAATATCCAGTACTATTTTTATTCAAAATAGAAAAACTTTCTAAATAATGAAGAGAATACTGATTGGAATGACTAAAGGTCATTTGTGGCCAGATTATGCATGATATATGTTGTGTAACAGTGAGTTTTGGGAGTGTTATTTCTATGTCCACAAGCCACCATAGCAGAAGGGTCAATACTAGGGAACAGTGGATACTAAAATTATATTCTATAGGCAGAAAAGAATGAATCTGATGAGAAAATTGTTTTATTTTTTATTAAGGAAATTTTTATTCATTTTACATACCAACCACACATTTCCTCTCTCTTCCTCCCTCCTGCCCCTTCTGCCTCCCCTCCAAACTCACCTCCCAGTCCCTCCTCCAACAAGGTGGTCCATCTTGCACAGCCTTGTTGCTGGGGAAGGGGCTTGGACCTCCCTTTACTGAGAAAATTATTTTAAAACAGGATAATTTGGAGAATTATAACATAAGTAGAGACAGAAACAAATAAACAAAAACCCTCCCATAGTGCTTTAATCAACCACCAAAATAATCACAATGTGATTTTGACTTCAGCAAGTGTTTGCTTACAAAAACATTAATATTGTAGGAAAAAGAAAATCTAAAAAGTAGGTGAATTAGAAAGTGGCTACTTCTAACATTGAGACAATTCCCAGTCATAAGAAATACTGAATCATAGTGCAAGCACCAAAGTTAAATTTTATCCCTAGATGATCAAAGTGCCTAAGCAGTGAGGTTCCTCCATCACTTCTGGATTGCATGTGTTTTTGTATTAAGTAGGTTTCCACTGGAGAACAGTGTCATGACAATAGGAAAGCCTGGGGTGAAAAGGAGAAACATACACTACAGGATCAAAGAGGGACTGTCAGTTCTGCCTGAGAGATGAAACTATTGATGATCTGTGGCTGCTGTTAAGATTCTCACAGAGAGAGTCTGAAAGGATGAAAAAGGAAGCATTTCAATGGTAATCTTTTATATCTTGCAACCCTGGATGGAATGTGTACCTATATCTATGTATCTATATCTATCTGTTTATAGATAGATAGATAGATAGATAGATAGATAGATAGATAGATAGATAGATAGATAAATTGATAAATTGTTATGCAAGTGGCATGGTGATGATGGCAAAATAGTTACATATATGCTCTTACAAAAATTACTACCAGGAGAGAAAGTGATTAAAACTGACAGGGTCAATTAAAAATTTGAAGGATTTTTCATTGAAAAAATAAACTGATAACAATCACTGTAATTTAGAAATGATTATTTATGAAATAAATGAGGATATTACCCAAAGGTGGAAAAGGCCAGGTGAGGCATATAGACACTATTTTGGCTGTGTATTGACAAGCTTTATCTTTATAAGGTAGAGTCTATTTGAGTGTGGAGATGGAAATATAGGTGAGGGCAAGACTGATCTGACCTTTAAACCAAGTTCAATTCTAGATGATAACACATACGGTACTTTGCTTATCTAATTTTAGTGTCAATAAAGTACCTTTCTCCCATTTGATTAAGCACTGGTGGGATTTGTAAATAGACACTCTCTTCTCTAACAATATATGTTGCAAGGTTAAAGGCTCTTGATTGTTTGGTGCTAGGAATTATGCCAGGTACCTCATGCATGCTAAAATAGCACTTTATCACTGAACTATATCTCAGCCTAATGGATATCATTTGGGGTATTATCATTCTGAGCCTTATTATCAAATAGTAGGTGACACCAATTTTCTCTTGCATTCCCTTGAAGATGTTTTATACGTAACAGGTTACATCTAAGCCTGTGATTAGATTTGGGTGAGTTTTGAGGGGGAAAATCACTTCATGCAAGATTTTTCCTTTAAACTGCCCAAGTCATTGAATTCTTCCTGGTCCACTTTTTAAAAGGACTGTTCCTGCCTCATTGCACTCCACTTGTTCTTTTTTTTTTTTTTTTTTTTTTTGGTTTTTCGAGACAGGGTTTCTCTGTGTAGCTTTGCGCCTTTCCTGGAGCTCACTTGGTAGCCCAGGCTGGCCTCGAACTCACAGAGATCCGCCTGCCTCCGCCTCCCGAGTGCTGGGATTAAAGGCGTGCGCCACCAACGCCCGGCCACTTGTTCTTTTATTAAACAGAAATTGACCACATTTGTAAAAACTTTCTGAATTCACTGTTCTGTTAAAGTGGTTTCTGTGTGTCTTCCTTCTTTGTTAACACTTATCAGATTGTCTTGATTGACATAGTTGTAAAACAAATACTTAACATTAACTTGAATCATTAGACTATGTATGAATAGTCCACTTCTCTATCACCTTACCTTTATTCACCCACTTTTTTGTATTTTTATTTCTTTCTTTACCATAAATCACCCTGTATTTTCAATGTTTGGATAATAGTAAAATTCCATGATGAAATTTCTGTAATTCTATCTCACTTAAGTCTCTTCCTCCTCCTCCTCCTCTTTTTGTTTTTGTTGTTGTTCTTCCTTGATCTTTTTCCTCCTTCTCATCCTCTTCCTTCTCTTCTTCCTCTTTCTCTCCTAAATCAATTAATGAAAATAATTGAATTCTCATTCCACTCTCTAGGAGACATTTCCTCATGTCTCAGGTCTAGAATTGAGCTAAATGCAAGGAGCCCCACAACAATGACCAGCTTAAATCAACCAGGATTTCACTCACAAAGCTGTACAAAGTCTTAAACAATAATGCATCACAAGAAAAAGAGGTGAAAGAGCAAGTTATACTATTTGTGTATGGCAAAAACATAGTAATAAATAGCAACCTAATTGTCACTTCATAAATTTAAACCATCACTAAGTTCTGTGAATGAATTTTTTAGTACATCTTTCCTTTATATGCCTTTCTAAATAATATTTTCCATAGCCTTGATTGGAGATTCATCTTGTATTTTCCAGACAACCATGGTACTTCTACATGGAATACATTTTACAATATCTTTGCGTTTGGATAATTATTATAATTTTCACTGATATTTTTAAAGTAAACTGCTCATTGACTTTTGCTACTCTATTTACTGTCTTTAAGAAATTCCACTTTAAGAACATATGTGGTAGCACAAATTTTATTTAATGGATTTTTTTTACATACTAGTTTTCTTTATAGCAGTTTTGAAGGGTGACTAATAGCTTCTCATTGTGGTTTGAAGAGAGAGAGAGAGAGAGAGAGAGAGAGAGAGAGAGAGAGAGAGAGAGAGAGAGATCATTCCAAACAAACTTTTAAGAAAAGCAATGTGAACCCATGAGGATAGGAATTTTTATCCATAAAATCAACAAAGGCAAGTCTATGATATTAAAGCAAATGCTACAGTAGTTAAGAAACTAAAGATTGCCAAAACCAGACCAAGCAAAGAATAATCAGTTCACAAAAGGCAACTCAAATGAAATGGAAAAAGTTGTTTCTTCTGAGAACTTTGCAAATCCAAACCACAATGAGAAGCTATTAGTCACCCTCCAAAACTGCTATAAAGAAAACTAGTATGTAAAATGAAGAGTTCCACAGTCTGCTAGTTAGGAGATAATTTGTTCAGATATATAAATGGATAACTTGAATTTTTAGTTTTAAAAAAGGAGCTGTTATAGCCCATGCTGGCCTTATACTTGCTCAGTATCTGAGGAAAGCCTTGAACTTCTAATACTTATAGATCCATTTCCTAAGTGTTGGGATTACAGGCATAAAGAACCATGTGAGGACAATAATTTGCAACAGTAACTTTGTCAAATGAAGATGAACAAAACCACATCTAATTAAGAAGCAGAATTAGCAAAAGAAATGCACAAGTTATAGAGCATGAAACATTAAAATACCCTCACCAGCAGTAAAATAAAATATGGAATTGTTATGGACTAAGTATTAATACCCCTCCCAAATTTATGTGTGAAACACTTAAACCCACTGTGATGGTATATGGAAATGGGTTCTTTCAGAAATAATGAGGGTTCTATTAGGTAATTGCAGATCTTCTGTGTTGAGATTAATGGTAGGAAGAAGATACAGAGGAGGAGAAGAAGGAGGAGAGGGAGGAGGCAGAAGAATAGAGAGCATCAAAGACCAAATATGTGAACACAGGAAGAAGGCTCCCACCTAAACACTGGAAAGAGAACCTTTATCAGGAACCAAGTCAGGCCGCACCTGTATTTTTACTTACTCCATATCAGGATGGCAAGAAATCAAAATAGGTTGGTTAAGATACTCTGATTATTATATTTTATTTACAGCCATGATCATCAAGACAGACAGAAATACTTCTATAAATGTTCTGTTCTCAAAAATCTGAGGATTGAGGAGATGTTTCAAAGAATAAAATACCTGCCATATAAGCATGAGAACATAGTTGGGATTCCAACAATCACATTAAAAACTGGGCATGGCAATTCATGTCTGTAATCCAGTGCTTGGGAGGAGGGTGACACAAGAAGATCACTAGGTCTTTCTTGCCAGACAGTTTAGCCTGTACTAGTCAGTGATCTTCAAGCTCAATGAGAGATCTTGCCTCAAAACTAAGGTATAGTACTACTGATTAAGAAACCTGATATTGACCACTGGACTCCATAGGCACACTCATATATGTGAACCTGCAAAGGATACACACACATACTCACACAGACACAAATGTGTCCAAAAACATATATACTTCACACTATGTACACAAACACAAACCATTAAGAACAACATAGATTTACCTAATAGGCAAAATGTTGTTATTGGTGGTGGTGATGATGGTGTTGCTGCTGTTTTGTTGTTGGTGGTGGTGGTGGTTGTAGCGATGGAAGATAACATTTTGAGCAAACAATTGCTTTATTTTGTTCAATTACATCAAGTTAGTTGTAGCAAGTCACTTGTGGTAATATCTTTATGGTGCAAAGAAATGGATGATGGCACAGAAAATGATTAGGTAAAACAGTCATTAAGTAGCAAAGCCAGTAACTGAACTCATCACATGTTCTCAGCTAGTACTGCAATCTTGCATTTTCATATAAAAACAGTGCATGTGGATATACATGCATTTATGTGCATATATATATGTAATATATGTATTATGTATATAATTCCATATTTATATATATATACCTCTTAAATGAGCACCTGACATCTGAAAATGACTTGAAACAATGGTGCTGTTATTTTTATCTGTGTTTTCCACTAAAAGTTGCTTGATTCTGATTGGCTTGATCTGTTTGGGAGGCATCTAGGCAGTGGGACCAGGTCCTGGGCTCATTGCATGAGTTAGCTGTTTGAAACCTGGGACTTAACAGGGACACTTGGCTCAATCTGGGAGGAGGGGACTGGACCTGCCTGGACTGAGTCTATCAGGTTGATCTCAGTCCTCAGGGGAGGCTTTGCCCTGGAGGAGGTGGGAATGGGAGTGGGCTGGGGGGAAGGGGAGAGGGGCAGGAAGGGGGAGAAAAAGGGAATCTGTGGCTGTTATGTAGAACTGAATGGTATTGTAAAATTAAATTAAATTAAATTAAAAAACAAACAAAAAAATAAATTCACAATTTAAATAGTGGGGTTTGTACTATGTTAATATGACCACCACACAGGAATGTTATATGACTTGAAGTAGGTTCCACACACAATAGCATTTGAAATGTAAACAAGTAACAATATGAACGAACTTGGGATCATTGTCCCTGATGTAACAACATTTTGCTTTATGTACACACAGGACATGTGTCTATTTGTAAGCGCTAGTGCTTCAGTGCTCATCAGAATTTAACAGATAGCCTCTGATGGCTTCTGGTATAATGATTCCATAAAAGTGGCAAATAAACGATGAGGTTTCTTTGAAAAATACAAATAATCACAGTTAATTATTTCCTTCACTATATATTTCATTTTGAAGAGATTTTTAGCACTTTATAAATACCATTCAATGCTTTTCCATCTGCTAGACTGTGCCTTCTAATTAACTTCAGGTTTAGAAATGTTTCTAATAAAGGTTGAATTGTAATAGATTATAAGGGAAACTCCATTAGTCCATGGCAATTTGTTCTCAGGCTATATGAAGGATGTCATTCATTTGCCCAAGTAGAGTTGATTTTATTCAATATGGCCTACCTCAGTGCTTTTATAATCCAGAGGGAAATTATATTTTAAATTACTTAAGGGAAAAAATTAGCATTGCTTGACATAGGGGATTAACTGCTTCTACATAAAAGTTAATTTATTTTAAGAATGTGAAATATGTTTATGCTGATTTTAGTGTTCAACATCAGAGCCCAAATGTTATAGATATATTTTTTGGACATTATGCGAAAAATGACCCAGAATTAATAAGCTAAGAATATTTATAAAGCATGGCAGAAATATCAACTAATTTATCTGATAATGCAGAAAATTTTTCATCTTAAATATAACAACTTACCAAAGTCAAACTGTATCCTTGAATGACAACTAAATAAATAATAATGAATTAATTCCAATAATAATTTAAATGAATGCATTTATATTTGTAGAAATCAATGGAGGGCATGTTGATGGAAAAAAGAAATAGAAATATAGGATAACTCTTCTTCTGCAGGTGTATACAGACAAGAATGGCTGAACATGTAAACTGTATGTAGTTTATTCAACATAGACTATGCTATTGTCACAAAAGCTAAAACAAAACTTCTAGGATCAGTGAGTTGAAGCACTACAAAGCAAGCCTACAGAGTTGAATTGGATCCCTGGGTCCAATTCAACAAGGAAAGAGAGAATTCACCCCCTTTAAATTGTTCTTATCTCCAACACTGCATTAAGGAATGATGAGCATGTATACACACATAAATACACAAAGTAAATAATATAGACACATAATAAAGTTAGGAAATGTGGATAGTTTAATATAAATATTATTCATATATATATATTAATTACACATGGTTAATATGTATAGTTATATGAATTTTATACATATATGATACATGCAAAATTTATATACACATATAAAATATGCCTGAAAATATATGAACATATGTTTACAAAATCATATACATTTATATGTAAGAATAATTGGTTTTTAATCAAGCACATATATGTGCATAGCACATATATTCAGCATGTAGCTGGAGTTTTCCTCTCCGTGTCCCACCAAGCCCCGGCAGTCCGACTGCCCACTTATAAAACAAACACGCAGACACTTATATTACTTACAAACTGTATGGCCATGGTAGACTTCTTGCTAATTGTTCTTATATCTTAAATTAACTCATTCCTGTAGAAGGAATCTTAAAAGTTCTTATTAATAAAATCAAACCTGAGGCCAGTTATTGGGGTCAATGCTGGTAGATCAGAGAGACAGAACAAGCCACAGCTATCTCACCTTGCCAGTTCCTCAGCTGGTCCTGTTTCCTCAGACTGGAAGCCTCTGAGTCCTCATCCAGAATGAATCTCAGCTGAACTGTGTTGCTCCAAAGCCTGAAAGCTTAACCAGCCAAATGCTTAACCAGCCAAATGCTTCTAGTTTCTGGTCCTCATGCCTTATATATCTTTCTGCTTTCTACCACCACTCCCTGGGATTAAAGGCTGGCTTTCTGGGATTAAAGGTGTGTGTCACCATGTTTGGCTATTTCCAATGTGGCCTTGAACTCACAGAGATCCAGAGGGATTTCTATCTCTGGAATGCTAGGATTAAAGGTGTGAGTGCCACCATTTTCTAGCCTTTGTATTTAGTGGCTGTCAGTAGTGACCCCAGATAAATTTGTTAGAGTACACAATATTTTGGGGAACACAATACCACCACACATTCCTATTAATCTATATGTTGCCACGTGGCTCGTGGCTTACCGGTACCTTACATCTTCCTTGTCATGTCAGCGGCTGGCAGTATCTCTCTGACTCAGCCTTCCACTTCCCAGAATGTTCTTCTCTTCTTCTCCCGCCTATACTTTCTGGCTGGCCACTGGCCAATCAGCATTTTATTTATACAAAGCAATATCCACAGCAACAGCATACTCTGTTCACTAATCTGATGCATTATTAACTCTTTCTGGATCTATAAAACTAGAAAATGATTCATTTATAACTCATATATAATATAAATAGCTTAGACTAAACAATTAGACTAGATATAGTCCCACCTTTGCATTATTAAAAAATTAGAAACCATAGTGAATTCTTTAATTGTGAGTTATTTATTCATATTGACACATTTCTTTTAGTTCCTAAAACATAGTATGTAAAACACTGACTGGCCTTTACTTAAAATAAAATTTTTCTTCCATATGTAGCAGATAATCGGTTTTCTTCAGAAAATTATGAACACAGAAAAAAGATGTCATTATCACATTCTGAAATTTAGTGGGATTATTATATTAGTAAGTGATCTTTTTATTTTTAATAATTATGAGTATTGAAATTAATAATTATTTAATTTTGATAGTTATTAGTAAAGAAAAAGATATTTTGAATTTTAATTTAATGATTACTAACACTAGTTTGCTAATGCCAAAAGAAAATCAACAATCACTTGAATGTTGTTATTTATGTTTGTTTACATAAAGTTTTAATTAAACTATAATTATATGACTTCCCTCTTCCCTTTCCTACCACCAATGACCCTTCCTTTCAAACTTTCCCATTTCTTCCCCTCACTCTCAAGTTCATATTTTTTGTTTATGTGTATATAGTTTCAGGGCTGAACACTTTGTATTGAATAACTGATTGTAGTACTCATTCTTGGGAAAGGCAAATTCTCCCTGCAGTTCTCTTTGTAAGGGTTGCATCCCATTACATATTCCCTCTTCTTCCTCAGCATGCCTTTATTAAATATTGTCTTTGTTCATGTCTTGCTTATCTGGCAATTCCAGTCTCACAACAAGCTTCCTGCTCTTCTGGCTCTTACAAACTTTCTGCTGCCTCTTCTGTCATTTTTTGAAGCCACAGGTTCAGGAGTTTGATCGAGGTGTATTCAGTGGCAGCATGGCTCCCTACAGTTTCTTGATCTCTGCTTTGTGGTAAGTTGTGGCTTTCTGTAATGGTCTCCATCTTCTGTGAAAACAAGCATCTTTGATGAGGGATGGTAGTTAGACTTATCTGTGTGGGTATACAGATAAGATTTAGAATGTAGTTAGGTCTAGAATTATGCTGGTCTAGCAAAGGAGTGGTATTAGATTCTCTTCTGAGATCTATGACCTCACTAGCTCCAAGGATTTGTCTAGGATTCTATATTAGACATGGTTTCTGTTCTGCTGGGTGGGACTTCGACCCAACTAGAGAGCTGTAAGCTACCACCAAGATGTGGCAGCCTCTCAATGCACTTTTACTGATATCTTGCCATGTAGGTCATTGTTAGGATTCTTAGGTATGACAGTTGAGCAAGCTGTTCGTCATTTTTCTGCCTTGGAAGCTTGCATAGTATTTCTGATATCATGCAAGCTAGATCATAGGAAGAATGCATTCAGGTCAGATCCAGGTCAGAGCATCTGAAATATGTCTCCTATGCTTGTAATGTATCTAGAGCAATAGGGAACTACCTTCAATCTCTGTGAAGAAAATGAGTGCATCAGGCAGCAGCAGTAGACCATATCGTTTTGTGAGTCACTTGGACAACCCTTACCAACCACTTCAAAGGAGGTTTCTCATACTTGCAGTGAGACATTTTTGTTAACCTATGGTTCTTGTGGGAAACATTGTCAGCCAAAGTAGCGTTACTTCATTTCATTATATATATAATATACATATATTATATATACACTAAAGATAAATATAATATAAAGTGACTTGAGACTTTATTAAATAACCTTTGTGCTATTTGTCCTGCCTCTCTCCTCCTTTGGTATTGGACTCTTCACTTCCTCTTTCAAGCTCTTTTCCCCCATTTTTCTGTTTTCCTTTTCACATCACCTGTATTCTTCCTTTCTCCTCTCAAGGCAAAGAGAAATTTATATACTTTAAAAAACTTACATATGTTTATATATATATCTGTGTGAAGACATACAATATGTATGAGTGCTTGTGGAAGCTCAAATAAAATGTTGGATCATCTGAAGCTGGAGCTATGAGGTAGTGTGGGCCAGGAAGCAAACCATGAAGTTTTCTTAACTGTTGATTCTCTCTTCAGCCCTAGCATATTGTTTAGTGTGCAGAACTAATAAAAGAAGACCAGTTTAATGAATGATTAAACCTAAGGAAAACCTAGATATTAAATGCCAACATCAGGACCAGTAATTCATTCTTTGTTTTATCTTTAAATTTTTTACAATTGTGTGTGTGTATGTATGTGTGTGTGTGTGTGTGTGTGTGTGTGTGTGTGTGTGTGTAAGAGGGGGAGATAGAGACGGAGACCAAAGACCTTATGAAGGCTCTGTAGGGAATAGATTATAATTTTCAAGTGTTCATTCCTTGATGTGGAACCCAGTGAGTGAAATCAAGTCAGTCTAAAGAATTCATTCTTTTGATTCTACCAGTCACACTATTCCAGTTACTGTACACCACTGCTTCATTTGTATCCATCAGGTCAGTCTGAAATTAAACTAAGCCAGGAATTCTACACTACTTACACAAGAATATAAAATTTCCTCTTGTCATAAAAATCAACTAACAAGTATGTAACTAACACACATTCATGTCAAGAACTAAGGATAAGAATTTGAAAACCCAACTTAAGGAAGATGCAGGCATCTATGAAATTCAAGGCAAGCAAGAGTCAGAAGGTCTTCAAGATGGTATGGATACAACTCTGGGAAAGTTCTTGTTTGATTTTTACTTGAACTTCTAAGCATCAGGTTGATTCAATTTTTAAAAAAGAATAAAGACATTTAAATAACTTCTGAAGGAAGAAGGGTGCCAAATTTAATCAACACTGAACACCAATTAATACTGTTGCTGTGGAAATCTTTCTCAAGTTGACTGAGGTTGAAATGACACTGAAAACAGAATAACTATAGAGCAGTAAAACACCCATGCACACTTCTGATTCTTACATCACAGTACAGCGACTTATGTTGACTGTGATGACCATACACATTGTATGTAATGATACAAAACTACACAAAGATTCGGATGCAAGTGTTTTAATATACCAAAACCACTGCTTTTCAGAATATGCCTAGAAGTAAATGAGAAAACAAGAGTTCTAAAAAAATAAATTTAAGAGGGCTAAACAGGAAATAGTGAGATGACTCAATAAAAACATCTATCAACATCTAGCCTCCACATGTGCACATGCAAGTGTATCTGCATAGATAGACACATGCAAACACATGCCACACACAGTCATGCAGAAAAAAAAAGATGGTATGACATCCTAAGAAATTTTATATAAAAGGGAAAAAAGAAACTGTGAAATGGTGAAGTCTAACAGAAACCACTATGACCAAGTTGCCTGGTTTAATACATTTACCACCACCCAGTCATGACACTGACTGATGTCTATTAGCCTGTGGAATGTGACCACTCTCTGACTTACTTCTTGCTTTCCCTGCTCAACACACATAGTTCCTCTTAACTGAGAAAAAGTGCCAAATTCAAATCCAGTGACATTATATAAAAATTGATAACCAGTTGTAGAGTACTTGTCAAGGAAGTTCTTGTGTTCAATGCCCAGTGTGACCCAAGAATAAGATCAAAGAACAAACTCAAGGTTATAAGCAACAATTGCAACATTATAGCTAAATATAGCAGTGAGTTATATCTCAGGGCAGAAAGAAATAAGTGTATAGTAAAAATAAAATAAAAAACATCATCCTTATACTTGAAAAACATTTGTAAAACATATTTCACAAAAGGCTTATTTGGAAATAAGGAAGTATCTATGGCCATACCACCCTGAATTCATCCGATGTCATTGAAAATATGGAAGTGACAGAGAACCAGAAGCCTAGTTTTCACAGAAAGAAATTATCACAGATCGCTATCTATGTAGCCCAAATTTCTGGGGATCTAAAAACAGTTTTGAATAAACGATCAAGCAAACTTTTTCTTTTCTTTTTTTTTAAAATTTTATTTATTTTATTTTACAATACCATTCAGTTCTACATATCAGCCATGGGTTTCCCTATTCTCCCCCCTCCCACACTCTCCCCTTACCCCCAGCTCACCCCCCATTCCCACCTCCTCCAGGGCAAATCCTCCCCCGAGGACTGCGATCAACCTGGTAGACTCAGTCCAGGCAGGTCCAGTCCCTTCCTCCCAGACTGAGCCAAGTGTCCCTGAATATGCTCCAGGTTTCAAACAGCCAACTCATGCAATGAGCACAGGACTTGGTCCCACTGCCTAGTTGCCTCCCAAACTGATCAAGCCAATCAACTGTCTCACCTATTCAGAGGGCCTGATCCAGCTGGGGGCCCCTCAGACTTTGGTTCATAGTTCATGGGTTTCCATTCATTTGGCTATTTTATTTTCAATAATTGAGCAAACTTTTATGGTAAGATAGCCATCAGCATTGATAGAGAGAGAGGAAACATATAACCCTGGCTGAAAACCCTGCAGCATCCTCAGCTTGCTGTTGTCCTTGTAGTAACTGAAATCTTAATTTTTCACAAGGATGAAGACAGGCCTTAAGGCTCACGGGATAGTATATCACTGTGATATCATATGTGATATCATAGAACGCAGGTTCTTTTTATTGGAGTCAGCACATTTTATTCGCCTTTGCAGTCCTGTAGGAAAACCCCTTCAGACATGGACCTCTGCACCAAGAAAAGGAAGAGTGAGGCTTGCATTTAGAACATTTCAGAGACTCTGGTCTTCCCTGCCATGTGTTATTAACATTGAGTCCCAGCAATTTTATTAGAATAGATTTTATTTTCTCTTTATGTCAATTACATTGACTGACAGTCTGCAATGAATTTTCCAGTAACACCTAAGGGATGCTTAAGTTTCTTACTTTACTGTTCTTCAAAATATTGAGTGCCTGTCACTAAAATCACTTTTCCCCTGCTGATGAAGACAGTTTTTCATTTAACTCACATATAATTTGCCAAATAAATAAGGCTTTAGATTATGCAATTGCTGACATTGTAGATTTTTATTTTTGCCCTGTTGATTCATTTATTTATTTGTTTTCTTTGCTAATACCCTAGGCTTCTCTGGAAGTAGTTTAGTACTTATGATTCATTCATTTGTTCAATCACTATTTATATGCTTTATGTAGATGAAGTTGATTAAATTTTTGTTTACTTCTGAATTGTATGTATGTGTGTATCCCTATGGAAACTTCAGTGCAAGTTCCCTCCAGGGCTAGAATTGTTGGAGTCTCCAGAGCTGAAGTTATGAACAGCTACTTGCTCTCCAGAGTGGGTGTTAGAAATCTGATTAGGATCCTTTGCAGGAGAAAAAAAATAGATAAAAACTTACTTCAGTTTAGTATTCTGATGAAATTCCTGAGTGTGTAAACTAGTGGGTCACTATTCCTGTGGCTTTTCTTGGGCTCTTTTCCTTCTGCTGGTTTGCCGTGTCCAACTTTGATGATGTGATTTTTGCTTTATCTTTTTACATTTTTGTTGTTGTTGTTGTTGTTTGGTTGCTATCTTTTAGAAGCTGGTTCTTTTTAAGTAAGAGATAGAAAGGGGGTGGATTCAGATGGGAGGGGAGGTGGGTTGGAACTGTGGGGAATAGACAGAGGGAAACCTGTAGTCAGGAAACATTGTATGAGAAAAGAATCTATTTTCAATAAAAAGTGAAAGAAAGAAAATTAGGTACACTTGAATTCAAGTTTTACAAAAAGCTTAACATTTTTAAAGATAAAACATTTATTTCAAACAGTATTACTGATATATATATATATATATATGCATATATATATATATATATTTCATGTCATATAAGTTGATAAATTTTAAATTTTAAATTTATGATACTAATCCATCATAGCACATGCAGGTACAATCCACTCAGATCCAGTGCCACATGATATTTATCCATATGACCACATTATAACTTATGTATGTGATTTATCTGTCCTGCTATTAATGGTGCTTTTGTGGTTCAGGCTATTAAGAACAATGCTTGTATATAGATGTTTTACATGCATTTTACATTAGTCAGACTTTTCGTTGTCATAACAAAACACTTCAGCAAAAGGGATTAAAAGAGATCACTGTAGCAGAGAATTTTGCCACCATGATAGGAAATGTTTAGCAGGGCAGAGCCACTGACACCAGTGTCAGTAAACAGCAGAGAATGCACCTGTGCTAGTGAGCTTTGTCCACCTCCCAGTGTTATTCCAGCTGGGCCTCCACCCTATAAGACTGTGAGACCTGCATTCAGGATAGGTCTTCCTCTATTAGTTAATCCTTCCCAGAAACATTATCACAGACATGTGCAGTAATGTGCTGTAATAAATAAACAAATGCTTCTCAGTCCAGTCAAGTTCACAATCACAGTTTTTGAATTAGATTTTTCTATCCACTGATAGTGCACAGATAAAATGTCCCATTCATAGCATATGCTCATACTCAGACACAGCCAATGATACAAATTAGAATATTTAATTAATTAAATTCATCCACAAAAACCATATGTACATATCAAAATGTCATTCTACCCAGATATATATAAAATCATTTCCCAATTAAGTAACAGTGGCACTTTTTTTTTTCTTCCTGGTGCAAAATACAATACAGGAATCCCAAATGAATGAAAGACATATGCTAGGTCATCTGTTCTAGTGCATGTTGCTCTGCCTCCTTCTTTCTGGATTGAGCTCATTCACTTTCTATGATTCTATTTTTTATTTATCCATTCATCCAAGGCCTAGTCCCATCCACAGTGTGAGCTCCCTATGCACATTCTTTGATTCATATGATGTTTCTTGTATGTAGATATTCCTTGTAGGTAGAGGGTACCTAAAAATGATTTTGTATGAAGTTATTGGTTAAATAAGAAATGCTTTAGCATAGTTTTTTTGTTTAATTCATTTTCATCAATTGCAGAAATGATAATGGAATTTTCCTTACCATTTTTCAATTCTACAATTAGAAGAAAATTTATATATTTATATAAACACACATAAACAAGTTTTGTACCACTGAACAGATCTGCCACACCAGAAAGCATATTTTTAGTAAGCAGTACTCTAATCAGTACTTCTTCAAGTTTATTATATTATATCATAATAAATTTGTGGAACTTCTCCCAGCAAAGAGTCTCCTTCTGTCGTCTACTGTCTAACATAGTATGAAAATGTATCTTCATAATAAGAAACATCTTATAGACTTTCACAATAGTCTCACTTTTAGAGAAACCTGCTTTCTCATAGACAAGTCTCAGGCTAATTTTATATGAAGAGTGCAGCTGCAGGTACTTACACCAGGTATTACATCATTCAATATGTTCTACAGAAGCTTTTGGTGCACATTGTCTACTTCCAGATGTGTTATTTTGGACAAAACAAAAATGTGTTATTAAATAGCTAAAGATAGATTTCACTATTTTGTTGACATTTTTCAATTTATGAATAAAGATTATTATTTGCTTTCTGATGACTTTGAAGAACACAAATCCAATGTAATACCTACACCCCTTTAAATTCAAAAATGAATTTTAATCCCAGATAACTTATAATTATATATATATATTTGGGTATTTTTGAGACAGAATCTCATGTAGCTCAGGCTAGCCTAGAACTATGCTGCTGAGGATGACTTTGAATGTCTGGTTCTTCTTTCTCTGTTAAGACTGCACCAACATGCCTGGCTTTCCTATAACCATATCCCATCTCTATGTTGGCAACCCACCATCAGTTTTAGGCTTAAATTGCCTCAAGGACAGGAATCTAAGGATATATCTTGTTCCTAATGATGTTGATATTACTGTTTTCTGTAAACCTACTGGAATTCTGACTAAAATAATTCACTCATATTTCAAAAATAGATGAATGAAAGTTAATCAGTATTTAGGTATGAAGAATAGTTCAATTGCTTTTAAGGTTTAAGTTTTGATAATGTTAATTCATATAAAACCATTTAGTAAGCGTGTCTAGGAAGTTACTCATGTGAAGTTTCCATGGCCCAGTGAGCAATTACTCATGCAATGTGGGCAGGCTAAGCCATCTATGTAAAGGGCAAGCAACTCGTTTTCTTTTCTTTTCCTTCCAACTTTAATTCTCCTTTGAGCTCTGGAAATGAGGAATAGTTTTTAATAAAGTGTTGGATATTCTATGCTCTAATAAGCTCTACTATTGAAAACTCCAAAGATAAAAAGAAAAAAAGCAAAAGAAATACATTTTATTGTCTTTCTTTTCACACCCTTCAAATCTAAAAAAAAAAGGAAATGTTTAAGAGTAAAATGAAAAAAAGGAGGCTATTCTAACTCTAGTTATATGTATTAATTTCCCAAGAACCTCTTCCTGAAGAGAATAAGTTAATTTTAGTTTCAAAATAATATACGTTATATTTTTCAGACTTATATTTTCAAATATTTATTTATTTGTTTTAATATGACCGTGAGCATGGATGAGTGTATGTATGCACACTATGTGCATGCAAATCCCTCCAGAGACCAGAAGAGGGCATAAGATTCTGAAGCTGGAATTACAGGGAGTTGAGAGCCACCTGATAAAGGTGCTAAGAACTGAGCCTAGGTCCTCTAAAAGAACAAGTACTCTGAACTGGTGAACAATTTTTTGAGACCTCAGACTTACATTGATGATAAGAAATTAATCTTATTTCATCGGTTCCATGACTTCCCTCTGCTATAATGTACCTGTTTGCCTTATATAGAGCCTATCTTCAAACTTGAATTAGGGATTAAAAGAAATAGGCCAGATGCACGAGAAAATGTGCTACATATAAATGGTAGGATATTATTCAGACACAGCAGTGAATGAAATTTTTTCACTTGTGACAATGTAGATTCAAATAAAAATCATTGTGTTAAGTGTAATGAGTCATTCACAGAAACACAAGTGCAACATTATCCAATTCAAATGTGGAATACAAAATTTTGATATCTTGATGTATTTTGGAAATCAGCTCTCTGTTGGATGTGTAGTTGGTGAAGATCTTTTCCCATTTAGTAGGCTGCTGTTTTGTTCTACTTAGGTGTCCTTTGCCTTATAGAAGCTTTTTGGTTTCTAGAGACCCCATTAATTGTTAATCTTAGTGTCTGTGCTACTAGTGTTTTACTTTCCTATGACAATGCATTCAAGGGTATTCCTCACATTCTCTTCAATGAAATTCAGTTCATCTAGATTTATATGGAGGCATTTGATTAACTTGCACTTGAGTTTTGTACAGGGTGATAGGTATGAATCTATTTGCATCCTTCTACATGCTGACATACACAGAGACCAGCAACATTAGTTGAAGATGCTTTCTTTTTTCCATTGTATAATTTCATCTTTGTCAAAATTCAGGTATGCATAGGTATGTGGACTTATGTCTGGGTCTTTAATTTGATTCCATTGATCTACTTCTCCTTTTTAAAGCAAACACTATGCAGTTTAGATTATTATAGTTCTGTATTATACCTTGAAATCAGGAATGGTGATACCTCAGGGAATTCTCTTATTGTACAGAATTGTTTTAGCTATCTTGGTGTTTTTGCTTTTCCATATGAAGTTGAGTATTGTTTTCCAAGGTCTGTAAAGAATTGTAGGGATTTTAATGGGGATTTCATTGAATCTCTAGATTGTTTTTGGTGAGATGGCCATTTTTACTATATTAATCCTGCTGATCAATGAAGGTGGGAGGTCTTTCCATCCTCTGATATATTCTCTAATTTGTTTCTACAAAGACTTGAAATTCTTGTCACACAAGTCTTTCATTTGCTTTGTTAGAGTTATACCAAGATATTTTATATTATTTGTGGCTATTGAGAATGGAGTTGCTTCCCTGATTTCTTTCTCAGACCATTTATTATTTGCCTATAGAAAGGCTACTGTCCAGGCAGTGGTAGCATATGCCTTTAGTCCAAGCATTTTTTTTTTTTTTTTGGTTTTTCGAGACAGGGTTTCTCTGTGTAGCTTTGCGCCTTTCCTGGAACTCACTTGGTAGCCCAGGCTGGCCTCGAACTCACAGAGATCCGCCTGCCTCTGCCTCCCGAGTGCTGGGATTAAAGGCATGCGCCACCACCGGCTGGCTAGTCCAAGCATTTATAAGGCAGAGGCAAGCAGATCTCTGTGAGTTCATGGCCAGCCTGGTGTACAGAGTGAGTTTCAGGATAGCCAGTGTAACACAGGGAAACTCTATCTTCAAAAACTATAATGATAATGATAATAAATAATTGAAGGGCTACTGATTTTTTTAGTTAATCTTGTATCTAGCCACTTCACTAAAGTCGCTTAGCAGCTGTAGGAGTTCCCTGATAGGATTTTTGGGGTCACTTATATATACTATCATATAATCTGTGAATAATGATACTTTGACTTCTTCCTTTCCCGGTTTTATTCCGTTGATTTCTTTTAGTTGTCTTATTGCTCTAGCTAGAACATCAAGTACTATATTGAATAGATACGAAGAGAGTAGACAGCCTCATCTTGTTCCTGATTTTAGTGTAATTGCTTTGAGTTTTTCTCCATTTAATTTGATGTTGGTTGTTGGCTTGTTGTATATTGCTTCTATTATGTTTAGGTATGTTCCAGTATCCCTGAATTCTCTAAGACTTTTATAATAAAGAACTGTTGTATTTTGTCAAAGTATTTTCAGCATCTAATGAAGTGATCATGTAGCTTTTTTTCTTTCAGTTTGTTTACATGGTAAATTACATTGACAGGTTTTTGTATGTGGAGTCATCCCTGCATCTCTGGGATGAAGCTTACTTGTTCATAGTGAATGCTCTTTGGGATGTGTTCTTGGATTGGGCTTGCCAGTATTTTGTTGAGTATTTTTACATTGATATTCATGAGGGAAATTTGTCTGTAATCCTAAAATCCAAATAATCCAATTAAAAACTGGGGTACAGATCTCAACAGAAAGTTCTCAATAGAAGAATCTCAAATGGCCAAGAAACACTTGAAGAAATGTTCAACCTCCTTAGCCATCAGGGAAATGTAATGAAAATGACTCTAAGATTCCATCTTCCACCTATCAGGATTGATAAGATGAAACACAAGTGACAGCTCATCCTGGGGAGAATTTGGAGCAGGGGGAATTTTCTTCCATTGTTGGTAGGAGTACAAACTTGTATCACCATGTTGGAAGTCAATATGGTGGTCTCTCAGAAAATTGAAAATTGGTCTACCTCAACACTCAGCTGTACCACTCATGGGCATATATCAAAAGTATGCTCAATCATACCACAACGACACTTGCTGAGGTATGTTCCTAAAAGCTTTATTCATAATAGCCAGAACCTAAAAAACCCTAGATATCCCTCAACTGACGAATGGATAAAGAAAATGTGGTACATTAAACATAGGATTGTTACTCAGCTGTTAAAAGCAATGACATTGTGAAATCTGAAGACAAATGAATGGAACTAGAAAAAAAAATGATCCATGTACTCACTTATAAGTAGACATTAGCTATAAAGTAAAGGATAACCATGTTACAATTCACAATTCACAGATACCAGAGTGGCTAGGAGGCTCAAGGGAAGATGCTTGGATCTCCATGGGATGGAGAAATAGAAGAGATTTAATGGGTGGACTGGAGGCAGGTGAGAAAGGGAATGTGAAGGATAAGGTTGGGAAGATGGAGGGGAAGAGTACTTAAAGAGATGACTAGAAAGGGGGAGCATTTTGGGGTGAGATAATAAGCCTAGTGCAGGGGAAACACAAAGGAATCTAAAAGGATGACCCCAGCTAAGACTCCTAGCAGGAGCAGATACGTAGCCTTTACTGGCCATCTGCTGTGACCAGGCAAGACTTCCATTGCAGTGATTGGGACACCAACCCAGCCACATAACTTTTGAACTACAGTCTGTCCTGCTTATGGAATGTGCTGGGGTAAGGATGACACGGAGTTTGTGAGAGTGGCCAGCAGGAAACCTATGCCACGAGAGGGAGCCTACCCTTGACACACAAAGTGCCAGGACCCAATGGCTGGATGGCCTAGAGACCATGGGATAGAACCAAATGACTGGAAAAAATGTCAATGTTATGATGCTTAATGATATCTACTGCACTCAAAGATTACTGCCTACCCCAATTGTTATCAGAGAGGCTTCATCCAGGGATAGATGGAAACAGATGCAGAGACCCACCATCAAACATTAGGCTGAGGTTGGAAAATCCTGCTGAAGCAAAGAAGGAAGGATTGTAGGAGCCAGAGAAGTAAACGATATCAGAGGAAAACCTACAGAATCAACTAACCTGGATTCATAGGAGCTCATAGAGACTGACTCAACAGCCAGGAATCATATATGGCATTGACCTAGACCCTCTACATATATTAGGCAGTTGTATAACTTGGTATACTTACAGGACTCCTGATGGTGGGAACAGGGGCTATCCCTAACTCTTTGGGGCTGACTTGCTCAGTCTTAATGCAACAGGAGTACTTAGTCTTATCTGAACTTGATATGTCATGTCATGTTTTGCTGATATCTGTGGGATGCCTGCCCTTTTCTGAACAGAAACAAAGGAGGGGTGGATTGGAGGAAGGCAAAACAGAAATAAGGGGCAGAGTATGGGAGGAAAGGAGAGAGGGGAATAATAATTAATAATTTTAATAAAAATATTTAATAACATAGAGGTTGATAGTGAGTGGTTAAGGGCAGGTTGGGAGGGAGGGACAGAGATTCATCCATCAATAAGTATTGAGTTACACTTAGGATTCAAGGTTCTAATGTGTTATGCCGCAAAATAGCAGAGTCATGAATAGCAATGATTGACTGTACATGTCAAAGATTTACAAAAATGACTGCTAATAATTTTGCCACAGAAGGTAAAACATAAATGTTTGAAGAGACAGTTTTGTTTAAGTTGGCACCTTGAATATTTGTACATCTTGTACAATGGCTTTAAAAACATGTATTGAAAATGTTTATGGCATTATGGTGTTATGCAAATGAATTTTATGCCTCAGGGAAATTTAATTAAGAATAAAACATAAAGAATAAAATCCACCTGCTTCTGCCTCCCAAGTGCTGGGATTAGAAGCATGAGCCACCACTGCCCAGCTCAAGAACATATTCTCAAAGAACTAATTTCTCAAAGAAATTCTAAAAGAGCTAATAAAATTAATAAATAAAAATAAATACACCAAAAATTTCTCTGAAGAGATGTATTTTATAGACTAAAACTCCCCCCTTTTTTTCCTTCTGTCTAAAAACTATACCAAATATTTTATTATTAAATGGGAATGCAATGTAGAGCTGAGTGCTTTACTGGTCTGGATGGATCTGGGAAGAGGTGAGATGGGAGGACTGGGAGAAGGGAAGGGAGGCTGCAGTTGGGATGTATTGTATGAAAGAAGAATTTATAACAAAAACAAAAAACCTACACCAAATATTGAGCAGGGCATGGTAATGCAGAGGCAGGCAATCTCTGAATTTGAGGTCAGCCCAATTCCAGCAAGTTCCAGGAGATTCAAGGTTACACAGAGAAACCCCATCACAAAAATCTCAAACAAACAAAAAACAACTATACCAACCATACCATTGGGGAATTGAAATTGAGAGATATTGGTGACAAATGATTATTAATTCCTGTTATATTGTTTTGTTTTCAGCTTGCAGGAAATTTATTTTCTTTCCACTTTTTTTTCCCTTTGCTCAGGTGTCTGCAGAGGAGCTCAGGACCACTCAGTGGTGGCTCCAACTCGCTCAGTGGCCTGTGCTGTGGGAGCTGCTGACCAGTCCTCAGTGGTTGGGCACTCCAGTCTTCAGTAGGGAACTGCTGGATGGGTACAGAGGGCACACCCTCGGACCAGTCTGACGCCTCTGGCTGAGCAGCAGTGAACTCAGGAGCTGGTGCAGTCCATTCGCCCTGGAATTCCTCCTTGTTCACAACCTTCTCAGCAGCTGCATGTTCCTCCTTCTCAATCTTTCCTCGGTCTCTTTGGAAGTAAAGATCAGTCATAACTTCCCATGGATGCTCACGGGAGATAGTGCCACGCATGCGGAGTACTTCCCGGGCCAGCATCCACCACATCAGACCCACTGAGTGAGCTCCCTTATTGCTGCATGGGATGGCAATGCCCACGTAGCGTAGAGGAGAGTCTGTGTTACACAGCACAATGGTGGGCAGGTTGACATAAGATGCCTCTGTGAGGGGCTGGTGGTCAGTTCTGGCATCAGTCACTACTAGAAGCCGGCTCCCTGAAGGCTGCTTGGATCTGGTTAGTGAAGGTCACAGGGTGAAGCGGCCAGCAATTGGAGTGGCTCCAGTGGTGGGAGCAAACTTTAGCACAGCTCGCTGCCCCAGTGTTCCTGGAGGAGATGACGCTGACATCAGCAGGTGTCTCAATGGCAACAATAGCACGGGTTGCAAGCAACAGCGTCTCCCAGGTCCTCTTCAGGATTATGATGTAGACGCCATCACTTTTTCTTTTGTAGATGTACTGCTCCATCTGAAAGTCAAGGTTGGTGCCACCTAAGTGGGTTCCTGCAGCAAGGAATTTGAGGACATCCTCCTCCTTCATCTGCTGGACATGTTGTTGTTGATGGTGGTGATGGTGGTGTGCATGTGTGCATGTGTGTGTGCGCGCGCGCGCGCGTGTGTGTGTGTGTGTGTGTGTGTGTATTTGTGTGTGTCTGTACTTCCCTTCCTTCTTTAATTTTGCTGGTATGAGATTATTTATTTCCTGTGTGTCTCTGACTCTTGCCTGCTCTTAGGACTCTTTTCCTCCTATTGAGTTGATTTGTCCAGCCTCAATATGAGGGCATTTTCCTTGTCTTACTGTATTTTATTTTGTCCTGTTTGGCTGTCATCTCTGTCGTGCCTGATCTTTTCTGAAGAAGAAATTCAGGGGAAGTGGGTCTGAGGGAGAGAGGAGGTGGGCAGAAGTTACAGGAGTAGAAACTGTGTTTGGGATGTATTTTATGGAAGAAGAATCCATTTTCAATGGAATGAAAAGAATGAACCACTGAATGGTTCTATTTTAGTATTTTAATGTATAAATTACGTTTTTTTTTTTTTGCACAGAATAAAGTATGGTTAGAAAGAAAATGTAGGGTAAAATTATGTAACTGTTAACAGAAAATGTTCAAACTGACACCTGCTATTGTTTGATGCATACAAATAAATTTAGGCTATTTTTGTATAAAGAACGTTCTTATAAACAGTTTTGAGTAAAGATGACTTGTTTACTATACATTGTGACCACAATCAAATATCATTACTTTCTACTCCTTTACTTTAGAATGTAATATGATGTTCCAGGGAAAGTAAATCATCACTTTTTGTTTGTTTGTTTGTTTGTTTGTTTTGTTTTTAACATACAACTCTCTACAGATCATGAAACAACATAAGGGGTGCTGTTTGCTTTTGTACAATAAGCCTCACTATAATCTTTTGGGAAGACTTTTTTCATCATATTGTAGATTCATTCCAAAACTATTTCCACAAGGGAATGTCTTGTGCTTCATTATGCTGAATTTGAAAGCAGTTAGCATGTTATGACAAAGTACTCCAAAACTGTTTGAGCACAAGTGTCATTAAAATTTGCAAACTGAATGCTGAGCCTTCAGAGATATGCATGAACCATCTCTTCAGATTTTAGGAAGGCTCTGTTCCCTAAATAAAATGGCAAAATGTGCAAATAATAAAAACAGCTTTGTGCATATGTTTGCTGTTCCAAAACACATATTGGCTTTTCACTCAAATAAAATAATGTAGAAGAGAAGTTGGGCCAGAGAGAAGACTGACTTGCTGAATTATAAATACTCACAGAATATTCAAGATGGTCCATCTGGAAGGCAGAGGAATTTCAGTTTGAATATTGACAAAAATGGTTTAAAGTGAAACCATGAATATATGTCTACTCAGGTGGGAAAAGAAAGTTGAACCATTAATGTAGTATCTAGTAGATGTAATAAAAAACGATCAAAACAAAAGAGAAAATAAATGGCATGGGGTTTCTGGCCCCAGCTGATGTATCTACAACACAACTATTACGACTAAGCCTCAGGGAAGAATCATGGAAGCTGATAGGGGGTGGGGATTGTAAGAGCCACAGGACCAGGATGCCTGTTGCTATATGCTATACAGTGTCTTCTAGACAAGGCAATGAAACTGAACCCATGAATTTCCAAAAATAATTCACCCAAACAAGATTGACATAGTGACAATGCCAGTATATGCCAATGTGGATGGGGGGATTTTCACAAGTTCCTGCCACTAGATGGAGATCCATAGGCAAATACGGCTGCTGAAGGAGGAAGAATACATTTTCTTCAGGGTCAAGCACCCTGATAGGTTATTTCATCCTAGTGGCCAGATATAAACACATATACATATAAGCAACACTAAATGGACTCAACATGTTTTATAAACAATACACACGCAACACACACACACACACACATATTATACATATATTTAAAAATAAGAATTGTAGCCAGGTGGTGGTGGTGCACACCTTTAACCCCAGCATTCGGGAGGCAGAGCCAGGCGGATCTCTGTGAGTTCGAGGCCAGCCTGGTCTACAGAGTGAGATCCAGGAGAGGCACCAAAACTACACAGAGAAACCCTGTCTCAAAAAACAAAACAAAAACAAAAACAAACTAAGAATTGAAGAAGAGTTCATGATTTTAAGAAGTGGGGATACATATTAGAAGCCAAGGATGGGAGAGATGTGGAAATGATGTAAATATAGTACATGTACATGAAATTCTCAAAAAAGTGAAAAATAAATAGGAAACCTAAGTTAAAATGTCCACCTTTATGACATGAGTTGTTTATGAAACACAATGTGACATAATTGATGCTTATACTGAGGACTGGCCAATGTAGAGCAATGACCACACAATAAAGTTAAATTTCACCCCTTTCTTTATGGTGAGTATGCTCAAAGTCCTGGTGTCTAACTCTCAGAGAGTGACAATATAGTATTGCTGATTATGCTCTTGGTGTCACCGAGGATCAGAAGTTTTATGCCTGTCAAAAAGAACAGGTACATACAGCTCTGCCTCTCTCAGACTCCTATTCTATATTTGGCTTCTGTGGTGGTTTGAATGTAATTGGCCCCCATAGGTTCATAGGGAGTGGCACTATTAGGGGGCATGGCCTAGTTGGAGAAGGTGTGGCATTGTTGGGGGAAATGTGTCTCACTCACTTCCTTCTGCCTGTGGATCAAGATGTAGAACACTCAGCTCCTTCTCCAGCACCATGTTTGTCTGTATGACACTATGTTTCTAGTCATGAGGATAGTGGATTAAACCTCTGAAACTGTAAGCCAGTCTCAATTAAATGTTTTCCTTTATAAGAGTTGCCGTGGTCATGGCGTCTCTTCACAGCAACCAAACCCTAACTAAGACAGCTTCTGTACATTCAACATTTTTAGATCTTATGGTGGAGATCATTCAGTGTTTGCTGTTCTGTGTACAGTATTTAAATCAATGCCTTCCAGTCCCAACCATGTAGTATCATATGGCAGTATTCTGTATTATATTGCTGAAATTATCTATCATCTATCTATCTATCTATCTATCTATCTATCTATCTATCTATCTATCTATCTATCTACTATCTATCTTATGTTTCCTTTATGCATCCATCAAGGACTTGATGCTTAGATTGGTTCCATACCCTGGTTACTGTGAATAGAGAGGAAAAAAAAACAGGAATACAAGTGAATGGAACACAAGATAAAAGAGGAGTGTTACATTTTTGTTGTTATCGAAACTAAATTTTGCATTTATAAATTCTTTCTTGCTCACCATAAAACTGTTCACTTTTTGCTTCACTGTATCTTTCAAATGTCTTGCTCACTACTGAGAACACAAGATGCTGACATTTGTCATCTTTCTGTGTGATAGAAGTACAAGCTCTGAAACATGCACTTCATGGAGTCTGCAGAGCATGGAGGCTGAAGTTTTGAGATGCATCAAAGTCCAGGCTTATACACATGTCTCTTAGTGTTTAACATCTTCATACTTTATATTTTTCATCTATTAACTGTGTTTATAATAGCATCCATTCATAAGAAGATTGTCATGGACAAATGTGTAAAAGTTATGACAAATCCTAGCATATAAATGATGTAGGTATTTTCTTTTGTATATTCATTGACTGTAGTATATAATTTCTTGTTATTTTCAGTCTTATATTCAGTGAATTGAACTTAGAAATGATTTACTGAACAACCGCTTCTCTTTATACACGTTTAATAAATTCAGGGTGTAATATGTAGCCAGTTCATTGATCTTCAGGAAACTACTAACATCATGCATGGGTGTGGGAGACCTGTTCCCACTTTTTCTACCCAGGGTACTATGGAGGAGAGAGGAATAAGAGATTTAGATAGAAGAATAAAGAGGAAAGAAACAGATAGGAACACAGGATAGCCTCGGGAAAGGGCCTGGATCATGATCCACCAGCCTCTTCTGTCTCTTCTAAAGGGTTTTTAGGAATGCCAAGGAGTAGAGCAAAAGACACCCCCCCCCCCAGCACAGCCAAGTGCAAACACTTTCAAACACCTGGTAACCATGCGCATGGTCAAGCAGTCTTGTAATGCAGCTCTGCTGGGTAAAGCAAGCTCAGATCTCACTAGGAACCTTTGTGGGCCTCCACACATGGGGTAGGATTTTTATACCCATTGTCCCGAAGCTAAAAGATTACAAAATAATAATTCTCTTCAACATGAATCAAAGGATAATGATTAGGTCAATTACATAAAACAGACATGTTTGTATAACTCAGAATAACAAAATTTTAAAAATTTGACAAGATGTTTGTTATAAGAAGAAAAGAAGCAGCTGTCAGTGAGGCAAAATGTTCATTATATCAGAGATGCTCTAGACTTGGGTACAAGCTACATGGTGTGGTGTGTTTGGAAGTTATGCATGTCTGGATATCTAAACCACACTTAAGTTTGACTTCCTCAAGGCTAAGTTTCATAAATAGGCATATTATCTGCAGAATACTGAATTAGAGGAGTGTAGTTCCCCTTCTGAATTTTTACATTGAAAGAAATTATTATAACATAATAACAGTCTGGGTAAAAATAAAAAATAATGTAAATATTTCAAGGACATTTGTTTTTATATTTAAAAATAATTGATTTTGATCTATTTCTCACTGTCTCTTTAGAAGGTCTAGTATATACTTTGAAACTAGTATAAACAAATAGTGCATAGAGACCTATATCACACCAAGTGGGTGGAGGTTATAGTTCAGTGGTAGAGAACTTGTTCAGTAAGCATAACGTTTAGGTTCTAGGCCTAACACCATAACAAATAAAAAATAATTATGTATTTATTTCAAACATTCATATGTTATATATAGAAGGAATATAAATCTCAGCATGACAGAACAGATAGAGATAGCATCTACTTCAACTGTTTTATATATGATATATAATTTCACATTATGTATAGTGAGTTCAGAGAGGACTAAAGATAGAGACGACTAAAGCAGCTTATTGGCAATGAATAAAATGGGAAAGGAGATGCTTAAGTTTCATGAAGCAGAATATTTTCATCTTTACAATAATAATTAAGCTAAGTCCACTCCTAACATGTACCCACACAAGGGCATGTAAGCACATTTTATAGAAAAATACCCATCACACACACACACACACACACACACACACACACACACACACACCATCATTGTTTTCTCCTCCTTAAAACAAAGGAGGATGTTCATGCAGAATCAGTTTGTCATTAAAAGAGTCAACATCATAAAAAAATTATAAAAGAGTCAAAATCAAAGATTCCTTCACTTACCTAAAGACCCATTAAAATGTAGCATGTACAATAAGAAATACAGCCATCTCCTCAGGGAACTGGGAGAAATATGGGAAATACCATTTATGATAGAACTTGAAAAAGGACATATGGTTGTTGCTCACTATTTTCCTTAAATATTAAAAGCAATGGGTCATTTGAAATCAGCATTTATCTCTTACACTGTGATGAAAAGTTTCACTTTTCAAAAACGGTGAAAACATTAAGTTCTCTCTCTAAAAATATGATCAGACACAAATGCACTATTTTTCAGAAAATTCAGTGTTTGTGTGTGTGTGTGTGTGTGTGTGTGTGTGTGTGTGTGTGTATTACCTGAAGCTGTTTAGAGTCTCAGAAATCTCAAATGAGAACTTACATTAAAATGTTTGAACTGAATAAAATTGATTGGTCAGTGGAGACATGAATACATTATCTGAGTCATACTAATTCCAGATAGTTTCACACTCATTTTGGACTTTTAGCACACTTGTGCAAAGAGTAATACTAATATATGTACTAATATACAGAGTTCTTTGAAGGGTTCTTATCTGATTCAGAATTCTTTACTTTTCAAATTTATTGGTGTGTGTGGGAGAGAGAGGGAGTTACATATAATCTATATAGTGATGTTTCATCTCTTTTAATGGAGCTAGAATATAACTTGACATAAAAACCTGAAAATAAAATTGCCCATATTTTTCATCCTCCTAGACAAAATAAATAACTGTTATAATATCTGCAGAACTGAGAGAGTAATACTGACTGAATGGAAATTATTTCTTGGTCATTATAATTTAACTAATGAATAAGATGGGTCATGACACAAAAGTAACAGTAAATTTTCATAGCAAAGGAAATAAATATAACTCACTAAACTTAGAGAATATAGGAGAAAATGTACACTTTTATTAAATATTACATGTAAACCAATCTGTAACTAGGCTGGAAGGAGGATATTAAATTCCAAGAAATACATCCTTTCATGTCCTTTTGGGTTTTAGAGTTTCCATTGGAAAATCAACTATTATTCATATGTACTTGAACATGTGATGTGACTTTTCTCTCTTGTAGCTTTCAATACATTTATTTCATCATAATTATTTAATGTTTTCAGTAAAATATAGCATGGGGAATTTCTTTTCTGGTCCTATAAGCTTTATACCCTGTATAACTATTATACCTATATGGGCATCTCTTTCCATAGATTTGAGACATTTTTATCTATGATTTTGTTGAAAATATTTTCTATGCCTTCTCATTCTTCTAAGAGCCCATTCATAAATTTGGTCTTTTATGGTACCTTATTTATATAGATTTTGTGAACTTCCTTTTAAAAATGTGTCACTGATTGATTGATCTGGTTCCTCTATCTCATCTACTAATTCTAATATGCATTGGAAAGGCTTTTCATACACACACACACACACACACACACACACACACACACACTTGTGTGTGTGTATACATATATTATTCTTCTCTCATATATTACATCCTGACTGAGGTATTCTCCTCCCTCCTCTTCTCTCAGTCACTCCTTCCACCCTTATCTCCCCCAAATCCACTCTTCATCCATTTCCCTTCATAAAAGAGAAGACCTCCCAAGGATATCAACCAAACATGCCAAAACAAGTTATAGGAATACTAGGCACAAACCCTCATATCAAGGCTGGAGAGACAACCCAGTAGGAAAGCAAAGAGCCCAAAAGCAGAGAAAATAATCAGAGACAGCCCTGCTCCCACTGTTAGGAGTCCCACCAGGACACCAAGCTATACAACCATAACATGTATGCAGATCAGAACTATTAACTTCTGAAATTTTTCATTTCTGATATTTTTCAGTTAGTTTTTCCTTTAGTATTTCTGTTTCCTTATTCAATTCTACTTTGATATCTTGACTTGACCTCCTTATTTAATTCAGCTGTTTACATTTTCTTGTAATTCATTCAGGGGAATATTCCTTTGAATTTGCATACTTATTTATTTGTACCATTTTGTGTGTGTGTGTGTGTGTGTGTGTGTGTGTTTGAACATACGTGTAATCATTCTCATGAACTCTTGGTCTGAATTTTCATTTAAGTCACTCTCATTGGTGGCTATTATTATGGGTAATTTGGTCGTTATATTTTGACTTTGCTGTTCATGCTATGAGTACATTTGTGTTGGCCTTCATACATCCGAACCTCTTTTGTTTTAAAAGTCTCTGACACACTTGAGTTTCATAAGCCTTTGCTTTGGGTGCTTTGTGTATCTTTTCCTCCCTTAGTGTTGTTTAAACTAAGTTGTACAGAAACTCAGTGTTGGCTTGTGGATGAAGTAGCTGAGCATTATCTGAGATTGGTTGGGAGGCCACAACCTCTGGCTTCATAAACTGAAATGCTTTGACTCTTATTGATGGATGAGGAATGCTTCAGAACAGCAAGCAATAACATACGCTCCAAGTTACTCCTTCTTCTCCACTGTTGCCATTCCTCAAGCACTCAAAACGTCATGCACAGCAGTTAATTTTAAGATCTTCAGAAAAAAAAAGCTCACTGTCTTTCAAAGAAGATAGTGCATCCCCAACAAGAGCTCTTCTGCATGGCTGAATTATATGCAGCATCTTTCTATCATCAGAATGCTTAACACTTTTAAGTTACACATTGCAGTCAGAAAAACATTACATAGGTTCTTGTTCAAGTAACAGAACTTGCACAAGAAAACAGAAACACTTTTTGTGCTGTGATTAGATTTGTATGTATTCCACATTGTGATTACCACAAATGTAATTAGCTTTTTTGTTTAGCAATTATCTGGGAAGATTTGCCAAATGCATCTTGACACTATTCTGACAGGGACTCACAGAAGTTACAAATTATCCACAGAAAGTTCATTTATACCACAGTGTCAGTCCATGCTACATGAAGAATGAATGCTACTTATTCACATGATAGCAGAAACACTCTAAGGGATTTCTGTCACAGAGATCTAGATCATTATTTGTTGGAATGAAGACTCATTAAGATGTAAAACGTATAAATCTCAACCAAGTAGAAATGCTTTCTTTTTAATTTCATGTCCATAACATAAAAACTACAATTAATCTAAAAAGTTAATGTTATTTATTATCAGTGCAAAGCCAAAAAATGAGATAATCAGCTCTTGAGAATCTGCATTAAGAGAGATAAAGGTTAGCCTGTTATTTCCAAAAATTCAGATATCTAACTTTGAAAGGATATGTGAATGGATATGATATTCAAATAAACCACTAAGCTGCATGGTGCACTTATACCCACTGTCTTTACTTGCTGTTAGAAGCTGAAAAGGCTGATAGGCAATCCACTTAATTGTAAGCAAATCTTGGAACATTGATGAGGCTCAGTTGGTAAAGGCACTGACCACCAGTCCTGATGATCAGAGTTTAAGCTCTGCCAAGGCCAAAAGTAGCATTAGGATGGAACCAGTTCCAGGAGGTTGTCCAGTAACTTCAGCCCCTTTGAGAGCATACATGCAAAATACAATCATAAAAAACAGTGCTAAGGAAGTTTTTTGACAATTCTTCTCGTTATCTTATTTTAGGTTTGTTAAAATAAATATTGATTTAAGAAATGTGTCCTTATTTTATTTTTAAAGTAATTTTTAAAGTTATAGCTAATTTCATCTTTTAGCTAAATGGTTAATCAGAATAGATGAAAGCAACATTTGATAGAAAGAAATTTTGTCTAGGGAGATGGCTCAGATGGCTGCCCAGAGCTGTGGTAGAGAAATCAGACAAAACCCTGATATTCACTGACCAGCCAGCCTAAATACAGTAGGAAACCCCAATAGTAAAATAAATAAGGAAATACATAAATAATCAGTCAAGCAAGTAATCTCAGGGAAAATATTAAAATGAAAAGCAGTAAAAAGTATAAATAAGAGATATCAGAAAATGGATATAAGCATGTGTCAAGACAGTGATTCATATAAATACATAATTCATCACAACTAATATAAATGAACATAATTTCCAATTAAAAACAAAATTTCTGAACTAATTAATATAAACAGTATATCATGTGACCCGAGAAAGTTGAATTTGCCTTAGATGTATTTTAAAAAAGGTTAAAATACAAGAAGTAAAGATATATTCCAACAAAAAACAAAATCTGGGGCTATGCTAATACAGAAATAAATATATCTAAAAGGAAAAATTAGGAGAGAAAATATATAGATAAATGCATCTATATGATATGAAATTTTTAACATTTCATTCATCCAAAATATTATCTAAAATATGTGAACAAATATTGTCAAAAAATAAGGGGAAAATATAAAGAAATGTACAGTTACTCAGGAGCATGTTCACATTTCTGTGTTAATAGTTGGTATACAAAACAGTCATATTACACTAGTAACTGTAAGGAAATGGAAGAATGTTAAATGATCACATTTATGTTTAGAGAATCATACTACATAAAATAGTAGTTAAATTACTTTCTGAGTTTTTAAATATCTAATGCAGTAAGTGCATCACTGAAGGCATAAAACATTGGTTTCTAAATTTAAAAATCAAAAAGCTCTAAAAACAAGAAATCAGTGACAGTTACTCCAAATTGATGGTTTGGTGAATGAGCCAAAAATTTGGGCATACATTGATATATGACATCACTTTAACTAATAGGGGATAAAGTGTACAAGGAAATCCTGGCTAATGCATAAGCTTAAGATTAACACAGCAAAAATTTACTAATGTGCCGGGCGGTGGTGGCGCACGCCTTTAATCCCAGCACTCGGGAGGCAGAGGCAGGCGGATCTCTGTGAGTTCGAGGCCAGCCTGGGCTACCAAGTGAGTTCCAGGAAAGGCGCAAAGCTACACAGAGAAACCCTGTCTCGAAAAACCAAAAAAAAAAAAAAAAAAAAAAAAAAAAAAAAGTTCAAAAAAAAAAATTTACTAATGAAGAAGTACAGTCATTTTACAGGAAGGAGTTGTGAAGAAAGAGATTGAGGAATGCTCCAGCTCAAGAGCCTTGAACAAGACAAAATGAATCAAAATATTTGTTGGCAGCACACTAAATAAAACTCACCAGGAGGAGATTACACATTTAATTTAATTTACTGTAGAAGCATACATACATACATGTGCATGTGTATACATACATACATACACACACATCACACACACACACACACTTATACTGAAACTTAGATGGATTGTATTGAAGACACAAAGGTGAGCAGAAGTCAGTACAGCTGCCAAGTATGTTTCTCTCTAGGTTCTATATACTGCCTATTTTTTATGCAAGGTTTGTACTTTTACACAATTGATAGTTATTTATTAACTTGAGAGGAAAAGAAACTTCGACATGAGGATAAAGCTCAGTGGTAGAGTCCTTGTCTACCATGTTTTAGCCGGCCATGGGTTCAATCCTCAGGATGGAAGAGACAAAAGAGAAAAGAAGGGAGAGGGAGCAGGAGAATGAGTGAATGAGAAGGGGAGAGAGAAAGTAGATGAATGAGAGATTGAGAGAGAAAGAGAAGAAGAGAGAGAAGGAATGAAGAGGAAGGGAAGGGAGAGAGGATGAAGAGGAAGGCTAAAAAGAAATTAAGTTATGTCAGGGAATCACTTTTTCTAGGAACCATGAACATCAATGCCATCTGTGGTCATTGTCTGAGGACACTGTTATTTGGACTTCTTCCACTGTTTTTCTGCTTGCAGAACCCCATAGACCAGAACGTATGCCAAAGTGCTCTTCAGTCAATAGAATTTTGCATTATTCAACCTCCTGAAGGGAAGCAGCTAGTTGACCATGCTCTAGCAATTTTCAGAAGCTATGGATTACACACATTATCTAAAAAAATACAAGTAAATGGAGACTTAATTTTCACTTACTCTGGGTTAACATATATTTAATAATATATTTAGATGTTGGTATAAATAAGCAAGCATTTCTTTGGCTTCCTGGCATCTCCACAAAGTATTTTTTTATTAAGAAAAATTTTTCATTCTTTTTACACACCAATCAAAGATCCCCCTCTTCCCTTCTCCCATAGCCCACCCCCCCCATCTCTCCCCAAACCCACTCCCCACCGCCCCTTACAAGAAGTCAAGGCCTCCCATGGGGAGGGACATCCCCTAGAGGCAAGTCCAAGTCCTTCTTCCTGCCTCAAGGCTGCACAAGGTGTCCCATCATAGGTAGTGGGCTCCAAAAAGCTCCTCATGCACTGGGGATGAATTCTGAATCTACCGCCAGGGGCCCCCCCAAGCAAATCAAGCTACACAATTGTCTCACCATGCAGTCTAGTTGGTCCCATGGGTCTAGTTGGTCCCATGCAGGCTCCACAGCCATTGATTCAACTTTCATGAGTTCCCACTAGTTTGGTTTGATCATCTCTGCAGGTTTCCCCATCATGATCCTGATGCAACCGCTCATAGAATTCCTCCTCCTCCTCCTCCTTTCTCTTTCTCTCTCTCTCTCTCTCTCTCTCTCTCTCTCTCTCTCTCTCTCTCTCTCTCTCTCTCTCTCTCTCTCTCTCTCTCTCGACTCCTGGAGCTCTGTCTGGTGTTTGGTTGTGGATCTCTGCATCTGCCTCCATCAGTCATTGGAGAAAACCTCTATGGTGACAGTTAGGGTATTCACTGATCTGATCCCTGGGGCAAGCCAGTTCAGTTTAGGCACCCTCTCCACTATTTCTAGTAGTCCAAGCCGGTTGTGGTGGTGCACGCCTGTAACACGAATTTCCAAAGGTCTTATTAATAAAAACAAACCTGGAGCCAGGTTTTGGAGTAAACACTGAAAGATCAGAGAAGCAGAACAAGCCACAGCTAACCTCACCTTACTATGTCAGCCAATCCTGTTTCCTCAAACTAGAAGCCTCTGAGTTCTCACCCAAATGAATGTCAGCTGAACTGCTGCTAAAAGCCTAAAAACTTAATAAGCCTAAAAGCTTAAAAAGCCTAAAAGTTTAATAGAGTTTCTAGTTCCTGGTCCTCACACCTTAATATACCTTTCTGCTTCCTGCCATCACTTCCTGGGATTAAAGGTGTGTGTCTTTCCCAAGCCAGACATGAGATCTCAAGTGCTGGGAATAAAGATGTGTGTCACCATGCCTGGTTGTTTCCAGTGTGGCTTTGAACTCACAGAGATCCACATGGATCTCTCTCCAGAAGGCTAGGATTAAAGGTATGGGCCACCATTTTCTGGCCTCTATGTCTATCTAGTGGCTGTTCTGTTCTCTGAACCCAGATAAGTTTATTAGGGTGCACAATATATTGAGAGACATAATATTACCACACGCCAGTAGGATTTGCTGAAGGAGGTGGGGGCAGGAGGATCACAAAATATTTTTATACTTTTCTTCACACTGTCCTCCCCACAAATGTACATTCTTTTTGTTTGTTTGTTTTCTGTTTTTTCTTTTTGTTTTTGTTTTTGTTATTGTTTTTCGAGACACGGTTTCTCTGTGTAGCTTTGTGCCTTTCCTGGATCTCTCTCTGTAGACCAGACTGGCCTCAAACTCACAAAGATCTGCCTGCCTCTGCCTCCCAAGTGCTGCGATTAAAGGTGCGTGCCACCGCCACCACCGCCCAGCTTGTTTTCTGTTTTTTCGAGACAGGGTTTCTCTGTGTAGCTTTGGAGCCTGTCATGGAACTCACCCTATAGATCAGGCTGGCCTCCAATTCACAGAGATCTGCCTGCTGCTCTGCCTCCTATCTGCTGGTATTAGAGGCATGTGCCACCACCGCCCAGCCACAAATGTACTTTTAAAACATAATTCTACTGTTCTTTTTAATCTGTATTTTTTTCCAAAAAATTTCGTGTGTGTGTGTGTGTGTGTGTGTGTGTGTGTGTGTGTGTGTGTGTGTAATTCATGACCTGTGTGTGAAGATCAAAGACAAGTTGTGTAACTAACCCTTTCACTATGTGGTTCTCAAAGACTGAATCCAGGTCATCAGGCCTTGCTACAAGCCCTATTACCCACTGAGCCAATTTGCATACCCTATTCTCTCTCTCTCTCTCTCTCTCTCTAAGCTAGAAACAGAACTTCATTTTATTTTATGTTTGTAGATGTGTTTTGGTTTATTATTGAGATTATAATTACACATTTTCTTCCCTTTCCTTCCTTCAGACCCTTCCATATACTCCTCCTTGTTCTCTTTCACATCATGGTCTTTTTCATTTATTAATTGCAGTTATATGCATATACATACGTATTCTGAAATATAACATGCTGACTTTAAATATGTCACTTGTATATGTTTTCAAGGCTGATTGTTTGGATAATTAATTACTGTGTTCTTCTCTGTGTAATATTATTTCTCAGATTCTCAGCATTCTATATTTTGCCTGAAGTTCTTTATGTAGGTTCGAGGCCACGTGGTCTTGTCCTCATCCAATTTGACATGTCTACTGGTATCATCCTTGTTCAGGTCATGCCTAGGCAGTCACACTGGTGAGACTTTATTGGTATAGTATCTGACATTACTGGGAGGCACAATCTCACAGCAAACTCCCTGATCCTCTGGCTCTGATCCACCCTCTCATCAGCAATGTTCCCTAAGCCTTGGGTGTAGGAGTTGTTTTGTTGATGTATTCCTTCTAGATGTGGACTCCACAACTATAAATTTTGATTGGTTGTGGTTTTCTGTAATGGTCTCTATATGCTTCAATAAGAGATTACCTTGAAGAGGGTGGGGACAACACAGTTCACAACAAAACCAAATGTACTCTTAATCTCCCTAGTATACAAGCAACAGTGTCTAAACATTCTGCTTATAGTCTGATTGTGAAATTTCTAGATACTATATTTCCTTGTTACATTTTGTCATTATTATTTTCTAAAAATAATAAAACATTGTACAGTTAATTATAAGATTACTCATAAAAAAATATACCTAGTATTTAGAAGGCATTGGATGCAATTATAGAATTCTATGAATCTCACCTTCAAAAGTTTGATCTGAAACCACCACCCTTGGAAGCACCCATATAGAAAAGGCATGAGCAGAACCCAGGCTCACAAAACACCTTAGCCAGTCACTCTTCCTCCTGTCCAGGAATAACAACATACAGTGAAGCTTCTCTGGCACTGAGCAGGAGTATCCATACAGACATTTTAATACCAAACAGCAAATTTTACAAGAGTGAAGCATATGAAGTCTTATGAAACAGGCAGGGATGTGATTTTCATTTCTCTTGCAAAGGTTTGTAAAGAGATCCCTGCAAAGCTGTAAATGTGTGCTGTGGGATGTTTTGTATGTCCTGTGGGAGCCCGTTCTTAGGTTACTCGTGGCTTTACCCAGCAGGTCCACATAGAAGTTGATTAGGACCACGGGCCTGAGTGCAGTTGGCTTAGATGGTCTGCACTTGGCTGTGCTGGGGGATGGTCTGTGTCAAGTTGCTCTGATTGGTCAATAAATAAAACCTGATTGGCCTTGGCTAGGCAGGAAGTATAGGCAGGACTAACAGAGAGGAGAAATAAAAGAAGAGGAAGGCAGAAGGAGTCACTGCCAGCCACCCACCAGGACAAGCAGCATGTGAAAATGCCAGTAAGCCACGAGCCGAGTGGCAGGGTATAGATTTGTGGAAATGGATTAATTTAAGCTACAAGAACAGTTAGCAAGAAGCCTGCCACGACCATCCAGTTTGTAAGCAATATAAGTCTCTGTATTTACTTTGTTGGGTCTGAGTGGCTGTGGGACTGGTGGGTGACAAAGATTTGTCCTGACTGTGGGCAAGGCAGGAAAACTCTAGCTACAAGTATGCTTTAAAAGGGACCAAGTAGCAGAGTAGCAATGGGCACACTGGAAATGTGGTAGCTTGCTTCTGTGGTTGTACTGTATTTTTAATAGCTACCTGGACTTGGTCTTTCATATAGATTATTATTCCACTGCTCATACTGGGCTATGAGAGGACTTGAGTCTAATGGCTGGATGGGTTTTTTTTGTGTGCAAGTGTATATATGAGTGCATGTACATATGTGTGCATCTCAAGTACCATTATGTAAAAAAAAAAAAGAGTCTCTTGATGTCTAGGAACTCACAAAGTAGGTGAAGATGTCTAGCCATTGAACCTCAGGCATCCTCTGTCTTTACCTCCCCAGTGGTGGGATTCTCATTGAACCTACTGGAATCATCTTTTGTATATGAGTTTTGATATCAAATCAGGTCTCTGTGCTTACATGGCTAACACTTTACTGTGAGCTATCCTGACATCTCCTGAATAGGTATGTATCCAAGTATTTCAGCACAAATTGCTTAGAAAAAGTCAATGGATGCCCCATGGACAGATGTTCACTCTCCAAAACTGCCTCTAAGAGCTTGAGTTGCTTTTGAAAGATTATTATTGTTGCTTTTCAAACAGTACTCTACAAAGCTTCAGAGCCCTAGGGAACTTACTTGGGATTGCCCATCTTGGCTTTTCATTGATTAACATAATAGGCAGGTCTGAGATACATCTTCAGGATAAGCACATACAATAATAATAATAAAGAGTAAAACAAAATTTTATAACCTACACCTACTGAAGACACTTTCCTAGGGTGAGCAACAGTGAAGAGATGGCAGCCTTGAGGTTAACTCCATAAATGCACCAATGTAATTCCTTAAACTGTAATGCATGTTTGCTTAAAAACCAATGAAAAGGCTGCTTTGTCTGTGGTTGTGGCACCTGGCTATGGAACATTGCTTCAATGACTCAAAAGGAAAAGCCTTCCATGTCCCAAACTCCTGGCCTGCATAAGAGCTGTAATAATAAGGGATACCATCTCTTCCTGCACCTGCCCACCTGCTTCAGACACTTACTGTTGAGAAATGTAGAAGAGCAAAAGCCTTTGATGTCAGATGCAGAGAAACAGAAACCATTAATGGACAACACTTAAAGGGTGGGGAGATACTTATGTTTATGTAAAAATAGATGATGTATATGTATAATGTATACATACGTTATGCCACTTTCAGTAACAATGCTTTTCCCAAACAATATAGACCATGTATAAGTGCTCAATACCAGGCATGGAAAACTCCACTCAAGTTATAGGTTAAGGATATCAAAGAGACTCCTGAAATAATATTGTCATTTCTCTTGGTTTTCTCACAGAACATAAAGTTAAGACCCCATTACTGAAGAGACCACACACTGAGGACACAGGAATTGAGGGAATTAAGAAATTTACCTAGAAAATTAAGAACTTACTTCCTGATTATTAGCTCTTATAATATTCAAGTTGATACGCAAATTGCTAAGAGAAAAATAGTTAATATTCCCACCAAGCTGTGAAGTCTACAAACCAAATGACCAGAGTTGTAAGATATCCCCAGGGGTGCAATAGTGACACTTGTATCATGCGGGTAATGAACAGTTGTCTAACTGGACATTGGATTTCAGGCCTATCCAATAGGAAGGAATTCATGTTTAGTACTGCAAACCTACCTACCTTCCCATAGTGAGGTCATGGGCCCAAGAGGAAAACCTACTACTTTCCTAAACCAGTATGATTCCCAACTGCATTCTAAATGCTTATCCTTACACATGCAGTTCTCACATCTCACTAAACAACCTTCATGATGTAGCAGCTAAAGATCAGTACAGAAATCCTCAACTGGTCAAATTGCAGGTAACAACTGACCATGTGGTTCCAGTCTCAACTGATACATCTACAATGCAATCCCAATAACGAAGGCTCAGGGAATATTGTGGAAGAGGAGGCAAAAAGATTATAACAGCAGTGGACCAGAATGTCTTGTGAATATTGTCTTCTATTTATAAAAGGAAAGCTGCACATGCCCATAAAAATATAGTTGCCTAAACAAGTATGCACAATAGCAACTTGAAATGTCAAGGTAGATGGAGGAAATCACACAAAGCACTACCCTTAGATGAAGAGCTACAGTTAATTAATGGCTGCTGTTATAGAGACAATCAGATTTCTTCAGCAGTAGCCTCTATATAGGTTATACAGTTCCAAGTAGCCAGCTCTAAACACATACACCACATATACATAGGAGAAGCATTAAATGGACTCAACCTATAGGAAGAATGGGTATGACAAAAGCCCTCCCAGCAGGCTGATTGGTGAAAGATGCAGCTAGAACTGAATGTAGGTGCTGAATGAAAGAAGCAGGTATAAACTGATCTTCAAACTGCACTTGGTTCATTCATTTTTGGGCCTTGGAGCTAGAATGTGTCTGCAATGGAAAAAAAGTGTTAGGGGGTGAGGGGTAGACACTGTCTTTTTACCAAATTGCCTGCATCCTCTCAGCAACAGGACATTTTCACAATGTTCATTTTATTTTTCTAATTTGTATATATACAAGAATATTTTAGTTTTTTTTTTTGAAAATTTAGGTCTTCTTTAAACTGATGGTGTTTTAAAGACTAGTGGTATTTGTGTACAGAGAGCAGATAACCCTGACACAAATGATAACATTTTATTGTTGGGCTTGTAAGGCAAAAGAATCCTCCCATTCTGTTTCATCTTATTGAAATGGAAAAAAGTATTTGTCAGGTCAATAACTACTTGCCATCTAAATCAATCTATCCTATAATAATGCTATGTCTGGAACAGCAGCTGCATTCCAATGATGGTTTGGTGATGTTTAAGATGTCAGGCTCTGTCTCCCAGGTGAATTTATCTTTCTGATGACATATCATAGGGTCCTAATAAGAAGATGACAAGAATTAACATCCCAATTTGTTAAAATTTTCATGCTTATGCCAATTTAAATGATTTTTCCCACAATATGCTGTTATTTTTGCAGATAGTTATTTTTTATCCATAGCTGTCTTCTCTAGTATAAGCGAGCCACCACAGTGATAGATACATGTTCAATATGCATATTTATTCTTACAGACTCTGTCAGCAGAATGTTTAAGTCACATATTTAGACTTTTGACCCCTTGACCTTGATTACTGAACCTGTGATGTTTAGGCATCTAGATAATTCTTATCATAATAGCTGTTTCTTGGTATTTCTCTCCTATATGTACAGTTTCTCTTTGGGGGATTAAGGAAAATTCACAGTGTATAATTATGCTAATGTATCTCCCTCCTCAAGGAATTATAGTTCTTTCACCTGAAAGAGTGATGGTTAACTATGTGGGTAAATTGGGGTGGGAAGACACAATCTAAGTACAGGTATTACAGTTCCGTGGGCCAGAGCCCTACACGAGAGAGAGAGAGAGAGAGAGAGAGAGAGAGAGAGAGAGAGAGAGAGAGAGAGAGAGAAAGAGAGAGAGACAGACAGACAGACAGACCTAGCTCAGTATTCAGTATGCATATTCATTGCTCTTTGCCCCCTGTGGACATAATGTACTAGCCTCCACAATATCCCACCATGATTTCCCAGCCATGATGGAAAACCGTGGAAGAAAGAATAGCTGTATTCTGGGCTTGATGAGAATGGAGAAACCAAGGGCCAGGGAGGTAATTAATTCAAAAGGTAAAGAGGCAGAATGACCGTTCAATTTACAGGCTTCACAAGCTGGATGGAGAGAAGAGACTTGTCAAAGCAGTCCTCCCACTTCCTTCTTAGCATGCATGATTAAAGTTGCCATCTCCATGGAAAATAAACAAATACCAACATAATGAAATAACATAGAGAATGAAGTCTCCCCTCTGTTAGTTACAATGTTATATAACACTAATCTTGAAGCTTTTTTTTTTCTTCAGATGTTGATGCTGTTCTATTTCCCTTGAAATCCTTATCCAGTATTGAGTATTTCATATTTAAAAAAAGAGCACTTCTCTTTGCTGTGGTTAAGTTATGATTGACTTCTCAGCTACTCTGACCATAGCCTCACTTGTCTTTTCTTCTTATCTGTTCCATTAACTAAAGTCAGCTATATTAAAAGAACAATAGTAGGCTACAAAAAGGGATGAACATGACAAACAGAATAGAAACATCCACTCCTCAAAATTCTAAAAACAAGAAGATGAAACCAACCTACAGATGCACACCTCATCATTTATTCTAATATTCCCAAGTCAAGATGTAATATAGATTCTTTCAACTATCATAAGAATATTTGACTTTATCATTCTTTATGATAGCCCTTCAGTATTGAGAAAAGTATTCATAATACATATGTGCATATATCTGTGTGTGCATGTATGTTAATTTTAAATTAAACCTAGTGTCTACAGGTTTTTAATGGTTTTGTTTTGCACATTGTTCAAGAAATATACCGTGAAAGCCTAGAGTATGTCAGAACTAAGCTAATGTGCTCTTACAATGCATGGGTGGGAGAGACAGGCTCTGGTTTTATGAAAATTTAGGCCAACAAGAGAATAAATGAACAGTGAATATGTCATTATCACGAGGGGACTCAGGGTGATACTGAGGCTTACAAAAATTCAAAATAAGTTAGATGAAATCAGAAGTAGGAACACGTTTTTATTATTGAATAAAAACAGGGAACATTGGTTGAATGAAAGAAAGTAGGTCATAGCTACTAGATTGTAGGTGTCTAATTTTACATTTGGAGACATTACAGGATTTATGAACATTTCAGAGAAAATTAAAATCTATTAAGAATCAAAGCTTTCTAGATGTTAATGATCAGAAGGAAGGGGCATTTATATTTACATCTGACATTGTTGGGGAACTGCAGCAGTATAATTTAGTTTTCTTTCAAAGCCCACTCTTACCCAAACAGACAATCCAATATGTATTGCAAAATGACTGTGTGGATTTTTTTCAATGTTGTAATTTTGTTTTTTAGAGAAGAAATTTCTTGTTATTTCCAAGGAACACACAGCACAAGAAACAAACAAATTAGGTGCACTTCGATGAATTTCAGAACATATAGTAAAGGTTCCAATAATACTAATTAGCTTAGAGAGCTGATTCCTATTGTTAACCTCAACACACATAGATCTTTTTATATGTTTTGTGTATGCTGGATGAAAGGTTTGGTGAAATCTGATGAAAGAAACTCGTTTCTAGTTGTATTTTCAAAGTATGCAGAGACTGCTAAGGCTTGACTGCTTGTGTAAACAGAAGCAATGCATATAAAGATAACTGGGACATTATGTAATAATTATAATCAACTTTACTACCACATTCCCCAAAGCAGTACAATCACATTTAGAATGCTATTTAATCACATTTATCTATCTACTGTTAAACTGGGCATGACACTGTCAGCTCTGTACAATCTTAAGGCAGGATTGGAGTCTGCCCATGGAGTTTTGGAATTGCAAAGCAAGTTGAAATGACTTTTTCCTGTGAATTAATAAAGCACTCTTGTTCTCTGCACTCCCTGCCTCCATTAAATGGCAAGGGGTAATTGTGCTAAATTTTGTTGTGTATTGTGTCCAAATAAGATTGTACAATTTACAGCACACAAGGCTGAGAACAATGGTCAATGGCCTAAAATACAATAAAGCAAACTCAACTTTTCATATGTATATGCAGACTATAAAGATTAAATTACCTAGATCCATATTCAAAATAAACTGCTTTTGATAATTACAAAGCAATCACACAAATTCGTCATGTGTCTAAATCGCCAAAAACTTTTAAGTGCCCAATACACAGGAAACAGTCTCTGAGGCCCCAAAGAAATAAAGATACATAATCTTTTGTAGGGATTAACATTTTGTCTGTGCAAAACGCACTCTGTTTTCCTCATTTTTAAGAGTTTTGTGATGGATTCATTTGCTTGCTTACTAGTTTGAATTATTCTCTCTTATGGGCTATTTAATTAACCAAGTGATAGCAAAGACTTAGTAAGTTCTTGAAAATTCTTGTAAGATAAGGTGGAAGAAGAAAGGAAGAAAGCAGAAAGGAAAGAAAAGTTATGCTATAATACATATAAAATTATAGATATATGTTTGGCAAGTGTCTTTATGCTGAATTTGCAATTGTAGTTATAGGAGACACAATACCAACAAACAGTAATGTTGAGGGTCTATGTAAGCTTCCTGTGTATGTAATTTTTATAAGGACCATGTGATAAAATCTTACCAAAGAAAACTAGCTAATGTAAGTTTTACTTACTTATCGAGCCAGAATTAATCCATTATGGTCAGAAGGACATGGTCAATCAGGCCAGGTCAGTGGCAGTGGATTCCCAGAAAGACTGAGGCTGAGACAAGTTTATTGTAAGTAATCAGATTTTTTTAATATACTTATCAGAAACAGAATACAGTGACAGTTGCCAGGATGCAATGCCATTTGCAAACTACACAGGTTACACAAGACTAATGTCGAAGACTTATTGCCCAGCCAAGCTTCACTGTGCTTCACTGACTTCGAGGGAATGCTGAGAAACCAAGGTGGCCCAGATGCTTCACTGCCTCATGAAGTGCCTCAGTTTCTCAGGAACTGAAAGGCACACAATATCCCAGGAGCCATTGACTCTAACCTGAAAAACCTATAACACATGTCTCTCAAGGTAGCTATATTAGGCCAACTCCATGAATTCCTGGAAGCTAATATATAATGTTTTTAATGACCCAAATGAGTCTGACTATTTTACTTAGAGTTGCAGGGGTGAGGGTTTATTTACAGGAGCATCTCCAATTTATTGTTGACTAATCCACTAAAAAAAGTATCTCTCCCATTCCCACCAAGCTTAACTGCCTATAAATCCTGAAAGAAGGGTATGGTTTTCTGACCTCACTCATCCATTGTGGGATGTGGAGAAGTTCAATCTTTTGCAGGTCTGGACATGTCATCCCAGCTGCTGTGAGCTCAAGTGTACAGCCACCCAAGTCCTGCTGGAGGACACTGTGGTTTACAACATTCCACTCATCCTTTTTTATGCTTCTGTGGCACTTCATGAGCTTGAGTATTAATTAACATCCAATAAACATGCTACTCAGATACACAGAGAAAAATATTAACAGTAGAAAGTGAGACATCAACATTTGCTTCTTTTAATGGGTAATACGAACATCTGCTTCCTATAAGATTTGAGTCTATGCATCATTAAACAATGTGTGCATTTCATTTCTTGAAGATGCTACCAGAAAATATATTTATGCACACAGTTCTATCAATCCAAAGTAATTCATCACAAGCAGTTAAGAACAGAAAATTCACTGAAAAGATAGATTTGGGAAGAATTCTGGCTAAGCCACTCACAGGAGTACCCTGCTGCTAGAATCATTTTGTTTTAGGCTTTAACATTAATGTTTATTGACTAATAATGCTTTTAAGTCCTTATGTAGGAGCAGCACACCTGAGGTTAGACTCCTACTCTTCTACCTGAAAGGAAAAAGTGTCCATATAAAAATCATTATAGTGCATTTCTCCTGCTCTTCTTGTCAAAGCCATCCATATATCAAAGCAAGATGATAATTAATGATAGCTTACTAATGGTCCAAGAATGAATTGTCCAAGAATGAAACCATGGGTGAGCTGTTCCTATAATCATGCAATGGATAAGTTTCAATTTATAAACATAAACCTCAAAATAATTCTATAGTTATGCAATCCTGATTAAAATTTAACAGATTGCCTATGTATATCTTTGCTGTCAAATACATGTAAAATTGAGAAATTTAAGCTTTATTTATAGGTAAAAGTTGTTCTTTCACAATTTCATACATATACACTGTTCACTTTCGATCCTCTGCTCTTGCCCCTCCCTCTTCCCCTCTGCTCCTACCAGCCTTGCCTCTTCCCTCTGAATCTTTTACACATTTACTATTTTTAGTTTGGTTTATTGTCCCATAGGTTTTAATCAGAACCATCTGTGTGATTATAAATTTGGACATAATCACTAGATCTTGGTAAGCTCACTAGTGTGTGTTTACAAATTTATACCATATTCCCTGCCATTCAGAATTGGTCTGCGGACAGCAGGTCAGTGATAGGGCCTAAGTCAACGGGGGGGGGGGGGGAGCTGTAAGTACCTTCTTCCTTCATAGGTGACTGTGAGTAGGTCCCAGCTCCTTTGGACCCAGTGCCGGTCATGCACCATTCCTGTCAGTTTATGTTCCCCACGTCAGTGTTCTCTTTTGAACATGGTATATCACAGTCAGTCTTTCTCCCAATCATTTTTTGGTGCCTACATTTTTTTTAATGCCTCCAGTTCTACAATGTTCTCTGAGCTTTAAGAGAGTGATGCAAATGTCTTGCCTAGGGCTGAGACCTCAACCATCCTTCATTCTTAACATCTGTGCAGCCGAGTTTGCTAGGGAACAATCCTCTTGTACACTGTAAAGATTTATCATTCAAATTAGGTTAATAAAATGCTGAATGGTCAGTAGCCAGGCAGGAAGTATAGGTGGGGCAACCAAACTAAGAATGCTGGGAGGAGGAAGGGCAGAGTCAGGAGTTACCAGCCAGACAAAGAGGAAGCAAGATGAGAAGATTGTACTGAGAAAAGGTACCAAGCCACATGGCTAGACTAAGATAAGAATTATGGATTAATTTAGGTGGGGCAGCTAGTCAGTAATAAGCCTGAACTGCTGGCCAGGCATTTATAAGTAGTACAGACTTCCGAGTGATTATTTGGAAGCTGTTGTGGGACAAGGTTGAACATAAAAAAGTCTCCATTTATGCAACTTTCTTTTGCATTTATGCCAAATTTCTGAAAGATAAGAGTTCTATTAGGATGAGATTAGGCTTTGTCAGTGGATATAGACACCAATATTGATGAGGTAGCTTGATCCTATGCAAATTCAGATAAGCAGCCATTTTACATTCCCCTCGGAGCCTGAGATTTTTTTTTTTTTTTTGGTCATAGATTTTTGGATTATGTTTACAATATTAGACATGGATTCCTTCTTTCAGAGTAATCTTCAAATACACTTATGGAGTGTTTGGTTACTATTACACCAATAATCATGCCACTATTATATCAGCTTGCATGAACGGCGGCATTTTAGTCCATGAAGTTCACATTTGTGTTAAACTGTAGATACCTTTACTACCAGAAGACTGTATTTCATCCTTTGGCATTGTAAGAGCCGTCTAGCAGTGAGGAATCTCTTACCTAGTATCAGCCTAATTTCTCTATATATTGCATCTAAGAATCGTGGTGCCTACAATGTTTAGTGTGTTATTAATTAGTTCTGGTAAATAACCATGAGAAATTACAAGATCCCATATGAATGCTGGCTCTAGTCCTAGTAATAACATTTAAGGAACTCTGCATTTAGGAAATACTTTAGGTATAATTTTAGAGCTGCGAATGTACACTTGAGTCTTCAACCTAAAAGGAAAACTAAGAAATTATAAAATATTACTACTACCCATTTCTAACTTTACCTCGAAATGTCTTTCAGGATGTGATCTCTACTAATAACCTTTGAATGAAGAAGCCCTGATGTCTAGATTTCTAATTACTGCTTGCTCTACATAACCTTGTCTGTACTATACTTACCTGCTGAGACTCCACTGTTGCTTCTTTTGGTGACTTTTATTTTAGTCTCACAGTTCCTATGTCTTTGGTGGCTGTGACTTGAATACTTGTTTGTACCTTCACGTTTGTACAAGGTTAAAGGGATATTTTCGTTTTCATCTATAAGACATTGTCAGTTACACAGCTTGGGTTATGGGTTTTTAATGTGTAAGAATCAAAATTACTATGGGAAGCAACATGATGATACAACTCTCACCTCAAAGAGAATAAGAGTTCATTTGCAAGCCGAATTTTTGCAACAGTGGTCTGGGAAACATGGAGCTAGCTTACCCAAGGGTTCCATGTTCCCACATGGAAACAGTTTTACCAGAACAGAACAATGAAAGTCATAAATCTAGGCAATCTTAAAATATATTGGTAGAAATGTAAAGTAGAAATGTAAGATCTCCTCCAAGATGGAGGAGATCTGTCCTATAGGCCTTGGTACTAGCTGGTGTGGGTTCTTAATATTTGAGTTGGTGGAAATTAATAGTCTGTTAGTAAGTTTTATTGTTTAGGCACAGGATTTAGTTCCAACACAGAAGTGGTCAAGAGATGGCTATTTGAGCAGTTGAAACTAGTCTGAGATAAGGTAATTGGGCTCTGGACCTCCAATATTCTAATCTCTCCACATCACTAATTTCATCAGACAATTAGTCCTTTCAGACAGCCATCTTTCCAGGAATTTTCACATATAAGTTCTTGCCTAAATCAAATAGTTTACCTTGTGTGAAAATATGTGGAATTATTGTGAGTAGAGAATTAAACATTATGGCCTTCAGTGTTTTTAATTGGGATCATTGAGCAGATGTGAACAATAATGACCATTAGAGGCTCAAATCTCATTATAAATACAGATATTGTGTTTGTGTTCTATGTCATTCCTGAGAGCTACCCCTTCCAGAAAGGATAGCAGTATGGAATTTACAATCAGGAAAGAGCCAAAAAGCATGCAATTCCCCATATGTCTGTTCCATATGATAAAACTGAAATCACAATTACAAAGGGAAATTTCTTAGTGCCATTCAGTTAGCAGCAAAAGAGTTAAAGAAGCATCTAGCATCCCTTTTTCAGGGTTTACTGTTTTGGCTTTTATGTTTTTTTTTTTTTATGATATGTAAGTTGAAGTTTGAAGGTGAATGCAGGCATTGAAATGAATTCAGGAATCACGTTTCAGGAAGGTCTTACAGTAGAATATTATGCTGGTAAATTCATCAAGGACAAGTTCTAAATCCAGAAGTTGACTTCAAAAACTTATGTTTACCAACAATCTACCCACAGAGGTCACATTCACTGATTATGAAAAAGAGTACTATGACACTTATTTTGTGATGATTTATTTTATGTGTTAGTGCTTTACTTTCTTGCATGTGTATATGTATACAATCTTCATGCAATACCCAAGGATATCAACAGAAGGCATTGGAACCCCTGGAACTGGAGTTTCAGGAGATTGTGAGCTGTCTTGCAGGTGCTGTGAATAGAACCTGGGTCTTCTGCCAGAGCAGCAAGCACTCTTAAACATGAGTCAGCTCTGCAGCTCACATGACAGTCTTTTCATTTATCAAGAGAATATGTTTCACTGGTAATAATCAGGCATTATTTACTTAGGATTTCAAAATGTTTCTGGGTAGAAATTTATCAAATTAGTTAAAAATGATACATTTAGTGACAGCTTGGTAAAAATGGATACTTATCACTGGATGTCCATGACTGTTGCTTTTCATTTCATATACATCTAATGTCTTCCAGCAGAATGGAGTCTTTATCAAACATTTAACACTACAAGCAGATAGGATTTCTATGGTGATATTTTATTTGTACTGAAATGTGATTTTCTCTTTTACATTGGCTCTGTGTTTCTTATTTTAATAAGATGATTGGTTACATCTACAGATTTCTGTTCACTGTTGTTCACTTATAATTTATTGACATATATTGTAAGTGTGTAAAGATAGTTGTGCATGCTTGGAACATTGCTATAGGTTACCATCTTTTATGAACTAAAAGGAATACTAATTACCAGTAAGTTGCCATCATGTTCATGATCCCGCTTGGTAAGATAATGTGATTATTCATTATTACAAGCAAAGGCATTCTGTTTATGCAAATGCTAAGTCTTACCCTGTGTCAGTCTAGGAGTGGCATGCATTACATAAGTAAACATGAGCTCTTCTAAAAGAAATATAGTTTCATGTATACATTATTTAACAAATTTTAGTGAAATACAGTCATAGTAGTGAACACATAGGAAAGACATATTAAAACCCTGTTCAGATTTATAGGCAGTTATTGTTTCAATTTTTTTTGCCTTACCCACGGTGATTATATATAAATGCTAACTGAGACTCCTTTTCTTTTTTTCCTAAGTGACTGCACAGGTTAAGGAGTCAAGAACTATGTTTTATTTGGTTTATTAATTAATCACTTAGTTGACTTTCACACATCTCTAATAAGACTTGGCGGGCCGGGCGTGGTGGCGCACGCCTTTAATCCCAGCACTCGGGAGGCAGAGGCAGGCGGATCTTTGTGAGTTCGAGGCCAGCCTGGGCTACCAAGTGAGCTCCAGGAAAGGCGCAAAGCTACACAGAGAAACCCTGTCTCGAAAAAAACAAAAAAAAAACAAAAAAACAAACAAACAAAAAAAAAAAAAGACTTGGCATTTTTTGCCTAAGCACAGAAAGGCACTAATTTACCAAATTTCCCCTAGATCTAGTGTTGACTACTGACACTGGGTGACAGCTACACTCTGTCTGGAAGTCAGATCCTGTTCAAGATTGTGGGTAGAATCAAACACTACACATGTAAAACAATCTCTAAATAATGCACTTTGTACTGAATCCTGGGCAATTATTTCATAAATATCCCACACATCTCATATGATGGTAGATTTCTAGCAGATCTCCTGGCAGTTCCAAATAGCACAGAAACTTTAACAGATCTGTGTGTCTTTCTCAAACACTTTCTGTGAATTTATGATGCATTGCCAATTAAAGGAGAGTAATTCTACGCTGATGTTCCATGGCTTACCCTTTAGACTCTTGTAATGAAATTCATTTTTTTTTTTACCTATAACACCAATCTTGTTACAGTACATATTTCACTATAAAAACCTGATATGTAAAATTCTTTAGTGTGACCTCACATTCCATAACCTGTGAAGTACTATAGACACTTTAGTCTTGAATATGGATATCATAAGCTTGTCTTTACTTATTAACTAATACTTACTATTCAACTGAAGAACAACTTACCATTATTTACAGCTTATCTATAATCAATGAGCTTTCAGATAAGTCAAGAATCATTTTCACATACCTAGTTAGCTAAATGCCAGATGGTGTGTGTATGTATGTATGTATGTATGTATGTATGTATGTATGTATGAATATATCCATCAATATACCATCTATTTATTTATATATATATATGTATCTAAGTATGTATGTACATCTGTATCTATTATCTATCTACATATTTATGTACCTATTTATATGCATCTATGTATCTAAATATTATGTATGTATGCACTCATGTACATATGTATTGTAAATATATATGTATACACATATATACACACATATATATCTTCCTACATATCTATTTACTTACCCATCTATATATGTACCCACCTGTTTAATTAAGATATATGAGAATCTGAAATGAAATTACAAGAGGGTACAGTGCTGGAGTCTAAGAAAAAGTAGTATAATATGGTTTATAAATAACATTCTTCAATCACATGCCTTGGTTAAAAGTGCTTTACACAGTATTTGTAGAATGATCAGAGTTAGTGTTTCATATACAAATGAAAACCTGGGAGACAAAGATATATAGAACTCAATATTCTATCATATTCCCCTGGATGGTTTGTTAAATAGCTGCTTAAAAACTTTATTGAAGTAACTAATTAAAAGTTAGTTATACACTTGATCCATTAGCTCAATTTCAAATGATCTTTCATAAAGCCATAATTGCTAATATAGAAAATACACTTAATACACTTAAATAAATGTAATCTAATGTATAAATATAGACTGCTACAGTGTTGTACACCATAAAGAGGATACTGTTTGTTCATTAAAATAGATGAAGTAATAACACTGAAATGTGAATACAATAATATATAGTTAATGTCATTTAAAATTATATGTAAAGTATTACCTCTATTAACAAATGGACAAATAACATTAGAAATTACATTACTACTACTGATGGTTACATTATATAGCAACATGCAAATCTTTATTTCTTCTTTTTATTTCTTCTTTTATTTTATTTTTCATCCAAAACCCTGGCTCTTCATATATAATATGCCTTCTAGTTTAGTGTTTTTGTGTTAATCCTGAGTGTGTAAATGAGTAGGCCTCTGATTCTTGTGCCTTCTCTTGGACTCTTTTCTTACTATTAATTTGTCTTATTTCATGTTTTTAACCACTGTTCATTTTTTTTTAAATTTACTTTTAGCACATGCACAAAATTTGTAGTTGGAAAGATATTTTACATAAATGAAGAATTGTGGGGTCTCCTTTTTCCTCATGGCCTGTTGGCCACCAGTCTGAGAAAATGAAGGGAACAGAGGTAGAGTGCAGGACTTTGTACAGCCTGTGAGTATGACAGAATCAGCCTTCAGGGATGTGATTCAGTGAGACAGTTCAACTTTATTTCAGAGGAAGGAGAATGTACAGGATGACGGCAGTGGCCGGGGCATCATCTAATTTTCATTTGGCAGCAGGATCCAGCCATACAGCAGAGCATAATATCTAATTTTCATAGGGACAGTGGGTTGGGGAGGTATTTGCATCAAACTGTGTCAAAGATCACACTTAGGTCAGGCATCCAGGATCAGTGCTAGCTTTCAAATAAGGTCAGGCAGAGATCAGGAATACTTTCTGGGGGAAAGAATGACTCCATTTTGTGCCTAGCTCAGAGAACGATCCAGACATGGTAGACCACAATCTTAAATATGAGAGTCCTCTAACAAGGAATTAAGCAGAACTTCAAGAATGTAATCATTCCACAGGAGACTTTAAAATATGGAATTATTTATTAGCATCTTAAGATTTTTCTTTCTGAAAATTTATGGGAACAGTTTTGTGAACAAACATTCAATGCAGACCATATGATCTAGTAGTAAACTTTATAATTTCATCATGCTTGAAAATATTAACCTTCGCCGGGCGGTGGTGGCGCACGCCTTTAATCCCAGCACTCAGGAGGCAGAGCCAGGTGGATCTCTGTGAGTTCGAGGCCAGCCTGGACTACCAAGTGAGTCCAGGAGAGGCACAAAGCTACACAGAGAAACCCTGTCTCGAACCCCTCCCCCCAAAAAAAAATTAACCTTCAATTTCATTTTAAGTTATTCAATACTTTTTGTAGTGGGAAACAGCATGTTGTGTTGCATCTGGATGATATCTCCCAGCAAGTTAAATTCATGCCACCCTGACTGAATCTATTAGAATTTCAAACACAGACAGAAATGGTATCTTATCCAAATAGATGAATCAAAGGAATACTTAATTTTTTTTTCACATCAAGGCAACCTTTTGCTCAAACTTTCTAAATTTTTGAAGCAATTCAAATTTTATTGAGCATTTTCTTGTTAAAAATTGAAGAAGTCATGTAATTTTGATATTTCTCTGTAGAAGATCTGCAGCATTAGCTTCAAATGTTAGGAAACTATATTTGAAAAATCCAAAGGAACATCATAAATGCATTGACTCATCATAACAAATTCTGAGTGTCTTATTTCATCAAGTCGTCCTCTTTGATTGTGTGGCTCAGGCAACATCTCATTTCATGAGGAAAACAGACAATAAAAATTGCTACTGTATTATCCTCTCCAAAGCAAATTCCACAAGACTGAAATCAGATATTGGGACTTGGCAAAAATGCTTTTATTTACTAATGAATATAAAGTAGAAACATCTCCATTCATATTCTACAATTTTTAAAATCTATCTATTTATTTGGACATGGCTCCTGTGTGTGTTTAACATTATGTTTAACTCAAAGACATATTGTAACAATCACATTAACCACGTATTGAATGTACTGTATGTTTCCCTATTATCAAGTTGAAATTAATCAATGGATAGAAGTTAGTTTAAAAAATGTAGAAGGAAACATAAGACACATAGCTGCATAAACCATAAGTGAATGGATAATTTCACAAAGCAAGTATATTTAAACAATCAATGATGTTATCTAATCAGATATCAGCAGCTCCTGTGAAGAAACTTGTCAACATCTTCAGGTTGTTGTCCCCTCTGAAAAGAAAATGTTGCTGTGTTTTCTGTTAACTCAGCTCTTTTTTCTGGTTGTATGACTGTATTGTTTCATTCTTAACTATGTTTTGGAGATTTACTCATATTTCTTAAGAAAGTAATTCAATCTGTAAGACTCACAGTTTGTCACTATATTTATATATGTATTTATAACAGATTTATTATTTCTCATAATGATTAACAAGGATATGCTTCTAGATTTTTTTTTAACCAGAACAAATAGTGTGGACATAAATATTTGAATATTTCCAACTTGGAATTTGTCCCCAGAGTATCTAGAGTTGCTTTGGAACTCACACCTCCAACAATGGCATGCTCTGTTGTGGAATATTTGTACACTGTGTGAAAGTGTGTCTATTGGGGAAAATTATTAAGGCCACTCCATGTAGTTAAAAGGGACATTTATTTAGTGGTGTAACTTACAAATGAAGGGATAGGTAGGTTGCAGGTTCTGGGAAAGACGCAGCACAGTCCAGCGGTGTTCTCTGGAGAACTCTCCTAGGTCTACCTCTAGCGTCCAGGGTCCAGGAAACAAGAGAGCAGGGTACATCCCGATCTGGGGTCTTCAGGGCCCTCCCTTGGCCCCACTTTGTAGGCGTGATAGTTACCGAAGCCTCAATGGGGGATTGGAACTTCCAGACAAAAGCTGAAATGGCTAACCACTACATGTATCACTGGGATTGATTTAATAAAGAGCTGAATTGATTTAATAAAGAGCTAGGCAGGAAGAGGTGAGGCAGGACTTCCAGGGACAGAGAGAACTCTAGGGACAAGAAAGGTAGAGTTGCCAGCGAGACACAGAGAGGAAACAAGAGGTTGCAAATAGAAAAGAGGTGACGCCATGTGGCAGAATATAGTTTTATATAAATGGGTTACTCTAAGTTATAAGAACTCGTTGAGACAAGACTAAGCTAAAGGCCAATCCTTCATAATTGATAAGAAGTCTCTGTGTCGTTATTTGGGTGCTAGCTGGCAGTACAAAGAATGACTTGTTACAACACTGCAGCCCTTTCGACTGTTTCTATTTGTCAGCATCACATTTCTCATGATATTAATTAGACTATGGACATTTGTCTTCTTCAGCAAGAATGTATATATGTTATTTAAAATGCGTTCTTAATGCCATCTGCTGCAGGAGGGCTTCTCTGATGATGGCTGAGCAGGCAATTGATCTGAGTACAGCAGAATGTCATCAGGAGTCATTTTGTTGCTACATTCTTTCAGTAGAATAGTAGTATTTGGTTTTTCCCTAGGTCCCTGTCCTATACAGTCTCAGGTTCTTGGTCACCAAAGCAGCTTGGTAGGGATTCTATCTCCTGGAGTGTGTCTTAAGTCAAATCAAATATTGGTTGTTTTCTCCCACAAGTTTTTTTTCCTTGATTGCATTTTTATTCTCTGATATTAACTTTCTTTTTTTTTAAATTTTATACTTCAATACAATTCAGTTCTACATATCAGCCACTGATTCCTTTGTTCTCCCCCCTCCTGCTCCCTTCCCCTTCCCCCCACCCCACCCCCATTCCCACCTCCTCCAGGGCAAAGCCTCCCCCAAGGACTGAGATCAACCTGGTAGACTCAGTCCAGGCAGGTCCAGTCCCCTCCTCCCAGGCCGAGCCAAGAAACCCTGCCTAAGCCCCAGGTTTCAAACAGCCAACTCATGCAATGAGCACAGGACCCTGTCCCACTGCCTGGAGTTTTATGCCACCATCAAATTACCAAATCTTGCATACAAGACACCGTTGTAGATCAAGGAGTTTGTAGCTCAGGTGGTGTTTACATTTCTCCTTGGTAGCATACAGAGTATATTTTAATACAGTGAACATTAGTCAGTAGCTGTGAAGACACTAGATAGGCACCAGATCAACTTCTCTGTGTTCAGTGAGTTGTAAAAGTGTTGTCTTCAACAATAGGCCCTTGTCCTTTGTTTGTGGAGAGTTACAAATATCCTTGACTACAGCCTGGATTGTTTGGAAGTTCTCATAGGAACCCTTTGGTCAGCAACTCAACTAGATATAACCTATTTCTGGTACTGGACGCCTTATTTTGTTTATGAGAGATGTCCATCTGGGGCTCTATTTCCCGAGTATTTTGTTATTTCATTTAGACCACATTTACATATGTATATATTTTAAAAAGCGTCTCTTTATTTGGTTTCCATAGTACCTCTCAAACAGCCCATAGTTTTAGCTGCTTTTATCCATTATCTCTCTCTTGTCCTCCTCTTCCCTCCCTTCCCTAATTGATGCTTCCATTCCAGTCCTTTTGTCTATCCATAACTATCTATTCTGGTTTCCTTTCCTTAGGGGATCTATCTGTACCACCTAGTCCCTTACAGAAACCCACAGGCAGACAAAAACCAAGGAAACAACAAAAAGTCATAGTCTGGAATGATTAAAATACCAGTGATAAAATCTTAAATGCTTTGATCTTTAAAAGTTATAATTTCAGTTAATATTATTGTTATATGAATTATATAACTTGTATTATATAAGTGTTCTATGAAAAGGGTAGAGAGTTGCAATCCCAATTATATAGAGAGTGTTACATAAGGCAACGATCTATATTGATCAAAACACTTAAGTATAAGAGAATTAGTTAGCTTTATTCACGTTAACTTTCATTGATTGTAAGAATCCTACTAAATGCTGGATGGTGATGGCACACGCCTTTAATCCCAGCATTCAGGAGGCAGAGCCAGGCGAATCTCAGTGTGTTCTAGGCCCGCCTGGTCTGCAGAGCAAGATCCAGGTCAGGCACCAAAATTATACAGAGAAACCCTGTCTTGAAAAAAACAAGCAAACAAAACAAAAACAAAACAAACAAACAAAAGAATCCTACTGAACATTTCATAAGAATGAAATGAAACAATAATAAACATATATCTATATGCAGATAATAAGCTTTAAAAACATGAAATGAAAGTTGGTAAGTATCTTCCTTTGGGTTTAATTTATTGGCTTGTAAATCTGCATCTATGTGAAGAACTCTTTTTTTTTAAATCTGTGAGGTACCCACTCAACTTTTCCTCTTTGTTCACGGCAATTGTTTGACATAAATCTGTCTATATTGATTAGACTCTAACACTTGAAATGCTTATTTGTACGAAGTATTTTATCCCACTCATCTATCAGTCACTTGGAGAAAACAGATTAAGATACCATGTCTTCACATGAGTGTTGGGATCTGAACTCAGGTGCTTAAGCTTATGACGAAAAGTACTCTCACTCTCTGAGCCATCTTCCCAGCCGCATACCACCACCTGACATTTTTATCACTATGATATATACATATGTTTTACATTTCCTCTCTCTGCTCAAACTCTGTTGTTCCCAGCTAGCTATCTTTCTTTTCCCTTTGGAAGACAAGGAATGCAACAAAATGATAAACAACAAGCACTCCTCACTATTTATCATGCTTCATTGATTTGGCTTCTGCATTTTTCTCCAGCCTTGTCTACTGTATTGTAGTCAATATATTTTCTACTGCCATGTACATAGTGATCATCTTTGACATCATATCTGTGTACTGTTAAATCTATCTATTAATATTTATTACTTTTTGTTTTGAATATCCTTTCATATAATGCATTTGAACATAAGTCCTTCAACTTACACTCGTACTTTTATTTTACCTATTTCTGTTTGTTCTGATAATATATATATATATATATATATATATATATATATATATTTCCAAACTTTCAGTGAAGTGCCAAAAATGCTCAGATCAATCAGTTTTTCAAGTCTGTTAAAGCAAATGTCTGCCATCCTGACATTCCAACATCACCAAATGAAACAGGTATGTGTTTCTACAGTTAAGTACATGTCCCTGCAGGATCAAAATGCAGGCATCAAAATCAGAAAACATATATTCATTCATAACTATGATAGGATTGGAAGTTGCTCAAACAATGTGTTTTTATAAAAAAAAATGTCCCTTTGCTGGGTTTATGGTTTTTATTTGGTTTTCATTTCTCCTTGGATATTTAATTTGAATGACCATGTATTTCCTTCCTTGCTCAGAGAATCTTGTTTCATGTTAAAAGCTTACCTCGGTCAGAACATGTGCACATTTAATGTATGTCACTCTGTTGACAGCTACACCCTAGATGTGCATTGATGCCCTTCTCATTCGAATTGCTCAGCTAGAGCACCATGATGGATTCTCATCATACTCACATTTCTTCAAACTACTTGGTTAATGTAACACTCCTTGTTTGATCCAGAATAAAGATACTATATTACTTTTTTTATTTTTTTACTATTTCTAGGCTACTGTCATTATTCTAAAATAGTTCTCAGATTGCAATTTTCCCATTCCACTATTCTTTTTACATTATTACCTGACAAGTAAAATGAATTCTTTCCCCAATAACAGATTCATTTTTTTTCAGTGTGAATGCGTGATTCCTGTTTTACCCAATGAATTATAATCTAATACTGTAATTACTTATGGTAAGCTTTGAGGCTTCATACGTTTGCTGAATGGACACTTTCAAGTTGTTTTTTAAGACCTCCCCACTTTTTAGCATTATTATACCATAAAGTGCTTCAAGTTCTTTGTCTACCATGTTGATCTAATTGTGACTTCATTTCTCCAAATTGACAGAGATGCATACATATTTACACATGCATATTTCTCAGGTGTGCATGTTTTCCCCTAATATAGACACATGGGAAAACCATTAATTCACACCATTTTTCTCCAAGTGTAGCAGCACATAGGGCTCTTTAGCCATCTCTCTTTTCCATCCTTATAATTCTGCTCTCTGAGAATTTTGGATGATGTTTCTCTGTCTACTTAGCCCATTTACCAGTTCTCTTGTATTTAGCCTCCATATCATTGTCAGGCACAGAAACTCTTATCTATAACAGTTATTTCTCAGTATTTTTTGGTTCCCATACCTCATCTGGGATACAGGTATGTGTATATTATATACATGTCCTTTTCACAGTCTCTTTTTTTTCTTCATACTGTTGTCTGTCTGCTTTGTGTTGCGGTCCCTTATTCCTGGGGAGCTACACTCTCCACTCACCTGTGCTCTGACTCAGCTCTCTGGTTTGCCCCTGTCTCACTCATCCTCCTTGTCAGGTACCCACAGTCTGCTCTGAGCTAGGGATATAGTAATAGAAAGCTCAATGCAGTTCTTGCTTACTCTTACTTGTAGAATGCATGAGAATATTTAGAAATATTAAATATTTAAGGAATCTTTAACCTACCACCACTTTCATTTTTGGTAGGTCCTTAAGTTGACTTCTTTGCTGTAAAACTGCTTAGGATTTCAATCCTTTCTATAAGATTTCAAAATCTACTGCCTGTATCATAATTTTGGAATGCAGCATGAGCAGCAGCCCATGAGTTCTGATCCATTTCAAATCTTCTTAGAGTGTTTTTCCTTTTCAAGTCCTATGTATTAGGAGCCTCTAATTCCACCTTTTCATCACTCTATAAAAGCATCTCTGTGGGCTCATCTGCATAACTGCTTCACCTAGATCATCCACTAGTTAATCCAATGACTGCCTTCAGGAAATTTTTGGATCCCTGAGTGCATGCTTCCCCTTGGGAAACTTGACCTCCCATCCCTTGATTCCTTCATCAGCTTTCCAATAATTTCCAAAAGAATTTTTATTCCACTTTTCGTTGTTCTTTATCAATGTGTTGGTCTACCACAAATAATTTCATTTAAACCATGATACAAAGCCCATTTAACCCGTGGGCTCTTGTAACATAACCGTTTCCATTAATTATAAAACCAAAATGACAAAAATCCTAACCACAAACCACAGACATTGAAAAGATAGTAAGACTTAGGCTCAAGAAGATAAAAGGGAATGAAAAGGATACTTGATTTTCAACCTCTAGGCTGTAGGGTATATATATATATATATATATATATATATATATGTATGTGTATATATATGATATGTTTTTAAATTATGTTTATTAATGGATGTCTATGTGTAGGTATGAACATACAATTTGATTTGTCTGTGAACACAAAAGAGCTCTTTGGGTCCATCAAAGGTGGAGTTACAGGGGATTGCAAGTAACTGGATATGAGTGAGGGAACTGAAACCAGATTGTCTCCAGGAATGGGTGCTTTTAACCACTGAGCTAAATTCACCAGACATTTGAAAACATTTTTAACATTGTATTTTTTGTTTTATGAATGTAATTACTTCAGTGCATTGTAATTCCAAACCAAGAATTAATACACACTGAAACAATCAATCCTTTTTCTATATTAAAAAGTGATTAAGAAAAAACAAAAACAAATAGTTGACACATTCCTTACCCATTTTAGGTAAGGACATTAGAGGACAGTTAACATCATTACACTAGATGCCACAAAATACCCCACCGATGACTAAAAATGTCTCCCAAAGATGGTGGAAATCTGCACAATAAAATAAATCTCCCTTGATAACCAAAGGCCTACATTGAAAGCACAGGGTCTCCAGGGCAGACAACTTACATGATTTTATTTCTGTCCACGTGTTGAATTAAACTGCGACCCTCAGTGTAAGTTGTTTTCTTTCTTCCACTGTGACACAAAACTTCAATTCAATAGGATCTAGGCATGGGCTCCTCCCATTCAGAAATAAGTCAGAATATATGAGGAATAGAAAAAAGCGTATGATTCATGTCATCCTCTGGATACAGATCTATAAAACAATAAATCAGCTGCTGAATTCAGTAGAGTTGAGTCTTATCTCTAACAATCCCCACAGTATGTCTAGAGTGAGAAGAGCTTAATTCCTACGTATCTAAACTTAGCAAAAAGGGATATCAATATTCCTATGGCCTTCTGTTCCTCTACTGTCCCAACATCACTCTTTCTCCTCCCTCTATTTAATAGTTTTGCCTTCTAATTTCAGCAGTGTTAGAAATGATCCCTTACACTGCGATTATAAAAATATGATATGAATTATTTTTCCCCAAAATGAGAATGGTAGAGACCTTTAACACAGCTAAATATTTCGACTTGGAATTCAGTCAATTGCAAATAATTCCATTTAGTTTTTTGAGTATACTAATTTTTATCTCAGCTCTTTATTTCCAATGTTTATCACAATGCTTAGCATTTAATAAAATTAGTGCTAGCTTGTATCTAAATATCTAAAGTAAATAAACATTTAAGGAATATTTACTGTATTTACTTAAACATGTATATTTAAATTCAGATAAATACACATACAAACAATCTTAATATACTGTGATGTGCTATGGGAGGCTCCTTCTGTATGCTGTGAATGTGTATTGCTCTCATTGGTTGATAACAAAAGCCGACTTGGTCTATAGCCAGGCAGAATAAGGCTGGGTGGGAAAGCCAAATAGAGTTACAGGGAGATGAAGAAGAGCAAAGTCGGGGTAGACCAGCCTCCAAGGAACCAAGACATGTAGAAAAAGAGGTAACAAGCCATGAATCATGTGGCAAAGTATAGATAAGAAATGTGAGTTAATTTAAATGTAAGAGCTAGCTAGTAATAAGCCTGACCATTGGCCACGTATTTATAATTAATAAAAGCCTCTGAGTAATAATTTGGGAAGCAAATGCTGGATATAATTGAGTGGATGGGACAGAAAGTGCTGCCTCTAGTTAGAGTGATGTGTATATAATATGTCAATTCAGTGAGGAACTCACCCCATGTATTGCTCATTGCACTGTAGAGGCATTCAGTGAACTGTATTTTGAGTTTCCATTACATAATATATATCTATATTTTCTACTATATAATATATGTCATATATATTTCATTGATATCTAGTCATAACATTTAAAAATATATTAGAACAAAGAAACAGAAAACTACCCAGAGAAATGTAAACATTCAGTAGTGAAATAGCAATGGTGAAAATCAATATAATTCACATTACGTGAAAAGAAAAAGAAAAAAAAGCTTCTAAAATATCAAGAAAGGAGAATAATGGATTTGCGCATGTATCTTAAAAGAGTAAATTGTGTGTGTGTGTGTATGTATGTATAGATATATATTACGTGCTGCAGGAAAACAAGATATATGGTATGTAATGCTATATCAATTCTCAGTCTGGCAGAACCTTTGATTATCAAAAGGAAACAAAGCTCTTTAGTCTATAACCTAAGAGTTTCCTAAAAAATGTATCAATTATGGGTCATTACTCTACTGAGCCCAGAACCAACTCATTAAATCCTCCAGCAGAGTCTTCACACTTAGGTATATGCTAAAGTGATTTAGTTGGTTGTATAATAAATATCTAGTGGCAGGGGCTTAAGATCACCAGTGTTGGTAGAATTGCCTGCAGGATGTCACTTCCTGCCTTGTTTGCACTGCTGATATTCTGTAATGAAAACTGCAGTGTTAATTTCAGTCTCCCTTGAATTGAAGGTAGCTTTAGGGCTTTACTAAACCTAGAAGTTTTTTCCTGATGAACTGGATGATTTTGGTATCATTAACTTCGACTGTGATTAACAAAAATCTCTTATTGGACTTAGATCAATTCCCCTGTTAACCAATTCACAGATGATGATTGAACCTTTTTTCAGGTAAGCACAGGTTTCCAAATCAGTAGGGAGAAAATTCTTAACAAAAGCATGGTGCTGAGCATCTCAAACAAATATTATTATCTTTTACGGTGAATTATGTATGTGTGTATATGTATATGTGCATGCAAATTATAGGATATCTATCTTTATCCTCAAATAATGTTGAGTGAGAATCAACAGTAATTTGAACTACATATTTTGTTAGTACAAGTCAACATCAAGAAGAGTTTGTCTTTATTCTTTCAGAAATGGAAGAGAGGTGTGAATGGAGTCTCTGTATCTCTATTGGCAAAAGGAGTTTCTGAGACTCAGTCATCCCTCTAAGAGCTGGTGTTTGTTGATTTCTGTGTGGATTCTTAGATTATGGCCATCATATTTATTATGGGTCTTCAGAAAGCAGAACCATATTTGTTAGACATATCTAATTCAGTGTCTCATGCAATGCTGAAGAAAAACTGTCCATAAAACACTATGACATGGAATGAAAACCACAAGTACCTTAGTTAAGAAGACATAGGTATGTGTATGTAATCGATTTTTCAATATAGAATACTCTACTGGGAAAATTCTTTTTTTTTAATTGAGAAATTTTCTATTCATTTTACATACCAACCACAGATCCCCCTCACCTCCCTCCTCCCACCCCTCAGTCTCCTCCACCCCAAACTACCCCCATTCCCACCTCTTTCAAGGTGAGGCCTCCTATGGTAAGTCAGCAGAGCCTGGTACATGCAGTCAAGGCAGACCAAGCCCCTCTTCCTGCATTAAGGCTGTGTAAGGTGTCCCACCATAGGTACTAGGCTCCAAAAAGCCCCAGGGATAGATTCTTTTCCCACTGCCAGGGGGCCTCTTAAGCAGATCAAGCTACACAACTGTCTCACCTATGCAGAGGGCCTAGTCCAGTCCCATGGAGGCTCCACAGCTATTGGTCCACAGTTCATGAATTCCCACTAGTTTGGTTTGGTTGTATGTTTCCCCATGATGAGCATGATGTCCCTTGCTCATAAAATCCCTCTTCTCTCTTTTCGACTGGACTCCAGGGAAAATCCTTTAACAGGTACTGTATCTACTAGAAATATGATTTTTTTTTTTTACTAGCTTAGTCCTTCAGGTCGCCAAAACATTTGTGATATCTTACTCTTTAAAAGAACCTTCTTCATAATTAAATAACCATGAGATAAGATTTATTCACACTACTCACTTGGCAAGTGTCCAAGATTTAATAATACAACATGTTTAAACACTTCTGGAGCCAAGCTGCAGTAAATAATCACAGAAAAAAATGACATTATTCCCACTGATGGACTCTTAATCTATTATTTATCATGGCTTTAAATAATTCCTGTAAGTACACTCAAATAGAAAAACAGCATTCCACATCATGCCCACGATCTAGTGCAGACCCACAGGAAACTAAAGAACTTCCATGTCACACATGCCCTATTTCTAGACCATACACTTAACAGTCTCATGTCTTTTTTTATTTTTTTTTTATTTTTTTTTTTATTTTTCGAGACAGGGTTTCTCTGTGTAGTTTTGCGCCTTTCCTGGGACTCACTTGGTAGCCCAGGCTGGCCTCGAACTCACAGAGATCCGCCTGCCTCTGCCTCCCGAGTGCTGGGATTAAAGGCGTGCGCCACCACCGCCCAGACAGTCTCATGTCTTGAAGCATGCCAACCTATTGGTAATTTTTCATCCTCTGAGCTGTGTGGTCTTCAAGGGATTCGAGGCTATTAAAGAAGCTGTATTGACACTAGAGAGCTCAGATATTCTCTCCTAATTCTCACCAACCAGGTGGTGAGTCTCCTTCTTTTAAGTAGCAAATATATATATGTGTCACTATAAATATAATTTATAATTTATATATATATATGGAATATTTTCTTTAACTATATTATTTTATATATATTTGGATATATAAAAATTGTATGTATAGTTGGATAGATATATATTATACATACATATATATTTATCTGACTGTATACATTCTCCAATTACATAGATATATATGAATCATAGATGTCTATAATTTATATATTTATATGTAAATTTTAAATAGCCTACATCTATAAGTTATACAACCTAGTTGGAGAAAATACTATAATTTGGAGTACTATAAGTTGTACTATAAGTTGTATAACTATACAACTATAAGTTGTATAACATGAAAAAGCCTGGATATTATTAAATGGCTGTCAATATTAAAATTTTACCAATATTTCCAGAAAAGTTGTAGAATAGGTAAAATTTAGATAAAGAAGAAATATATAAAACCTAATGGCATTTTTCTTTCAAACAACTCTTCCTAATTTATAACTGAATTATAATCCCACTAATACATCATGGGTTTTAATACAAGTCTTTAAAAACAGTCATATTAACCCACAGTAGGTGTACACTGTGCTAAACTTTGTAATGAGACTTCTATTCTAGCATATTATAAATTTTGACCATACTCACCCTTCATTACTTTCTCCTCCTTGCCTATCCTCTCCTGCTCATCCTGTCCTTTGCCAAACTATTCACCCCTTCTATTTTCATGTTATTGGTGTTTTATGGAAAGTTTCTGTTCCATATGAAAGAGAAAATGTGGTATTAGTCTATATGAGTCAGGCTTATTTAATGTAATACATTCTCCAGTTTCCCTTCATTACCCTACAAATGCTATGCTGTTATTCTTCACCATATAATAAGACACCATTGAGTAGTGCATCACATTTTTTAATTCCATTCATCTGTTAATGGGTATGCAAGATTATTCCACAACTCGGTTGTCATATATAATGCCCCAGTAAACATGCATGCTCTAGCATGTTTGTCGTAAGCTGTCTGAGATTCCTTTAGATATACTTATAGTAGTGGTATAACCTGACCATGTGGCAGCTCCGTTGCTAATGCTTTCAGCTACCTCCTTACTGATTTTTTCAGTGGCTTCACCAGTTAACATTCCAAACATGAGTGATTAATATTTGCAGTGTATGCATGTGCTGATAAAGACCTTAATTAATAAATATTACAGATTATGAATTAAGTAATCTCAGTAAGTGCTCTGTATACTTCCATTAACATTCTAAAACATGGCCTTCCAGGTATGTACAGCATTTTGTCATTGTCATCTATCAAGTTCCTGGTCAAGAACCACATAACTGTGTTTAAAAAAATCACAGAAAAAAATCTCACAGTATTTTAAGTAAGTTATGCTTCTGCTTTCGGCCATAATCCTAGCTAGCCTCAGTTGCACCTGGCCCATTGCCATGAGTTAGACCTGTATGTATTAACCACCATATGTGCATATATGACCTTCACACACATGCAGAAAAGCACAAATACATCCATGCCCCTGCCTTGGTTAGGGAATGTTTGCCTATTTAGTGAAGACTAAGTTTCCAGTCACCTTTAAAAAATCATATCTAAGTCTGACACAAGTATTTAACAACTATGCACACATATGCACAGCTCTTTCTTACAAAGGCTCTGGATTTAGACTCAAAGTGTCCAATACCATTTTAAACAACCAGCTCTTATTTTCAAAAATGATTTTTTCTCTAACTTTAATATCTGAATGTAAAGTGAGATGATAAATGTACCAACATGGTAAGGAATTAAAAGAAATATGTTTGCAAAGCATCTACAGCAATGTCAAAGTAATTAGTACTGCAATCAAAATCTTTAATGTAATTATAATTATGTGACTAAATTATTAAAATGTACTCTTTGACCCTATGAGGAAAATGTCACTTATAATCTAAAATGTTCCTTTTAAGTATTCATTTTTACTTTGTTCTTTTATTTTTAAACATGTTGAGACATTCTACTCCTTCTGCACTGTGTTATCACTAGAATACAATAGTATTCAAAATAAATTTTCCTGTGTGGATCCTGCAAAGTAAGATGGAAAATGATGCAATGATTATATAAATATGCTTATAATCCCAGATGGATTTCAGGAAATAATATAGTAGAGGTATTAGTAGAGATTTTAGAAAGATTCTATCATATTTGATATGAACACTGGATAGGAAAGAGAATGTACCATATAGATGTAGCAGGAATCTTAAAAAGTTCTTATTAATAAAATCAAACTCCGGCCAGTTATTGGGGTGAACACTGGAAAATCAAAGAGCCAGAACAAGCCACAACTACCTCACCTCGCCAGATCCTCAGCTGGTCTTGTTTCCTCAGACTGGAGGCTTCTGAGGCCTCATCCAGAATTGGTCTCAGCTGAATTGCTGCTCAAAAGCCTGAAGCTTAACGAGCTAAAAGCTTAACCAGCTAAATGCTTCTAATTTCCGGTCCTCACGCCTTATATACCTTTCTGCTTTCTACCACCACTCCCTGGAATTAAAGGCTTGCTTTCTGGGATTAAAGGCATGATGAGTCACTATGCCTGTCTGTATCCCTGAACACATGGATTTCTGCCTCTGGAATGCTAGGATTAAAGGCGTGTGCTACCACTGCCTATCCTTTATGTTTAATATTGTGGCTGCTCTGTCTCTGACCCCAGATAAGTTTATTAGCATGCACAATATTTGGGCGAATACAATACCACATATAATATTTCAAATATACCTATAACATAATAATCAGTTATTTATTGTATAAAATTATCAAAGAAAGAATAGTGAATTAAAAATTAAAAATTCTAGTGGTCATCTGAGGAAGGAATCTGAGGGGAACTTTCACAAGACAATTAGCTGTTGAGTTAAATATGGAATAGTGAACAGATTTAGGTAAAGTAAGGTGAGCTGCAAAACTGAGTTCCTTGAGGAAGCTGAAAACATTAAAACTTTTCTGAGTCAGAAGGCAACATTAATGCATTTTATATTATTAAATTTTTTATTTATTTTATATATCAATCATCGTTTACCCTCCCTCCACTCCTCCTGCTCCCTCCTCCCACCTCCCCTCTACCCTCTAATCCACTCCTTAGCAAGAGTTAGATCTTCCATGGGGAGTCAACAAAGCATGACCATATCAAGTTAAGGCAGGACTAAACTCCCCGCCCCCCCCCTCTGCATCAAGGCTGAGCAAGGCATTCCATCATAGGGAATAGGTTTCAAAAAGCCAACTCATGTGCCAGGGACATATTCTGGTCCCATTGCTAGGGTCCCCACAAACAGACCAAGCTACACAAACTTGCACCCACATGCAGAGGGTCTAGGTCGGTCCCATTACAGGCTCTCCAGCTGTTGATCTACAGTCTATGAGTTCCCATTAGCTCCATTAGCTCCAGTCAGCTGTCTCTGTGGGTTTCATGTCATGGTCTTGATTGACCCCCCCCCCTCTCTTATATAATCCTTCTTCCCTTCATCAGCTGGACTTTTGGAGCTCAGCCCAGTGCTTGGCTATGCATCTGTGCATCTGCTTCCATCTATCAGTTACTGGATGAAGGTTCTATGATGACATTTAGGGTAGTCACCAATCTGATTACAGAAAAAGAAGATCTGTTCATTTACCCTCTGCACTGTTGCTAGGAGTCATATCGAAGGATGCCGTTATGGGGTTAGGGAGAAACATTAGTGCATTTAAAGAGCAGAAAGTTTGCAATGCTCTAAGTAAACATGCTAGTATAGTATCTATGGTTCCAAGAGCAAGAGAAAGTGTGTGCTACAGAGCTAAAGTACTAAACAGGTGTGGTGTAAGTGTTTTCTTCTATATTTTGATTGACAAAATCAGTTAAAGTTTTGGACATAGAAGAGTAGTATCATGTTGAGCAGTATCTACAGACACTTGTGTACAACCCCTTCCCCTGCACAGGATTTCTCTGCTAGGATGCTCCAAGGTACACTTACTGAATTGAGCCTGTACAGAAAGGAAAGAGAAGGCAGTAAATGGATGTAAACAGCCCCTTAGAAAGGGTCAGCATGCTGAAGTACTGTGAAGCTGAGTGGATAAGCAGATCTCCAGATGTGAAATGATAGGTGGAAGTGAGGATTATGTATAAAGTTTATGGTAGTCTACATGCTAATGACTTTATTTCAGCAGCACTTTACCAGGATAATCACCTTCATGGGAGCAACATGTGTTTGAAAGAATTTTGGTACATATCATTCAAAGTTTAGGAAGATAATTCTTGATATTAAAGTGGCATGATTCAGTAATAACAAACATGAAATACCAGTGACAGCATGGGGTTTTTGAAACACCCTGCTCTGGCTTTTAAATTTTGACTATGAGTTTGTACACTACAATGTAGGCAATTATTTTCTCAAGCTGAGGATAATCATTATAGGAGGCACAGAGATCTATGTGCTCACAGGTAAGCACTAGGAGAACCTGAAATGTTAACACACAACGTTGATTCTTCAAGGGAAGGAATACTATAACTTTTGCCCACCCAGAAGGCTGAGTGAGTGCCGATGTATATTCTAGTCTGATGATATTTACACTATTTGTGTGGCCAGAGACCACACTGAACCTTTTTCCATTATCCTTATAAGCTTTTTGTTTTTGTTGTTTTCTCAACCAATCTATAGAACCTATCTTTATGGATGATGTCACATGTACTTTACAAAGAGTTTCAATATAGTCACATATGATCTTTATTTAGCTTACTTAGCTCAAAGAGGTTTATGTGTGCCTTATTGTACACATGGGGTTGAGCTGATTATCACCAAAAAAGTGTCCAACAAATTGTGCTGTGCTTAAATATGCCTATAATAAAGAACTCTGGGCCAGATTCCTAACGTTTGAATCAACACTGTGGCTAGTTTGCTATGATGAACTGAAATGCCTTCTTGTTTTTAGTGGATCTCCATTCCGTTGGGCATGGAGGTCTCAGAGAACCATGAGAATCTCTGTAGATGTAACCAATCATATTATTAAAATAAGAAACACAGAGCCAAGGTGTGGGAGCCCGTTCCGGGGTTCCTCGTGGCTTTACCCAGCAGGTCCGAATAGAGGATGATCAGGACCACGGGCCTGAGTGCAGGTGTCTGAGATGGTCTGCACTTGGCTGTGCTGGGGGAGGAGGTCTTTTGCTCCACCCCTTGGCGTCTCTATAAAAACCCTGGACCAGAGACAGTCGGGGCCCGTTGGAATAGGTTCCAGGCCCTCTCGAGGCTATCCTTTATTTTCTATCTGTTTATCTCCGCAACATTCTCCGCTATAAATCCTTCTATCTAATATTTCCTGCTGCTCGCACTCAAGAAAACTCTGGGAAGCTGTGGGGGTGGTGGGTAAACGCCCCACAGAATGGCGCCGTGAACAGGGACTAAAGAAAAAAAAGGGACTAAAGAAAGGGGAAAAAAGGGACTAAAGAAAAAAGGGACAAAAAAAAGGGGGGACTAAAGACAAATGAACAGGGACTTAAGACAAAGTAATAGGGACTAAAGATAAAGGAAAATAATAGTTTTATTACAGAGTTTTTGGTGAAAGTGCTGAGTCAGCCCTGCCAGTGGAAAGGCATGCCGGTGTTATGGAATATATATATATTTTTATATATATTTTTTGGGAAGGCAGGCATTTTATCCTCGAGAGAAAAGGAAAGCGGACTGGAAGGATGTCCGATGCTGCAGCGAAATTCTCTTCTGTCAAAATTTTCTATCTTCTATCCCTTTCTCAATTTCTATCTGTGATAAGTATAAGATATAGGGTAGTAATATAGTTAGGAAAAACTTAGAAGTATAAGATTGTGTAGGAAAAAATAAGTAAGGCAACTAGACAGAAAAACTCAATTTTCTAACTTTGGGGGCTTTGAAAGCAAACTGGGGAAAAAAATCTTTCTTTGGGCTTTTCGGGTAGTAAAAAAGCTCTTCTTGGAGCTTATGGGGAAGGAAAAGTTTCCTATGGAAGCTTTTGACCTGGGGACAGCTGAAATGCTAAGTCCAAGCGGCAGGAGAAAGTAATTTCTCCCTGAGGCAAAAATGAGGGTGTAAGAAGTCAAAGTTTAAAGTTGGGAAGTTTTGGGAAAAGTTGGTCTTTTTCCTGGGGGGAAAGAAATCTTTCTCTTAAGTTATAAAGCTTTTCTTGGAAAATTTGGGGGAAAAAATCTCTCTAAAAAGCCTTAATCTTTCTCAAAAGCTCTCTTAAACTTAAAAACTAAATTTGTCCTTCTGAGAGAGGACAAAAATTAGAATCACCTGAAGATGTTAGTATGGGGACCACCTGTGATTAGCTCTAAGGGAAAAAAACAAACTTAAGACAGCAAAACCGCTCTAAGTTCTTTCAAGCTTTAAAAATCCTCCCTGCAATGCAGGAGGCAAGGACAAGTTTCTAGAAACCCCTTCTAAGCTCTCTTCAAGCTAGTAAAAGACAGTGGGTCAGAGTACCCTGAGGGAAACACTTGGGAGAGTGTGGGTGAAGAGCTACAGAGAGCCCAAAGGGCAGGAAACTTTGCCTGAGAAAAGCAAAAAAGCCAAGCTTTTCAGTTAGAGCTGAGCTGAGGCAGCAAAGGTTCTGAGTGAGCATTTCAGAATGAAAAGGTGCTCCTAATCGTCCAATGCAAAGATTCCCTGAAACTGTTAGCATTGTATCCTCGCTTCTGAGCAAAAACCCAGAGGCGACTGGCCAGCGTCTCTGAGTTGGAGTGCATTTCAGGGATACTAGGGTTCCTGCAGTTGTAAACTTCCTGGAGCACAGAGCTGAGGCAGGAAGGTGCAGGACCCAGGGGAAGATTGCTAATAAACAAACAAAGCTAAAGCCGGTGGGAACAGCACAGTTATCCACTTTCCTACAAGTCCCGGGTTGATAGGTCCACAACTGCAAAAAGAAATCTGAGAAAAAGCTTTCCTATCAGAGAAAGGACCTTTCTGGGAAAACAGTAAAGCTGAACTGTGTCTGAAGCAGTCGTGCTGCTGAGTCAGAACGCTGTCTGGGGAAAGAGACCAGCCAGGGCAGAACAGAACTATCCAGGAGTAAAGCTTTCTTTTCTGTCAGAGAAAGCACCTCTTTGAGAAAAGCTTTGTTTCAACTGACTCCCTGAGATGAGGGAGTGTAGCCCTGAGGGGTGATGGCCTCTGGCATAAGCTCTGTCCTTGAGCACCCAGACAAGCAAACACAACCCATTGGGGGACTGGGCCAGGTGAAGGCCTAATGAGGCAAAGCACCTGTCCTAATGGGAGTTTAGAGATGGCAAAACCCTCCCATGTTAAATTTTCAGTCTGTATGCAAACCACACAGACCCCGAAAACAGAAACAGACAAAAAGCCCCTACCTTCAGTAGCAGGAAAAGCCGCCGCTCTAGTGTCGGAAACCGTTTCTGGGGTAGAGGGGATAAACTGAGACCAAACTGGGAACTGTCTGGGAGAAAGACTCGGAAGCAACAGAGGGGACAGATTCCTCCCCAGAAAAAATATGACCTGAAAAAGCTGCTAGAGTTTGAGGCAGATTCGGGGGGAGAAAAAGCCCCTACCTCCAAAGGCAGCTAGCAGAGGTACAGAGCCGCAGACAGATACCTGAAGCTCTGCATCTGGGGGGGAAGGAACAAGCAAAATGAGATAAATCAGTGGGAAAAAATCTCTCTGAAGGAGCTGTGGAAAAGCTCTGTTGCAAATGATCTTGTTTTTCACTGACTGGCTAAAGCAAACACAAGCCCCGAGGAAAGTTGCTATCAAAAATGCCAGCCTCAATGCGCACTAACGAGGCAGGTGTGGTTCTGATTTGGGGGCCAGTGTCTGATGATGGAGAAACACCTGTTAAAGCCAGCTGAGAATAGAAACCTCCCAATGTGCCATAGCTGAAAATGTAAAGTGCTTGTTCAAATCTCCCGTTCCAAAAGCAAAAAACTTTGTTCAAACCTCCCGGGCAAGAATTTGTAAGCAAGTCTGGTAAAAGAGAACCAGTTGACTCTCAAACCCGATAAGAACTATGGGAAATGACTGATATAAGGGACTGATATTATTATGGACTGATATAAGGGAAATGCATTCTGGGAAAGGTAGTTTTTCCGCTAAAGATGGCGACATTGCCCTGAAACACTTTTGTCAGCTCTAAAATTAAAATACAGCTTTTAAAAATAAGGAGGAAAATCGTCAAAGAGTTTAGGTGTCAGTTCCAATGAAAAATTGAAAGGAACTAGGTGCTTCGTGGTTTGGGGCACCGTTGGAAAAATGCCTTATTTACCCTAATAGCTGTGCAAAGTTTTTACGGCAGTTGGATGACAAAAAGCTACCTATAAGAGCAAACAAGTCACTTTAAAATCCTTAAAATACCACCTAATAGCTGTGCAGTTTTTGGTGAAGAGCTTTACAGCAGCTAAATATGGTAATTTCACCCTCAGTGTGAAGTGAAGTTTTTCAGTAGAGCAAACCAAAAGTACTGCTGTGATAGAAACGTTTGAGTTGAAGTTCTTAGGGGAGCCATTATGAATTTGGGTGAAGGGACAGCCTCTAGTTAAAAAACCGTTTACCGCTGACAGTGCATCTCTGCCGGTCTGGAACGGCTGACAGAAATGGCAACTTTAGAGTGTGGCTTCGTCCCGAGAATGTTACAATCCCCTAACAACAAGTATCACAACTCTATAATAACACTCACTAAATCCCAGTGCTTTATAACAAAGCTAACTATAAACTGTAAACTTTAGAAATGATGTACGTACTTCCTGTCTAGTTAAGAGAATCTTTCTGATAGAGATGGTGATAATAATTAAGAGTAAGAAGTAGAAAGACGAAAATAAGATATGAGTTGTAGAAATTATTCTGTCTTGTTAGATCTGTGTTAAGAAATCTTTAGGTGTTTGCTAAGTTAGATATATGCTAATGGTAGCCTATATAAGTTTGTAAAATAGATCTATAGAGTTCCTTTAAGAATATAAGCTTGTAAGAAGTATCTAAGGTAGTCTTAAGACATGTAGTAATAAGCTTGTAAGATGTTGTAAATGTAAGTTTAAAAATTAGATAAGTATATAAGCATTAATAAGAAATATATTTGCTAAAGTAGTTCTATAGTTTCCTTAAAGTATAAATAAGTAGATATTAATATGTTATATGTGAGTTTGTAAAAATGTGTAAATGTTGAGTGAGTTTATGCTTAAGCACATGTTATGTGGGTCTGTAAAGTGTAAATGTTAAGTGTGAGTCTATTCTTAATGTATATGGTGAAAACACCTGAGACACAGAAGATAGTGTCCTAGTAGACTGCAAAGTAGGCAGTCTGAATGGTTTCAAAAGCTCCAGAAGCCACTAAGAAGCTAAGAATGGCGGACGCCAGAACCAGCACAAGGCATCCGCAGCTGAGATCTGTGGAATATCAACGCAGCACAGAAAAACCTGAGCTAACAGCAAAAACGGTGCGGTTTAAAATATTACTATAACTAAAAAGGTCTGTCTGTGAGAACAAAAGTTGCAGAGACGCTTGTTTGAACAAAAATTAACCGCAAAAAGTTTTGGTTGAAAAATGTCTCTTCATATTTGGAAGTGAAAGCCTGATACCAGAATTTATTTCTTGTTTGAACTTTTTGAACTTAAAATGAGATAAAATTACAAAAACATTTTGGTTATGGATTTCTTCAAATTTGGAAGGCTAGTACCAATATTTATCATTTGAATTTTGGTACTTAAATGAAATGAACAATAGAGATTTCATTGCAATGGGACAATTTTGAGCTTACTTATAGTAATGACCTAGGAACGGTTTTCTGGAATTGGGTTAAAAATGAAACTGTTTAAATGAAGAAATGTATTTCTACTTAGAATCAAGATGCAATTTTGTGTATGCGTATATGCTTTATTAACTGGTGATTTATGAGTTGTTTTGTAAAACTGTTTATGTAAAAATGAAATTACTTATGGAACTGGTTTTATGTTACAAATGGAACTGTTCAAACAGATAAGTTTGGGTTCCTCTAACTAGGTTTGAGACTTTGTTTAAAAAATTATAAAGAAAAGGAGGAGTTATGAGATTGAATTATGTTCGCAGAAACCTATTGATATTAATGCACCCTGGTTTTGTGGAGTTGAGGAAATGTTTAAGTTTGATGTGAATACATCGAAGTTTTTCCTATGTTCTGTTAACAAGAAAATTCAAATGACTGAGTTAAAGTTGTAAGACGGAGAAAATTGTTAACTATATATAGCACCATATATGCTAATTCTAATGGTTCTGTTAAGAGTTTGCTTTGAGTTGTAAGATTGAGAGAATTGTGACTATGTATAGCAATATTTGTTAACCTGTTAATGGTAATGATGAAGCTAAGGGATTCTTTAAGTTTGTAGTCACAGAGTTTTGGTTTAGAAAGGGCTTGAGGCAGCTAAGACTGCTGTGGTCACCTTGGACCTAATTCAAAAGAGAAATGCCATCTATATCATCCTCTACTCCCATACTGGGAGGTGTAACAGCTATGGAGATTGCTGTAAGCCATTAATAGTTATTTTTTTATATATTAAGAAGGGGGGACCTGTGGGAGCCCGTTCCGGGGTTCCTCGTGGCTTTACCCAGCAGGTCCGAATAGAGGATGATCAGGACCACGGGCCTGAGTGCAGGTGTCTGAGATAGTCTGCACTTGGCTGTGCTGGGGGAGGAGGTCTTTTGCTCCACCCCTTGGCGTCTCTATAAAAACCCTGGACCAGAGACAGTCGGGGCCCGTTGGAATAGGTTCCAGGCCCTCTCGAGGCTATCCTTTATTTTCTATCTGTTTATCTCCGCAACATTCTCCGCTATAAATCCTTCTATCTAATATTTCCTGCTGCTCGCACTCAAGAAAACTCTGGGAAGCTGTGGGGGTGGTGGGTAAACACCCCACACCAAGGTAAAAGAGAAAAGCCGAGAGGTCAGAGCTCAGAGATAAAATCTTACCTCCTGCAGTGCTCCTAGCTTCCCCGAGAGAGAGAGGTACTTCCTGTGTCCCTGTTTAAATAATCTTTCTGTTCTGCCTTCTCATTGGTTGTAAACCCAACCACATGACTGCCTCATCACTGCCTGTAAGTACCGCCCTCCAGGTCTTAAAGGCGTATGTCTCCAATACTGGCTGTATCCCTGAACACACAGAAATCTACCTAGCTCTTCTAACCACCACGCTCTTACTATGGCTCTAATAGCTCTGACCCCAGGGCAACTTTATTTATTAACATAAAATTAAAATAACATTTCAGTACAAATAAAATATCACCACATTTCCCCTTTTCTATTTTAATAAAAAGAAAAAAGGCAAAAGGTTATAACTAACAAAAGAAAAACTATATACAAAAGTACAATAACTATATACAATATATACAAGTAACAAATAGCTACACGATGTCTAGTCCATTTGTATTTGACAAATCAGAGAAAATAATTCCCTTATCTATCCTATTTTAGTAAGTCCAAAATGTATCTAATTCACTTTCTATCCTAATTAATCTTCAACTATAACTAACTAATCTTCAACTCCCTCAGAGACCCAAGGAGGAAATAATATTTGCTAACAAAAATAAAAACAAGAAGTGCACAAAAGCAACTTCCAAAAATTTTGTGAGTTGACAGAAACAGCCAGCTGCCTGGACAGTCACCTGAGGTTTCTCCACAGTGTTGGGGCATCATCTTCAGCCTATAGGCTTATGGTATCTGACAGACTCATTTGTGAAGTAGGTTGTACACAAGGTCAACAGTTCAACCTCACACTGGGTGAGAGCAGTCCATGTACCAGAAACACCTGAATTCCACTAGTGTCATGTCATGATTCAGGATTTTAAATTCTGGAAATTGTTGATGGTTTTTGAATTCAGCTGTCCATTCTTCTTGGCTGTGTATATATGGCTTCATCTAAGCATGCCCTTCTCCACATCCCTCTATTAAATGCCAGTCTACTATTGAGAGGCGTGAGCTTTCAGTTGCTGTTCCATTGCACAACAGAAGCCATCGGCCCACTGCCTGTTCAGCTGCCTTCAAAGAAAAGGGCACTGTACCTTTTCCAGATTGTGAAGGCCACTTCAGGGATGGTGCCATATTGTCCTGGCCTCAGAAGATGCCTTTTGATAAAGCCATAACCACACTTGTTTTGGCAGGAATTGGTAGTCCTTTGTTTCGTGTTCTGTCTGTCCATTTTGTCCTGTTGATTTGAGGATACTTTGTTGTCCAGTGGCTAACTTTTGCCACAATGAAAATTAACTCCATATGCAGTTTCTTCAATGCCCATATTTTCTCTGAAGTAGATTGGTACTGCCAGGAGCCGACATGTCTCAAAAAAGAAAAATTTCTAAGTTATTAAAACATTTTAAATGCCATATTCTGTAGATCTCTGAAGGGTTTGAAGATGACCTGTCTAAAATACACCTGCTCAATTTTTAAAACATATCTAATATGACTACAATTTCTATTGTAATGTCTAACTACTAACTTTCATTTCTTTATATCCTAATAGTTAGTAATAATGTAAAGTATTTAAAACTAGTAATTGTCTTTTTCTTTTCTTTTCTTTCTTTCTTTCTTTTTTTTTTTTAAAACAAGAACCTTAAATCTAATCTCCTTTGCTTAGCCTTTTTCCTAACCCTTGACAACTTGTAACCTACCCCCCTAAATAATGAAAATTATCCCAGACCCAAAACCCATTAAAAGAACCAAAAAACCACCTGTCCCACACCACCTCTTTGGGAATGTGGGCGTCATTCTTAAAATTGCTTCCTGCTGGGTATGGGCGAAGTTATCTTTATCCTGAAAGAAAAATTTAAGTTAATTGTCAAATTCTAGGAAAGGTAACTATATCCTTCATTATTATCCAGTCTATGTATAAAGCCAAAGTTCAGGGTTTATCTCAAGTCCTTATTCAAGTAGTCTTTGAGACTGGATCATCTCAGCTAGTCATCTCAAAATTGCTCTGAGCACCTTGTAGTTCAAAGCTGATCTGTAGATGATGTTTGTCAGTTCAGTGATATTATTATTGTCCACGTGGAATTGTTGTTGTTGTGTTTGTTGTTGTGTTTGTTGTTGTGGGGCCCCATCTTCTTCCTGGAGATTTCAGTTGATGTTAGGCCTGGCCATGATTTCCTGCAGAAAACTGATAAGAGACTCGAACACAAAGACATATATATGCAGCTAACTGAAGCCTTTTTTCTAGAATTAGTTAGTACTCTATATGACCATTCATATCTTAACAAAGTTTAAAATGTATATATATATATATTAATCTTGTAAATTTTGATATAAAATTTATACTTTAAGAAAAGTTTAAAGAATCAGAATAGAATCAAAGAGTTGAGATTAGTAATAGAATAGTCCCTTAATTAATTTGGCTTTTGTCCTGTCCCATAGCAGAAAATGGCTCTTTCTGGCATGATACAGGGAGTTTGCATTTTCCTTTTAACAACATGCTTGAGTTTAAAGAGGAGAGAGCCATTCTCCAACTCCAAAGTCAGCTTTAAATTTTAATTGAACTGGGACTATTAGAAAACCAATAGTGTTAAATCTTTAGAGAAAAGCAGAAACAAACATTTAAGAAGACATAAAATTTTTTAGATAATATATACCCATATGCCATATACTCCCATATACTCTGTTTCCTGGGATAGATGATTTGTCCCTTTTCTTCAGTTGTCTCATTTGTCTTGTGTCCTTCGGATTCCTTAACCTTCATTCTCCTAAAAGACAAAAACAAAAACCTTCCCTCAAGACTAATTTTGGGGATGTTCCTTTTTGGCAAGTTATTATCTGATTAAATGAAAAGACATGTGTTATAGGTACAAGTTAGTTTAAATTGGATGTTCATGCTGATTGATGAACTATCACCTCCTCTAATTAAGAGGTTTTTCTTGTTCAAATCGAACCTTTATCAATTTTGATGGTACCCACAGCTTATCTTCTCCTGTAGAAACAAAAGCAAAACCTCGTCCCCAACGTAATACATACCCTGGTTTCCATTCTGAGGTCAGCACATCCTTAAAGTATATAGGCTGATTTAATTCTGTAGTTTTTTCTATTACCCAATGTCTCTCTGCAGCTGTTGTTCCTTTCTCATTGGCATTCAGAAAATTCAAAGTTAATAGAGCATTATGCAGTCTATTTCTGGGGGTTTTTGTTACTCCTTTCTGTTTATTTAGCATATCCTTTAGAGTTCTGTTTGACCTTTCTATAACTGCTTGACCTGTAGGATTATGTGGTATACCTGTAATATGCTTTATATTGTAATAAGCAAAAAACTGTTTCATTTTAACAGAGACATATGATGGAGCATTGTCAGTTTTAATTTGTGCAGGTATACCCATGATGGCCATAACTTCTAGCAAATGAGTGATTACAGAATCAGCTTTTTCAGAACTCAAAGCAGTTGCCCATTGAAATCCTGAATAAGTATCAATGGTGTGGTGTACATATTTCAATTTTCCAAATTCTGCAAAGTGAAACACATCCATCTGCCAAATTTCATTCCTCTGAGTACCCTTTGGGTTACATCCTGCTGGTAATGGCGTTTGATTATAGAAGGAACAAGTAGGACATTTCTTTACTATTTCTTTGGCTTGTTGCCAGGTTATGGAAAAATCCTTTTTTAAACCTTTACTATTGACATGATGTTTTTTATGAAATTCTGAGGCCTCCAGCACATTTCCTATCAATAATTTATCAATCTCATCATTGCCTTGTGCTAGAGGGCCTGGCAGACCAGTATGAGATCGGATGTGAGTTATATATAAAGGATGACTCCTTTTCCTGATTGTATCTTGTAATTGAATAAATAGCGAAGTTAATTCTGAAGCATCAGGGATAAATTCTGCAGTCTCAATATATAATACCACTCTTTCAGCATACTGAGAGTCAGTTACTATGTTGAGAGGTTCTGAAAAATCCATTAATACCAACAGAATAGCATACAATTCTGATTTTTGCACTGAATTATAAGGACTTTGTACCACTTTACTTAAATTTTCTGATTTGTAACCTGCCTTTCCTTGTTTGTTGGCATCTGTATAAAATGTACGAACTCCAGATATGGGTTTTTGCCGTACAATTCGAGGCAAGATCCAATCAGCTCTCTTTATAAAATCAATTCTGTTGCTTTTGGGATATTTGCTGTTAATTTCTCCCAAAAAATTACTGCAAGCTCTTTGCCAAGGTTCACTTTCTGTCCATAATTTTTCAATGTCCTCCTTAGTTAAAGGTACGACAATTTCTGCTGGGTCTATTCCTGCTAATTGACGAAGTCTCAATTTTCCTTTCCAAATCAAGTCAGAGATTTTTTCCCCATAAGTTTTTAATTTTTTATTTGGTTTATTTGGTAAAAATATCCATTCCAATATAATATCTTCCCTCTGCATTAATATTCCAGTAGGGGAATGCCTAGAAGGTAAAATAACCAAAATGCAATCCAGCTTTGGATCAATATGATCCACGTGCCCTTCATGTACTTTCTTTTCTACCAAGACCAATTCTTTCTCAGCTTCAGGTGATAATTCTCTTGGACTATTTAAGTCCTTGTCACCTTCTAAGGTTTTGAACAAATTAGTCAGTTCATCATTTTTTACCCCAACAATAGTTCGTAGATGAGAAATATCTCCAAATAATCTTTGAAAGTCATTAAGAGTCTGTAGTCTATCTCTCCGAATTTGCACCTTTTGGGGTCTAATTTTTTGTAGCTCTATTTTATATCCTAAATAATTAATAGAATCTCCTCTTTGTATTTTTTCAGGAGCAATTTGTAATCCCCAGCAAGGCAAAATTTTCTTTACTTCTTCAAACATTCTTTCTAAAGTATCTGCATTTGAGTCAGCTAGTAAAATATCATCCATATAATGATAAATTATAGATTTAGGAAATTTTTTACGTATCACTTCCAATGGCTGTTGTACAAAATATTGGCACAGAGTTGGGCTATTTAACATTCCCTGTCGGAGGACCCTCCATTGAAATCTTTTAACTGGTTGAGAATTATTATAAGTAGGCACTGTGAAAGCAAATCTTTCTCTGTCTTTTTCTTGTAAGGGTATTGAAAAGAAACAGTCTTTTAAATCAATAACTATGAGAGGCCATCCTTTTGGTAACAGAGTAGGCAAAGGAATTCCAGATTGTAGAGAGCCCATCGGCTGAATTACTTTGTTAATTGCTCTAAGGTCTGTTACCATTCTCCATTTACCAGATTTCTTTTTAATAACAAATACAGGAGAATTCCAAGGGCTGGTTGACTGTTCAATATGCTGAGCATTTAGCTGTTCTTCTACCAGCTCTTCTAAAGCCTGGAGTTTCTCTGTTGTTAAAGGCCATTGCTGAACCCATACAGGCTTGTCTGTTAACCATTTTAAAGGTAGAGCTGTTGGTATTTTTGGAGGATTATCAGTTGTTGTGCCCTGTTCCTGTATAATATGGATGGCTGGTGACCACTCAAAATAATGCCTTCTAATATTTCTCTCAGAAACATGTGCTAGTTTATGATTTGTTTCTGAGATTGGAGGGATTTTAATCTGAGTATTCCATTGTTGCAACAAGTCTCGACCCCACAGGTTCATAGCTATGTTAGCGACATATGGTTTTAATTTTCCTCTCTGTCCTTCTGGACCTATACATTCCAGCCATCTTGCACTCTGTTTCACTCCAGATAATGTCCCAATTCCTAACAGTTGAACGTTTACCTCTTGAAGAGGCCAAGCTGGATGCCAAAATTCTGGTGCAATTATGGTAACATCCGCACCTGTGTCTACCAGACCAGACAACAAAACACCATTTATTTTTATCGTTAATTTTGGTCTTTGTTCATTAATAGAAGTTTGCCAAAAAATTTTCTTTATGTTTTCTCCTGAATTTTCTATTCTCTCTTTTTCATCATCCTGACCAGCATGATTTATTCCAATAGTCATTTGGTTATTTAATCGCTCAGAGCAGGGATTTCCTCTACAGCTGCAGGAAAGGTTTGAACTGGTTTTGCTATGGGGGCCTGCATGAGGCCCCTCCGGGAGTTTCCCGAAAACTGAGGCAAAGGATTACCCTGTCTGTCCTTTGTTGATCTACATTCGTTGGTCCAGTGTTTTCCCTTACCGCACCTTCTGCATACTCCAGAAGGAAGGGGCATTCTGTTGCCATTGTTCCTTGAAGAAACATTGCTTCTAGGAATGACCTGTTTACAGTCCCTTTTAAAATGTCCTTGCTTTCCACACCCAAAACATCTAACACTCCTCAAACCTTTTGAAATTACTTCTCCTACCCATGTATCATCATGCTCATCAGCCTCAACATTAATTGTTTCTCTAATCCAATCTTCCAAAGGTGCAGATCTTGCCCTTAACGGCCTGATTATTCTTTTGCATGCTGCATTTGCATTCTCAAATGCCAAAGCTTCAATTATTGCCTTACTAGCTTCTGATCCTGAGACCATTCTGTTTACTGCTGAAGCCAGTCTTTCTAAAAAATCTGTGAAAGATTCTTTTGGGCCTTGCATAACCTTTGTGAATGACTCAGGTTTTTTTCCTGGTTCATCAACTCTGTCCCATGCATTCAAGGCTGCCATTCGACATAAAATTACAGTTTGAACATCATATAAACATTGTGTTTGTATTGAAGCATATTGGCCTTCTCCAATAAGCTGATCTTGACAAACTTGTATTCCTTTTTCCCTCCATTGTGTTTCTACGTTTCTAGCTTCCTCCTTAAACCACGTTAGAAATTGAATTCTCTGGCTGGGTTCCAGAACAGCTTGTGCAAGGTCCCGCCAGTCCTGTGGTATAATCCTATTATATGTTGACCAAGAGTTTAACATTTGCTTTACATATGGGGAATGCATGCCATAAGATACTATTGCCTCCTTATACCTTTTAAAATCCATCAGTTCAATTGGAGCCCAGATATTTTGTGTAGCCATTTGATCAGGCATCTGCTGTACGGTTACAGGATAAATTAAGGATGACTGTGTGAAAACAGGCTTTCTTTCTGTAACCTTATGATCCAAACTTGAACCAACTTCACTGTTAAAATTAACAGGTTTTTCTAAAGCTGTTATCCTGGCACTTAAATCGACTATCTTTTTAAATAGTAAAATGAGAATAAGCATGGTGATAAACTGCATAATTCCCATAATACTAATCTTTTCATATAGTTGTTCCATTGTCAGACTGCCTAAAATTTCAAACAAAACCCAATTTTCTTCCAATGTATACAGGAAACCCATTTTTTTAAATGTGGAAAAAATTTGTCTTTTAAATAGTTTCCTTTATGACTTACCAAATCTGCGTAGAACAGTAGAAATCCGAGCGAATTTCAAAACAGCCACCTAGAGTCCTAGGTGTAAATCCAGAGAGAGAGAGAGAGAGAGAGAGAGAGAGAGAGAGAGAGAGAGAGAGAACAGAGAGACAGAGAGAAAGCAAGAGAGAAAGCAAAAGCGAAAGTGAAAGCGAAAGTGAAAGTGAAAGCGAAGGGGTAGCCGGCTAAAGCTTAAAGCCAGCCACTTGTTCCCTCTTGAGCCGAGTCAAGGCTTGGCTTTACAGCCAGGGGCCCTGTTTAGCAGGGCAGGCCTGAGCTGTTTGTAGCACTGGCTTTAAGCAAGCAGCTCACAGTCCAGCCTGAGCCCAGACCTGGGCCGGGGCTAGGGAGCCGGCTGCTCCGGCTAGGGAGCCGGCCCCAAGCAGTTTTTAATGGATTCTTGTCACGTTGGGCGCCAGGTGTAGATGTAACCAATCATATTATTAAAATAAGAAACACAGAGCCAAGGTAAAAGAGAAAAGCCGAGAGGTCAGAGCTCAGAGATAAAATCTTACCTCCTGCAGTGCTCCTAGCTTCCCCGAGAGAGAGAGGTACTTCCTGTGTCCCTGTTTAAATAATCTTTCTGTTCTGCCTTCTCATTGGTTGTAAACCCAACCACATGACTGCCTCATCACTGCCTGTAAGTACCGCCCTCCAGGTCTTAAAGGCGTATGTCTCCAATACTGGCTGTATCCCTGAACACACAGAAATCTACCTAGCTCTTCTAACCACCACGCTCTTACTATGGCTCTAATAGCTCTGACCCCAGGGCAACTTTATTTATTAACATAAAATTAAAATAACATTTCAGTACAAATAAAATATCACCACAAATCTCAATTATAATATAAAAATTATTTCTGTACCTTCCTTCATTCCTGTTACCTAGTTCATTGTAAATTGGAAAAGTCAGTGAGCTGTATTTTAGATACAGTTACTTAGTAGGAATACTATGCTAATTAATCTGACAATAACCAGTACATACAAATTTGTACTTAAAATTTACATATATTAGAATGTGGAGGCATAAATTTGTCCAGATAAATCAGTCAAATCATAAAAACGGAAAAGGCATGAAGCATAGAAAAATGTAATGTTGACCATGATTATAGGCTGATTTAATAGAATGTCAAAAGAAAAAATATTCTACAATATAAAGTTAGTTATTCCATCATGAACATACAAAGTGGTCAAATTTAACTACCCAGGAAATAAATCAGCAGATATATCCCTGTCATGGTTAGTTTTTATTGACTTGGCCCACCTTCAGCAAATCTGAGAAGTAGGAAAATCAATTCCAGAATTGTCTCCACCAGATTAGCCAGGAGAATGTCTGCATAGAAGTTTAGTTCTTGCTGATATTGGCTCACTCCACTCCATCTAGTCTATGTCAAAATTTCAGTCCTGCTACAACATTATAAATAGTGGTTTCCAGGCTCAAGTTGTCATTGCTCTGTTAAGGAAATCAGCTGACTCCTATTAAAAGAGATGAATAATGAAGGAGGGGTGTGAAGGCAAAACTTCATTCTCCAATGTACCCAGCTAGCTAGAAATTCTAAAGGGTTTAAAGTGTCAAAAGCCAGCTACTACCTGCAGCAGTGATTAGGTGGGATTTGCTGCTGGTTAACAAGCAGCTCAGAGAGTCCCTCTCAATACCCTGGAGCTATGAACACCAAGGGAGATTTTGCAGTGATCTGCAGGGAATGTGTTATATTTGTCACCTTGCCTGAGGAACTCACCAATTATGTGAAAATGTCAACTGGTCTCCATACCTTATTTGAGTAATATCACTCATGTAGAGAAAAATATCCACAGACAGCAGACTAAACCTTATATGTCGAAAATATAAAAAGGATTCTTTTCATCTAAGGAAGCAGAGGGAATTGAAATCTTTTAAAAATATGGAATTAAAGCCAAAATTGGGCACTAGAAAGATGGCTTCAGTTACCAAGATGCGTATTGCCTGAGTTAGAGAACACGAGTTTATATTTGCAGAACCCACCTAAAAGGTTGAGTGCAGTGGCATGTACTATAATCCCACTGCTGGCAAGGTAGAGAGAGGTGTTTCACTGTGGCTTGCTGGCCAGTCAGTATAAACCCAATGTGTGTGTGTGTGTGTGTGTGTGTGTGTGTGTGTGTGTGTGTGTGTGTCACACACACACACACACATATATATATATATATATATATATATATATATATATATATATATATATATGCCTGGTTCAGTGAAAGAGAGATCCTGTCTTAAAATATTTGGGAAGACAAAGGAGCCTGGTAGGACTGAGAAGGAAATGAGAAAGGATAATGGGATATCAATGCAATTATAGAAAATATGATGTCAAATGTTGTAAAAGATTAATTATGAGAGGGCCTGAAGAGATGGCTGGATGGCTGAGAGAATATGTTGCTATGCCAGAGAAACTGAGTTCAGTTCCCACTTGGTGGCTCACAACGATGTATAACTCCAATGACAGAGGATCTGGTGACCTCTTCTGGCCTTTGTGGGCAACAAGTATGCACACAGTATAGACAAACACATTGGCAAAACACCTACACATAAAATAAAAGTAATAAAAAGATTAATTGAAAGAAATTAGAGTAGAATAACTATCACCAAAAGTATATGGTGGAGAACAATTGAGGCAGACAATATTCAGCACAAGTATCTGGCATTCATAGTCATGTATGATATCACACATATGAACACACACACAACCCCTACACCCACACATGGAACAGGTGTCCACTGTCTATTCTACTTTTATTTCTGTTGCAGTGATAAAATGCCCTAACACAAAGCAATTTAGAGGAGAAAGGGTTTATTTGGTTGACAGTTTCAAATTACAGCCCTTCATTGTAAGGAAGTCAAGGCAGGAACTTAATGCATCCTATCTATAACCAAAAGCAGAGAATAAATAAACTCACAGATGTTTGCTTGCTTGCTTGCCCCTTCCTCTTCATACAGTGCAGACTCACTGCCAAGGGAATGTGTGGTGGTATTGTGTTCCCCAAAATATTGTGTACTCTAATAAATTTATCTGGGGTCAGAGAACAGACAGCCACTAAATACAAAGGCTAGAAAATGGTGGCACTCACACCTTTAATCCTAGCATTCCAGAGATAGAAATCCCTCTGGATCTCTGTGAGTTCAAGGCCACATTGGAAATAGCCAAGCATGGTGACACACACCTTTAATCCCAGAAAGCCAGCCTTTAATCCCAGGGAGTGGTGGTAGAAAGCAGAAAGATATATAAGGCGTGAGGACCAGAAACTAGAAGCATTTGGCTGGTTCAGCATTTGGCTGGTTAAGCATTTGGCTGGTTAAGCATTCAAGCTTTGAAGCAGCAGTTCAGCTGAGAGCCATTGGGATGAGGACACAGAAGCTTCCAGTCTAAGGAAACAGGATCAGCTGGGGAACTGGCAAGGTGAGATAGCTGTGGCTTGTTCTGTCTCTCTGATCTACCAGCATTGACCCCAATAACTGGCCTTGGGTTTGATTTTATTAATAAGAACTTTTAAGATTCATGCTACAGGAATGGCTGAATCTTCTTATATCAAGTAACAATAAATTTTTAATTTAGAGAAACAAGTATACAAAGTCGATATCGTTTGATAATATATGCTATACAAACTACATGCACATGCTCTATTATTACACATATAGGGCACACACTATATATATATATATATATATAGAGAGAGAGAGAGAGAGAGAGAGAGAGAGAGAGATGTATCTGGTGGGAAAATAAAACATTTACCTCTAACCATCGATGTGTGAATAGAGTGGGATCATTAATAATTTCTTACACCTATTCACTGCTATCTTCAACAATTAAAATGCTATAAAGGACAAGAGTACATTGCAGAAAAGGCTCTTCAGCTTTCTCTACCATATAGGAAAATGAAGAGTATTGTGAGGTTTAAGGAAATGTGTTACTAGTAAGGAATGTATCATAAGACTCCATCCTGCAGAAACAGTGCAATATTGGTCATACTGACTTTGACTTAGCCTACAGCTGTACCATACGCTTTGTAGAGTTTTTTTGTTGCAGAATTTCTTATAGAATTATAAAAAAGCACTATCACCTCCCTGATTAATGCAACAGAGTTCACTTAGAAAATATGAGTCAGGTACCTATTTCTTTCTTTCTTCTCTACTCTTTCATATTTGAGAAATTCTTCTATTGTAATTCTGAATGGGATGAATTATCGAGATGTAACCCAGCTGCTTGACATGAGGACACAGGTGATTCAGAAGTGACCATCCCAGGTGGTGGCAAGAGAAAACAACTGTGTGGTGGTATTGTGTTCCCCAAAATATTGTGTACCTTAATAAATTTATCTGGGGTCAGAGAACAGAAAAGCCACTAGTTAGGCAGTGATAGCACACACCTTTAATCCTAGCATTCCAGAGGCAGAAATCCATCTGGGATCTCCGTGAGTTCAAGGCCACATTGAAAACAGCCAGGCTTGGTGACTCACGCCTTTAATCCTAGGAAGCAAGCCTTTTATCCTAGGGAGTGATGGTAGAAAGCAGAAAGGTATATAAGGCACGAGGACCAGAAACTAGAAACATTTTGGCTGGTTAAGCATGTGGCTGGTTAAGCATTCGGCTGGTTAAGCTTTCAGGCTTTGAAGCAACACAGTTCAGCTGGGATTCATTCTGGATGAGGACTCAAAGGCTTCCAGTCTGAGGAAACAGGACCAGCTGAGGAACTGGTGAGGTGAGATAGCTGTGGCTTGTTCTGTCTCTCTGACCTTCCAGTATTCACCCCAATAACTGGCCTCGGGTTTGACTTTATTAATAAGAACTTTTAAGCTTCATGCTACACAACTGGTCATCTTGGGTATCAGGACCAGTGACAGAATGCAACCATAGACTAGCGTGCAATGGAATGGTACAAGCACTGTGGCCATTTGCTGCACTCTGGTCTCATGAACTGTTGGCCACTGCCCTATGTAGTGCTATCCCCACTTGAAAGCTTCAGTGCCTCAATTTTGGTTATGATTTTGACTGCCAATAAGTCCAAAACTTTTTTTTTCAGAGTTTAATATGGAACACTTCCTTGTAATTTCATAATGCACCCAATATCATTTTAAATAATTCATTTTATTCTTTTGTCAACCAACAATGCCTTCACTTATTTAATACTTCTGACTCATAAAAATGTAAAAATAAATCACTTAGGAGACTGTAAATCTACAATAGAATGCTGTGTCTTCCTGACTTTTATCACTTTCATGTCTGGAACACAAGGGTAAAGATCTTGGATCATGGGAAGGGGGATTGTTATTTCCTTTCCCAGGGATATGTGATTTTGGAAAAGAAAAGAGGAAATTGAAGGTAAACACCTCCTAACACAGAAACGCATTGTTGTGGTGTTGAATTTGTTTTACGGGGCCATACTTGATATTATTGTAGTAGTTTCTTGGCACAAGGTGGTATCCATTCCACCAGAATGTCTACATGACAATGGTTGAAATATAAGAGAACATTAAAATTGGTAGAGAAGAAACATAATATGCATACATTATTTATCTTTGGAGGACAATAGGTGTTCCTGTCCATAAAATATGCATTTGGTGTCTTCTTTGTGCTGCATATTATGTGACTGAAATGAGAAAAACAGAGCAACCCTGCTTTCCAAGAACATTCTTTTAAACGCTCTTAGCTACTCTTTATCATCTACAAAAATATTTAGTTCATTTACTGTTTACTTCCATTTGTAAATTCCTTGGAGATAAGTGATTGTGTGTGTGTGTGTGTATGTGTGTGTGTGTGTTCCCAGATCACTGATACATAAACTGTCTTACATATGGAGTGAATAAAGAAATGAATGCATGAATAAAGGAAGTGGCATTATTCATAACTGAACTAAGCAGTTACCTACTGTGAATGAGTTTTCTTTGTGTCCCTGTCAAGTTGCCTTTAGGTAGTATGAAGAAACACAGAAGGCAAATTCTTTAAATGCACAGATGCTGTGTCAGTGTGGGGAACACCTAAAGCATGCACATGCACATACATAGTGAGATAACTCAGTATTTATTTACCTAGTACAGCATCAAAATATTTCAGACTTTGCTCTTTAGAGAATTCCTCAACTGACTAGGAGATGCTGAGATGGTACCAGAGTAAAGGCAAGGAATGGGATGAAACAGGAGCCAGTGAATCACAGGAATAAACAGATAGCACAGGCAGTGTGAGGTGTGGGCATAACAGAACCGCCTAGGATATTCTCACAGTAAAGTAGATCTACAGAAAAGTATGCAAATCAGAAATGTCTTGGATAAACTTTTTACAAACTGTACACTCTTGTGCAGATAAAATAGTAAATAAAACACCCCAAAAGTCCTGAAAAGTCCTTCCTACCCACTACCTACCTACCTACCTACCTACCTACCTACCTACCTACCTACCAACCAGTACTATTTTGGTTTGAATTGCAGCAAATTGGTTCTACCTCATTTTTTAACTTCATTAATATGTAACTTCTCACATTAGCTCTTGTTTTGATTCACTTTTAGCCCTTAATATTTTGACTGTGACATGGATTTGCACCAGTATATTTCGGGGTGTTTCCTCCATTCAGATGTCTGGGGGGCACTCTCCATTGAATAAATTGACTTTTTTTTAAATCCATTTTGTTGGTGGTGGGCATTTGGGCTCTTTTTAGCTTGAATTAGCTGTGATGTTATAGTTGTGTTTCTGAAAATGCTAGCAGTAAAATTTGTATGTTACATACATATATGCATATAGATACAGACATATATGTATATACATATGGAAGATACTGGCAGTTTTCACAAATGGTTTTATTAGTTAATTATCCTTCCTACAATATGTAGACCTAGGTTTGATATATGCATGGTAGAGATGTGGAACTGGGGAAATGTCTCAATGGGTAAAATGTTTTCATTGCAAGCCTAAGGATCCCAGTTCAGATCCTCAATACTCACTTAAAATTTGGATGTGATAACCATGTTTGTAACCACAGCAATGAGAGGGACAGACAGGAGGATCTTTTGAGCTCACTGGCCAGCAAGTTTAACCAAAATGGTGAGCTCCAGGTTCAGTAAGACACCCTGCATCAAAGTGTAAGACAGATAGCAACAGAGGAAGAAGCCTGATGTCAACATCTGTCTCCCATGTGATCAAGGACACTTGAACATGTATTGCATACACCATACATATACTCACAAATAAAAATGTGACAGAGATTAAGTCATTCTCATGGAACAAGTTAAAAATACTTGACCCTGATAACTTAACACATTTAAGCCTAAGTTTGGGTATGTTGCTTTTTATTTTTCTCTACTATCCTATGAATATAAATACCTAAACTCTGAAATTAATTCAGTTCATGCTTCAATTTGCATTGCTCTGTATGTTAGAATATTTTATTATTGGGCTTAATATTCTTCTGTCTTTTAGACACTTTTAATGAAGTTTACTTAATTTTGTTTACTTGGATAACAACATAAAAATAGTGGTGATAATGACATTCCTTAGGAAGATAGTGTGTTCCTAGAGGAATCCTTGGACTATAATGAGTACCAATAATAATAATAATCATAAAAACACTCAAGTACTATCTCTAGTGCAGGAAACAGTTACAATAAAAGGTGATGATAATTATGATCAATGTCCTGGTCCAATGTAGTGAATGAAAAGTGGAAATCTAAAATAATCAAAATGGAGGAAACAAAAAAAAGGAAAATTAAAGGATGGCTATAAGAGGGATTTTAAATAAATGTAGGGTAAGGAAGACTTCAGGCTAAGTATACAGCTCTCATTGTATGAGTATATAGTTCCATTTATGCATATGAAAATGCTTTAATTTAATTTATTTTTTTCAGATTCTAGCAGAGGTTACAGTAATGCATGTCACAGCAATGAGGGGATAGAACAGCAGAGGGTACAAAGGAAGAACAACACAGATTCCCCTGCCCATCAATAATTCTCACCCCATCTTGTTCTTAAACTCCTTTCACAGACTCAAGTTTGCTAGATTCATTGCAAACACTTCTGTGTTCATGTGTTGCATGTTAACTATAAAGTTGTACTTCGTGTGGCTTCTGCCTCTACATAATTTGGGTTTCAACTTTTGTTTCTGTTTTTAAAGATACAGTTACATACACTACTTAGATGTTGCTTTAATATAACATGGACAAAGTATTCCAATAACATGTTGCATTTACAAGCATATAAAAGGTATAGCATATAAATACTGTAGTGTTGAGCTAGAGATATGGCTGAGTCATTAAGAAGACCAGTTGTTTCTTCTGAGGACCTGGACAGGGTCCCAGCAACCACAGAGGGCCATTTATAACAAGCTGTAATATCTGTTTCAGTAGATGTGACATTTTTGGTCTCCACAGGCACCTATATACACATGGCATATGCTCACACATATACATAAAATAAAATACTTGAAACAACAATATTATAACACAGTTGATATCTTGGGAGACCCTAGTCTTATTCAACTGTATGTTTTATTTCTTACATGTTTGTGTATATGTAGCTATAATACAGCTTATTCCTCCAAAAGACAACCTTCTCTTGACTTTGTGACAATTCATTTTTACTAATTTGGTGATAAATGATATTAATTTCATTCATTAGATATTGGTTAATTATTTTTCAATTACTATAAATCTATACACATCACTTATGTTATCATATTAATACTTTATATATTATGCCAATAGTTTGGCTTTATTCCTTTTCAGATCCTTCTTTTTCTGTCATTGACCTATTTTCAACACCTTCTCCCAAACCTCCCTAGTAGCATCTCCAGCCCTCCACTGCTACTAAGAATTGAACTCGTGACTTTGTCCATGTTATGTAAGCTCTCTACCACTGAGGCATGACCCCAGGCTCTTTTGCCTTCTTTTACATTTTAAGACAGAGTCTCCTCAATTGCCTAGGTGGACTTCAAACTTGCTATGTAGAACATACTGACACTGAGCTCTATATCATGCTGCCTTGGCCCCCTGAGTAGCTAGATCCATGTCCAGCATTACTGATAAACATATTAAATGCTTGCTGCTCATCACTGAGTTCTTTCTTATTTTTCTCTTACTACATGTAACAATATTTAAGCACTTAAATGATGTATAAAAATTATACAGTTACAGAGATTCAGACTAATAAAAGTAAAGATACCTGTATAAATACTTGTAATTTTAGAATTTAAGTGAAGTATGATGAACAGTTACTTGTTACAAATTTTTTTGCTCATTAAGAACCAGTAAAAATGTTCTGAGTCCAGTATTTTGATTTCATATTTTAATGTTTTCCTAACATCCCATATTATAAGTGTACCTGGTTCATTTCACCTTGATGCTTGCACTATGAACATGGGTTTTTCTAAATGCTTAGAGGTGTAAAGCCTTTGACTATCAGTCTTTATGTCTTTGGCATGGGTTTCCCAAAATGGGATTCCTGAATTTAAGATATATTAATGGTTAATGTTTCTAGGAAAAAATAGATTAGTTGAACTGGAGAGATCTCTCACCAATTAAGAGCACTTGATGTGCAAACAGGAGAATGCAAGTTCAAATCTCCAGAACACACATTAAAAGCCACTTGTAGTTGCACACTAGTTTGTAATGAAAATGTTAGAAGGGGAGGGGAAATGGGGGATGGAGACAGAAGGACCACTGAACTAGGTCCAGTTTCAGTGAGAGACTCTGTCCAAGTAGCATATGTCAGAGAGCAATAGAGCATGGGACCTGACATCCATCCACTGATCTCCATACGTGCACACACCTGAGCTTACCACTCACTCACTCACACATATGCATTAGTCACACACACACACACACACACACACACACACACACACACACACACACACACACACACTAGGTTATCATATTTAGAAAAATTCATGAAAGTTTTCTCCCAATCCATGTCAACAATAGTTCTTCCTCTTCTTCCAAATTTGCCACACTGATTGCTAAAGGTGATATCTATCTTACCTAAATGTGTAAGCCTCTGACCAATCCTGCCCTTACCTCTATTATTTATATTCTAACAATGTTTCATATCCTCTAAGTTATGTCCGCTCTGGTCTGTTGGAACATTTATATGTTTCTTGATAAGCTGTAAGAATCAGTTTTGCAATACGGCTTTGCTCCCCACCCCCCATATGCCATTGGTTTTGCAATTTTCCTCTCAGTAACATTAAGTTCTGTTATTGTTGTTTTGTTGTTTTTAAAGAGCAGACTATAACACCAGAGGTGCAATAAGAATATTTATGAAAAGTTTAAAGTGATGGCTTCACCATTTCTGGCTAGCTGCCTCAAACATGAGAAAAAAAAATAATTTATATAATACACTCCAAATCTTTTGTGTTGTTTTAGACTTGCTCCACAAAAGAGATTTCTATTTGTGACTGAGGTAAAAAAATTAAATATTAAACTTTCTGGGTAGGCATAAAGAAGATTTAGCTGTTTGTAACTATTGCACCGTTTTGAAGTAGAAACTTCTCTCTTATAAAGCAAGGGAATGTGCCCTGAACTGTAAAATGCATAATTTATCCAGCTGGAACTTGCTCAAGTATTTCAATGCGCTGATAAAAACCATGACTCGCACATTACTGGAGCACTTGGAGATCCTAGCTCTTAAAAAGTCAAAATTCGGGATTCATTATTCTCCATGAGCATGATAAAAATGAATCCCCTAAGGTAAAGAAGTGTTGATATCCACTACTCAAAGTTAATCAATTTTGTTATTATAGAGATGTAGTATTTGTGTATTTTAGGGAACTAGGTAGCCTCCAGCAAATGAGACTATAATTAACACCCAACACTAGGTGGGCAATATGTAATTTCGCTCCAGTAAACACCATTAAAACATAATTCTAAGTGCACCTTCACATGCTGCCTTCCTGCTAAGGTCAGCAGCCAGTCCCATGTTAATAAATAATAGACTCTCTTTATGCTTCATGCCTATGAAGTCACTTAATGGTGGGTCAAACAGAACCATAACAGAAGTGGAGGATCGAGATGAAGTTTTAATATTCAAAAGAAAAAATAAAAACAGTCAAATATGTTATGTAAAGACTGGGAAAGAATCATAAAGGAAAACAAGGCAGGAGATAAAAACTAATATAACCAGACAAATTTTGCTCATGTACAGAGTATCTTACAGTATTTTACTTAGATACAGAGCCCTAACTCACTCTAGAATAAATATTAGGCTTGTGCTAATATTATGGCATTTATTTTTGTGAGGCACTTTCAGTATAGCACAAATCCATTTGTTTAGCATAAACTTCACTCTACAAAAGCAGAGTAAAGGAAGAGAGGAAAAGTTCAAATAAACTGGCTGATTATCAGAGCAGACCATTATCCATGATGTATATCTCATTTACACCATGCAATGAATATCTCACTTGCGCCACACAGCTGGGCAGCAAAGGGATTGCTTCCATTGATGTACAGAAGGCCCAATGCAGCAGCGTGTGAGTATATAACTTGTCCCATATTTTATGGCTAGTAAATATGAAAACTGGGATCATAGGCCAGGGCTTTATGACCCAAGAAGCAATACTCTATTAAATAATGATCCCAAGATATGTACACACAGTCATCATGTGGTATGTCTCTAGTTAAGCTGAGCTGAGAAAACAGTTTATAATTGGAGGAAAGAAAATTTTCATGAGTTTTGGAAAACGATTGGAGAGAAAAGTAGGGAAAAAAAAGAGAACAGATTGGGGCTAGGCATAATCTTTGAGTAGGTTGACAGAAAAAGAAAGAAGCATATTTACATGGTAACAAAATTACATAAGTCAATTAGCAGGTAGTGCTACTGCTACATCTCCATGGTAGGACACATGACTTGTCATTTTTCTCAATTTACAAGCCTACACAATTTTCATATTTAATTAGGAGTCTCCTTGTCCTAGTATGGTATTCACTGATGTCTGTCTCGTGGAATCAAAAAGTGAGGGGTTGGGGATTTAGCTCAGTGGTAGAGCACTTGCCTACCAAGTGCTATGCCTTGGGTTCAGTCCTCAGCTCTGATAAAAAAAAAAGTGATTGTATGCTTCAGTTCTTTATGAAATAATCACAGATAAAGCACAGTAACTACAGCACTGGAGAATGGGAGTGGTTGACTCTCAACCCAACAGAGTAGGCAGAATTAGGGGAAAGAATAGTGTGTGTCAATTGTACATGCCCGGAGAAGATGGGAAAACTGTCAGCAACCCTGTGTTTTAATTAGGAGCCTCCAGTGCTCCAGCATCTCCATGACAAGAGGGAAAATGATGGAATTTCAGATTCCCCTCTATAGCGAATGATGCATGTTTCTCCGCATTTTAGAAATGTAACTAGATCATTGAAAACTGCAAGCATCAAAGGGCAGTGGGGAGGACCTTCAAAGCTGCCTTTGAACGCTCCATCTGGTCCTGCTCTGAAGGTTTGCAGCACTTCATAGACTATCAAGAAGAAACAGGGACTGGAGAGATGACTTATCAGTTAAGTGCACTTGATGCTCCAGAGAATCAGAGTTCAATTCCCACCACCCACATTGGGCGTCTTCCAACCACCTGAAACTCCAGGGATCTAATATCCTCTTCTATTCTTCATGAGCCCCTACATTACCTGTACACACATACACACACACACACACACACACACACACACACACACACACACACACACACAATCTTAAAAAGTGTAATTATGTCTCCTAATGTTTGAAACTCACTGGCCTCTGTCATCTAGGTTCCTGAATAGTTTTCACATCTAAATGTCCTTTCCCAGCCATAATATTAGTCAATAATCTTTTTGTAAATAAAGTGGAAAACACGTGCTAGAAACCATTTAATTTCATTTCCTTTTAATTTGTGTCTCACTTATAAAACAGATATTAAGCAACATAGAGATTCCCCACAGTTTTTGTTTGTTTATAAATATATTTGTGGGGGGAAATAGTACAGAAAGGAATACATTAACATTTTCTCTAAGTTTTGATTTTGAAATAATTTTAGACCTACAGAAAAGTTGCTGAAATGCAAAAAAAAAGCCCAGTTTTATTTTATCCCACCTCTCTTAATACTAGCATTTTACAGAATCATTGTCCCTTTTCAAAATGAAGAAATAAATAATGTTTTATGGTCTGAAAGTGAAATTATGAATATTTAGTCTCAAGCTGAAGCTGTTATTTAAAGGTTGTGGGTCCTTGGAGAAGTGAGCCCCAGCTGGTAGAAGAGTCACTAGGGATGTGTTTGAAGCCTAACGGTGTTTCTGATTCTAGCCTTAGCTCTTTTTTTCTGCCCAGCTATATGTAAGCAGTTTCCCTGCCCCTCCTTACCACTATACCTTCCAGAAATCATAGGTCAAAATAAACTTTCTTTGTTAGATTATTTCTATCAAATATTTTATCACAGCAATATTGAAACTAACAGATACACACTTGCACTTTAATATCTACAGAACAAACTTTACACACTATATTCTGATATTAGCAACTACTTGACAGGATTCATTGTCTATTCTGTGATTCAAACCAGGATATCATGCTACCATGTGGTAACAATAGTTCCTGAGGCTTCTTGAGTTCATCACTATTTCGCTTTTTGTTTTTTTCTTTGTTTGATTGTTTTTTAGAGTCCTTGACAGCTTTGTAGAATAGTGGTCAAGTTCATTTATCTTGCGAATATTTTGCTTGTATATTATGGTTTTCAATTGTGTGTTTTTATGGTTTTTGCTTTGTGTGTGTGGTGTGTGCCTGTCTGTTTCGTGTGCTTTTTATGTATTCTCATTTTTTTTGTTTCATTTGTTTTTCTGTTGTTTTATTTTGTGGTATGCTTGTTTTCCAGTGAGAGATAAGAAAGAAGGCATGGATTTGGGTGGGTTGGGAGATGGGGAGCACCTGAGAGGAGCTGGGGAAGAGGAAATGATGATCATTATATATTGTATGAAGAAATAACAAATTTTCAGTAAAAATAATTTTAAAAGAAGAAAGAAAATGATAAGTAACTTTAAAAGTAATAATAAAGAATATAATCATAAATAAATAAAAGTAAATGGGAATGAAAAAGATCAGTCTGGATTTGCAGATTTTTGAAATACCGTGAAAAAGTGAAATGCCCTTCCACTACCTGGGGAACGGGGTAGCAATTATTATTTATCATTGAGAACATTAGCTTGATCCATGGTTGAAGCAGAACTTGTCAGGTCTCTATAATAAAGTCATATTTTTCTAATTTCATATTCTATTTGTTTAAAGTAAACACAGTGCACAATTCCGGTGACAGACTAAGGCTCTATCACGTAGGGCTGGTGTGTCTACACACAGTACCTAGGGGGTGGCATGTCTACCCACAGTGTTTGGAATAATTCAGTAAAGGTGACGTCTACCTACAATCATTTATTCATTTCTTCTATAGTGGCATAGTCTCAAGTATGTATTTATTCTGTTCTGTGGGCTGTAATGCAGCATTTCTGATACCTGTTGTATTTTACAAAGCATGCTATGAACATTAAATCAATTATGCCATTATTGCTGACTTATTTTTCACTTCTATATATGAAATTATTTTCTTTCTTTTTTTCAGCTTAGGGAATCAAATTCAGGCCTTGCACACATTAGGCAAATGCTCTGTCATTACCCACCTTTTCAGCCCTTGTCAGATATTTTATAATGATTACACATTGATTTTGTCCAGGAAATCTTAATATCTCTCCTAAGCCCCCAAAGAAAGCATACTGATTGCATGCACTATCCTTGCCAGATAGTGCATAGTGATTTTGTTCTTAAAGGTTATCTAATATTGAGTTGCCAGAATGGTGCTGTGTGCTGATTTGGAGTTAGTTCCTACTACATGGTGAAGTGAAAGGCCACCCGTGACCTATTCCAGACTGACTCTTGGGCTTAAGCTACATGTAGAACTTAAATATTGGATCTCACTCATTTATCTTCTAACCTTGGTATTACCTAGAGCTATAGCAAACGAGACAGGACTGAAGTACAAATAAATAGATTTCTTTGCATCCTGTGTTTCACACACTGCTAAAACAAGGGCCGACCTTTGACATCTATTCATGGCTCTGCACCCAGTGTCCTGCAGTCCTTCCGGAAATGGCCCGATCTGTCACACCAATAGATTTCTAACCTAAAAAGGTCCTTCTAATTGTGAGGATGTTCAGAGTTTAATGCATCTAGGAATAGTCTCTCTGGAGTTGGCCTTATTCCATGAGTGAGGGGAGGGATGTTTCTTATACAAATAGGACTCTTTTTCTCATTCTACCTTCCAGTCTGTTGCCAATACTCCCTACAAATATAGGGGCTAAAAGTGTCAACATTAAAAGAGAGCAACCTTACAAATTCAGTGATTATGGCTTAAAGAGTTCAAAGAAAGAAATGACTGTACATTTACAATATAAAATTCCAAGTAGCTAATTTAACATGATCAGAAAGTGTATTCGTGTCCACATTTTCATCCAGTCTGTGTGGCCTTTCATTTCTGTCCATTTTCTCAATATCTGGAAATAACTTGAGGTTCAGTGGAAGCCAGTAGTTATGGTTAAGAAGGTGGATGATATAACATCATGAATGAATGATAATGTGAAGTGTAGAGGCAAGACATTCTACATTCTATCACTCCTAGGAGAGGGAGGACCATTGTTTTCAGGTGTGTAGCTACTGCTGAGTCCATCAGGCTCTATCACACTCAAACATTGGATAATGGACACACGCACAAACAAAAACAACTAGACTGGAATGGACAAGTGTAATAGGGAGATGGGAGAGTGTGCAAATGATGGGTGGGCATGATACACTTACTAAGAATTAATACTGCGTGACACATGATGTTGTTTCTGCTTCTGTGATAAAAATATGAAGTTATAGTATACTCAACATTAAAAAAATAAACTCAGGGACTAGAACAGGAAAAGCTATTACTTGGTCACTAAAGTCTTCTTGTGTATTGTGATTGGGCAGTAAGCAGATATATTTTCTCTACTCATTTTAGTAGCTCTGCATTACTAAATTATTGACTCTCATATGCTCTCAATTTTATTAGATGTCTAGATAAAGCATTTGTGTAGCCAGTAATCCACATAGAAACAATTATTCTGACCCAAAAAACTCCAGGGTTCATCTTTTCTGGAATCTCTTCTTCCTCATTCACATGCATACATTTCCAAACACCATCTTTTAAAGGTAATAGTTGTGTGTAGTAAGTACATATAATATATGGTTTTGCCTCTGGCCAGTGCTTGCTACTGAACTCCAAAATATGATCAGAAAGAAGGGAAAGGAAAGCAAGGTTCTGTGCTCTACTTAGGCCTCAGCATTTTCTCTCTAAGAGAACTGGCAGGGGAGGGTTGCTTAATTTTCCAATAAAAAGATGCCCTGGGGTGTGTTGAGGTTTGACACCCTGAATGTCACTGAAAGTGAAGAAAGCTATTATCCTTATTAGAGCAACCTCCAGTGAGCTTGGATGCTGGAGGATTGTGGGACTGTGAACTCATGTGGGGTTTTAACCAGCTGCTGTCCTTTGACCGAATCTTGGTGCAACTCTACTAAGAATGTTCCTACTTCTTCAAGCAAAGTAATGAATCGTACGTGTCGTCAGCAACCAAATCATGATGGCATGACTACAATGTAGATAGGTAAATTAAATGTATAGGTAAAAACTTATAGACTGAAATATATATTTGAAAAATTAGCCTATTTAGGAATATAAGGTGCTGTGCTTGGCCAAATATTTCATCAAGTTTCTTTTCTTTTCCACTCAGAATTGGTATGCATGTGAGGAAGTGGGCTGTGGTTCACACTAGAAAGGGAAACACATGATAATAAGTGATTTTATTTTTTATTAGTAAACAAATGTTATTATAAAATTAAAATATAATTATGTAATTTGCCTTTATTCCTCTCTTTCCTCAAGTCCCTCCCATGTACTCCTCTGCTTCATGACCTTTTTTTCTTTTATTATTATTTTTAAATATATATGAATAAATGCATAAACACATAAATCCCATAAGTGTTGCTTATATGCTCTGGTTTCAGGTCTGAATACTTGGAATTGGATAGCCAATTGGTGGCTCATCTGTGGGAATGACTACTTCTCCTCCTATTAGCAGTCCTTAAGTTACCTATAGTTCTTTGTCTGGGGATGGGTAGGGACATGATATTTCCCCCTTCAGCAATAGCATGTATATTGGTGTTGTCATTGTTCAGGCCCCATTTAGGCAGTCATATTGCTGAAGTATCTATGATGTAGCCTCTGTTTCATTTTAGGAGACACAATCTCAGAACAGTTTTCTTGGTTCTCTTTCTCCTACAGCCTTTTCCCCTCTCTTGTACACTGTTCACTGAGCTTTAGATACGGGATTTTTGCTGTAGGTATAGCCACTGGATGTGGGCACCTAACAGTCAGTTGTTCTGACTTTTGACAAGTCATGATTTTATACAAGGGTCTCCTGTGATGAAGCTGAGAGAGACCCTTACCTGTGGCTATACGGATAAGTATTTAGGATACAGTTAGGAATTGAGCTGTTCTGGTTAAACTGGTGGTGGAGGGTTGTCCTTTAAATTTGTGAAATCACCAGCCCCAGTAAATTGGATAAGTATCCAGTACCAGTTTCCTTTTTCAGTAGAGTAATTTGTGCTCAGCACTCAAAAAGTTTCAAAGTGTATATTTTAATCCATGATTGAACTTTTAGGTAAATGCATTCTTTTTTTTTTTTTAAGAAAAACTCATTGCTGCATTACTGTAATCAGGTCAAATCAAGGGAAAAACAATCTGAACACCAGAATTAGATGGTGTTTCTGAGTCTCATATTCTATGATAAACTTTCCTGCAGACATTAAAACCCATACACCAAGTATTAACTGTTTTTCTCAAAGGATATTCTGAATTACATTTTTAAATTATTTCTTTTATCTGTGAGATTATACTAGAATTATATAATTTCCTCCTTTCCTTTCCTCCCTCCAATTTCTCCCATAAACCTCTTCTTAGTCTCCTAAAAGTTAATATCAAATTTCAAATTCATTTTCCATTAGTTTTCATCATATATACATATATATGTTATTTTTATGACTGATTATTTTGGCTGTGGGTTTTAAAATTTTTGTTTTTAATGTTTTCTGCGATGGAAATACAGTAAAGTCAAAGAAAGATATATTATCGTTTTTTAAACCTATCTTGCTAGTCTAGGCCATGTCTTGTTCTCCAACTGCACAGACTTATGTTTATGCATTCCACGTGTGTACTAGCTTTAGTGAGAATATAATTTTGATGAGTAGGAAGACACTGGAATCAGAGTAATTAAACAATAATAATCTGTTTTCACAAAACACACATTTAAAATGGTAGGTTGTGCAGATCACAGTTCACTGAGCTTTTGCATACTTAACAGACTCAAGTCTAAGCATAGAATGTTTCAAAACACCTACTTCATGACATGGAAATTCACCTGTTATCTAAGAATGTTCTTCCTAACACCATTCCAATCAGTAGCCTTTGCTAGAACTTTAATTCATGCTCTTAATATTTAGTACAGTCTGTCTAGTACTTTTTAAGGTCATGCCATATGGCCTTAATACTGTAGCAAGTCTTCTAAGCATATCCTATTCAAAAATAACTATAATATACAATGTAAGGACAGAAATGGAGGGACATTCATATTTGACAGGTCTCAAATTGCAAAATCTGTTATTGGTACAGAAAACACAAACTACTTAGCCTGGATTCAAACATGAGAACTATCTTTGCAGTATGTGGACTTTCATTTAGTTAAACCAAGTAGTTTCTTTTAATAACTGTATTCTCTAAAATAATGGTTTGACAGATGACACCAGCAAGGTGGCAGAAAAGAAGTTTCCTTCCCATTTGTCACCCAAACTCAAAACAACAGGTTTGATGCTGTACAAATAAAAACAGTTTAGAATCTGTAGGAAACCAATGGAATAATCAAACAACAACAAAACTCAACAAGAATGTCAGCGTATAAAAAGGAAAACGGACCAGCAGGGTGTCTCAGTGGATAAATTCACTCACTGCCAAGCTTGGTGACCTGAGTTTGATCACTGAGCCCCAAATAAAGGTAGAATAAAAATAGTTGCTACAAGTTGTCCTCTGACTTCCACATGTGTACACACATGTGTACACACATGTGTACATGTACACACACACATGTGCACACAAATTTAATAGATATAAAAATGTTTAAGTAGAGTAGATATTACCCATGTGTCACTCTATAGCACATGCTGACAAAGTTTGGTGCCAAGAGGGATCTGGCCACTTAAAAGGAATGGAAGGCTTCCCTTTAAAACCTGAAAGGAGCTTATATAAGAGTAAGACAAAGAGGGAATGGGACATCGTGGGGAGAAAGGTGGGAGGATCATGAGGAGGAAGGAGAGGGGGATTTGTGATTGGTAGGTAAAATGAATAAAAATAATTAAAAAAAAAGAGTAAGACTAAGAAAGATATAAGGAGATAGCAGTCATGAGAAGAATAGCAGGACAGAGGAGATTCTTCAGGGAGAGGCTTCAGAGCACTTCCTTGATCAGGTCTACTGGAAGAGTCTTCATATAAATCTCCAAAACAAAGGAAAAATCCAGTTTGTGTAAGCTTAGCCATGTGTAGTAAGTTTCACAACATGTGATTTAGTTCAACAAAGCTGAGATAGCGAAGAGGAGAGAGGCCTCAGGTACCGGTTGCAGTTATAAATTAAGGGCTGTTGTGGCCGCAGGATGGACAGTTTCTTAACTCTCAGGATAAAAGCACTTGCTACACTTACAGAAGACCCAGGTTCTGTTCCTGGAACCAACATCAGGTGGCTCACAGCCATGTGTAACTCAAGTTCCAAAGGACCTAATACTTTCCATGGGCTCCTGCACACATGTTTTGGTCATATATACATTTAGGCACAAATACATACATAAAATAAATTAAAAAAAAATACTTTCTATAAAAAACATCAATCATGACTGCAGATTCCATTCCCTCCTCTCTTTCCAGTCCCTCTACCCTATCTCCCCTCTGCCCCCACAGCTACTCCTCCTCCATTTCTATTCAGAAAAGGGCAGGTCTCCCATGGACATCAACAAAACATAGCATATCAAGTTACAGTAAGGCTAAGAACCTCCCTTTATATTAATGTTGGGCAAGGCAACCCATTATGAAGAATAGGATCCCAAAAGGCAAAAAAAAAAGTCAGAGAAAGCCCCTGCTCCCACTGTTAGGAGTCCCATAGGAAGACCAAGTTACATATAACACATATATGCAGAGTGCCTTGGTCAGTCCCAGGCAGCGTTTCTGGTTGTCTGTTCAGGTTCTGTGGAGCCCCTACGAGCCTAGGTTAGTTGATTCTGTGGGTTTTCTTGTGGTGTCCTTGACCCTTCTGTCTCCTGCAATCCTGTCTCCCCCTCTTCTATAGGAACTATACCTGAATTTGGCTCTGGGTCTGCATCTGTTTCAATCAGTTGGTGGATGAAGCCTTTCTGTTGACAACCAGGATAGGCACTAATTTTGTCACAAGAGATGGCTAGTTCAGGCTAGGTATCTGCTATAACTAGTCTTAGCTAGGGCCATTCTTAGAGATTCCTGGAAGATTCCCTTGCACCAGGTTTTTATCTGGTCCTGAAATGCTTCCCTTTCCAGTAGTCTCTTTCAATACTGCCCCTATCCACCCCACCACAACCTGATCACTCATGTTCCCATTCCCACCTGCCCTTAGTCGACTCAAGAAATGCCTCCTATTTCTAACGAATTCTCCACAGGTGCCTTCCCTGAGGAGATTTCTACCAGGGTCCAGAACAGACTCTATAATCAGCCAGGATACTAATCTGAGAAATACCAAATGAATCTACGCACACCTAGCACTTTAGTCCATTCACTTCATTCTTTTCAGTCAATTCTATCTATACATCTTTTCTGTTCTCATACTTAGCTCCTCTCTGTCCCTTCTCTGTTCTCTTCATCTTACTTTCTCTCTTCTCTCTCTTCAATCCCACAAGCATGTATGTGTAAATATATATATATATATATATATATATATATATATATATATATATATGTGTGTGTGTGTGTGTGTGTGTGTGTGTGTGTGTGTGTGTGTGTGTGTATTCATTAACAACTTGTTGTAAAACTACAAAGTAAACTCTCATGGACAAGTATTCTGATAAGAGTCACACTTGGCAAAGACTTGGTCAGCTTAGTTGGTGAATGACAACAGCTGTAATTTGTAAAAAGTTCTGGCTATCTCTTTAAGGGATAGCTACAAGGGTTACAAGGGAAGAAAGTAAACCAATGAGGGATTTATGGAAATGGCGAAGAATATGTGTACTATTTTATGTGATTAATAATATCCAGACATGGTTAGTCATTTAACAGCCTTTTTCTGTTAATCACCTGAATCTCAGGACCTGTATATAATTAGTCTACTGGGCCTAAGATCTTGAATTAAAAACTGGGGTAGAAATAAATACAAAGTGTTAATTGTTATTTGAATCAGACTGGGGAGGTGCTGGTAGAGGATGCTTAGGGCAACATAAGTGCTATTGATCTCTTGAAGGACTAAGCTATGCCAAAGCTAGACACCTGCACTAACACTTCTAGTTCACTATAATTCTTCTGAATGGTTTTGATACAACAAGACCAGGCACCTACAATTCTGCTCTGTGAAAGTTCTTTGAGGACACTTTGTCTGGTAAATTTTTCCTTGTCAGTGGCTAAGGATGGAGACCAAGACCTCTAAGTGTCTACAGTCCACATGGAAAAATAGACCTAGTCATGAAGCATATATTAGTATGCTTCTAATCATAAAAATTGTACAGCCAAATTAAAAAAAATCTTCTTGACTATCCACATCATGTGTGCCTTTAAGATTGAAATGTAATCGTGAGAGTACATGTACACATTGCATGGAAATGCACAGTAAATGGGGAGATATCATAGCTGTTATTGCATAAGAAGTTTACATGAAATAGCCAATTCATTCAAAAGGCAGTAATTCCATAACACCTTGAGTGATAGTTTCCTCCAACAGAACCCTTGGTTCTGATAGGTTGACTTTATGAACACCAGTTGTTACCTGCTGTATATGCCCATGGTCTTTTGCTACCAGCAGCTCTCAATAACCCCCCCCCCCCCCAGGGAGATCCAGGCATCCACCATTAACCCTCCTTGTTACTTAATCTTTTTGGGTCTATGGATTTCAGCACAGTTATCTTTTATTTTACAGCTAATATCTACTTATGAGTGAGTACATATCATGTTGGGCTTTCTCAGTTTGAGTTACTATGGAATCCCCTTTTTCCTCATGGTCTTTTGGCCACAGGCCATGAGGATAGAGAGGCAGAAGTGGCAACAGATAGCTTTAGACAGCCTGTGAAGACAGCTAAAATTGCCATCTGGGATAAAATTTCAGTGACACAGATCAATTTTATTCCAGAGTATAGGAGAGATATAGGATTGGGGTGGTAGCTGGGACAAACCATAATTTGCATGAGCTAGCATGCTAATATATATATATATCAGGATTAGTGGCAGCACAGCCCCTATGAAAATAGCTAGAGCATGTTATTTAATAACCATGTGAGCAGCAGGGGGAGATACATTTGCAGGGAACTGTATCAAGGGTCATCCTTGAGATAAGTCAGGCATCTGGGCCTAGAGATACTCTCTAGATAAGGTTAAGCTATGGTAGCCTGAAACCTCTGACCCATGCAGGACAGTTTGCACTATGTAAACATCCCCATATCTCATGATGAAAATGAGGAAGAAGGTTTCTTCTACATGATGTGAAATCACATCCTTCATGCAGCAAGTACCCTTGAACTTCCAAACTTTCTCCCTGCTCTGGCAGTCTCTTCTCTTGGAAGTGTATAGTTTTCTGATAAACTGTTCCTATTCCTGCTTCTACCCACACATATCTATTCAATTCCCTATCCAAAACACAGCAACATGGAAGTTTAGGCATGTGCCCACTGAACTCCAGTATTCACTGATATCATTATTGGTGGGGAAAAGACTGCAAAACTAATTGAAATGTCAAGTAATGTAATATTTAGATATTTGAACATGAACTATCTCTAAATACCTGGGGAGAGATAATCCTAAAGGCCCCTGTATACTCAGGGGCCAGTTTGAAGTGGTTTTAGGATTAGAGGCCTTATAGTACATCATATTGTTCGTGGATGGGCCAAACTGCAAAAAGAAGATTATGTCTGTCAAAATTTTCATACAATGCTGTGTCTTTTAAACATTTTTACTTTTACAGTTAAAAAGATAAGATAAAGTAACTATACAGCAAAAGGGGGAAATTAAAATGGCTTGTGTTCACTTGAATGCAAAATTCAAGTATTTATTCAAAAACCTTACAGAGAAGTATGCAGAATACAGATTAAATTAAGAGAGAGAGAGAGAGATTATGTGTCTGTAGCCAAATTAAAATTCATTTTTAAAACTGTGTATGTGCAAGTCCCCAATTCATTACTCTCTCTGCAGTTTCATTACTCTACAGAGCCCAGAGGAAATTTGCATTTCCCCAGGCAATGCTTCTTTAAGTGACTGACCAGGGATAAGGTTGTTCCTAGACTCACAGTATTAATGGACCACATGCCAATTAGCAGCAGAAGGAAGTAGCTTTTACATTGCATGTAAATTAAGTATGAGATCAGCAGGCTTTACATGTTAACTAAAACCTTTCCCAGGGAAAATGCTCTCTGGAGACCTCTCTTTGCTGTGCAACAGCAAGGATAAAGGAAGACTATTCACCCTAAATTCTGCCTCAGAGATAAATTAACAAGGCTGTTCCATCAAGAGGGGAAAGGAAAGGTGATTTCTCACATCAGGGAGCCATTATTAAGGATGCGGAGTTCTCCTCTGGCATTGTTACTCATATTTATTTCATGTGGGTCCGAGAAGAAGTAGAAGTGAATGGCATTCTCCATTGCTCACCGGGGAAACACCTCAAGCCAAACTCTTGCCTTAACTTTACTCATTACCTACTGTCCAGATGCCACATCTGTGAGTCTCTTGTCAGAAACCTTCTGAGTTGTGGCAGATCTAATCAATGAGCTACAGAAGTTTTACCTCTGAGAAAGAAGAGAGATTGGGCAGATTCCAATGGCTGGATGAGCAGGATAATTCCAGATGGGGACATGTATAAGTGGGGACAATAAACATGTAAAGACCAATGCACAATCTTTGAATTACCAAAGAAAGCTTAACAGTAACCTCAAAAGGACCCAAAACAAATCAGAGTCTCAGTTAACACACTTCCGAGCCATATGATACAACTCTGGTCATGATGTCTCACATTCCAATAGTCAAAACCTGACCTGTTGTACAGCAATTCAGTTATATCTATGGTGTTAGGTCAGTATCCACCAACCTCCTCAAAGGTACAATTGTCCTTTAATCAGAACAGTTGACAGAAAGTACTTTTTGAGGAAGAGCAGACTGTGTTTACATGGCTCATGGTGCTTGGGGGCGGGGCTATAGGGTGGAAAAGGAGCTGTTGGGAGATAAGTTTCCATCTGCAGGTCAGCAGCCCTGCAGTCACAAAGTGGTAAATAGAAATGGAGGCCGATTAGTATGTTGCTCCTCTTATCAGAAGCCTCCTAGGTCTAGACAGCCCACAGGTATTATCAGTCAAGTCAACTTTACTGTCTGGAATTTGACTTGAGACTTTTAGGTCACAAAAGTAGGTAACATGGTAGAAGCATTCCAAACATCCAGGAATCAGACATGAAAATTTATACTGCCCCATAGACCCTTACGTAAATCACACTAGTTCCAAGTTCAATGTTAAGATTAACTGCAACACTAGAGATGATATTAAACATATTTAATTTCTCTAATACTTTATGAGTTTCACAGAAAAAAATCATGCACATAATTTATGGGCTGGGTAAAAGTCAAATTCTAAAGCACCCTACCTAAAGTATGTCTAAATTACATATTTTCTACTCTACTCTTATTCCTAAGCATTATAAACCTACCTGCTCCTGAACACCTTCTATTTAATTCTTTACATTATCAGACATTCATCACTTAACAATACTTGAAAGAATTTGAGAACGGACCCATGTATGCACTTTATTGACCTTACCAACTCATTCCAGAATGAAATCACTTAGAACACATTGCTAGAACATTATAAGTTGAAATCTATTAAATATATATATATATATATATATATATATATATATATCATGCTTTGATTATTACAATGACCAATAGATTGCTTAAGGATGAAACCTTAACATTATTAAAAAAAAAAAAAACCTCCTTAGGTGATAATGACTTCTTCTAAGTTAAAACTCTTTACAATTCCTAGAAATATCAGGGAAGCTATACCCACAAAAATCTCACCAACATGGCTGCCTAAAAAAAAAATGACACCATGAGACATGTTAACATGGAAAGGGAAAAATCTCACGGGCCCCAACTATAAACAAAAGGACTAACAGGCAACAAAGAATGCTGGGATTGGGAGATTAAATAGTCTTCTCAAGTAAGAGCACACTAAATAATTGGGCCATACCAAGTAATCATCCTGGAATTCATATTCATATACATACACGTAATGTTTTAGAGAGTGAGCAGGTTGTATTTGTATATTTAGGAGTCAGTGTGTTTATAAAAACAGAAAAAAGAGGCCATGAATTCAAGAGAGAGCAATTGGAAGTACAATGGAGGGGCTGGAGGGCTGGAGGGAGGAAAGGGAAGGTGAAATGCTATAACTATATTTTTATTTTGTTTCTCTTAAAGATTATCAAAGGAAAAATATACTTCAATAACAAAACACCTCTTTAATAGAAGCTGCATGCTTACATCAGAGGTAAAGCAACAGAAGAACATCCAACCAACACCTACAATCCCGTTATCCAGTGTCATCCTCACAGATGCAACTTGGGATATTTTGTAACAAGCTAAGCAGGATATAAGCAGGCAACTCCATGCCAGGACTCTAATCCCTGAATCACCCTGTAGGATTACAAACCATACTTTTATCTCTTTGCAGATCCTCACCCCAAAAAGCAATTTGTAGGATGAAGCTTGAAAACAGAAGTAATCAAAACGTTGCAGCTGGAAATCTGATAGGAAACCTTGGGTATGAGAAAAGAAAAATTCAGGGTGTATTCCTTAAGTTCCTAAAGTCCTTAGAATCACTGATTTAAAAATAAGGAAAAATATCAATTATAATAGTAGTATGTCTTCCAGCCTGAAAGAAAATATGGCCCTCAGTGTGGTGTGAGGATATAAATTCTGCCTATAAAGATATCTCACATGGAAAAAATTGCCATATGAAACTTCTGGTTTCCTGCTCTCAAGCCTCTTGGGAGTTATTAAGGATGAATTACCTATTACCTATAAGAACAAGTGAGGTGTACACTAGTTCCTTCACCTTACAGATAAAGATATTAATGTTGGCTTGGCTTTATTTCTATACCAATGGGTTTGATTGGTTGAAGTCTTTTCCAAGGCCTGATGTTTTAGAAAAGGGAAAGACGGAGTGCAAATTATTGATCATCCCATCCTCCTCAAGAAGTCCAGCAATATTTCTGTGCAAATTTGTTTCCTATCTTTGATAATGAGTTTGCTCAGTCTTTAACAATAGCTATACCCAAATGCATGCCTCTGCTAAAGTACAGAATGCCCAAATGTGAACCTCTTGCCCCGTAGTTTGTATTTTCCCCTACAGTGTCTGTTTATCTGTCATTCTGGTTTCAGATGGTGTGTCATGGCCCTTGAAGCTTGTCTTTATCATAGGATCCTCCCTTTGTTAGTAACTGAAAAACATCTTCCAGTCTCTCCCTTCTCCCATTTCTGTCTTTCCACCTGTCTAGTAGCACTAAAAGCCCTCATTTGTTGTATTCTAGAGATACGGGTCAAGTGTGTCTGCCATTCAAAGATTCAGTGTTAAAATCTAAGCTCTATTGTGATGCGTTAGAAGGGCAGAACTTAATCCCACTGTAGTGTTCAGAAGGGTATCTTTGGTATTAACTAATGAGGATTAGATAAAGTTGTGAGGGTAGAGGTCAAAATATTGAGGTAGATAGATTTTTTGGGGAGACCACCAGCTCACAAAAAACAACAAGGAAAAAATGTTTAATTATGAAAGCCCGGCTTTAAGCTTAAGCTTGTTTCTAACTAGCTCTTATAAGTTGAATTAATCCATTTCTATTCCTCTATGTACTGCCATATGGATCCTGGCTTTGACCTCTCCCCCTGCAAGTCCTGCTTCCTCTCCATCTCCTCTGATATCTTTTCCATGCCTAGACTCATCTCCTTTTCCTCTTTCTCTGCCTGGAAGTCCTGCCTAACTTCTTCTTGTCTAGCTATTGGCCATTCAGCTGTTTATTAAACCAATCAGAAAGTGCCTTGGCAAAGATACATCTTCACAATGTACAAAAAGATTATTCTACAACATATTGACACCTATCCGTTTGTAAGGAAATGGAGAAGACCAAAGAGAATTGCAGACCTGCTCCCTGTCTCTGCTTCAGTATTGCTTTGGAACTGTTAGAAACTTCAACCTAATGTCTTCTTTTTTATTTTTCTTAATTCTTTGGGAATTTCACATCAAGCACCCCACCCCCATCGATTTTCCAGTCCCTTTGCATCCACCCCTCACCCTTGCAGTGCCCGCCCAAAAAGAAAACTAAAAATGAAATAATAAAAACAAGATAACAAAAAAAATTTTTTTAATTAAATACAAATATAAATATGAATGTCAATTTCAATTCAAAAAAAAACAAACAAGCAAACAAATACTCAAAACAAAACAAAACAAACAAGTAAAACCATTTTGCTCCTCCATCTTTGCCTCTCCATCTCCTCTTCATTCGTTTTAGTGCCATTGGGAGCTCTTGTGTATCATTCACTTTACCCTTTTGTCCAAACAGCTTCCTTTGCAAATGTTCATCTTGTAATGTATTGTTGGTTAGGTTCAAGGCCTCTGGCCTCTGGTACATCATCAACACTGGATCCCCACAGAAACTCCCTGGACATTCTGTAGTTGCCCATGTACACCATGATGCTATGGTTCTGTAGGACCAGTCCCCTCACCCATACCAGCAGGTCAGAGGTGAAGCAGTTGTTGGGGTGTGCCAACTCAAAGCCCTGAATGTGTATCTGGTTGGTTGCTGAGTCAGTTAGTCCAGGCCTCTGGGACACTCCCCTCAGGTGAGGGATGGGACCAGCTCTCCCTCAGGTATGTTGAGTGGTGAGGTCATCTTACTCAAGTGTGGGGAAGCCAGTCCTCCCATTATGGGAGGGGCAAGTTTTCATGTGCAGGGGTCACTGGGGTCTGTTATCCTAGGGCTGGTGAGGGATGATGTCAACTCTTTGTTGGGGAACAGTTGTATGACCCCTGATGGCAACAAGAACCAATAACTCAACACAGCCCCTGGCTGTGGAAGGGCCACAAACCCAGACATGGCCCCTGGCCACAACTCCAGTCCAGGCCACCTAAATTTGCATGGTCCCTAGGGAAGCATGTACCCAGAAAGTTTCTCTTGGTCCTGCCAAGTCTCATTTATAAAATAATCATTCAGAAACTTATATTAGTTATAACTGCATGGCTATTAGCTCAGGCTTACTACTGACTAGCTCTTACACTTAAACTCAGTCCATTTTTGTTAATCTATATGTTGCCACATTTTTTTTGTGACTTTACCTGTGTGTCATTACATGCTGATCCCTGGGTGGCAGGTTGGTATCTCTTTACTCAGACTTCCTCTTCCCAGAATTCTCCTTGTCTTCTTATCCCACCTATACTTCCTGCCTGGAGAATGGCCAATCAACATTTTATTAAACCAGTGTACAAAAGCATTATCCCACAGCAGCAGCATGATACTCAGGCAACAACATGTCCTCAGGTGTGGGCCCAGACCCCAGGCATCTGCCTTCAGTGGTGACCTGAGGCATAGGCATAAACTTGAACCCTGGCTGCAGTGAGGCCACAGACCCAGGGTTGGATGACTCCATGGTCACAAGTATCAGCACAGGCCACTCAGGTCAGCATGGCCCCAGCAGCTGCATATCCCTCTGAATCCAAAATGGTCACAGGTTGCAACTGGGAAGCTGGCATCCTTGTAGCCTTTGCTGGCAACGTGGGCCATGGACATCAACATAGACCTGGCTGTGGTAGGACCATGGACTCAGACGTGGTCCTCAGCAGCCTCTCAGCCCATAAGTCACCATGGCCTCATATGACTGTGCAGGCTTCTTAGATGGGATCACCCTGACTGAAAGGTAGCTTTTGGACAGCAAGATGGCCCCAGATGGCAATCCAGACCTCATACAACTGAATGGCCTTCAGTGGTACCAGGAGCTATGGATATCACTCAGACTCTGGTTGCAAGAGTCATGGACCCGGAAATGGCCCCTGGCAACAGCTCAGGCCCATTTGATATCCTGGCCATGGATGGCAGTAGAGTCTACTCAAATCATCATGGCCCTTAGTCATCAACAGGGCCATAGGTGGGAGCCCAGAGTCTGGGCATCTGTGTGGCTTTTGGTGGTGACATGGGCAATGGACATCAGTACAGACCATGGCTGCCGTAGGACCACAGACCTAGATTCAGTCCTCAGTAGTAGCCCAGGGCCAGATGCTACCATGGCCCCAGGTAGCAGTGCAGGTCACTCAGATCTGGATGGCCCTTATGGTGGCATGCATGGCATTCCAAACCCTGGGCATCCTCTTGACATTTGTTGGTAAAAGGAGCCGAGGACAGCAACACAAATCATGGTCAGGCAGGGCCACAGACTCAGACATAGCCCTTGGCAGCAGCTCTGGACCAGACATCACCCATGGCCCCAGATGGAAAGCAAGCCTCCCACATCAGCTGGTTCTTCTCCACCTCCTCTATAGATCTTCCTCTTTCCACAGGACATGAACCTCTCTGACTTTCACTCCCTCCCATAAACCTCCATATACCTTCTCACCATAATGGCAAAGTGTGTGCTACTCCATCTCTGCCACTCCATACCTAGAGGTGAAGACCAGGCCCTTGTCAACCTAATGTCTTAATCATGCGTCCTCTCCCTGTCCACTGTCCCACATTGCCATCTGCGTTAGTTTTATTATGGTTGTGATCAAGTAAATAACTAAAATATTTTAAGGAAAAAATAATTCTATCATTCTGGGGATGTTGTTGCACAGCAGCTCACATTCTGGTCAGCAGGAAGAGGGAGGAAATCAAGGCAAGATGTAACCTCCAAAGACGTGCTTTTATTGATCTATTTCTCCCAATCAGGTTCCCCACATCCTAATAATCGATTCAAATATTGAGTGTATTAGTGGATACAAGTGTTCAAGACATTAGAGCCCTCAATGACCTGAACCTCTCTAAGAACATCCTCATGGGAACCAAGAGCTGCACTGAACTAATGCCCTAGATATGTCTTAGTCTTATCAATTTACTGCCTTACTTTTCAAAAATAGTGTTAGATAGTCCAACCTCTCATTGTAATCCCTTTTCCTACTAGATATAGTTCATTACATATATTTTCTATGCTAATACTTGGATAAGTAAATTGTATCCTGTTACTTAATTCTTATGATCCCCCTTTTCTGGTAAGAAATGCTGTTATCATTTCATAGAAGAAAGTACTAGAATTCACTGTTTTCAATGTTGGTTCATTCTGATTTAGTAAATACCATCTGCTGTTTAGCAAGTAATGTTTTATAGGTGTTATTTTATGTCTCACTCAGCTTTTTATTAGTAAATGTCAATGGCAGTTAAGTTCAACCAGAAAGCCCAAACACACAGCTTAGTTTCTTTTGTAGAAAAGGCCAATAACATCTTTGTATTCTTCCTATCGATTGGAGCAGCATTTCAACTGTGCTAGAAAGTAAAAGTTGTTGAAGTGAATTTACCAGACAACCAGTGAATAAATTGAATACCGAATTAAATCAGTATTTAACCTATGTAGCACAGTTCTGTTGAACACTGTGGTAAACTGTAACCAAATGGAAGTTCTCAAGCCAGAACTCTGGAAAAACCAGAATCCCTCAAAAAAATAGTAAGTGGCCTTAAGCCTACACAAGGAAATCCAGGCAACTAAGGAATGTTGAGAGTGGGAGAAATACTCTTCCCCAAGCAAGAGCACAATGATTGGTTACCCAATACTGAAAGATTAGTCTTGAAAATATATATATAAGTTGCATTATACAAACTGATTAGGTTGTATTAAGGAATACATACATACATACATACATACATACACACATATGTGCATGAATGTATATGCATATGTGAATATATGTGTAACAACAATATATGTATGCATATAACAAAACTTAATTAAAGAGGGGCCACAGATTTGAAAGAAAGCACAGAGGTGTACATGGGAGAACTGCAGGGAGGAAACGGAAAGGGAAATTATATAATTATATTACAATCTCAAAAAAATAAAAGAAGCAATAAAATGTATTTAGAAAATGGTAAGCTCTTGGAACCTAGAAGCAAGGCAGATACTACTCTTAAACAGAGTATTATATGTACCTAACCAGAGGTATTTGTGAGTGTGTTTTAGTCAATCTTCACACATGGTACTTCAATGGACAGCAACACATGTTTTTAGCAGAAGCTCCACTAAGGTCATAGAGCCCAATAGCACTTCCTAATGCATAACTGAAACAAACCCAAGGTTGTTTTAGGAGTTGGACTATTCACTAGTGACACCTCCAGCTATAGACTTCAAGTACTTCAGTAGAGGACTATTAGTCCTGCCCTTTCAAGGATCATGTATTATTCCCAATTATTTAAAAATTGTAAACAAGAAAATAAAACTGTGTTTCAAAGTGTGAACAAGATGATGTGGTTAAGAAGGTTCAAATGATATCATTGTTTATTTACCGCTGAGTAGTACTCCATTGTGTAAATGTGCCACATTTTCTTTATACATTCTTCAGTTGAGGGGCATCTAGGTTGTTTCTAGGTCCCTGCTATTATGAATAATGCTGATATGAACATAGTTGAGCATGTGTCCTTGTGGTACGATTGAGCATTCCTGGGGTATATGCCCAAGAGTGGTATAACTGGGTCTTGAGGAAGAATTATTCCCAACTTTCTGAGAAACCACCATACTGATTTCCAGAGTGGCTGTACAAGTTTGAATTCCCACCAACAGTGGAGGAGTGTTCCTCTTGCTCCACATCCTCTCCAACATAAGTTGTGTTCAGTGTTTTTGATTTTAGCCATTCTGACAGGTGTAAGATGGTATATCAGAGTTTTTTTGATTTGCATTTCTCTGATGACTAAGGATGTTGAGCAATTCCTTAAATGTCTTTCAGCCATTTGAGATTGTTCTGTTGAGAATTCTCTGTTAAGCTCTGTAGCCCATTTTTAATTGGATTGTTCAGTATTTTGATGTCTAGCTTTTTGAGTTCTTTATATATTTTGGAAATCAGTCCTCTGTCAGATGTGGGGTTGGTGAAGATCTTTCCCCATTCTGTACACTGTCCTTTGGTCTAATTGACTGTGTCCTTTGCTCTACAAAAGCTTCTCAGTTTCAGGAGGTCCCATTTAATTGTCATTCTCAGTGTCTGTGCTACTGGTGTTATATTCAGGAAGTGGTCTCCTGTAATACTCAGCGGTAAAAAACAAAAAACAAAACAAAACAAAACAAAACAAAAAAAACAATGATATCATGAAATTTGCAGGCAAATGGATGGATCTAAAAAATGTCATCTTGAGTGAGGTAACCCAGACTCAGAAGGACAAACATGGTGTGTACCCACTCATAAGTGGATACTAAATGGGAGGGAAGGGATGACCAGACTGCAACCCACAACTCCAGGGAGGCTAGCTAACAGGAAAAGACCCTAGGAGGGACACATGGATGACCCTGTGAATGAGAAGTGGATGAGATCTACATGAGTGGACTGGATATTGCGGGGAGGCAGAGGTCAAGGAGTGGGGGATGAGAACATAGGGAAATGAGAGGGTCAAGCTGGAACAGGAACAGAGTGGGAGGGCAGGGAGGAAGATACCATGATAGATGAGGACATCATGGGAATAGGAAGAGGCAGGGTGCTGGGGAGGCTCTCAGGAATCCACAAGGTTGACCCCACCTTGGTCTGTGGTCCAATGGGTGCCTGGACCAGTCTAATCTGGTGACCATCCTAGCAAATAACCTAGCTGTCATCATAGTGCCTTTGTCCAGTGACAGATGGAGGCAGATACAGAGATCCACAGCCAGGCACCAGGCTGAGTTCCAGGAATCCAACTGATGAGAGAGAGGAGAGAAACTGCAGGCGAGGGACACGGAGACCATGATGGGAGGATGTGCAGAGATGACCGGCCACACTAGTGGAAACACATGAACTGTGGACTGGTGGCTTTGGATCCCCCATTGAACTGGACTAGCCCTCTGGACATGGAAGATGGTTGTTGCCTCAAACTATTTGGGGGGGCATACAGGCAGGGGGAACGGGATCTGTCCCTGGTGTATAGGCAGGCTTCTGGGAATCCAGTGCCTGTGGTGTGACACCTTGCACAGCCTTGGTGCAGTGGGAAGGGTCTTGGACCTGCCTAGGCTCAGTGAGCTGGGCTCTGCTGACTCCCCATGGGAGACATCAGTTTGGGGGATGTGGGGATGCGGGGTATCTTGGGAAAGAGGGCTGGGGGTGGGAGGAGGCGAGAGGAGGGGGGAGGAGGGGGTCTGTGGATAGCATGAGGAGTGTGTAGAAAATTTCTTAATAAAGAAAAATTAAATAAAAAAGAATGTTCAAATGAAATGTTTCTTGACACTTCCACCAAAAAAGAAGGGCAAAATAATCTCAACACTCATTTTTCTCATAATCTTTGATTAAATTGTCTAAAAATTCAGAGTTCAAATAGATTCACTGGTATATTTTGCCAAATATTTAAGGAAGAAATGGAAATAACCAAGTAATTTCACCTAGAATGTATACAAGGAATGCTTTCTAAGTTATTACATGACCTTGATATTGCTCTGCAACAAAACCTAGCACATTACAGGCAAAAGGTATAGAAGCAAAAAAAAAATCATTGGATATAGATGCAAAAGTACTGAACGAATGTTAGAAAAGTATACTCTAAGCTAACCGTATGCCCCACCCCCACAAAATACAATATGACCAAATGAAACAAATTCCAAGGATGCAAAGTTGTCTCAACATTAGAAAGGTAACTGGTATAATGGGTCATATAAACAGGCTAAAATATAAAAGTATATTATCATGTAAATTTTAGATTAAAAAATATTAAAATATAATCTATGTTATAATAGTCATAAAAAAGCCCTATAAGCCAGGATTAAAGTGGTATCTCCATAATTTAGTAAAGAACATTAACAAAGATGAACCAGTAACAATTTTCACTTATGACCTCTTAGAATACAAAAAGGTACAGTCAAATTCTGAAGACAATTTGAAAGTTTCTTACAATGGTAAACAAATTGTTATTATATGGCCCAACATCTGTGCTTCTTGGTATTTGCCCAAAGGAGTTAAAAAATAGGTCCACACAAAAACACACATGTGGATTTTGCAACAAATTTATTCATAATTTTCAAGCATATCTGTGTCCAGAACTTCTTCCACCAGGGTGAGAAGATGAGTCTAGATAGTGAACTATTATTACTCAAGGTTAACAAGATGAACAATCAATCCATGATTTTAAAAAATTGAAAGAGGCAAGATAAACACCATGACGTTGATACAAAATAAAAAGTATAAAAGAAAAATAGCAAGGCCTGAACATAGAAACACATTAACAACTGGTTCTTATTCTCACTTGAGGCCAGAGCAATTTAAGTATGCCTGGGGAAAGTCAGACATTGCTATGCTTTGTTAACTCAGAAATATACCACTGGACCCTTCAGATCAAGCTAAAAATCTATAGCCTTGGATAAGACCTTCCCTAAAGATTTGTTCATACTTTTCCAGGTAAGCTTCAGCCTTGTTGCTAAGGTTCCATCAGGTATACATTTTCCACTTAGAAATTCCACTTGATTTTTGAGCACAAAGCTACAGGTAGTTTGGGATTTCTGTTTCAATTTCTTCTAGACCAAGGAATATGGCATGCCCCTTGGACTGTAACCATGTATGCACAATCTATAGCCTCTACCTTTGAAAACCGAAACCTCCGTGAAGTAAAAATAGCGTTTTGAAAGCTATGGGAATTCCAATCATCAGTTCCATTCCTATGGGCTTTCTCCCAGGATATTGCATCTGATTAAAGGAAATGTTACTTTTGGAGATACTCATTGCCATACAAGAAAAAAAAAATCACAAAAGGAAAAACAGAAGCAGCAGAAAACCCACTATCAATGAAACAGCCCACAGTTAGGAGTCATCTACGTTCCATCTCAGCTATTCTTATGTGTTCATAGTTATTATGTCTATTTGTCAAATATGAGGTGTGTGTGTGTGTGTGTGTGTGCGTGTGTGTGTGTGTGTGTGTGTGTGTGCATGCACAAGTGCAGGTGCACTTTCATGCACATGTGCTCTGATGTGTTTTTCTGTTGGTAGTCATAGGCCAAATATAGATTTTAAAAACTACAGAATAACCCAATCATTTAAAGAGTACCAACCAAATAGTGATGAGGGATGTCATTCTTTATACTGTAAATTATGTGTTGCTCTGATTGGTTGATAAATAAAATGCTGATTGGCCAGTAGCCAAACAGGAAGTATAGATGGGATAAGCAGACAAGGATAATTCTGGGAAGAGGAAGGCTGAGCCAGGAGTTGCCAGCCAGACACAGAGGAAGGAAGATGACAAGGCAGGACTGAGAAAAATTACCAAGCCACATTGTTAAACATAGATAAGAATTATGGGTTAATTTAAGCATAAGAGCTAATCAGGAATAAGCCTGAGGTAATGACTAAGCAGTTATAATTAATATAAGCTTCTGAGTGATTATTTTATAAGCAGCTGAGGGACCACGTGACTGCGTGGGACACAGAAAAACTTCCAGCTACAAAGTAGAAGTAAAAAGATTGGTACCTGAGTAGGCAGATTGATGGCAATCTAGTAAGGTGTGTTGATACAGAAAGTAACAGAGTTATTATAGATAAAAACACGCAAATCATAAGCAATTTAGTAAACAAAGAGAATGGCAACAAACAGACCACACTGTTATTTGCTTCAAATTGCTGTGGGATGTTCTGTATGTCCTGTGAGAGCCCTTCTTGGGTTCCTCATGGCTTTACCCAGCAGGTCCTCATAGAGGATGATTAGGACCACGAGCCTGAGGCAGGTGTCTCAGATGGTCTGCACTTGGCTGTGCTGGGGAATGGTCTGTATGTCAAGTTGCTCTGATTGGTCAATAAATAAAACCTGATTGGCCATGGCTAGGCAGGAAGTATAGGCAGGACTAACAGAGAGGAGAGATAAAAGAACAGGAAGGCAGAAGGACTCACTACCTGTCAGCCGCCACCCTGACAAGCAGCATGAGAAAATGCCGGTAAGCCACGAGCCATGTGGCAAGGTATAGATTTATAGAAATGGATTAATTTAAGATATAAGAACAGTTAGCAAGAAGCCTGCCACAGCCATACAGTTTGTAAGCAATATAAATCTCTGTGTTTACTTGGTTGGGTCTGAGCGGCTGTGGGACTGGCGGGTGAGAGAGAATTGACCTGACTGTGGGCCAGGCAGGAAAACTCTAGCTACATCAACTCACATAAATCTCAACAAAACAGAGCAGAACATAAGGTAAAGTGGCTGAAAATTGGGGATCTACTTGTTTTTAAACCAACAGTAAAAGAAAATAATTAATATAGTTGAAACTGAAGGAATTGAGCCAGAACAATGACTTTGTGTTTAAATAAGTTTGCGACCAAGCCTGAGGATCTGAGTTTGTTGGTGGAAGTACCAATTTCAGCAAGTTGTCCTCCCATCACCACAGTGTACCACATCCCCATATTGGGTAGAATTAATCAATGTATTGGTTTACAACGATAGACTACTGAGAGTTCTCACACACAAAGAAGCAGGTACCAATCTCACTTTAACATCAGGACTATACAGGAGATTCTTAGCTGGTAAAACAAGGCTAAACTACGAGTGTAACAGACTCTCAGTAGTTGGCACAATGCCTTTGTTCATCAGCAGTTTGCCCAGAAGTTGGAAGGAAGAAGTTGACCCCCTGTAGCTTCTCCTCTTCAGGCTCTGCTCCACTGGGACTCAATAAATTATGATACTCTAGGGTGTCAAAGTTTAGGTATCCCAAATGGCTATATCACACCAGTGTTCATATAGCAGATTTGGAGGCTTATATGTGGGATGTTTCAAGCCCAACAACTAGAAAACTCTGAGTGAAGGGAATCATAAGAGAGAGCAAGGTGGGAAATCCCAACAAGATGATTCTGTAAACGGAAATAAAATTAAATAAAGGAAAACCATAAAATCCAAACAATGAAAATAAGATCCAGAGGCATATTAAAGTAGCTTTCTCTTAATTTCTAGACAATGTAAAAAGAAGATATTATTCATAAAGATGAAATGTAAGAATAAACAAGGATGTATAGGCAGAGAAGTTGAAGGATACTGATGTTGGAAATTAGTGCTGAAGAGCTTTCCCAGAATGCATGTGGAATACTTTGAAGGATGAAATGTTATTAAGACTAGTATTGCAGGCATCATCTTTTATTCCCTAGGCATGTAGAGGACAAGAAAAGACCTATACTACAAGAGAATTTAATCAAGTGTAAGTAGTCCTCAGGTTAAAACAACTGAGTTTTATTGAACACAGAGTAGGAAAATGATATATTACAACATACATTGTAGTGGAAACATGGAATAATAAGAGGAGAGACAAAATATAAAAATAGATACTAGTAGATAATAAAAATTGTATCTATATAGATTATAAAAAATCACTTCTTATCAGCAGCACAATACAGAGTAAGGGATCTCCAGACTGAGTGTAGACAATATTCCAATTCTATAGTTAGCTAATCAATCAGGCAAGAATTAGGATGGTGCTGCCTAGGTTTGTGCCACTAAAGAATGTTCATCACTCATGAAGACCTGAGTTTGATCCTCAGTACCATATTAAAATCACATTGGTGGCATGTGCAACCATAAGGAAAGAGGGGTTGGAAGTCAGGATCATCTTGGCTATAAAACAAGTTTTAGGCAAGATTGGACAAAAGAAAAAGGAGATGGAAAGAAAGGAAGATGAAGGAAGGAAGGAAGGAAGGAAGGAAGGAAGGAAGGAAGGAAGGAAGGAAGGAAGGAAGACACAAAGAAAAGAAAGAAAAAGAAAGAAAGAAAGAAAGAAAGCTTTATTAAAAAGTTAGAAAGATTTCACCACAAAAATATAAATATTTGAGAAGATACTTACCCTAGTTTGAATATAACACATTAGTAGAGACCTGTGTCAATATATCCCATCTATCTCATTAATTATCTTTCGAGATAAATTTTTACTATTAGTTAAAAAAAAGTATGAAATATGGTGATGCAAAAAATATCTTCTCAACAAATAAATCCACTACTGATTGAGCTGCCTTCAGACTCTTCAGTGTGCTCCATGTTTCTAGTTTTCATGACATATGCTACAGTGGGTTTTGATGATGCAGTTGTCTGTGGGTCATTTCTTTTATAACACCTCACTCAAACTCCTGTAAGTAACCTCAATAAAACTCTTCCAACTCACAAGTTTGGTCAATTGACAGTTACCAATCCTGCATGAACAGATATTTGTTTAAATCACCCTAGGTATAGTATCACAAAAAACATAAGATTCAGAACACAGGTGATGAATTACCTAGAATATAATGATGATGTATATTATCATATCCATATCTATAATGTGAAGTATAATGTAAGACTAACTAATGAGTTATTATGTTTAATAGTGATGTGAACTGGAGGTAGATACTGACTAGGTAGTATAGAATAAGACAATCAGATCAGAGTGACCAAAACAAATTTCTTGACCAAAAACTGAAAATGTCCTTGAAAATGTTCATTACTTTATCCTTGCCAGAAGTCAGAGATGCTGGAAATACTTAATCCAAAAACATCCCTGATTTCACCATGGCCAGAGTCTGGAGATGACAGGAAAGGGTCTGATTTTCCCTTATCTCTTTTCCCTAAAAGAATACCCCTTCCTGGAAACCATACTGAACATGACTGAAAACCATAAGACATTCACACCTGACATGAAAACTGGGCTGACTGTTTTATCCCATCTGTTAGCCCATTCATTAAAGCCTTATTAACTTTGCAGAAGTGGTTCTCAATAGTTTCTCACACCCAGAGAAACCTCCTTTGATGTAGGCCTTCTACCATCTTTCTCTTCCTTAAGCTCTTTTAAGAAAGTATCTTTTCTTAAAACTCATACTTTTTGATCCTTGAATTTCATTCTTCAAATCAAGAACAAGAACACATCAGTCTTTCACTTGGTTTGGCTCTGGTGACCTTTGAGTTTCTTGGACCTTAGCTTCTCAAGCTAAGCACACTGGAGCAGAAAAAGCCTCTGCTGTTCTCAAAGGCACCTCAATATTCCTGTATCAATAGATTTCTTGGAAATATGCTCAAGGAGATACTTAGATATAAAGAACATACTAATCTATAGGTACTGATACAATAAAATAATGTCAAAATACAGAAATATATTTGTGCATTTAATTCAATATTCATTATACTATGATAACTAATTTTGCATACAAAATGTTAGGAAATTTACAAAACACAATGATATGTCAATTATTAAAATAATTTAAAATGGGAGTCCAAACTGGCCTGAAGGGAAGAGAGTGTTGCTAAATGAGTCTAGAATTTTTCTTAGAAAAATATTTATAACAAAATATGCATATAGATGGAATTAATAAATTTATTTACTAAACCATCTAAAATTTATAACTCATAGGAGAAAAATAAATGTTAAAAGAAAATTTTACCCTAACTTAAAAGAAAATAAAAAAATAAAAAATAGTTTTCAAACAATCAGTCCAACTGCTCAACAGATGAGACCCCCTCCTCATGTATTGCTTATGAGAATTACTTCTTACATATAAATTTAGTGAGTGTTAAAAACATAGACACTATGGACAAGATATCCCATGTAAATGAAAAAGGATATTGTAGCAATTTTAATAACAGACAAAATAAAAAAAACTGAAGAAAAGGCATTTGTAAGCAGGAGAGAGATGGGTGCTTTGATGGGATTAATTCGACAAGTGTGGACTGAGTGGTTACTGTTCTAAGTGGCTCACCTAGGTATCCCATCACAATGATGGAAAATTAACCTAGTGGTGTTAAGTGCCTTGAAAACTTCATGTCAGGCAACACTGGGGGTCTTCTTAGGGTTTCCTCTCCCCTTCCCAAGAACTCAAGTCTGCATTTTTCAGAGTGTGTACTCTTTCACACTTAACATTCTCTTTATAAATATTTAAACAGCTCAGTTCAATAGGTTCAGCCAGTCATAATGCTGAGACGCTGAATGACCAGGAATACAATTTTTGTGTATGAGCTTTGTTCTAGAGTAGAGCCTTGTGAAAGAACAGCACACATAATTTCCTGGAAAAGGAAAAGAGAAAGTGATATCTCTTTTCATGATGATAATTCTTGACAGAATAGCCATTTTATCAGTAAATGAATTCCTGGAGGGAAGAAGGATATTGAATCTCTGCACATTTCTGTTGTTCATAGCATCCTCATGTATAGAATGAAACTTGGAATAAAAAATAATAAACCACAAAGAAGATATCACACCAGGGCCATTTAATTTATTTTTTGCTAACACTACTTTTCTCTCTAAAACTCCAGAGTGAAAATACAGCATTATTGGAAAGAAGTGTAAAATCACTCCCTCCTTTACTGCACCAAAATATGATCTGGATGTAAATATAACTTATGCTTTCATATAATAACTTTAGGATGTCATTATACACCAGCCACTCTCAGGAGAGACACATAACTGAGATACTATTACCAAACACACTGAAGTCATCTTTAGTATCTCAGTGACTGTCACACCTACACTCTACACTCCATAATGGAGAAGCACTAATGCAATGATGCGTCCCAAGCAGGTCTTTGACTGTTGGTAAAAATTGGGGCTCCTCCAAAACTCAGATGATGTCCCCAACAAAGTGTCATGGAGTTTGGAGTATGTTATGCTTTCTTATCTGACCTTAATTTCTCTTCCATGGTCCATCATTTAGTGCTCTCCATTCCCACTGATGCTATTCAATGTTTCTTTTTTTCTCTGCGGACATTCTCACAACATCCTTTCCACTGTACTTGCCTTTCTTCTCCTACAGCTCCAACATTTGCTTAGCATTACAGATATATTCCAAACATGTAAATGTGACCATAGTGCTGCTTTGAAATATAATATGATACATACAAACAGATATGCAAAGAGAAGAAAGTAAAGTTGAACCCCTATAATACAAGGTGTACTGAAGTTTTCCTGGTCTTGCCTGGCTCCTTGTGGCTCTGCAGCTGCTTGGAGCCAAGTAAACACACCGAGGCTTATATTAATTAAAACTCCTCAGCCATTAGCTCAGGCCTACCACTGACTAGCTCTAATATTTAAACTAGTCCATAATTCTTATTTAGGTTTAGCCATGTGGCTTGGTACCTCTTCTCAGTTCTGCCTTCACATCTTGCTTCCTCTGTGTCTGGCAGGCAACTCCTGACTCAGCCTTCCTGTTCCCAGAAGTCTCCTCTCTGCTTATCCTGCCTATACTATACTTCCTGCCTAACTACTGACCAATCAGCATTTTATTTATCAACCAAATCAGAGCAACACACATTCACAGCATACAGAAAGACTTCTCCAGCAACAATATGTAAGAGTTTATTGACCAACTCATTTATATATCCATTCTTCCTCTGCTCTATGTGTGTGTGTGTGTGTGTGTGTGTGTGTGTGTGTGTGTGTGTGTGTGTGTGTGTATCCTCTTAGACATATCAATTCACTAACTTTTCTCTGCACTCATAAGACCTTTCAATGTCTGAATATTCTGTGATCTAGGATTTTGTAATCATTGAAAATTTACCACAATACCATTAAGGCAGTGCTATGGTTTGGATAAATGTCCCCAAATGCTTGTGTGTTAAAGATTTAATTTACCATGTGGCACTATGAGGACAGTGTGTAATGTTTAGGAAGTAGATCCTTGTGAGAGGTCACTAGCTTATTGTGGAAATGTCTTTGAGTGGGATTTTGGTCCACCAATCTGACCTTCCTTTCTTATTTAACTTCTTGCCAGCCATGAGTTGCTTTTTATGTCCCAAACTCTTCAAAACATCAAAGCAGTAAAGCAAGTCAACAGTGAACTGGACCCTCTAAATCAATATATTAAAATGAGCTTTTTCTTATACAACTCAATTGTTACAGATATTTGGTTATAACATCAGAAGACCAATTATCACATGCCCCTTCTTAAGACTGTGATTATGCCTACTGTGTTAAAAAAATAAATGTCTTCTATTTATTTTATTTTATTTTATTATTCCATATACCCTTGTGCATTCCTGTATTGTAATACTTATATCATTATTAAATAGGTTGGCTCATGAGAAAAAGGCTTTGATTCAATAATATATTATTATTATTATTTATTATTATTTGAGGATATCATACGATGTATCTTGATCATGTTCCCCTCTATTCTAGCCTGAGCTCCTCCTATATCCATCCCTATATCCCCACCCCTATTTCAAGTCCATTTTTATATTTTAGAAGAAATATCTCTCAGCAGATGTCCTGGTCCTCTAGGTCTTATAATCCTTTGGCTCCTTCTGCTGAGGTGTTCTCAGGGGCTTAGATATAAAGTTTGTGTTGAAAATGTAATAACTGGATGCAGGCAGTTGATGTTTACATTTTGGCCAGTTGTGACTTTCTATAATACTCTGTGTATGCTGCAGAAAAGAAGCTTTCTTCACCCCTTGGTTAAAGCTACAATTATCTATGGATGTAAGAACAAGTATTTAGAATGCAATTAGAGCATATACTGTCCTCTAGTTCCAACCTCTCCAGCCATAGGCAGTTGGCAAAGTTTGCAGTTTCAGGCAAGAATTCCCTCCTATTAAGCAGGATTTAAGTCCAATTAGGTGACTGTTAATTACCCCCAGAATATAAGTGCCACTGTTTTACCTTTCAGAATGTCTTGCCATTCTGGTCATCTTTATGGTTCATAGGTTGTGGTGGTTTGAATGAGAATCCCACCAGAGGCTTACACATTTTCATGCATGGTCCCCAGTTGACTGTGTGGAAGGATTAGGACTTGTGTCCTTACTGGAGTAGGTGTGCCCTTGTTGGAGGAGGTGTGTCATTGGAGGTGGGCTTTGAGGTTTTTAAAGCCCCTACTCGGCCCAGTCTCTCTCTTTCTCTCTCTGTCTCTGTCTCTCTGTCTGTCTACCTGCCTATATCTATATCTATATCTATATAGACAGCAGATATATATATATATCTGCTTGCTGCCTTTGGATCAGAATGTAAAGCTCTCAACTACTGCTTCAGTACAATGTCTGCCTGCATGTCACCATGCTCTCTGCCATGATGATAAAGGCCCAACCCGCTAAAACTATAAGCAAGTCCCAAATTAGATACTTCGTTTTATAAAAATTGCCTTGGCCATGGTGTATCTTCACAACAATAGAAACCATAATTAAGACATGGGTGTTATGGCTGGATAGGACTAAAACGTGCTTTTCACCTTTGGCCGCTCTTTCTGATACTGTAAGAGCAAGTCCCCATGGCAGAGGTTTCTGAGTCAGATCCAGATTGGTTACAGCAAGTCCTTTGTCTGAAGTATGTGATATCTTTAATAATGGGGTCTTACCTTCCTTGTCCAGGGAGGCACATAGGGCAATGGCAGAAGCCTATATTGTTTTAGGAGAATTTCTGGTTTCTCTAACCAACAGTTAGAAAGGAGGTAAATCAAGCGTGGCATTGAAGATTTTGCTAGAAAGTTTATGTTTTTTGTTATTGCTGCTTTGCTTTGAGGGGAACATTGTCTTTCCAAATGGCACAATGCATATACACGTGCATGCACACATGCACGCGCACACACACACACCACTTATATTGAAGCTTGTTCTTTCTATAACTTTTTTGTGGCCCTTGGTAGCAACTTTTATTCCTTTGGCATACCAAAAAACAACAAAATATTCTGCTTCTTAAAATCATTTTATCATTTGAGGTACCAGAGTGTTATGTCCACCATGAAAGAATCTTTTTTTTTAAATCAAGAGATTTGTGTTCATTTTACATACCAACCACAGATTCCCCTGTCCTTCCTCCTCCCATCCCCCAGCTCTACCCCACAACCCTCCCCTATTCCCACTTCCTCCAAGGCAAGGTCTCCCATGGGGAGTCAGAAGAGCCTGGCACACTCAGCTGAGGCAGGCCCAAGCCCCTCCTCCCTGCACCAAGGCTATACAAAGTGTCCCACCATAGGCACTAGGCTCCAAATAGCCAGTTCATGTACTAGGGATGGGTCCCATTTCCACTGCCTGAGGCCCCCCTTAAAATGGTAATACATCACAAGAAAATAAGCACCTTGCTTATATATTTTTAATCCATAAATAGAAGAAAGATGGTGGCTAACCATATTCATTTTTCCTTCTTATATATTCTACAGCTAGGCCAATTGAAATGTACTCTAGAAAGATTCTCCAATTCCTGTGACACATTGTTGATATATTTGCCGCTAGACCAGTGGGCCATAGAAATATCTATTTTATCACCTGCTTCTTCTCCAGAGGGCTCCTGCACTGTTGCTTTAGCAGTTTACAGAATAATAGAAATGCCAGTCCTAGACATTGACAAGGTACATTTTATGCATGGCAATTGAAATGATGGATGGCATTCCAGTTCTACTTATTTAAGCCCACATTTCATACTAAAGCATGCATACATTATATTAGAAAGAAATACAGAAATCAAAGCAAAACACTACCATAACAGCTAGCTCTAATACCTGTCTGCCAATCATAAGCCACCCATTAACAGAGGAGTAGACCATGTAAGATTGGCTTGTGAATATCTGAGGACAACCTTTGCAGCAAAATGTCATATGCCCTTTGTTATTTCTATCATACCCAGGCTATTATTATTGTTATTATTATTATTTGTGGTGTTATTTTTTTAGAAAATAAAATATCAAAACAAACATAATGCTCTCTTTGGCATTATCAATGGCCATTTAAATTTATTGAGGTAGGTCCAGACTCCTTTTCTACTATTGTGACTTAATTGGAACAATATAAATGAACTACTGAGTGAGTACTTATTTATCGTAGACATTATATGAGATTAGAATTGCTGACTCTAGAGCCTCTGTATTATTATGGTCTTTCAATATGGTCTATTAAGTATCTGTAATGAAATACTTTCTACTGCAGTTGATGTTTGACCCCACTTTTATCCTCTTTGAAATAACTATCAAATATCTCTGTAAACTATTTTCTGTCTCTCTTGAGCGTCTCTCTGCCTTGATTCCAAGTAACTGCATTTTTCTGCTTCATAGTGTTTGTACTTTGTTCATTACTCTGCATCTCCCTTTCTTCTCCCATTTCAAACTCCATCCAAGGGTAAATTCTCTGTTTATTTTTCAGTGTCAGTTTTCTGTTTCTCCTTCAACTCATCTTTGCATTTTACATCAGATCCAGTTTTATTACCTCTTGCTAGATGGGCATTTTCCATTGCTGTTTCTATCTGAGCTCAATTCGACAACTAACTAGCTTCAGTCCATCCAAGCTTCTTGGAAAATTACTTTTTATTTCACTCACATATTAGTGCTTTTGCTAATAACACCTGAAAATCACAGTCTTGAGCTAAGCCTTGGAAACCCACATTGTAATACCAATGCATACTTTATAATTTCTTCCTTGTCATTTTCCACATCACTAAGTCCTCTATCTTCAACATGCTTTTCTGGCCACGTTGGACAAATCTGATTCTCAACAATTTGGAATTAAATTTTAAAGGGAACATTTCCATTGCTTTATACTATGTTCTCGCATAAACACACAGTGCCCATTTGGAAACAGCATTTCTGTTTTACTGGTAACAATATTTTAACAAGAGAATGATTGTATTTGAAACTTTCCTTGGACTAGGCTCTTGATATTTTTCAGTGAGAGCTAAGTCAAATTGTGTAGCTACCAACTCTTTAAGCCATTACTTAAATTATCATTAAGATTCAAATACAGTATGTGATGTTTTTAAAGTCTGAAAAAGATTATATTCCTCAGTTACATAACTAGGGCTTATCACATTGAGAAATAATTGAAACCATTCAAATTCTTTAACCATCTCTTCAGGATGAAAGAATTATTTTCACATCAGCAGTTTTATATTGGCTACATGTATTGAATGAACACACTAAAAGCCAAGCTTAATTTGTTCAACTGCAAGAGAATCGTAAGGCTCAGTATTATGAAATTGTATTCAAAGTTTTCTCCAATCAGGAGTTTGTCTTCATCTCTAAGTACTAAGCATAACATCATTATACATCTAGCAAGAACATGTTTCTGTTTTAGTTATACAAAAGGGTATGTAACACAGAATATAGTTACCCCAGCAATGAGTGTCATCTTTTTATTACCCCTACAAGGCAAAATGATATGAATTTGGGGACAGTTCACAAGTAGAAAGAAAAGTTACAATATGTAACTTTCAGTGTTAAACACGTGTAATATCAAGATAAATACTAAGAAAATTTTTCCTACTACAGTCTTAATATACAATAAAAATAAGAAATATTAAGCATAATATTTCTCATGGTTTTTTTAATTATTATCCCAGCATCCTGTTGATTCCAAGGGCTGAGTTAAATGAAGTTTAAATTTCCTGATTGATCCTTGATCCATTTCTATACCATCTATTCTTCAGGAAGACAGTTCTAACCCAAAAGAAAAAATGCATGTAGGGATATTGGATTTGATATTTAGAACATTAACCTTACATCTACTTCTTAAGAATCTCACCTACAACCTTTGTTAAGTCATTGGGTTTTTAGACATGAAAACTCATACTTGTTAATGACTTCATGATAAGTTTAGTGGAAGTTAATTTGTAAAAGCCTTTGTTGTTATACTACCAGGAAAAGCAGTAAGAACTCTCAGGCTTTCTCTCCACCTAACTATGTATAAATGATGTTTATAATTTAAAAGGATACTATGTTTGTTCAAATTAAAATAAAATAAAAATTTTGATTGTGAGAAGTACCAGAAAAATGAATAATTAGAATGTAATTTGTGATTTAACTTAAAAGTCTGAAGTTCCCTTCAATGTACAAAATTATCTAAACCTGAAATGAAATCAATTTATAAAAACAGTTTTTTCTTGAAAAAAAAAACATATCATTTTCTTTATCTCAGCTATTTATAATGTTGGCACAGCTGATGTCATGTCATTATAATGACATCAAGTTGAAATTAATTTATTTTCAAGATCCCAAGTGTTAACTTAGATTGTTAAACATCATAGATGCTGTCTGACATTTTAAAATTTGATGAGTATTTCTAACACTACATAATGCTTGTGTTGCTGTTTAATTTTGTTTTGTTTTAGCTACATCATGGTAACTAATAAAAGAAAATGTACATTCAGACAGAGAGTGGCAGGCCTAGTATTAATGTACTGAAACCTATGGTCTGGGTAGTTATAAGACTTTGTTTTGCTTCCATTTTGGAGATTCTGAAAGTCCAAGATACTAAAAGGTAACCAAAGTGTGAATTTATAGAATACAGGAGCAGTAAGGGTGAAAGACACATTGTCCCAGCATAAGATTGTATCAAGTTAGAATTTAGATAAATGGAAGCATCAAGTAACATCTTGTAAGAAATTTAACAACCATAAAACAAGGTGTAAGTTGATAGTTTTGGGAGAAAGAGAAGGCTCCAATAGGATTTCATTTTATGGTGTTTTTCTTTGAAGGATAAGATCACATGAGAAGGTTTGGAGTCACAGGACAATCAATAAAATGAGACACTTTCACAAGAATAATCAATATTGGGCCAACATCACAGAATAACAAAAGAGGCTAGGACCTGGAAGCTTAAGTAGAAAAGTCTCACTTAGAAAATAAATAGATGTTGTTTTACCTAAGAAGAAACTGAGGCAGTAGCTAGCAAAGTTTATTAGGTAAGGGGGATTCTGTGCCATTTAGTTAGCATCCTAGTATGTCTGTGGAAAACGGCAGTGAGCAGCTAATGACAAATCTCATATATAAGAAAGAGATTGGTTAGCATATTAATTCCCAATTCAAGACTGTATTCAGGGCATTAATTTAACCTCATCATTTAAAATACAGAGATCAATTCTCAATACTCTAAGACTCACTTGTTTAAAGTATTACACTTATTTTAATATCTCAGAGTTGTGCAATCATCATCAAAATGTAATTTCAGCATCTCAACATCCAAGAAAGGAAACTGTTAACATTTAGTACCCAATTTCTTCTCAATCCTGCCCTGTTGTTCCAGCTCCAGGAAATCATTCATCTAATTTTAATTTTACAGATTTGCCTATTCATCACATTTCTCATAAAATTTTGATGCAATATGTTGTCATGGGTGATGTCCTCATTCATTCTATGGTTTTAAACTTTATTCATAGTAGAGTGTTATTCCATAGTATGAATATACCACCTTTTATATATTCACCATTGGATGGACATTTAGGTTTTATGTAGCATTCATCTTTGTTGATGATACTGATAGGAAAATTATTAACAAGATTATATAGTCATGAACTTCATTTCTTAAAAAACAAAAAATAAAAAACCCTTAGTGAACTGTAGTGTGACATGGTGACTCTATCTAAAAGAGCCTGCTAGTTACTCTATGATAAATTCTTGAAGTACCATTTATTTATCTTAAAATACCAATTGTACCTGTATCCACATTCAAATGTATCTAAACTCAATATAACATTAGTGAGCTGGAACTTCATTAAATATTTATAAACCATGAGATGGTGCAGTCACAACAATACAGGCTGGGCAAGCGATGATCATAATTGGCTCTTCTCTAGTTTGAGACCAACTGGGCCTATTAACAATTATACCTCCACAATATAATCTTACAGTGAAGTCCTTTGTCCTGTGCCATCAACTCTGCAGTAATAGTCAGATTTATTTGTGTAGGTAGGCATGGGAGAGTGATACAGAGACAGAGAAAGCAGCAGCGAGGTAGACAGTGGGTTGCAAGATGTAGCTTCAGGGAGAAGTCCACGGAAGTGACAGCACCACATTGCTTGTATGCAATGTCTAACCACTACCCTGTTGAATCATGTGCATATTTTAAGAGTTTCTCTTTAGGATTTCTTACTGGTTTAAATATCTTCCAGTTTTGCTCTAACTATTATCACTTTATCCTTTTACTCATGTCTCTGTCTTTCCATTGAGAGCTAGCTTTTAATTAGTGTATATTCACACACCCACCCTTCGAATTCCTTGTACAAAGCCTCTGCACCCTGGCTTCCACCATGATAATGGCACACCCTCTCCCTGGCCCACATATAAGTCAACATTGTCATTTCTGTTCTCATTTTGTCTTAGTAGGCAGTCCACACAACTGTCCCTTTCCCCCAACTACTCCTAAGGGGTGCTATATGGGGAGAAGAACCCCGTCTTAATATTTACTGTAACTGAGAGAAAATCATTTAAAATACAATATTATAAAGAGTTTCTCTAGAGAAAGGTAAACACCAGCCTACCTACAAACCCTTCAATAAACCGTGGTAACCTGTCTGAATGATACCTAAGTACAATAGTGCCATAAATGTTGTGGGAGTAACCAACCAAGTTCTCATTGTATTCTAGGCCCACTCCATAAGATGGAACAAATGTCTGACACTTGGGTGGCTAAATACCTGAAATTAGATAGACTATGGACCTCAGGGAAAACCACATACTACTGTCCTGCTATAAAAATGTAGCAATGAAATGACTCCTAGCAACATTCTGCTATAAATATAAATGAGCATCTTGCTCCACCATCATCAGAGAAGCTTCCTCCTATAGCAGATGAGGACAAACGCAGAGACCCACAAGTAGATAATATTAAGAGTAAGAGTCCTTAGAACACTCGGTCTTTTGGGATGTCTCCATCAAATCCCTCCCCTCATGGATAAAGGAACCCTATGGAAACAGAGGAGGAAAGAGCCAGTGGAGATGGTGAACACCAAGTAAACAAGGATTTCTAGACACAATATGGCTGACATATATATGAGCACACAGAGGCTGTGGAAGTATCCACAGGTCCTGCATAGATCGAAGCTAGATGAAGTCCCAGCACTTAGAGGGAAAGTGGACACAAACCCTCATCTCTAAACTGTCTGCTGTCTCCATTTGATAACAGCCTGCAAATGAAGAATTAGTGTCTCCAATAAAGTGTCACTAGATATACAAACCACACTTAATGGCAGGCCATATGCCCAGCAATAGATGGCCAACACAAAACAAAAATCAATGGTATTTTTTGGAGGAATTTTTAAATTGCTGTTGTTTCAGGGTTTTTGTTTTTTGTTTTTTGTTTTTTTTTTTGTCTCATAAACGCTTTGTCTAGAGTTTTCTGGGTTTTTTTGTTTTTTGTTTTTTGTTTTTTTTTTTTTACACCTTTCAGGTTTTTTGTTTATATATTACAGTTTTTGATTTTGTGTTTTTAATGGGTTTTCTGTATGTGTCTCTGAATCCCTATGTGTTTCTTGTTCTTCTTCCTTAGTTCTTCTTTTTTCCTGTTTGTTTGTTTGTTTGTACTAACGAGAAAAAGAAAGTGTGGATTTGGGTGAGTTGAGAAGATCTGGAAGGAGTTGGAGGAGGGGAAATCAGCATATATTGTATGAAAACAAATTATTTTTAATAGAAAAGGGAACTAAGGTGGAATCAAAGAGAATGAAATGGATCCTTGGGAGGACCTAAAATTGCATTAAGATTATTGATTTAGTTACTTGTTTACCGCCTATCATTTTTACAACCTAAAGTATTTCTCCAGCTCCACTTTTAGAATGAGCTACAGTAGTCGGGCGCGGTGGCCCACGCCTGTAGTCCCAGCTACTCGGGAGGCTGAGACAGGAGGATCGCTTAAGTCCAGAAGTTCTGGGCTGTAGTGCGCTATGCTGATCGGGTGTCCGCACTAAGTTCGGCATCAATATGGTGACCTCCCGGGAGCAGGGGGACCACCAGGTTGCCTAAGGAGGGGTGAATCAGCCCAGGTCGGAAACGGAGCAGGTCAAAACTCCCGTGCTGATCAGTAGAATGAGCTACAGTCATGGCAGAGCTGAAATTATCCCCACTGTTACACTAAGTGCCAATCTAGGTTGGGTCTTCTTGTTAGGTGGTGGGAGTAAATGTCCAGGCCAAATAGTGCCACTGATGGGCTTCACAGTTTCTGAGTGTCTCAGGAAGGAGGTAGCATGGTATAGGGAAAAGTGATTACTCTGTGTTTTCCCTGTCAGTCCAGAATAGACTGGTTTTTGACAGAGGCTCCCTCCAGTCACTTTCCTTTTTAACACCCTGTTGATGAAATGATGTAGAAAAAGATGCATTGCAAAGGTTTCAACACAGTAAATACTTATGGCATGAAAAGAGGAAGCATTTGTTTTGGACACTGTAGAAATAAGCAAGTCATCTGTATTTAATGTTGGTTGATAGAGGTGTTCAAATACATTTTTTTCTATCATCCACTTGCTTTAATTCCTCTGGCATAACATCCTTTATACACAACTTCATTTCTGCTCTCATGTCTAGCTCCTTTCTTGCCTGATTTCTCTATATTTATCTACTGTCCCCTCTAGGTTCTATCTTAATTCCTTCATCTAGTTCTGTCCCTTCTAGGTTCTCATCTTCTAGTTCTTTCCCCTATCAGCTCCTCTCCCATCTCCTTCTCTCTCATCTAGCTCTTCCTCATCTACAGTGTAGGCTGATCACTCTCTGGACATACACATTCCAGGTATTTGGAGAACAGCCTCAGGAAAGGCTTTCTCTGGAATCAGATTATCTCCCTTAGCCACTTTCAAGGACTACAGAAAACACCACCCAGGTGGGCGCCCATTGTTAGTCCCAGGTGCACTAACAATGATAACAGCCCACATGCAAGTCTCCTGACTTACAGTAAATTCCACAAGGAGACACCACCTAGGAGAAGTGGACATTAAGTAATAGCTTTACACAATTTAGCTCGGACCCTCCTTTTATATACCAGGACTTCCAGGGCACAGGACAGAGAAGAGAAAAGAGAATGGAAGAACTAGATGGGTAAGAACTTGAGAGGAATGAACTGAGATGGGGAAGAACTAGATTGAAGGGCTAAAAGAGGACTGGAGGAAGGACATATTTGTTGTTTGTAGCTAGAGTTTTCCTCCCTTGCCCACAGTCAGGACAAATCTCTGTCACCCGCCAGTCCCACAGCCGCTCAGACCTGACCAAGTAAACACAGAGACTTATATTGCTTACAAACTGTATGGCCATGGCAGGCTTCTTGCTAACTGTCTTTACATCTTAAATTCATCCATTTCCATAAATCTATACCTTGCCACGTGGCTCGTGGCTTACCAGCATCTTCACATGTTTTTGGTCATGGTAGTGGCTGGCAATGCCTCCCTCTGTCTTCCTGTTCCCTCTTTCTCCTCTCTGTTAGTCCCGCCTATACTTCCTGCCTGGCCACTGGCCAATCAGTGTTTTATTTATTGACTAATCAGAGCATTTGACATACAGACCACCCCACAGCAGTTGTTATTTAGTATGTGATATTAATTATAGAGCTTAAACCATGGATTTTGTGTCTCTAGCACTATTTCTTCCATTGGAAATTGTACTGAAAGAAAAATATTGAGAAACTTTTGAGGAAGATGTTAATCATTGATTGTAACTGGAAGCTTCCCTGTGTCCTGTTGGGTCCTGTAGCCACTCAGACCCAAACAAACAACAGAGCCTTATATTAATTACAAATCATGTGGCCATTGCCTATGGCTCAAGCTTCTTGGTAACTAGCTCTTATAACTAAACTCAGCCCATTTCTATTAATCTATATGTCACCATGTGTTCTGTGTCTTTACCTGTGTGTCATTATATGCTGCTCCCAGGAAAGCCAAATGGTGTCTCCCCTGCCTCTTCTTTCTCCTTTAACTATCTCCCTTGGATTTTCCTGCCTGGCTTCATCCTGCTCTGCCATAGGCCAAATGGTTTTATTTTTCAATCAAAGTAACACATATTCACAGCATACAGATATACCCCAGCTCTTCCCCTTTTCTATCTAATCAAAAAGGAAGAGTTTAGCTTTAAAATAGTAAAGTTATATATAACAAACAGTTATCAAGCAAGAATTACAGTTATTACTAGATATTGTATCTAGTCAATTTGTATTTGGCAAAATTAAAGAAAATATTCTATAATCTATCATATATTTATGAGTCTAAAATTTCATATGTAATTTATCTTTTATCAAAACTAAGGAAAATTACAATTATAACTAACTAGTCTTCAACTACATCAAAGACCCCAGAGGGATGTAATATTACCTAAGTAAACAGGAAGTACATAGTAAACAACATCCAAAATTCTGGAAATGACAGAGACAGCTGCTTGCCTGGACAGTCACCCAAAGTTCCTCTGTAATGTTGAGGCATCTTCAGCCTATAGGCCTAGAGTCTCTCAGTTACTTCTTCCTATGTCCTGTAGAATGAGCTTTACTAGGAGAGAAAACTTTGTGGTCATGGGTAAGAGCATTATCAAGCCTTGATCCTGGAGAGCATTAGTAGAGATATAACACACCAGAAGCAGGGGCCTTGAAGGAAGAGAAAAGAATCTTCCTTCTTAAAAACCTGGAGATGTTTCAATTAAAAACATTCTTAAAAACCTGGAGAGATTAATTTTCTCCAAGGGACTCTCCCTGGGTAAAATATCTACTCTTAAGTGTACCTGGCATGCCCCAAAGCAGACGGCCAACAGAAGTCAAACTCAATGGCACATTTGGATGTTACTTGTCTCACAATGTTGGTAATGCTATTCTAGGGAATTTTTTTCTTTCATTTAAAAATTATTTATTTATAGCTTTTTTTTTGTCTTTTTACCCTGTTTGGGTATATAGTCTAGATTCTGATTTATAATTTTTATGGGAATCCTGAGTATGGGAACAAGTGGGTCTCAACGTCTGTATCTGTTTCTTGTGCCTATTCTCAGACTCTTTTCCTTCTCTTTGTTTGGAATGTACTATCATTATGTGTTAGGCTTTTATTTTATTATTATTCCTTATGAGCTTCTTGGTTTTCTAATGAGAAATAGGAAGGGGATGGATCCCAATTGGAAGGAACTAGGAGGAAGAGGTAGGAGAAGTCATAATCAGGATATATTATATGAAAAAAATCTATTTTCAAATAAAGGAAAATAAATCATCACAGTCCTTTAAACCAGCAGCTATCAATCTATGTGTCAACTAAGAAGTCTCTTGGGATTTTGATATAGTTGCAATGGTTAATATTAACTGTTAAGTTTATAGGATTTAGAATAACCACAGAAACCAAGCTCTCAGCATAATTGCAAGAGATTTTCTAGATTAGGGCTTGCTTGTGTGGGAAGACCAACCCTAAATGTGGTTGATTCATTCCAAAGATGAGAGGTGGGTCCTAGACCAACTGCAAAAGGAAAAGTGAGATGAACATCAGCATGGATCACTCTCTTCTTCATGACTGTGGATGGATGTCATGTGACCAGCTGTCCTAAGCACATTCTGCCATGTCATCCCTGCCATGATGAACTGAATGCTCAAACTTCAGGACAAAATAAACCTTTATGACCTTTAAAAAAATAAACCTGGAGAGGAGATTCATTAGGAAAGAGTTTGAAGTGGGAGAGTCAGTGTCATGTACAATATAATGGTAGTCGTGAAAGTAAAACCTTCAATTCCCCTGAACAAAGGGCGTTCACTGACTTCTGTACGTTTCAGGGGGATGGTGGGAAGTTCCATGCTCTTTAATTTAATATGGCTTAGCCTATGTGGAGGGAACAAGCATCATGTAGGACCATTAACTTGCTTCTACAAGGAGAAAACTTCAAGGCCACAACACAAAATGGCTTGTTTCTGACTCTGTCCCAGGGCAAGCTGTGGGAAGGCATGGCCTGAATTCTGAAAGAGAGAGAAATTTAGAGAGAGGGTCTGTGGTCTAATAGTACACAGGTGTTGATGGATTTTTCTTTGGGCTGCCACCTCAAAAATGACACAGAGACTTACTATTAATTATGAAAGCTTGGTCTATAGCTTAGGCTTGTCCCACTAGCTCTTATGACTTAAATTAACCCATTTCAATTCATCTACATGTTGCCACATGGACTTGTGGCTTTTACCTCTCCTCCTGTATGTAGATGAATTTCTAAACAGTCTTATTAAATAAGAAACACAGAGCCAAATACAGGGGTGAAAGCCATAGAGATCAGAGAAATAGGAATAGCCACCTGCTAACCATAGCTCACCATGCTGCAGTAGCTTCCCAAGTGAGAGTGCTTCTTCCTGTCTAACCTGTGCCTTTATTGCCTTCCTGTTCTTCTCTCTCATTGGCTCTTAGCACAGGCACCTCACTTCCTCCTCACTGCCTATCTGTACAGACTTCCAGGTCCCTATGGTTGGTATTGGGATTAAAGGAGAGTGTTATCACGCTTGGCTGTGTCCTTAAACACATAGACACTCTGCCTGCCATATGGTCAGATTAAGGGTGTGTGCTACCACCACCTGATTTTTATTTATGGCTAGCCATCTATGTCCTCTGATCTCTAGGCAAATTTTATTTATCAACATACAAATAAAATATAACCATATTTCAGCACAAATGTCACCAGACCTGCATGTCTTCCTTCCTCTGCATCTGGCTGGTGACTCCACCATTCTTCCCAGAGCTCTCTCTGTCCAGATGTCCCAGGTATAACTCCTGCCTAGCTATTGGCCATTTAGCTTTTTGTTAAACCATGTTAAACCAATCACAGTGACATATCTTTACACAGTGTAATAAAATATCTGGCAACATTCCCCCCTTTTTTTGTTTTTTAAGACAGGGTTGCTCTGTGTAGCTTTGCACCTATCCTAGAACTCACTCTGTAGCCAAGGCTGGCCTCGAACTCACAGAGATCTACTTGCCTCTGCCTCTCGAGTGCTGATATTAAAGGCATGCACCACCACTACCGAGCTTATTTCCCCTTTTTGTCTAAATAAAAAGGAAAGGGTTTTAACTTTAACTGTTATAGTTTTGATATATTAAAACTATATGGAATAATAAAAATTATCTGGTAAGAAATACATTTACAATATCTAGTTCATTTGTTTATATTTGACAAATTCAGAGAAAATACTCCATTTCTTCATGAGTTGAAAGTTTTGTACCTAATTTACCTTTTATTATAACTAAAGAAACCTATATCTGTCTAGTTTTCAGCATCATCAAAGACCCTAGAAATATTCAATATTACCTGAGTAAACAGGAAGTACAGAACAAGCACCTTCCAAATCTAAGAAATGACAGAAACATATGGATGCTTAAACAGTTACCCAAGATTCCCCTGTAACTTTTGGGCATCCATCTTCAACCTACATACCTAGGATGTCTGAAGGACTTTTCTGTGAAGCAAGAATTTTTCAAGACTTTCTCAAGTGTTGGTCCTCACCTTCCACTTTGAATGAGATAGGATCTCTTGTTCCCACTGCATATGCCAGACAATCTAGCCTGCACAGCTTCCAGAGATGCCCTTATCTCTAGCTTCCATCTCACAGTTGGACTGTTGGGATTAGAGAATCTGGCTATGGAGTCGAGCTTTACCTGGGTTTTGGGAATTTAAACTCAGGTCCTCATGTTTTCAGGCAAATGCTTTACCCACTGAAGCATCACCTTAGCCTTATGTAGACTATTACAGCCTGCTGCTGGTGAAGAATTACCTTCTTGAGGATAGTAGAGAAATGAGATCTAGATGAGTTGTAAAAAAGTTACTTCAACAATAGAAAAGAATAGGAAACTAGAGAATCAGAGGTTTATGTCATAAGAAATGGATCTTCAATATATTTTACATTTCTAACCAGTGTGATTTACTGATGAATCAAATGCAGAAAGAGAGAAGAAAAAGTTGCAAAGAAGATTTCAGAGATTACTTTCTGAGCAAGAAGAAATCACAAGTGGAAGTGGACTCTGTGTGTGCTGTCATGGGCTAAGTAGAAGGCACCTATGCCAGGGGAGGCTGAAACAGAGCATGGTACAAAATGAGGTCCAGAAGGCTTGGTGCAAAGCCTTTAATATTAGCACATGAAATAAACAACTTGGCAAAGGCAATTCCTGGCCAGCTCCACGCTGAGCTCCTCTAAAATTAGCTATTGCCCTTGGCCCTGGCACAGAGGCAATGGAGACTTCTCAGTCTTTACCTACAGTTCTACTTACCACTAGAACAGACTCTTCAGGAATTTAAGACATGGACACATGGAGTGCTGTCTAGAACGGCCTGCAACAGGTATAGCATGTATAGAAAATGTCACACTATGTGAATGAGTCAAAAGATCACATTATGTGAATTAAAAACTCATCTTTGAAAGGGAAGGGAGGAGCTGGTGAATAGAGCAATAATTCCTCACACTCGGGCACTATAACCAACCCATTGTCTTGTGCTAAATCAGCATTCCAGCCATTTGTGTCTTTTCTCTAGATCCATATTTCTTTCTGAAGGATGGTATATTAAAAACTAGTTTACTTTCCCTTGTTTCTTGAATTTGTTTTTACAGAGTGGTGGTCTTCCTTTTCAAAATCAGGATGACAACCTGGGAGCCCACAGATAAATAAAAATCTGTGTAAAATGAGTCTGTTTGGAAGAATCCTGAAGGCCAGCTGGGCCAGTTTATATTGAACTGAGCCAAAGTGCTCTTGGAATAAAAAAGAAAACATCATTTATTATTACATGAATAAGAGATATGAATCAGTATTTTTTTCATCAAATGTACAACGATTTTTGTTTCTGTTTTTTGGTTTTGTTTTTGTATCTTAACCTCCTTCATGCTTATTTAGTTTACATGAGGAGTATCATGAGATATAATACACCCATAGCAATAAATAAAAGTTACCCTACAAATATCTGAATGTTCAGTTATTGCCTGGTTCCTCCTACAATGTTCAGCCGGGTGTCATCTTTTTTTGAAAAAAAAATCTTTTTCTCTCATACAATACACACTTCCCCTCTCTCCACTTCTCCCAGTTCCTCCACCTCCTCTCTCTTCCAACTCTACTGCTCCTTAGTTTCTCATCAGAAAAGAGCAGGCATCCCAGGGATATCAACTGAACAAGGCATACCTCCTTGCTCAAAAGTGAGATTACCACTTTTCTATTCCTTTTGTTTCTCCACATAGCAAACTTGGGACATATTGACTATATGGACTTCCTATTTTATGATTGTTACTTTAACACACAAGAATGTGTCCAGTATGTAGAAGTTGCTCAATGAATATAGGTTAATTAAATTAATGAGGAACACTGAAAATGGGGATAAAACTGACACATCATTTTAAGTTTCAAAGATACCACAAACAGCTGTAAAATGAATAGAAATGAAATGAACAGAAGGTATGAAGCACTTTTGTTTTACTGCATGTGGGATTCAGATTATAGTGCACAGGCGGGAGATGAGAGACCAATATTTTTACCTAATAGTATCCGTGGTGCTATTTGTTGTATTTTGCTCTATATTTTCTTCCTGTGGAATGTGCTTGTCTCCCATTAGTGCTTCATGAATTAACCATAACTGCCACCAATGTAATTAAAATATTGATTGCCAAGAGGAACTGAGGATTCAGCATTAATTCATTCAGCAAAAACTTATTGAGCTCTGTTATATGCCATTCCTTGCAACACACTCCAGGAATATATATATATATATATATCAAGTAATTATCTTTGTGTACTAAGTTTTGGGTAGAATTGAATTATGAAATAGAGTAGATCATCATTTTATATCTCAAAACCCACCAGATACATTCCTTTCTATGACTAGCACTAATTTCAAATATTACTGATTTAACCGGCATATTTAGCAAACACTGTCAGCCTGGTGGGTGAGCTGCAAAATGACTCTCTCGTGGTTTCCCCCAGAGATCACTCCTTGTCCAGGATCTTGGGCTATATTTGGTGAGCACATGAGATACCTCTGCTTCTTTGTAGCGTACTGTCCATTTTTCCTTGATACAAATGAAGGCTAGAGAAGTCTTAGAGACTGATAGTGTCAGTTAGGACTTCTATCTTTCCAGGCACATGTCACTATAACAGAAGGAGTTCTGAGACTAGAAAGTGAAGTAATTAAAGAAAGGCATCATACAGGGAAGATATAAAC